>NC_134527.1:22386874-23011874 GCF_027942865.1 Odontesthes bonariensis | reverse complement strand
ATCGCAATTGTAAATAATTAAGTGACAAATCCAGCTCCCCTAGTACAACTTGATTTGAACTGTACTTTTTGTGACTTTAGGTTCTGATGAGCTGTTAAAATATTTTCTGTAAAAAACACTGTTAGTTTGCTCAGAGAGAAACTGTGGCTCAGCTACAGTTTGAATTTTAAGGAATTGAGGTCATGGTGCAATGTGATCTATTAAACTCTGTTTGTATTTTAAGGCACATTTATTTTGGTCGTAGGACATTTATTTGAAGTTTCCATACCCCTTCAGCTTGCAGTGCATCTTGATTTAGCTTAATACTTGTGATGATGAAGGAATGCCAACTCGTAAATTTTTGGTCAGTTGACAAGATGCAAACGAGTTCCAACTGTGTATTCTGTTTTAACACATGAACACAGCAGACTTTATCGCTTGAAATCCCCTTACACTGCCGCTGTTTTTGTGTCCTCGGAGGCCACATTAACAGTGAGAGAGGAAAGAACTTTATCCGCATCTTGCTGTAACTAAGCCTTGTGGGAGTTGACTGGGCTGGCTGCGCTGGATGCTAATAAAAATCAGAAAACCATATTATCTGTCCCAGCCATGATAGAGGCAATAATCTGTGCACACTTGAAGTCAGACTGTGGAGAATTGATCATAGTAAAACAGCTTAAAGTCACTTTAGTTTGTTGGTGACAAGAGTTTAAACTGGATCCTTTTTTTACAGAAATAATTGTTTTTGTTGTGCGGTCGTTGCAAACCGGATGGCTCAATTCCATTTTAATTTTCCTAACAGAACGTTTGTTGTAGAGACCCTCTGTGGTTCTGATGCATGGACCCCAAATGCATGTCTTGGACTGCAGCCAACAACAGTAAACCATAATGATTTTTGGCATAATGTCACATGAATCATTTCTCCACCTACTTAAAGTTCAAATTGGAGTTTGTCCTCAAGTGTGTAATGGTCCTCCCTGGAAGCACAATGAGGACTACTGTTGCCAGCTGCAGTCTAAGAAAGTTGAGTCGGTGTCTGTCTGCAGAACAAGAGTCTCAGCTGAAGGACAATAAGGACAGCAGCAACCTGGTCACTGCTAACTGGTTAGCTAGTAGAAGGGATTCACATTACTTTTCAAATACGTTGCATTGTTGCAGCATTTCTCATCCTCTTCTGTCGAAGACAAACCATTGCAGCCAATGTCTCTTTAAGGCCCTCTTCCCAAAATGTCCAGTTTGTTACAAAACTGAGGTAATTGTCTTTGAAGCCAAAGAGAAACGGTTACAGGTCACCACAGTACTTCTACTTCTACTATACACCTAGAAACTACCAACCAGGCCAGAAATCTGGGTGTAGTGATGGACTCAGACCTAAAGTTGGAAAAACACATTAAAGGGATAGTTCGCCTCTTTTGACATGAAGCTGTATGACATCCCATATTAGCAATATCATTTATGAACATTGACTTACCCCCTGCTGCGTCCTGTGAGCCGAATTCCAGCTGAGTTTTGGGGTCCACAAAGCTAGTCCGGCTAGTTGGCTGGGGGCACAAAAATAAAGCGTTTTGCGTCTCAAAAAAATATCCGTTTAAAAGAGTAATACATTTGCATCACAAAATCGTTGTCCAGGAAAAAGTCAGACCTCACTTCGCTTGGCGCTATTTTTGCCTCCCTTGATATCAATGCGTCCAATGTAAAACTGTGCAGACCGAAGAACAGACCGAAGAACAGACCGAGCACTCCCTAGCCACCTAGCGATAGCTGCACCTGTTACGGTGTTTACTGCTCGGTCTGCACTTCGGTCTGCACAGTTTTACATTGGACGCATTGATATCAAGGGAGGCAAAAATAGCGCCAAGCGAAGTGAGGTCTGACTTTTTCCTGGACAACGATTTTGTAATGCAAATGTATTACTCTTTTGAACGGATATTTTTTTGAGAAGCAAAACGCTTTATTTTTGTGCCCCCAGCCAACTAGCCGGACTAGCTTCGTGGACCCCAAAACTCAGCTGGAATTCGGCTCACAGGACGCAGCGGGGGGTAAGTCAATGTTCATAAATGATATTGCTAATATGGGATGTCATACAACTTCATGTCAAAAGTGGCGAACTATCCCTTTAAGGCAATAACAAAGTCAGCCTACTATCACTTTAAGAATATATCAAGGTTAAAATATAGCAGGACCTGGAAAAACTAGTCCATGCATTCATCTTTAGTTGGCTTGACTACTGTAACAGCATTTTTACAGGTCTACCTAAAAAGTCAGTTAGACACCTGCAGCTCATTCAGAACTAGGGGTGTGCAAAATAATCGTCATGACGATGCATCGCGATTCTAATTTTCGCGATCTACTGCATCGATTCTGGACGGCAAGTATCGATTATTTAAAAAAAAAATATATATATTTTTTTTTTTTATGCCTTTAATGATAGGACACATGTAATTGATACATTTCGCTGCAAGGGATGTTTGCAATATATATATATATTTTTTTTTATAGTTTTATAAAGCCTATGCACTTTTTTTGTCTGTACTGATCATCCCTATTTTGTTATTTTAAGTTTTATAAAACTTAATCACTTTTTGTAATGAGTGTGTCCAGTAATATTAATATTTGTGTCCAGTAATATTTGTTTTAATGGCAATACCTCCAAAAGTTGTTTCAATAAATACAGTTATGAATTGATTTGCTTTGAGTTATGTATCAGTTGAAGACACTATCCAGATCATACACAGCCAGTCAGCCACTGGTAATGGCTGTATTTTTTTTTTAAGTATGTTCAGTGAAAATATCGCAATGCATTGCAATAATTCAAGTATCGTGATGCATCGTGATAGAATCGCATCGTGGCATGTGAATCGTGATTCGAATCGAATTGTGACTTATTTGCCAATACCCACCCCTATTCAGAACTCTGCTGCTCGAGTCCTCACTAAGACCAAAAAAGTGGAGCACATCAGTCCAACTCTGAGGTCTTTACACTGGCTGCCTGACCATCAGAGGATAGACTTTAAAGTTCTGATGCTGCTCTATAAAGCTCTGAATGGTCTAGGACCAGAATACATCAGTGACCTCCTGACCCAGTATGAACCTTCCAGACCCCTCAGGTCATCTGGATCCGGTCTTCTATCAGTTCCTAGAGTCAGAACCAGACATGGAGAAGCTGCATTCAGCTTCTATGCTCCACATGTCTGGAACAAACTCCCAGAAAGCCTCAGATCAGCTGAAACACTCAGTGTATTTAAGTCCAAGTTGGAGACACACCTATTTTCAGCTGCATTTGAATAAAGCTCCAAATCTGAAGCTTGGATTTCAAAACTTAATCATATTCTAACTACTGATTTTATCTATTGTTCTTCTTTCTTTCTTTTTTGTTTAAAATTTAAAACATGCTTTTTATTTCTACTGTTTTAAAGTATCTGTAAAGCACTTTGAATCACCTTGTTGTTGAATTGTGCTGTACAAATAAACTTGCCTTGCCTTTTGTTGAGACTGTCCTCCTCCCAAATATGTCCTCATTGCTCATGCAGACCACAGCAACCTATGATTACATTCAAAGAAAATGCAAACTCCTGTGGTTGTGAGAGCAACTGCTTGTGAATTGTAAAAATTGCGTCCTTGAAGGTAACAGTCATGTTGTAAAAGTAATGTATTTTTTTCCTAATCGTTATCATTTTCCAATCCCCACCAAATAGAGTTGATTTCTAACCCCAGCCAAGTCATTTTATTGCCCAAACATGAAGTGACAGTCATCATAGCATGTTGTGTTTACATGTAACCAAGGCATCCAGTAAATGGCATCCATCAGGGTGGGTCTTATTGTAAAAAATAATATCTTTTAGTCTTAACATGACCTGTTTCCTAACCCTTATTGACTAAGCCCAACCAGGAAGTGACAAATGTGTTTTAATAAAGTGTTTTCATGTGATTAACTCAACATCTCTCAAGTGAAAGAAAACATTGTCATATCTTAGTCTTGAACACGATTGAAAGCTGTCTGTGATGTCATTAAGTCAAGGGGAAAAAAACTAGAAAATAAACTAAGGATGCAGTTCAGAAACAGTGTTCTCTGTGAGAAAGAATAATTCCCTGTGCTGTCAAAGTTGAGTTTTTGTTTGTTCAAAAATCAGTAAAACACAGTGAAGGGAAGGGAAAACCTCAAAAAATATAATGTAGCTATCAAAAACCAAACAAAATCTATTTCAGATCCTTTTAAAGTGTATTTTTTCCGAGAAATTATTCAATTCTCAGTGCTTGATTTGAATTGTGAGGTGGACCAATTTTTCTGTTGCAACATCCTCTCCTATAATTGTTCTGATCATTTAAATGTTTATTTAAAGATCAAATGATTAAATGATTAACTTTTCTAAAATTAAAGCCATGAGCAAGTTACTTTAGCAACCTCAGTAAAACTTGTTTTTCAATCGTTAGCCCCACATTAATGGCCCGAGTATTCCATACCAAGTGTAATTAATCATCAAGCATCCCATCCCTAGTCTTATGAAGTGCTTAAAATGTAATTATTCAGTGATAAACATAACATTTCCAGAGACAGTGTAGAGATAAACCAAGGACACAACAAGGGTTTAGACACCCCGCCTCCAGAATATGCGGCTGTCAGATTTGGAGGGCTCATTTGTTTAATGTGATTTCATGAAAGTCACTGTTGCACTGAGAAAAGGCCATACATGACTGAGGGAAGGTGGGGAGGGTGTAGCACGTGGGAAGGGAATCGAGGGGGGCACGTGTTAATGAAAGTGAACTTTAATTGAATCAGATGGAACAAAACTTAACACATTGCTCTGCAATTGTCTTCGTGTTCCTTTCACTTCCCATTAAAATGATACCAAATGTAGGTCGTTACATCTCCTGAAAGAATATGTGAGTGTTTAGGCCTGATGCAAGGAGACACTGAAATGACTGACTGTATGTGTTAAGTTTAAGGTGATACCTTTCCGCTCTGCTCCAAGCATATTAGCTCTCTCTCATTTCAACTTCTTTAAACAGCTTGAGGCCGTCAGAAAAATAGAACTTTTCTGCTTGGTGCTGTGAATGCCCTGCTGACCATTTGATGCAGCTTTAAACCTAGTTTAATTTGTTATTTCTCCTCTGGCTGAAAAATGAGCTGAGACTAAAGTTGCTTGGGAAAGTTTACGAGGTACATTGGAGATTAGGTTTTAAGCTTAATTTAACTGCAGTTTAATGGTCAACATGGTGACCTTGAGACCAACCCAACACACTGCCTGTAAGGCCTGGCCTGTGAGGTAAGGTGCTGTGTTGTTCAACACAAACTGCTGCTATCTAAGTGGAACAAATTTGCCAATTAAGCACATTTGTTTCCTCCCCAGGCAGTAGCTTATCAGGCTCATTTGAGTCTATGCTGTCCCTGCCTTCTCATCAGCATGTGCATCTCTCTACCACGTCCCCCCGAAGGGGAGACTCCAGGTCCGACACAGCTTGCATATCACACTTCGGGATTATGCATGTCCTGCAGCGAATACTGAAAAACCAAAAGAAGGAGCAGAATGAGAAAGATAAATCAAAGCAAAAACACGAGACACAGAAAGAACAGTAATAATACACCATAGTGTAGGAATTCCCAAAGATAAGAGACCTAAAGAATAAAAAAATCTTCACCAAAGAAAATTCAAATCCAATTATCACAGAGAGACTAGGGGGACAATTATCTGGCCAGTCACACTGATGTTTGATGGTTAATGCAGCTACACGTTTCTGCTGGTGTTGTATTCTTTCGCCCAAACCTTTTTCTCACTGTGCTCTGATACCCTTTAAGAATCTCTGAAAGTGTTTGAATGATTTTCTTACTTCTGTAAAGTACTGTAGGTTCATTTTAGCTTCAAGTTCCTTTTTACCTTGTGCTCACAATATTCTGTCTGTCATTAATTTTACTTCGAAAACAATATTTTATTAGTTAGTCTGAACAAGAAACATGTTTCCTTTGGAGTTGCAGCTATAAAAGCCTGACATACTTGTAACACTCAACACTCGTGCATTCCGGGAAGTTTAGGTATATCAACAATGATTCATTTTTAATTACACACAAATACAAATGAGAGAAACAACATTTTCTGAGATGCATAGCATCCTAAACAAGTCAGCGGTATTGCAAAAAGAGTGAATGAATGATTCTTATTGAAGGGCAGATCAATACAGGACTGATCGAAGCATCACTCAGACACAGCTCACTGATTATCAATACCAACTAAACGGATTGATTAGAAATTTGTCTTTAAGAGTGGTTGCAAGATTAAGGCAGATGTAAAATATGAACAATGCTAATTTTTGGACAAAAAACATGCCGCAGCTGTCCTCCTTCGGTCAGGTTCTGTAAATGTTATGAATAAGGATCACTTTATTCAAATCTGAAAATGTTACGGTTGAATAAAGTGGACTCAAATGCTGGACTCAAACAACAGGCATCAAAAAACATTTGAGCAAGCTCTATTGTCTTGGCAGCTTGAGTCTCAGATGGTCGATGAGCTTTGCAGAGCAAAGCAAGTCTTCTGAGCAGGATTCCAAGCTGTACAGCAGAGCTTTAGTATAAGCAGAAGTTTAAAAAGCTTGCCTGGATGCCTTGCTTGTAGAGAGCCGGGCAAACATTCAGGTAATAAGGGCTGAGTGGTGGGAGTGTCATTTGATGAGGCTGGTGGAAGAGAGACTGAGGGAATCTAGCACAGACTAAGACAAGGAGTTCTTAAGAATCAAATAACAACCGAAGAGACTAATGAGCTAGAATTGCCCCATGGCACAGCGCTACATAGGTGAAGTGACAATCTGGCAGAGAATAGAAGGCAAAAAAGGTGTATCGAAAGGCTAGAGGTATAATGTGTGTCAGGTGTGCCGGTCGAGAGAAAAGACTAGAACGCCACACCCAAATGGTATGAATGCTCACACACACACACAGACACAGACGACAGAGAAATTAAAATAGGAAAGAGAAGGATGGGGTTTGTTTCTCATACTTCTGGGCATTCATTTGCCTGATCTGCATAAGCAAATCTCGATCTACTGATCCTAATACAAAATACAAAAAAAAATAAAAAATCCCGGGACCAAAAGTACCAGGGGAAGCGCGCCATAATGCTGAAATGATCCCAATAGTTTTATGTTATAAATGCAAAGTAGAGCTCATGCAATCTACCATGTTATATACAATCTACAATAACATTTTTAATAGATGGAGGAGTTTTTTTGCTTTGAGTTTGTCCTCTAGTGTCATATTGGTTGGCTGATGATGATTGCTCATGTTGTCAGGATTTGAAAAGGAAAATGAATCAAATTAATGGGCACAGCAGATCAACCAGCTACGCAACCATCCATCAGTACATACATACTGATCTCAATGAAGGACACAGCATGAAAAACCCAGATCAGCCTTAATGTAGTTTGTTTAATTTTATTAGCTTAATGAAATAGGCTACATGAGACATGACTGAGTGAGAAAAGAGTGAAAAACTGTTTTCAGAGTCGTTTGAATAGTGCCTCTGTCATCCGCAGTGCATCTTTACTGCCAAGGGTCAAATCCCGTCTGGCATCCATTTTCAATTAATCTTCTCTCTTTCCCTGTGACTTTCCTGCAGTCTATGTCACTATAATAAAAAGTAATAAAAGTTTGAAAGCTCACTCAGCTTGTAAAAAGATTTAAATCACTTCAATTACTCAAATTTTTTTTGTACATTTATACTTAAGTCATTTCACAGCTACAGTATATTTGATTGATTTTATACCAGTAGAAGGTGGACAGCTTTAAACCTACTGCACGATTTAACACAGTTACATTGGGCAAAAAAAAACTGCTCCTCCAAAGCTTTTAGTGTTCAGTTGCTATTTTTCCGGGGCTTTATCAGAGACCTGCTGTTTCAGCTCTAGATAATAAGTTCATGAATTAAATGCCTGAACTTTTATCATGATGTGTATCTGTTATTTTCTTTAACTCAGTGAACTATTTGTGAATAGTTGTATGCCGTTTTTCTGTGTATTTCCTGAGGTGACGTATTATCCTCTGAAAGTTGAAACATACTGTATTTGACTTATCCAACATAGTTATTCAATCTTGGTTCTTGTCAAGTTTAATTCCAGCACGTCCCATAAATATGCATCCTTTATGAATACAAGAACAAAGGGTTGGAGGTTAAGTTTCCACTACCATTTTATCATTCCATAGATTATTCAATGTCTCCACAATACCATTTGGGGAAATTCAGGAAAATAGGTTTTAGTTGTTTTTTGTCCTAAGTGGAAGTGTATTTCCAAGTAATTTCATTTTACTCTCAAGTTTCACTTATTAATTGTCAGTGAGGAGAGACTCCATCCATGGTTAATTAATGACCTTTTTCTTGCAGCATTTCAAAGTAAGCATTTATTTAGAGCCAGTTTATCAAAACCAAAGCAATATAGGGCTCCAGTTGATGCATTAATCTCCCTCTAAATGTAATTTTTTGCTTGTGCACCACCAGATAACCTGACAGAGTGATGGTCAAAAAGGCTGTTTTGGTTCATTATAAGTTCATTCTTTAATTATTTGTCTCTTGGTGAGATAAGAGAGGCCTTTATGATGGAATCTTATCCATTTCATGTACAAAATATTGTGAACTTTGTTAAAGCAACAGATGCTTTACATTTTAAATGTAATTAAAAAAATTCACATGTAATTGAATAATCAAATGCTAAAAATGTACAAAAGCAAATTAGATTTGTGAGAGTGAATCATGATAACAAAAATATAACCACAATTCCAAAAAAGCTGGAGGAGTACGTTGCAACCAAGGAGGTTAATTGGCTGTAATATGGTAAAACAGTAATATGGTTGGTCATAACATAAAAAGAGCACCTTCAAGAGGCAGAGTCTCTCAGAAGTAAAGATGAACAGAGATTTAGCAATCTGTGAAAACATGTGTCTGCAAATTGTGGAGCGCTTTCAAAATGTTTTTCAATATAAAATACAATGACTTAGATTCAAAGAATCTGGAGAAATGCCTGCGTGCATGGGACACAGCTTAAAATCATGACCTTCAGACCCTCAGGCCTTAAAAACAGGCTTACATCTGTGTCATCCACAAAAGCAGGTTAAAGCTCTATCGTGCAAATAAGAAGCCATATGTGAACATGATCTAGAAACACAGATGCCTGCTCTGGGCCAAAGCTCATTTAAAATGAAATGAGGCAGAGTGAAAAAAAAATTTTGGCCAGATGAACTCCTCTGGAGTAAAGAGGAAAGGAACCATCTGACTTTTTCTCAGTTTTTAGTTCAGAAGTCTGCATCTCTAATGGTGTGGGGGGGCGCATGAGTCCCTATGGGACTGGCAGCTTTGACATTTGGAAAGTCACCATCAATGCTCAAAAGTATTTACAGGTTTTTGGGAAAATATTCTCTCACCCAGACGAGGCCTTGCTTATTTCAATAAGACAATGCTAAACCATATACACCTATACAACTGCATGGCTTTGTGATAGAACAGTTGGTTTGCTGGACTGACCTGCCTGCAAACCAGACCTTTCACCAGCTGAAAACATTCGGTGCATTATGAAACTCAAAATACTTCAAAGAAGACCCAGGACTTTTGAGCAGGTAGGATTATATTTCAGACAAGAATAGGAAAACATTTCTTTCCCATCTGGTGTCCTCAATTCCCAGAGGAGTTCTTAAAAGAAGAGGATGCTACACAGTGGTAAACATGGTCCTGTCACAACTTTCTGAGAGATGTTGTTGCCATCAAATTCAAGACAAGCTGATGTTTTTCATGAAATTGTAAACTGTCTCTTTCAACATTTGAGGGTTTCAGTGTCCTATTGTGAATGGAAGATTGTTTGAAGAAATTTGCAAATCATTGCATTTGTTTGTATTCGCATTTTACACAGCATCCCAACTTTCTTTGGAGTTGGAATTGTATATTTTTACACAACTGGAGAATGTTGGTTAAAAATTGAAGGTATGAAAGGTTAAATTATGGATAAGAGGACTGACAAAAGAACCAATACAACCCACCAGTTTTGTTGTTTGGTGTGTCTGCTTGGTATGAAAGCTGTGAAGCCAGCTGCTAAAAAAGGCTAAATTAAAGCCACATGATGAAAGACTTCTTTGGCCATCAAAGGGGGGGGGGGGGGGGGGGGGGATACCTGCGACAACATGACTGTTGATTTATTGATTTCCTAGCTCATTTTCTTTTCTTTTTTTTTGACGGAGGGTTTTGAAAGAGCAAAGCAGTCTGAGTTTGTAGGCTGTTGTTAAAATTCCCTTGGCAAATGGACACACACTTCACAAACACATGCGCACTCACACACTGGAGCACAGCCACGTGCACAAACACATAGAGCTCCCGGTGGGGTGGAGTTTTAATCCTCAAATACACGGCCATAAATCAAACCCCACACCTCATGCTCTAGCTCGTCCCTCTCAATGAACAGCTTGTGCTAGTGACACATTAATAGCAATTTACAGAGCCAGTCATGCGAGGAAAGGAGCATCAACAGAACGTCCTTTATTTTGTAATTCCTTATTACTTTCACTCACTGCACGGCCAATGAATTGGTAACGCTAGTGGATGTGACCTACCTACTACATCACTCCTTCTGAGTGGTTGTCAACCATATTGTGTTTTTCCCACAAACTCTTGATCTTGTAATTATAATCTGTCCCTTTATAGCTTGATAAATCTTGTTCACTGTGTTTCTATTATTTTGTCCACTAAATTTATATTAGCATCTCTTTGTTGAGATACCTGTGATAGATGGATTTTGTGTTCAGTTATAGAAAATTGGACCACACACTAGACGCTTGAACTAACAACTCTGAAAGGAAAGTTAATCATTGTAATCTTCACAAAGGTGGGATTAGTTTTTTAGGTCGCATTGCACCTAGTAAATATGTTACCCTCCCTGTTGCAATTACGGGAAAGCTGGTTAAGTTTATTCAAAGGTGAAAGATAGAGATTGTTAGAAATAATTACATTTATTAATTATTTAAAATAGAGTAAATTAACTACAAATTAGCTTGGTAGTAACTTTAACAATAAGACAAGACACTTCAACATGTAAAATGCATTAGCTCTTCATTAGAGCAGTTTCATAGGTAGCTTGTATGCATGAAAAAATGTCATTTAGGTATTTCATTTGGAAATTGATGGCAGCAAATTAGTTTTTAAAAAAGTTGGATCAGGGACAACAAAATTCTGGAGAACTTGAAAAAGCGCCGGATAGAGGATTAATATGCATCAGTTTACTCACATGTTTATCACTCTGTTCAATATTTTACATTTCTCCATTCAAAATTGCAAAGATTTGGAGATTTCCTCAACTAGGTAAGGGATGATACTGAAAACCAACAGCGAATGGCTTATCAGGCCTGCTCGCTGCACTGCATTAAAAACAGACATTTCGCATTCCATGTGCAAAAATCAGCTCTCTCAGATAAGCTCTTCCTTATTTCCAGTGTAATGCCAAACCATATTGTGCACATTTTGAAATGGCATGACTTTTACAGGAGTCCAGTTGCTAAACTGACCTTCCCTTCCCACTGAAAACATTTGATGAATCATCAAACAAAATGGACAACCATGGAGGCCCTGAAGGGTTGAGCAAATATGAATGGGCAAACATATTCCATTCAAAACTGGAGCAGCTGGACTCCTCAGTTTACAGAAATATACGCAGTGTTGTAAAAGGATGAGATGTTGCGACTCAGTGGTAAACAGGTGAAGTGGTAAACCCTCAGAGATTTTCTTTAAAGGTGTTGCCGGCACCAAATTTAAAAACAGGTTACTTTTAAAATAAGTAATTGATTGTATTCTAATTTACTTCCTATGTAGCATGAAAACCTGCTGGAATACAGAATTGTACAGTGGTATGATAAAAGTAAGAAATAACCATTGAAATTAAGTTATGGATTCACAATTTACAGTTTATACATGTTTGTAAGCCAGATGTAGCATTAACATGTTGTTATAGTTGATCTTGAATTATTGGTAAATGGTTGGAAGAGGAAAAAATGTACCGACCATTTTTATGTGATCCATGGTTTGACTGACATAAAGTTGGAAATACAGTCATAAGAATATTTTTGATTGGTGCAGATGAAGGCGTTCTTGAGCTCATCATAAATGGTTTTCGAGTACATCGCGCTGGCTGGTAGACAACCACATCTTAAATTACTAATCAGAAACTCATACTGAACAACAGGAGCATTCAGCATTAGTGTCGACCCACTTTCTGCACATCATGTGTGTAAGGGCAGGGAAAGAAGCTGAGTGGACCAAAATATCTGTCAATGTTGCACACTCACTTTCAGATTGCAGAATATATTTAGAAACTTCAGTGTAAAACAGAATGTGAATGTTCCTTTATTTTATTCCAAGATAGATCCCTTGAGATGTGTCATTTTAGGAGGTCCCAGGATAGAAGTGTTACACCAGCCCAAGGAGAAGTTGCTGGTATTGATGGGATTTATTTTAGCATTGATTTCAACTGGTGTGACTTCTGTCTGATTTTTAGGCGTTTTAATGCCTACCTGAAAAAAAAATCTGTTCTGTTGTTTTCAGGTGGAATGGTTGAAAAATGAGGAACCTCTGAGCCTGGACGATGACGGTGTCATTGATAGAAGAGATGGCCATAATCTCATCATCTCAGAAGCTCGTCTCTCTGACTCTGGAAACTACACCTGCGTCGCCAGCAACATTGTGGCCAGGAGACGCAGTGCCACAGCAATGATTGTGGTGTATGGTAGGAAATCATGGTCAACATTTTCTCATTTCACAAAAATGTCTCTGCCAGAAGGTCATGATAGTTGTTTTTGCGTAATTTAAGAGACAAAAGTAAATAGCTTTTGTGCCTGCATAGGAATATGAATTTTTTTCCACTAACGTGGTGTCAATTTGTCACCTCAAGCAAACTCCCTCAGTAGAATGTATACGGAAAGCACTAGTGAGTGGTCTTCTTCACTAATGAGTAGTTAATGGGCCAGCGATGTTTCATGTTAAACAAGGAGACACAGGCCCAATATTTAGAGGAACTCCATTATTAATGATGGAAAAGCTGCATTGTGGTCACTTACACTCTCCAGCTTTTATCTGCCAACACTAAATACCTTGTGTAAAACACTTTGTGTAGCTGCAGGCTCGCAAATCATGTTTCCAGCATTTATATAGCTTAAATAGAGAGTGAAATTATAATGTCATACTCACTCTAGCTTCTTTCATGAAACGATAGCCTTAATTGAAGTATTTCTGTGCTCATTTTACTGACATCTCGTCATGTTATTCTTAATGCAGAGAGTGCATTTAGCTGACAGGAATACATCTGATTCTTTTCTGAAACCCCATCGCCGACACCTGTCAATCATTAACAGCTGTAATGCTAATGAAGCCCATGACAGGCACAATGGAATAGTAGGATTTCCTCCATTCCTATGACAGCAAATGAGCAGATTAGTCAATCATCCTGCCTTATTTTAGGAAACCTCAGAGTCAGCTTTGTGATACAATCACCCAGGTGCTGCTTTACCTGACAGAAATTGTCTTGTTAAGCCTGCTGCCATTCTTATTGTAACTGTTCATATATTTCTCCTTCACCCTTTGGCACTTGCAGTGAATGGCGGCTGGTCATTATGGACAGACTGGTCCCCTTGTAACGTACGCTGTGGTCGAGGTGTTCAGAAACGCTCTCGAACTTGCACGAACCCAGCTCCTCTAAATGGAGGAGCCTTCTGTGAGGGCATGTCGGTGCAGAAGAGCACATGCAACACAATTTGTCCAGGTAAGAGAAACAGCACAGGCTTCATGCTGTTAGAGATCATTTTAGAGTTTTTGAGGATTCTCTCCTACATCACAGAAACATTTTTTGTAAATTTAATTAAAACCAGCTCACAGCCGAACGGTTTATAGATACTAGTTAAGTTTGCTAGGTTGTTGGTGGATTAATGGATCTTTGCATGTTAGAGATTCAAAGTTTGTGTAATGATGAAATGGTTTGTCATTTTGTAAACCTGTTTACTTTCATGCAGTGAGTTAGATAGGAAGATCCCAAAATAAGCATCCCAATGAGCAAAAACCAAGACTTGTGTAATTCAGGCTGCCAACAAGAAGCTCCCACTACAGTTTTGACGTGGGGAGGAACCTCAAAACTTCCACTTTATTTTTCCTGTTTCAGTGGTGTGCCTTGGTTTCCACTGGACACATTTTCAATGTTCTGATGAGTTTATTGGGGACATTATGCAGCTGTTCTACTTTAGACAGAAGCTCTGTCATCAAGCGAGATGAGTTGGCCAGGATGTCACATGTGGAAACGCCAAAGAGAACCTGGTTAATTTTTTAGATAAAACACACAGTCCGTGAACTTATATCAAATCATTACATCAATACAGCTGGTGGCATGAGGCCAGAAACCAAATGGTCAAAGGATTTCTGCCATGGATAACACTGTTTTTTCCACCAGATGTAGTTGCATCAAGTTAAGACTAAGGTTGTTACTTGTTACTTTCAATTTAGATGGAATGTTTTCACACTACTGTCCCAAATTGTTATAACTTGTGTATTGGAGTGGTTCTATATATCTCTTTGCATCTTTGTATCACAAAATACATTGTTTCATATCACAAACATGCAAGACAATGCTATTATGTGTTATTTTACTTTTTTTCTGTTTTATTCTCATATATTATTCACATGTAATATAAATGGTATAGTTGTATATCCTGAAGGGAGCTAGAATGGGGTTATGTTATCCTACACTGAATAACACACTGATCAGCCATTGAAAACCACTGACAGATGTTGTGAATAACACCGATCATTCCGTTGCAATGCAATGCTCTGCTGGGAATCTTTGGATCCTTGCGTTCATGTCGATGTGGCTTCTATACAAATCAGCCGCCTGCACATTGTTGCTGACCAAGCTCTGCAACAGATGAAGCAGCAACGCAAAAAGCCATAGTCTGACCGTTAACTCCCCAGATCCTAATCTGATGAAGTACAATCCATAGAGGCCCAATCTGCAACCCACAGGACCCAAAGGATCCACAGAGAACATCCTGGTGCCAAACACCATAAGACACCCCCAATAGTCCTGATAATGGGGCAGCTAAAGAAGGATCCACAGACTATTAGTCAGGTGGTTTTAATGTTGTGGGCTAATCTATGTAAATTCAGTTAAAAGTAGGGTAGGAGATCCTGGATTTTGAGTCCAGCGAAGCTGCATTTTGAAAATACACAGGTAAAAAGTCCCAACCCTTTTCTTCACTTTCCCCCCGAAGGCACGCCTATTGAGTACATGAACGCGCACGAGCACGAAGGTGCACGAGCGCTGTTCTGACAGCAAGCATCGATCGTTGCCGTATTTAGTATTTAGTATTTAGTTTATGCTAACTATACGTTTAATAATGCTAGGTGCTAGCCAAGCTGGCTCTAGTTTAGCTTCCTGCCAAGCTTCTGGACGTTCACGGAGCAGGGTACGCGCACAGGGGGAAGGAGGGGGAAGGAGGGGGAGGGGGAGGGAGGAGCAGATTGCAGTTTGATAGACGGCATCAGAATCCAATCATTATGAACGGTCCGTTCACAATGATTGGATACTGTTTTTCCTAGATTGTACGTTCTAGAGGCCACTAAAACTTTTCATATTTGTGTCAAAACTTTTAATTAATTGGTTGCAATGAGGGTGTGAAGAGTATTTCAAGCAATATGTAAAAAAATGTTCCAGAAAAAGATCCCCTACCCCGCCTTTAAATAATAACACTGATGTTTGAGTGTTTAAGCTTGTTTAATTGGTGTCTGCACGCTCTTAAAATCAGTATCTGCAAATGAACAAATTATATCTGAAGTTTAAAGAAAAAAAGAGTTGGGAAGGCGTAAAGCCCGTCCAAAATCTTGGGGTAGCCTTTGTAGCTACAGCAACAGTAGTCTCTTTTGAGTCAGTTACATTTCACCATGAATGCATTGCATGTCTACGATGTACTGGTCACAATGGCTTGTTTCTGAAATTGAAAGCAGTGGACCGTATAAAGCAACAAATTAAGACAAAATCTCCTGGAAATGGGGTAAAAACTAGAGGAGGCTGAGAGAAACAAACAGTAGCAGTTTTGGCTATGACAGACAAAGCAGAGCAGCAGTTCTAGTTATCAAAATTACTGTGTAATCTGCTCTGCCCAAGTGTTTTTCTTAAGCAATCCCAAATTTATGATTTCAGCCACTACAAAGTAGAAAGGAAAAATTTTCATCGGTTTGAAAAATGTAAATTATCAGGGGAAGGTGGTACACTGAAACATTTTCTCCTCTTTGCCAACTGCCTCCTTCTGAATTATTCTTTCTCCTGAATACGAACACAAACATGCTGCATTTGATTAACAGGAAAAGGGGAGATTAAAGAGCACACACAGCTGAAACGACTTGATTAAGTATGGCATAAAGAGGGTTTCTGAGCTCCAACTCTACAAGACTGAACAATATTTTGGTAAACTGGAAGAAAATGTTAAGAGCAGTGCAACTGCCACTTTTAAAGTGCCCCCCCCCCCCCCCCCCCCCCCCATTCCAACTAACTTTAAAATGAATCAACTTAAAGTTTGATGTAGTCACTTGTGTGAAAAATGCTTATTCATTCATTTTTGCTTATCTTTCATGAGTCACACATGGAGTATTTCTCTGCTTTAATAATGCGTTATGCACATAAAAACGTTTGTGTTTGTATTTGACCCCTTAGTGGATGGCGGCTGGGGGGATTGGAGTGAGTGGTCAGTGTGTAGTTCAGCTTGCGAGAGGCAGCGCAGCCGAGACTGTACAGCTCCAGAGCCCAAACATGGAGGTCGTCTGTGTGACGGGGTAGCAGTGGCTGTAGAAAACTGCACCGGCGCCCTCTGCACACAGAGTGGGTAACATCAACTCTTCTGCTCACGTGTTAGAAATGAGCAAAAAGATACTTGAGCATCACAACTGTCAGTTGCATTGTGTTCACAGTCTGTGTCATTATAGATTTACTGTTCATAATTTCTGGAAGAGTGGGCTCGATCAAGATTGTGATTATACTTGTGCTCATTAACACCCTCATTCATCTTCATTATTCAAACACCCGACTCCATATACATCAGACACAGTCGTGCATTACACAAGGGATAATCAAACCAACCCACACTTGGAGTATTTAAAAATGTGATGGAGAAACTCTCAGATTCAAATGTTTACCTCTGTCTGCAGATCGGAAGCTGCTCCATGATGCAAAGCCGCAGGGTGAGTTTTTCCTCACATTCATTTGTCCACTGCAGTAACAACATGAAAGAAGTGTACATCTGAGGGCTGTAACTTTAGTCGTAGTTGCAACAATGCATCAAATGGTTTATTTTTCCTCAGCAGTGGTTCTGGATTCACTCCTAAAACACGAGTTATGAGTTCAAATGTGACATCAATCAGCAGTGGCAACAGCATCTCTTTCTCTCTTATGCTCCCTCTGGTAGATCCAATCTAACATTGGCAAAGCTAGAAGAGGAAGGGAGAATATTTTTTCTCAAGAAATCTCAAAACCGATTAAATAATGACCCACAAATGTCTTTCTATTTTGGCTTGTTTGCAAACTAATCTTAAGATAGTAAAGGTCCAATTTAGTTTCACTTACAAATGGCCTTATTCTGTGATTGTCTTACTTCGAACGTCCGATCACAATGGCGTCTCTGACTTAGGGCGCAGAGCTCCCAAGTTTACATACTGTGAGCAGTGTTTAAAGAAAATTGCTAAGTCTGTCTTTCAAAAGGTTATAATTCCCCAAACAAAAGGCTTACAGAGAGGACAGAGGGATATACCATGTGCACATGTGTGCTGATTCAGCAGGAATGATGTTAAATTGTTGAGCTATTATATTTTAAAACATGTCCTTTATGCCCTCTTTCTCTTTTTTGCCAAGTGTTGCTAATATTACCACCATAATGCTGATATTGTCAAATAAGGTGGGAAAAAATGTTATGCCCCCTGGATGCATGAACACCCAATAATGTTTGAAAGCAATTAATATGTCTGTATAAAGACATTGTGATGCAGAAAAGTTACCGGTGGTGCAGGAAAATTCCCCACTGGTAAGTGGGTAAAGTTCTTAGCCTGGACATCTCTCTTGCTTTATGTGTCACAACCAATATTAAAAAAAGCCTTTCCCATTAATAGAGGAACTTAAGAGAACATATCGCTCAAAATAGGACTACACTGGCAAGATGTAAATCCTGCTGACGAGGGTGGTTGAAATAGAGACTTAGTCATATCCGATATAGATATTCTGACACACAGATAGCATACAGCTCATTCATTTATTCTATTTTTTGTTATGATGGAGCAGTAAGAAATCCAACAATTTTCATCCAAAATTCTTCAGGCTAGATTTAGGCCGCGTTTAACCTATTTTGACCTGATGAAATAAAGATGTGCTTCCACCTTTCAGGTCTGAAAACCGTGCATGTTCCAACAACATTTCCAAAACACAAAACCAATAAATCTTTTAAAAGGATAGAGACAGCAATTTTCAATGAAAGAAGAGGGTTCAACAATACATATATATATATATATATATATATATTTATTTTATTTCAAGGATTTAGTTTCTTTAGAGGCTGAGGGAAAAAAAGTTTTAGGTTTTAATGGGATTAGCTGGATGGTATGTTGGGTCAAAAAGTATTATTTGATGTTATGCCGGGTAATATATTGGAATATTTACTTACTGAAACTACCTCTCTTGTATTTATGTTCCAATATGCTGTACACCTCTATTAAACCATTATTGTTTTACTTAAGTTGGTGTAGCATTTCAGCTCAAACTGCCTGTGGTTAACCACTGAATATCCATTGCTTTATGTTGAATTGTTGATAAGGGAAATGAGCCACTTGCTATTGTGTAGTTTGCACAGAGAAAAATCAATTTGATACCTACCAAGCCACAAGCATGTCTTCTCCTGTCCTCCTTACTTGTCCTTTAACTTAGTTGTCTTTTTTTGTTTGTCAAGAATGGTAAGAAAAATGCGGTCAGGCTGCCAAAACTTCCCAAGCCCCCAATTAACCCCCAACAATAGCCGTTAATACAGCTTTGCATATTTTGTCAATTTTTCTTGTATGAGCTTTAGGCTACTTAGAGGATTTTTCAGCATGCCCTGTTTTAGTGCAGATCTCATTATCTTTTAAAAACAAGCAAGCAGCTCAGGTTTCCCATCCGTTCTTTTTCTTTGTCAAGTTGGAAGCTGCAGTACTGGGGGGAGCAGATAGAGCATAATCATTGCCGATGAGCCAGTTTAACAAATTGGTTTTGTCACATTATCCCAATAGAACGCAGAGTCCCTCCAACACTAGAGCCAAGCAGTGTTTGAAATGACAGTCAGGTGCTGGCTTGATTATAATCGCCTTCCTTCTGTGGTTCCTCATTAGTAGCCTTAAAACTGCAGGATGGAACAATGAAGCTGTGAATCAGGAAAAAGACATTTTTGGAAAACAAAAGAGGCACTAAGGTGGTTTGAAGCTAAAGTAGGCTCGCCTCTTACCAAAGACTTCCACGACTTTAAAGCGGCTGATATCCCTCAGCATCACAGATTCTCAGTTTATTTGTGTGGGGAAAGTCTCCATTGCACTCTAATTAAACCTATCAGTCTTACAAAAATGTCTTTTTCTCACTAAAGGCGTAGAGAGCACCAGTGATGTGGCCTTGTATTCAGGCCTGGCTGCAGGGGTTGTGACTGTGGTGCTGCTGATCATTGCCGTCACTCTTTACCGGCGAAACCAGAGCGAGTACGGTGTTGATGTTATCGACTCCTCCGCCCTCACTGGGGGCTTTCAGTCTTTCAGCTTCAAGACCTCTCGACAAGGTAAGTCAGTGACCGAGTCTCACAGTAACAAATCATTTACACCTTCAATTGTGTCATGAAATACTACATCCCACTGTGAGCAGGATTTTCCACGAGAGTAGATGCATTTTTAGTAGATTGAGAAGATGAAGAGTTAGGTTTTTGGACTCGCGCAACAAGCGGAGGCTCCTCAGTGTACAGAAATGTGCAGTAAGTTGTGAGAGTCTGCGGATCATACAAAACAAAATGTGTCTTTACTGATCTCCTGAAATTCAAATTGACACAGAGACAACATTTTTATAACAAACACATTCATGATTAAAATATTATAAATAGTCATCTGCAAAACTAAAACAACTAGAAATGATCTTTTTGGAATATTTACTTTCTTGTCATCTCATTTGTTATGCAGGAGGTCCAGATGCTGCTTTGTTTTTATAGGAATTAGTAAGCAACCAAAGCATCTCCCGATGGAAAAAGTACAGACTCTGCCTTCATCCCTTTAAATGTATACAATGACACAGATTTAGATTTGTATTATTATTATTAGAAATCTAAGAGAAACTCAGAATGTATGTTTGTTTATTTTTTTTTTTTTTCTAAGAGCCTCTTCACTGTAGAGTTGTGTCTAGATACACAAATGTCCTTTGTGCTTGACTTTGCAGTAAGAGGGTGATTAAACAAGTGCACTTTGCAAATAAATTTTCATATAACTGCCACTACACTCACCTTGGCATAAATGAGTTAATTTCAATTCTCATTTCAGTGTGTTTCCCAATGAGACACACACACCAAAAACCAACTCTATTCATTCAGCATATTATGTGTTGAAAATTAGTCGATTTTTGTTACTTGTGATGAGTATAACCAACCAAACAATGGATTAAACCAGAGCTAAATGGAAAACAAGGAAGTACAAAAAAAATTAAATTGCCGCCCTAAGTTGCTGCCTCCAAACATCGAAAATAGAAATTATAAGCCACGCTTACAAATGCCTCCCAACAAAACTGACAATCTCCCTTATGGAAGATGTTAAATGTAGCAAGACTGAGTTTTAGATACAATGCAAAGCGTTGTTCTGGAGCTGTTGCTATTTGTTTAAATTCAAAAACATTTTATGTACTCGCATACCGATGTCAATGCATTTCGATTTTAAGTGCATGATGTAAGTATTTATATAATGTTATGAATTATGCATTCATTTCTTTGTATTATGATAGAGCTACATCAATTATTAAAATGTTCCAGCAGCCAGAATGACGGTGCTTAATTTTTCAGTTTGTTTACTTGAGTTTCTCTGGGTTCTTATTGCGCAAATGTCCATTAATATACAGATTAATCAATAAAGCATGCATTGTATTTGTTGCTTTATTGCAAACATCAGTCTGCTCAAAGCAATAAACCTTTGCTGGAAACATATGGCAAGAAGCACATTATTTGTTAACATTTTCACTCTTATCCTTATTGCTCTCATCTTTGTTCTCCTTCCATATATTCAGCAGGATGCTTAAAAGCAGGCTCTCTTTAGGGTACAGTGTTTCGGCATTATGAGCTGTTTTGGTATTATCTTACATACAACAAAACTTCAATCAATTATTCATGATTAGATAAACTAGAAATGCATTTTATTAGAGTTTTAAGGTTTTTCACTGAGCCCAGAAGGGAAGCATTTTTGCCCTTGTGTCTCCAAATGCTAAAACATCAGAGCTCTGTGCCGTGGTGTGTTTTGCCCTACAGATTGTGGCATATTTTTACAAGGGAGGCATTATGGTTGGCCCCAGCAGGATCCCTCAGCGGGGCATAATAAGGTTCATTTTGATAACACAGCAGGAGGCAGGGAAAGCTTTAATCTTGGTCTCTGTTCCCAGTGTTAGAAGGGCTAAAACAGCCAAACCCCTGCATGTCCTTCCTTCCCTTGCACAGTTATAAGCTGCTACATTTGAAGCACAGTACTCATTTCATTTCCCTTTTTTTTCGTAGTCACATTATTAGTTACTGCAAAAACAATTCACCTAATTCCAGTAAATAATGCCAAAACAGTTTGCAGTTTGCATTTCTGTTCCTTGATTACTTTACTGCGTCTACTTATGTAATTTTATGCTCAATGATATGGGTCACGTCAAATTTGTAACAAAATAATTTCACATTACAGAAGCTAGATCAGAAGATAACACATTCTATCATACCTTTTATCTATTCTGTAATGTATAATTCCCTTCCTCAGAATTTTCCAAAAGAAAAACGTAGATATTCAAATAACAAACTAATTAATTAATATTAGAATTCAACAGCAATATGTCACGCTATGAAACATAGCATAACACCCTGGCTGTTGTTGTTTGCCACATTTAAGCGAGTCGTTGTTGCAGTAAGGTGTAGGTAATTCTTTTATCGAGGTGAAAAAATACATGTGAAAAGTCATAAGTAAATAAGAAATAATGGTCTGAACATACCCTTCATCTTTTCAATGTTTATAATAGTGGCACTCTCTTCTAAAGTTTCACTGTGTAGAAATGTTCTTAACGACTTCTTGTAGCAGACAATAACTTTCTTTTTGTCTGTGTGTTTTTCAGCAAACCCTTTGCTTATTAATTCATCCATGCAACCTGATCTGACAGTGTCGCGCACCTACACCAGCCCCATGTGTTTCCAGGACTCCATTGACAAGGAGATAATGGCTGAATGCTCGCTTCTTGACCCGCTACCTGATCTTAAGGCGAAAGGTATGAAAACAGAACTACAGAAAAGCTCATTTCTTTGGTAGTCAACTACTTTTTGAAGGGCAGGAGATGCGGAGTGCATGCAGGTCTGTAGCAGCAGTTGGAAGGATAATCCATCTTGCTTTGAAAGCGTTTTGCTCCTAAGGCAATTTCTAAGAAAGTTTTCATACATGACAAATTGACCATTCACCAATTCATGTCCCCCCATGTTACTATACTTTTTGTACTTGCATGGTATATAGGCTGTTTTCCTATTTAGGTGAAATCATCATACAGCTTTTTATACACCTTTCTGTTCAAAAAGCTTTATGACTCTCCCCTTGCCAGTTCACCATCCATACTGAAGAATCGTAACTAAGAAGAATATTTATCTTATAGTCTGTTTGAATTTTAAAAAGAGAAAAGTTAGATGTGATTGATTTTTTTTTTTTTTTTTTTTTTGTAATTTTATGATATGAACAGATTGTAAAGTACTCTCAGCAATCATGTCTTGTTCTGTCATTAAAGTACATCAGGCAGTCTCAATCCAGACTATTCTCATTTTTAGTTCCACGTCGGTGTAAAGAGCAGCCAAATGCAATCAGAGCAGGAGCATCCCTCTCTACCTTCAGTAATCTCTTAAAACACGTTTCTTCCAAGAACACCTCCTTCTTTTAACACTTCTAACAACCTAACACACCAGACTCACACTTACTTCTTCGACATCTAATGTTCTTTAAATAAATAGATAGCACTTAATGCCAATGGCGGGATTTCTTAAGACACCAGAGCTTGTAAGTAGCTTTGGATAAAAGCCTCTGCTAAATGTCTAAATGTAAAGGTAAATGTGAGCAGCCTAGAGGAGGCGGCGGCTTACTTTCTATCAGAAAACCTCTCTGTATAGTTCTTCCTGTTCAACTGCATTGTGTTGTGGGTTCAGGCCAAACAAAAACCTCCCAGGTTGAAAATGAAGCCAACTCATAAGTGCCAAAATATGCAGTTTCTCGAGTGGCCTCTTGAGAATAGTTACAAAAGCATCTGAATCCTAGAGACTGTGAATAGAAAATGGAAATAGACAGTGTTTCAGTGGACCACTGTTTTAAAGTCTCAAATGTTGCACTTAGCGATTGCCATTTTGGTTTATTGACAGCCTTAAGTGACCCTATATGAACTTTTTATTATTCTTATTAGATAAGCCTAGACTCTCCTTTCAAAAACAAGGTCTACCAAGAAGTGTAATAAATCTGCATTCTGTCTAAAAGCCAACATGGGGTGAGCTCAGGAAACATTTTCTTGATTAATTTGTGATGTTAATCACCATTTTAACTTCTTAGTCATGTAAACTTGATATCCAAATGTGAATTATGAGGATTAGGATTTACAACAGGGTGTGGCTAATGTATCACTAACAAGCCACCAAATAATAAGAATGTCTAGTTTCTGCACTTCTCAATCTGAGTCACTGCTTGCTTAAAACTTCCAGTTTCAAAAAGACCAAGATAGTCTCTGCCAAAATGCTGCATTCAGCGCTTAAAAATGTGAGTTTACAAAGCAGGTGGGTGTCGACCATGTGACTACATCCATCTGTTTTACTCTGTCTATTCTAAGGGTCATTTTGGAGAAAGCACCAAAGAATTTTAAAGGTATTTTCACATTTCCACATTGGCTTCATTTAAAAAAAAGATTTGTTTTTTTATATACAGTTTATGTTCAGTATCCATGGACTCACATGGGAATTGGTCCAACTTTACAGCAGAGAGAAACATGTTTATAGCCTGGCACAGAAAACAGTGCTCAGCTTATTTCCCATGTCATTACAATTGTACATTAAATTCGAAATTTTTATGTCACTCGGCTATTGAAATTGCATCAAGACTTGCATTGTGACGAGCGGGGCAACTTTTGGTCATGTATGTAATGTCCTTGGATTCTTACACAGATCCATCCTCTGAGCCTCACCTTTGGCTGCAAAACCCCCAAAATAGTTAACAGCTAAATGTCGATCTTCAAAAAGACAAAAACAGTGGATGTCACGGTGGCTGCATTAGGCTTTTGCATAGAATCTATGGTATCAACAGGCTAAAGCCTGATTTCACTTCCAAACTATTTAAATGCAAAGTGTCACTCTCACTATAGCCTCAGGCTCATTGTTTCAGCTGGAGGCAAAAAACTTGACAGAAACAGGCTTGCTGAGCCCAGTTTCAGTCACTATTTGGAGTCTGGCTTTAATGAACAGCCAGCCGGAGAGTTATTGGTTTCATTGTAAACATATTCGAAAAGTAAACAAAGCTGTTTTCCCGACGTGCTTGCTTTTTCTTCTGTTGAGGATGGTTAAACTGGGTTAAAATTAAGTTTAAAAAACTGTTCAGTGAAAGCAAAAGTCCGAGCTTGCATTGTGTCCACAGGGGCGGCAGAAAGGGCAGAGTACCACGTCATGTCCCACCCTCAGACATTTCCGCGAGGCTTGGCCCCAGACTATAGAGGGGTTGCAGTGGGGACAACACTGGGCAGAAGAGGCAAAAACCTTTTTACGTCGCAAGTCTCTCTGACTCCCAGCAGGCCTTTTCACAAAGCAACTGCTGTGTTTGGCACCGCTGGAGGCCGGCTGGTGGTACCTAACACAGGTGAGCCCATCGGGAGACTATTTTATTTGATGCATTGCTAGTGTCAGTGTAAACTTAAGTTTCTTTAACATAAAACTAGCACTCACAAAAGATTGAATATGTAATTTAGTATATTTCGTAACTATAGCACATCTGATGGATTTCATGCATTTTGAAATTGCAATAATATCAATGACCAAGCAAGTAATATTATCTTGATTATATTATTTAATGGCAATTATTTGAATGGTGTCTTCTGACAAATCCAAAAAAATAAATGCCTTATTTGTGTGTTTCATCTGTTATATTTATTTATAAAACTAATATAGATTTTAGCTTTCACATTTGAAAGCAAATAATGTACACTGTGAAGTAATCTAGTGTGGTGTGATGTAAACCTTTCCTGCTTAGTCTACTATATTATTCAGACATCTCTTTCTCATGGCCTACATTCATCATCCTGTCCCTCAAGGGGCTTTATCTTCTGCCAGTAATTGTTTATGATGCCGTACAATGCTGCTTATGTCTATGTGCACTTGTGTTTACAAAAGAGACAGTGTGTGTGTGTGTGTGTGTGTGTGTGTGTGTGTGTGTGTGTGTGTGTGTGTGTGTGTGTGTGTGTGTGTGTGTGTGTGTGTGTGTTCTTGCACTTACTGCTGAGTAAGGACCAGCTCAAGTTTTTAACCAACAGAGTGAGGTCATTTTGACAAAGTGAGGACATTTTGACCGGTCCTCACTTTGTTTCCCTCTAGATGACCTCCTTAGGTTATATAGATGCTATCCTCTAATTTTCTCAATAAGACCTCAGAATGTCCTAAGTGTGCATTTTTCACCCCTAAAGTTTCACACAGATTTTACTCTCTGGCTCCCCCATCAGGCGGTTCTCATATTGCACAGATTTCGCTCTCTGGCTCCCCCATCAGGCGGTTCTCATATTACACAGATTTCGCTCTCTGGCTCCCCCATCAGGCGGTTCTCAGATTGCACTCAGATCCCTTATACTTGTCAGTAGCTCAATAGCTCAGGAAATTAGCAGTTTTGTGCCAAACTTTTATAGTTCTTAAATCCTTTTGAATATTCTTAGAAGTAATATTTTCATTCTTTCAACAGGAAAATGAATTATTAATATTTGTATTAATTACTATTTAATAATTAAGGTATTTCCAACATTAAAAATTGTTAATTAAGAATGAGCAATAATACCTGAGGCATAAATCTTTTCATTTAGTAAATGTTAATCATTTTCATCTACAGATACAAGTTTTTTTTTATACAAGTAATAAGTGAAACTCCTTTTTTCCAAATTCTATGCTTCTTAAAAGGTTATGACTCACTATGTGAATGTTTAATATGTTTGTAGTTATGTTTTTTATGTATTTACACTTTTCATGAGTTACAACCATTTTTATACCCAGAATCCCACTTTCAGGGCTCAGAAGTAAAAATGATCAACGCAACTGTTCCATATCTAAATGTCAATTATTCCCTCATTAGTCTATTTGCAAGAAAGCAAATAAAACATTTAAAACTGATATCCTGTAAGTATTACTATCTGAAATCTGTCAACTGTCAATATGAAGTCCACAAAGCTGTCACTACCAGTGAAGTATGACAGTATTGAAATATTAAATACCTAACCCATCAGAAAGAAAAAAACAAACATGAACTCTTACCAAATAAACTACTTGGTACATTATAACATCAGAGGGTTACAGATGTTAAATTCTAAATTTCACATTCCTGTGAATGATTGTTAAGGACTGTGTCTACTTTGCATATATATATATACATATATATATATACATATATATACATATATATACATACATATGTATACATATATATACATATATATACATACATATGTATACACATATATATATATATATATATATACATACATATATATATATATATATACATATACATACATATATATATATATATACATACATATATATATATATATATGTATATATATATATATATATATATATGTATATATATATATATATACATATATATACATATATATATATATATACATATATATATATATGTATATATATATATATATACATATATATACATATATATATATGTATATATATATATATATACATATATATACATATATATATATATATACATATATATATATATACATATATGTATATATACATATATATATATATATATACATATATATATATACATATATATACATATATATATATATACATATATATACATATATATATACATACATATATATATATATACATATATATATATACATATATGTATATATACATATATATACATATATATATACATATATATATATATATATACATATATATAATTTTTCTGGCTTCATCTTCATCTTGGTCAATCAGTTGAAACAATTCAACATTCATGCACAAACTATAGTTTGAATTGTTTCAACTGATTGACCTAGATGAAGATGAAGCTAGACAAATTTTTGGCCCTGAAAAAAAATCTAAATCAAATCCAAGTCCTGCGACACAACAATAGCATGATGTATGAAGACACCTACAAGGAGTCTGGAGTGAGACTGCAGCTTGCAGGAGGACAAGAAGCTAACATCCAACATCAAAGTTTCCAGTACAAGCTGTGGAGCTGCAGGTCAACCATTATATAGTAAAAACAAGCTCCAATACAACTACACTCTGACAAATTAAGGGCCACCAAAGCCAGACTTAAATCGGATGAAGAAGATGTTCAAGCCATAGATAAAACACCTGATGAATTTCATTAAAGAAGGCAGGGTGCCTCAGAAAAACTATGTTCAGTGCCCCGAGGCTGAGTCACACATGCTAAGGGCCCGGTTGTGGAGAGGTGTAAAGGACTACGTCAGACATAGGATCACTACTGTACAGAAACAGAGGGACTCTGCTCAGCTGCGGCTGCAATGGCTCCTGAGAAGATTGGACATTTAACGGAAAATAATTTTACAAAAAGAAAATACTTACTGTACCTAACATTAGTTGAATTGGAAAGAGAATGTATATTAAAATAAACACCAAAGCAAGAGAGTAAAATACATTAAATTAAACATTCAGCTCTTCATTTGAAATATTTTATTAACTAAAACAGAGTAGTTAAACAGTATAAACTTTTACCTGGTGCATTTAATTATATTCTAGTCCACTGAAATGCATGTTAGTGACCCCATTTTCGACACTAACAATATGCTAATTGTGTTAGCATACGTCTATGGGGTTTTACATTGTAACCGTTAGCCTAGCGGCTATTGGACATTCTTGCTTCCTATTTACATAAAGTTAAACTGTTATCAAAGTTTCCTGACTCTACATTACTCACCAGTGAAGAGACTCTCTCTGAGTAATGGATTTCATTGAAACGTCACTCCGTAACTGGAAATAATGAAGATTCAATCAGGCATGTCTGTAGTAGTAGTATGCATTGGAAAAATGCAGACAGTTGCTTAACATGCCAAGTTTCTCAGGAAGGAATTAGCAGCTCTGCTCTGATTGGTTAGATTGAATTAAAACAGACTGCATTGAGTGGCCCATCCGAATGTCAATCATGTAGCAGTTTGAATGAAAAATGTCAGGATGGTCCTGAATCCAGTCTGATATGAAGCAAAACTATACTATAATACCTCGCATTTTTGTGAACATCATTTTTTTTTTTAGTTTTGTTTGCTTGTCACAACTTTTTATTTTTGTATAGTTTTGCATATAATTTGCATTATCTATAGATTGTTGCATATTTTGAATATGATAATATGGTTGTCCTTCTGCATCATATCAGTACAATTTTGTCGCTTTGTTGCACTGTTTGCTTTAGTTGTTTATGTTCAGTTGACGTGTCAAATTATCTTAAATGACATCTGTCATGATATGATAATCTTGGGAAAAAATGGAATTATCTGGACTTAAACACAAGGTTTTACTGAATTAAATTATGCATAGCACTGATACTAGCTGCCTAAATAGGTTAGACAAAATTGATTCAATAGGTGACAGTTAGCTGCCCACAAAAAGTCCTAGAGTTAAACAAGTTATAATATTTTTTGACAATTCATTTTTTTGAAATTGTAAAAATTAAACATGTAACCTTGGGTTAGACTGTGTTATTTGGTATCTCTGAACATGGAATCATCTGGCACTAACGTTTTTGTGCTTTGAATGTTGTGTGTGGTGGTAGTGGTGATATGAATCATAAACCTTCCTCTGAAATGCCCTACTATATTCCTTTACGTAGACCCCAGATGAAAAAAAAGGCATAACATTCTTATTGTGAGTCAGAACACTATCTAACTGTTACTATTTCCTCTCCCTGTGACCTGAAGAAGTTGTTTCAACTTTGCAAGTTCAAACATCTCACTTGCTGCATAAGGTCAACCAAAGGAGTGAGAATGTGCCCATCAATGCATCAACAGCAGAACCACGTTATTTTGACCAGTTGAATGTGCATAGCCAAATGCCTGTGAAGGTATCTGATAGGCTAAGTCAGACTAGATAAGGATGACTGAGGACCACCTGGACAGCAACAACAACAGGCAGGTGTGGACAGGTGTCCAGCGTATTGCCAACTACAGGACCAATTTTGGAGTTGTGGGAGGTGACATATCACATCTTTGCCAGGCTTGAGGCAAAACCACCAGAGGCGGCCAGACCTCACTCAGAAAGCAACATCAGCCCCTTCTTCACAGTGGAGGAATACAAGGTGAGGCGCATGCTGCAGGATGTCAGCCCATGGAAGGCAGCTGGACCTGATGGTATCTAAGAATGCATGCTGAAGGAATGTGCAGACCAACTGGCTGGCATCTTCACCAGGATATTCAACCAGTCTCTGTCCCAGTCCACTTTCCCACCCTGCCTGAAGACCTCTGTCATCGTCCACCTGCCTGAAAAACTAGCCATTACTAACAGTCAATGACTACAGGCCATAAGCACGGACCCCTATGGTAATGAAGTGCTTTGAGAAGCTAATCAAGAACCACATCATGTCATTAATTTATCCCATGTTTGATCCATTTCTGTTACCCTACAGGAGCAGGAGGAGTGCTGTGCTCAGCTGCACTTTATAGACTTCAGCTCTGCCTTTAACACCATCATCTCCTCTCATGACTGCACTCCTGCCCCCAACAGTAACATCATCATTAAGTTCGCTGACAATACAAAAATTGTAAGCCTCACCTCTCATGGAGATGAGTCTGCTTATAGGAATGAGGTGGAGCGGCTGACAGAGTGGTGTTGGGACAAAAACATGTTCCTCAACACAGCAAAGACCAAGGAGCTTGTTGTGGACTTCATGAAGAATGCAAACAACATATAGCCCCTCATCATCAACGATGACTGTGTGAAGAGAGTCTCACACTTCTGCTTCTTGGGAGTAAACATCAGGGAGGAACTAAACTAGGTAAGGCCCTCTGCTGAACTCCTGAAAAAGGGCCAAAAGAGATTCTAACAAAATCCTGGAGAAACTGCTGGTGTCTTCCTACCACTGCGCAGTAGAGTGCGTCCTGGCCTACTGCCTTTGTGCAAAGTTCTCCAGCTGCACAGAGGGGAAGAGCTCCACAGAGTCATACACGTCACCCAGTGGATGGTCAGCTGCTCTCTTGAACAACTGCACCATTATTCTTGTCTCAGAGATGTAAAGAGGATGCTGCAGGACCTTTCACACCAAGGATACGAACTGTTTGAGTGCATTCAGCTGGACATTTCAGTTCCAGGTGTCCAACCCAAAAAAGTAGTTCCCCAATCAGGATGTTTTCACAGGCCTGTCTCAGTACAGGTACCCCATCTGTCAGCTCCAGGGGAGTTAATAACTTCTACAAGGTTTGGCTATTTCGCCAATCAGCAGAGCTCAACTGACCCATCTGAATTATTCTTATAATGCTGATCTGATTATTTGATCAGACATGGGTCCTCTGTTGCCACTGCATAGGTTAGAACTAATGGCAAGGTCTAGCAAAGTGCCTGTAACATCAAGTTCATGAACTCGATCTTCCTGTTCAGCAGAACAAAACTTGCAAAATCTTTACTCTCCATAAGTGTGTTGCTTTTTCCAGCCAGCCAGGACATCTGTCACAGTGTTGAAATATGTTTCTACGTCAACGGTTGTCTGCAGCATCTACAGAACCTGCTGAAGGGATGGCAAGTAACCTGGAGACCAAACTAGCCACAGATGGTTTCAAGATCTGCCAAAGGGATAGAAACTACTTGGATGTGCTGTGCAACCCTTCCGCAAGAAGACAAATCTGATTAACAAAAGGCAGTTTGCTTGTCTGGAAAATTCAGGTGTGCATTATGCCAAGTAATAAAGACATCTGACAGCTGCAGTGTGCATTGGGTGGCTTGAGAATGTGTGTGCCTGGGCATGCCAATTCCAGGCATTGCCAACCCACAAAAAAAAAAGAAGACATCCTGGAGCCATATGACAAATCAAATAGGAAGTCAGCCATTTTGACTCAATTCAAAAGTGAAGTAAAGAGAAGATCTGAAGTTAACCAAAGTGAAGTGAAGTGAACAAATTTTTCAGGCCTCATATTTCAACACAATCCTATAGATTTTATCATTTAACCCTGAACCTTGGTCAGGATAACAACAAAACTCTACTCATTAAAATTTACTGAAATCTTTACCCTTTGTGAAAGGCTGAAAGCTGAAACGGCTCAAATTTTTATGTTTGGTTATTTGATAAGTTGTTCATTTGATCGTTGACTTATTTCCCATTAACTTCTTCATGATACCAACTTCAAATGGAATCAGACAACAAATAAAATGTCAACACTTTATTTAGAAAACTTACTTCACTAGAGGGCATGTTACTGTTAGGAGGTTTTTTTGAGGGGAAGATCTTCTGATGTTTTCAGTACCAACATAATACATAGGATCAATGAGGCTGGAGACAGTTGTCATTAGTGGTGAATATTCTTTAAAACTGTACAAATGGTCATACAACTCACATGCCATACATGTAAGACCAAGAACAAAGAAGCCAATTCCTGTTTATAACAAGAAAAATGTGAAGAGAAAAAACACCATCTATCTTCTGGTCCTGTTTTTCAAAGTATCATTTATTTAATTGTTTTGTTGACTTTCTGGCACCTGAATTACAAATAACGACTGAAATATCTAAGGGTTCCATATTGCCCATAAAGCAAATACTGCAAACTCCTCATGCACTGCAACAATTTGTGCTGCCTCAAAACACCTACATGGCTAAGTGACTGGATAGTGTAGTGGTAAGATTGACCACCTTTCATGTCAGGTCATCTGGGTTTGAATTCTGACCCTGCATGAAAGGTACTACCTCCAGTAGGGGTCCTTAAGCAAGACCCCCTCACACAACCTACCTACCTGGGATATGAGTATAAGTTGCTTGGGATAAAAGCATCTGCCATATGGAGAAACATAAACATCCATCAAAATCCTTACTGGCCAGCTAGCTTAAAAGCAATGTCATAACAAAAATAGGAATAATAATAAGTTATGAGCACAAGTTTTTTCAACACTTTGGCGTATTATGACTAAATTAACTGTCATAATTAATCAGAATTCTAACCAATGTAATGTATGATGATTCACCTATTGTATTTCAGCTGATGCAGATATCTTCATTAAAGCATCATTATTCAAATTGTTTTAGTATTTTTACTTTCATTTTTACTTTTTACTTAATTCAGCCAGTAAATTGGTGTGGTGGATTCATGTCACTTGTGTCATTTTTCACTTATCAGTTTAATTTTAGAGATCCTTCACAGATCATAGATCACTTCCCACCCGGGAGCAATTTGTCATGGACCCCCCCCTCCAAAAAAAAAAAAAAATAGTGACAGTTTTGACAGAAGCTTGCACAATAAGGACATGAATAAATAAAAAAAAAAAAAAATTATAATTTTGCAATACGTGGTTTAAATGTAATTTTATTAGTTGAGTTAGTTTCCTTAATTTACCCTTTTTTTATTTATTTAAATATTTATTTTATTTTTTTTTTGCTTGACTTAGACTCTGACCTAAAACTCTTGAGAGCACACAAACTTTCAGTTTTTCAACCTCTCGGTCAGGTTGCAGGTGGCTCCCATCCCCCCACTTAATTAATGGCCCATCAACCATTTAGCCAATCAGAGCTCTCCAGCAGGCAACGAGATGAAGGGGTCACTGGGTGAAATGCGTTTAATGAAGACCGAACACAGCGGAGGAGGTACTGCTCAGTTGGATTAATGGAAATGGACCGTTTTAAAAGAAGACTACGAGTTTTACGGAGTCACCACAGAAAATGTGAAACCAGATATACCGAAGCCCAGGTAAGTTGTTTTAAATGATTGACTTTACTTCGCTTATTATCTGTATAAACTAGCTAATGGAGTTATGAGCAAGATGCTAGCTGAAGCCATTTTCACTCGTGCACTGCTGACCTGAAGTGTTAGAGGTGGTTTGGAGTAGAGGCTCATGCCAAATTAAATGTTCGTAGAAATTTTAATCACATGCCTAACATAAAATGTGTGCGCGGTGGCGTGTCTTCTGGAGCAGACGTTTTATTTGGATCGGCGCCGGGTCCTCGTTTTGAATGTTAATTGGAGGTAGAGCAGGACGTAATTGGACTGTATAATTGAAGGGCTTTGAGATGACATTTGTTGTAATTTGAACTGAATTGAGTTGAATAAGTTTATATAGGGTAGGGCTGAACGATATGGACAAAATTTCATATTTCGATATCCGGCTGTCCGGCTCGACCACAGGTCCGTGGTTGTGGCGAAATGATCGATTTCACGGAGCTCAGATTCAACGTTCATTTTACACTCATTATAGAATTTTGGAATAGCCACTTGATTAAAATGTGTTCTGGATGGTGTTTTATAACGCTTGTCCAGCGTCTATATAGTGTATATCGTTACTTTTTTATATTAATATCTTGAATGTTCATATCTAGATATAGATATGATGACAATATATCGTACAGCCCTACTATAGGGCCCAAACAGCCCTCAGTGCTCACAGTTAGGGTGTACCCAACCTACCCCTGAGAGAGCAACATGGTTTAAGTTGCAGCAGTTAATTTTTCAACAACTGTAAGTGAGCTGAAGTGTCAGGAGGAAAGATTTAATGAAAGGTAAATTCATGTATGTTTCACATATGGCAGAAACATAAATGGTAGGTGAGCTTTATATGCCACAGGAATGTTTTGGATGATAATGCAGAAACCAGAACAGCTGATTCATGTAAACATCATATTTACCTGTGGCAGCTGTCAGGTGGAACATCTCCTGTCTGTCAGTTATGTTGCCATGGTGACAGGACCTGCAGCATACTCTGAGAGTTTGGGCTGAGAAATGCGCTTAAACTTTGTGCCAATCCTCCACATTTTGTGGAAAAACTGCACCTCCATCTGTCAAAGTTTTAACTCCGTAGGAACAACAAGGTTTTGCTGGTCAGATCGATGTAACATTTTTGTTACTGAGGCAAAAATTGTGGATATTAGAGCAAGTTTAAAAAGAGCCGTCTCCTCAGCTTTGGGTAGTACACGCTTCTCCCACTTTGTATTGCAGTCTATTGGGCAGTTGTAAGGTACTCCTGTGATTTAGAGGCTTCTAGTTAAAAAAAAGTCCAGTTCTGATGGCTATGAAAGTCACATTGTGAGTGACAGGACATATTTTCCTACGTTTTGATGGTAAAATCATGTCTGTGGGTTAAAGATTGTGGACACAGTGACAAGTTAAAAACTTCTTTCTGAAGAATATTTCTCTCCTCTTCCACTCTGCCAATTGGAGCCTCCACTCTACACATGAACATTTCGTCTCATTGACTTACATTGTAAACTCAGAAATCACCAAAAAATTTCATGTCACATTTCAAAATTGGTTTAATATTTGAAAAAGCTGAACAATTCTGTAATAACTGAATGATTAACAGAATTTTCACAACAATTACTCTGTAAATGATAAGATTATGTTTCTGTGAATACAGCAGCAATGTACAGCTAACACAGTTACTGCATTTTATATCATTAGATGTCAGCATTGAAGTATATTTCACAACTTTGGGCATACTCACTTTAAAACATAGTCAGGAATCATTGTTTCAGAGAGGCAGGATAACAGGGAGTAAGAGGAGAGACAGTGCTGCTGAAGGCTGACATTACTCTGAGAAAGTAGAATAATTTAAGAAATTAAAATATGATTTAGCGCTGTTCTGCTCTGTCACTGTCAGCCTTTGATTGTGTTGTTTTTGCAGCATGTAAATGCTAATTTAAGAGTTTCTGGTTCACTGCAAACAGGATATTGGGCTTAGCCTATGATAAAAAAAACTTTGAAATGTCTTCTTTTCATACCTGGGCCGGTATCTGAGGCTGCCTTGTATTCAGACTCACATGCTGCAGCATTAGATGTCATTTCCTTAACCTCACTTCACCTAGCCTGTGCTTCTCTGCCTCCTCAGTCATTCTTATTGAAAGGGCTCCAGGTATCCGTGCTTTGCTTTTGCTAGTTTGCTGGCAGATTATTTTGTAACTCTGCTAGATCCTTGCACGTTGTAATGGCTGTTTATGGGACCAATCAGCACTGATGGAGAGTGGCTTCTGTATTTTCATCGAATCAGACGACCTGCAGGATGGATGCAGGGAGAGAATTGATATACTGTTATTGGTTCTTAGGAATAGGTTTTTCTGAAAGAAGAAATGAGAAATTAAGCACTAGTCATTTCCAGGAGTATTGTAGTTTTACAGCAGGTGGCTGTGGACAAATATTTCAACCAAACACCTGTCAAATATTTGATTAAGAATTAAGCTGGATTTATAGTTGACGCGTCACTCACGGTGTGGAAGGCGTGTGACGTCAAAATTACGTTTCAGACCTGGCGCATGCCATGAAAAGGCGGCGCGTTGTCGTGCACCAGTCGAAATTTGTAACTTGGCGCGCGCGGAGAACGACAAACCGGATGGACCAACTCGAAAACAGGCTCATGACTGACGTTTGTATCATGTAAAATACTTGCTGTTTCATTGACTGGAAGCTGCTTTGAGTATTCAGCGCTATATAAAACCGATCTATTATTATTGCATCCTGAAAGGCAACGATAATTCCCAAGTGTGTCCACTGAAGCACACTATTCCATAAGGAACAAACAAAGAAAAGGTAACACCATACACTTAAAAGTCCTATAACAATATTCTAAGTACTATATCAGACTATATGGTGATAACACACCTAATGAAATGTCAACTTCTGCAGGCTCATCAGATATTATGCAAGTAATCTTTCTCTTTCGTCGCCTTTTCGCCGGCAAGGTTCTAAGCAGCATTTCATCTTCCAGATACTGCAGCAGCATCATTGATGAGAGCAGCATTGTTTTCTTCTCCACATTCGGCGTTGTAGAGTAGTTAGCGGTAACCTTCACGTAGCAGCGACACCTCTGTGAGGGAGAAAATTGCAACTACTGGTGCATCGACCAGCGCCATTATAAATGGTCGTGACGTCATCAACACTACTCGCGCGAGCCATTGCAGCTACCATGCTGGGCCCTTAACTGCCTCTTTTTAAATCTGTGGCTATTCAGAAAACATTCGGGTTGAGGCCCAGAGCTAACAGCATCCATTACAAGAACTATGTATTTATAACTTGATGTATCAGTTCAGCAGTGCACATGTAATGCGTTTGGCTGCTATAATTTGCCATAAGCTTAGCAACTGTATGTATTTATGGTTGTGTAAAAAATACTTGTATACATACATTTTAACAGGTTTAATTAAACCATTATTCTACTTATACTGATTAGCAACTGTTACCAACCTGTGTAATTCACACCAGCCTGTCTGCTCTGCTGTATTCTTCTGTAGCATGTAGCTAATATGCATCTACGGCATGGGTAGACTGGAGAGGACACGTAGCAACTGATCCATACATGTTATAACAAATTAATATGTCATCATGTGGCAGTCAGCATTGAGATTGTGATTCCTTGACACAAATAAACGTATAGAAAATGGAATTAATGACCTTACATGTTAAAGTTGTTTGGTAAGCAACAAAATAAATTGATCTTTCTATTTTTTCTGCCCTGCAGTTAAATTCTGCCGAGGCAGTCTTGAGGAATGAGATGGACAGATCCAAAGAAGACCACTCCTCACCAGGCAAACCTGCACTTACTGAAGAGACAGATTTATCTGGATACAGTGGATCTGTTGAAGACCGCAATGTTTCATGTTCCACTGAACGTGACGAGTCAGACATGTCTGAACAGATGAAGCTAACCAGCTGCAGTGATTCTAACAAAGGTCCCACCTCATCATATGAATCTGCCCTTGATGAAGAAACAGAGGTTTCCAGCAACAGTGGATCTGACGCGGACTACAACCCATCATCAACATCATCATCCAGCGAAGAAGAGGTACCCGCAGGAAAGTGTGAGCCAGAGAAAGCCAAGTGTCGGTTATCATCCAGTAAAGATGATGCTCAGGGAACTGAAGAGCAGGAAACCAAAAGAAGGAAGAGGAGGGAGCCAAGTTGTAAAAAGAACCTGCACATTGCCATTAACACTAGCAAAAAAAAACAAGGTAGTGGAAGAGCCTGGGACAAAGCACATTACTGTTTGTATTGCAAAAAGCCAAATTTGAAGATAGCAAGACACTTAGAAAGAAAGCACAAAGATGAAACTGATGTTGCTCATGCTTTTAGTTTCCCTGTTGGCTCCAAACAAAGGAAGGTCCTGTTGGAATCCCTTCGCAATAATGGTGATTGGCAACACAATCTGAAGGTTTTAAAAGAAGGACAGGGGGAGATAGTGACATGGAAACGGCCATCTAAGAAAGCATCTGTAAAGGACTACCTACCATGCCAGCACTGCTATGCAATGTTTAAGAGGACAGAACTCTGGAGACATGTGAAGTCATGCAGGGACAACAAAGTGCAAAAGGAGAAAGGCAAAAGAGGAAGAGTACAAAAAGCTTCCTCACAATTAATTCCAATCAGCGAATCATCAGAGGGAATTCAAAACATCATTCACAATATGTTGCAAGATAAAATAACCTGCCACATCAGAAGTGACGACATGATATGTACATATGGAGATGCATTATTTGCAAAAAAGGGACGTGAACAATCACAGCATAGATACATTGCACAAAAGATGAGAGAACTTGGACGATTTGTGTTAGCTGCCAAAGAGATTGACAAGAGTGTCAAAGGTCTCAAAGATATATGTGACCCAAAACAATTTCAGCTGGCAATTAAAGCAGCAAGGAAAGTGTCAAACTACAGTACAAGCACTAATGAATATGAAAAGCCATCTACTGCAGTCAAAATTGGCTTTTCTCTCAAAGGGGCAACAGAATCCTGGATTGGACATTGTTTAATGTCGTCAGACATTTTGACCGAAAAGAAGGCCAAGAAATTTAAGGAGTTGCTCGAAAACTGTTGGTCCAACTATGTGTCAGCTAACGCACACAGCACAATGGAACAACGGAAGTGGAACAAAGAGGACTGCATACCTCTAACAGAAGATATTATTATTCTTCAGAACCACTTGAGGAAAGTTGAGGATGAGGCAAAGACAGAGTTGACGAAGTGTGCTAGCACTGCAGCATACAAGATGTTAAGTGAGAGCCTTCTCGCACAAATCATTGTGTTCAATAAAAAGCGTGAAGGCGAAGCATCACGCTTAACCTTGGAGACGTATCTGAAAGCAGACACGGGTCCTGTGAATAAGGACATATATGACACCCTGTCACCAGTAGAAAAACAAATGAGCCACAGGCTGACACGTATAGTGACGCGTGGAAAAAGAGGTAGAAAAGTGCCCATTCTTCTTATTGAGCGGACAAAAATGTCTCTTGATTTCTTGATCAAAAAACGGACTGAAGTTGGGATTCTTGATGGCAACCCATACCTGTTTGCCAGGATTGGTACAACAACAAACATTCGTGGATGTGACTCCCTTCGGAAATATGCTGAACAGAGCAAGGCAAGCAATCCAGAACTCCTTAGGTCAACAAAACTGAGAAAACATGTTGCTACCTTATGCCAGCTTCTTGACCTTGATAATCAAGAACTGGAACAAGTGGCTCGCTTCATGGGACATGACATACGAGTCCACTGTGATTATTATCGCCAAACAGACAAAACGTTTCAAGTGGCAAAGATTGGAAAACTTCTTTTTGCCATGGAGCACGGAGCAGTGTCACTTAAAGGACAAACTCTGAATACCCTGGACTCTGTCGTTCTTGGTATGTTCATGTTTTATTTTAAAATTCTGATTTTTTTTTTTTTTTTTTTTTTTTTTTTTTTCCAGTTATTGTTCATGGATCTGTTTAATTGTCTCTCAGTCCATCTGTTTTTATGTGTATGTCTTTTAATTTTAATCTAATATTTTTTTTTTCCAATATTTTTTGTTTCCTAACTGTTTTCTACTGTGCCAAACTTTATAGATGAAGGACGTTCAGCTACCTCAACCAAGGCCGTGAGAAAGGCCAAAGAGGGAGGAACAGATGATGATGGTGAGTATTAAACATCCAGTGTTGTGAAAGTGAACACTTCACTGCAGTTTAGAAAGTTACATTCACACTGATTGATATTGAGCTATTCCATGATTATAAAGTCGATAATCTCAAAATGAACTGGTTCATGTTCATTTTCTCACTTTATGACCTCTTTTGAAATGTTCTCTTAGAAGAGCCTCATTCTTTTTTCCTCTTTTGTAGCTCTTTTCTTTTGATGAGTCACTTTTTTGCATGCTGTCAGTCGTGGGAATTTAACTTTATAGTTCTATACATGTCAATAACAACTCAGCTGTAATTGTCCTAATACAAAAACATTAGTTGTAGGTACAGTATTTAAGCCAGCGACAGGAGCATAAATCATTGCAAGTTTAGTGGGCTTCACTAGAATGTGGTGCCTTCAGACACAATTTATCATGACAGTCAGTGTTGTGAGAGAGAACTGCGTTCACATCAAATTCGTCAATTTAAGAACAGCCTTGTATGGTTCGATATGAACGTCACTCACGAACAGCTCATTTAAATGTGTTTCAGAACAACACTTATTCACAATAATCAGTTCAGCTGTTTCATTCAAGACTTCAAGAGGAGAAATTCCACGAGCACCTAAATCTTAAAATGTTAGTTGTGTATACTGTAGTGGTAAGATTGCCACCTTTTATGTTGGTGACCAGGGTTCAAATCCCCTGCATGAAAGGTACAACCTCCAGTAGGGGTCCTTAGGCAAGACCCCCTTACCCTACCTGTCAGTTGCTTTGGATAAAAGCGTCTGCCAAATGCATAAACATAAATTAAGTAAGTTCAAGTTCAGGACTGATGGTATACCGTGTCATTATTTTTAGATGGAAAAGAACCCTCAACCTCAAGACCACATGTTAAGAAAAGACCTCGGTCTGCAAGCAAAAGACATGATGATGATCATGATGGGTCGGGTGAAGATGGAGGTATATACAGACACCTTTAACACAGGTAAACTTCTCAGTCTGAGTTCAGGACTGATTGTGTATCATGTCATTCTTTTCAGATGGAGAAGAACCCTCAACCTCAAGACCACATGTTAAGAAAGCCATGAAGAGAATGACCAGAAATGGTAAAATTCATACATTGTCTGATTGCCGTCTAGCTGTAAAGTGGTACTAGATGACAAATCATGGGACCAGATGACTGATTCTACTGTAGGGTTTTAATCATGTTGGAAGGTTAGGTGTCATTGATTCGTAGACATATCAATATCAACAAAATGTTTTTATTTTCATTTAAAGCATTAGCTGGGTGAGGCTTGTAGAGATGGCGTTCTAGTTTGTCTTCAGCTTGTAAAACAGATAATTAATGAATTGTGCATATTGTCACCCTTTGTTAGAGATAGACAATTATTAATGTATGTTTTAATTTTTCACCAGAAAAATAGATCCTCACATCTATTTAATTATCTCTGTTGTTAGAATTCAGTGAAAAGAAATCAGATTACTTAAGTTGACATCTCTCAAAAACCACTTGTTGAATTATCACTAAAGTTTACTTTAGTGATAATTCAACAAGTGGTGATTACAAATCATCACTGTTGGTGATGACAATCTCAGTTTACCATTTCATTAACATGTTTAAATCTTTAGTGAGAATACACATAAAGCTGCAAATACCTTCTTGTTAACTTCTTGCTTTAATTCCTGTATCTTACCTTTCACCTGGATATCTTCTAGCTACTCTGCAGTGCTGCTCCTCTAAACATTGAAAGAAATAATGTGGACGATGCCTTCAACACAAACTACTGCTATTTTATGCCCTCGTCCTTGTATATTATTGTATATGATGTCCTAAAGTGAAAGAAACAGAAAAGCACATTGTCCAAAGAAAATGGGTTGTGCAGAATATAAACAAAATTTTATTTGACTAGAAAGTAATCTCAATAACCAGAGAGAATGAAAGCAACAGAGATTTTATAGAAACCTTTTGAGCAAGGCTAAGCCAGCTGCTACATCTGTGGGATGGCTTTGAGACTTTTGGGTGCATAGAAAGTTGTTCTGTTGAACAGTTGACCTAAAATAATTTTTTAATTGGTGGAAATTTTGTCAGCCATAACTCTGAAGAAAAGTAACGTTATTGGAGTGTCAGAAGACAGCAAAGTAAAAAAAATTGCATAAATGTAGGTTATTGTAATTGACACATTATCAATATATTGGTTTAAAATGGGTAAACATAAATTCTAATCTACTCTTTTGTTTCCTGATTCATAGAAGCATCTAAAAAGCACGAGAAAAGACCATGGACGAACCAAGAGAGGTCTGCAGTGCAAAGACAGATGAACAAATTTATTGCACTGAGGAGGGTGCCAGCAAAAGACGACTGCGTGCTGTGCATTGAAAAAGAGGAACCAACTCTCAATGCACGAACATGGAAAGATGTTAAATATTTTGTTTATAATGACATTGTCAAAATGAAAAAGAAATTGGCATACTAAAAGGCCCTTATGCCTTGAACTAAACAGGACTTCTGAAATGCTCTTATGCCTTGAACTAAACAGGACTTCTAAAAAGCCCTTATGCCTTGAACTAAACAGGACCTTTATGCCTTGAACTAAACAGGACTTGTAAAAGGTCCTTATGTGTTGATTATAGAAAGAATGATTTTTTTTTTCAATGCCTTGAACACAACAGGACTTCTAAAATGCTTTTTTGTTGATTAAATTGGCATAAAAACATTGACATTGAAATTGGCATACTAAAAGGCCCTTATGCCTTGAACTAAACAGGCTCTTATGCCTTGAACTAAACAGGACTTCTGAAAAGCCCTTATGCCTTGAACTAAACAGGACTTCTGAAATGCTCTTATGCCTTGAACTAAACAGGACTTCTGAAATGCTCTTATGCCTTCAACTAAACAGGACTTCTGAAATGCTCTTATGCCTTCAACTAAACAGGACTTCTAAAAAGCCCTTATGCCTTGAACTAAACAGGACCTTTATGCCTTGAACTAAACAGGACTTGTAAAAGGTCCTTATGTGTTGATTATAGAAAGAATGATTTTTTTTTTCAATGCCTTGAACACAACAGGACTTCTAAAATGCTTTTTTGTTGATTAAATTGGCATAAAAACATTGACATTGAAATTGGCATACTAAAAGGCCCTTATGCCTTGAACTAAACAGGACTTCTGAAATGCTCTTATGCCTTGAACTAAACAGGACTTCTGAAATGCTCTTATGCCTTCAACTAAACAGGACTTCTGAAATGCTCTTATGCCTTGAACTAAACAGGACTTCTGAAATGCTCTTATGCCTTGAACTAAACAGGACTTCTGAAATGCTCTTATGCCTTGAACTAAACAGGACTTCTGAAATGCTCTTATGCCTTGAACTAAACAGGACTTCTGAAATGCTCTTATGCCTTGAACTAAACAGGACTTCTGAAATGCTCTTATGCCTTGAACTAAACAGGACTTCTGAAATGCTCTTATGCCTTGAACTAAACAGGACTTCTGAAATGCTCTTATGCCTTGAACTAAACAGGACTTCTGAAAAGCCCTTATGCCTTGAACTAAACAGGACCTTTATGCCTTGAACTAAACAGGACTTCTGAAATGCTCTTATGCCTTGAACTAAACAGGACTTCTGAAAAGCCCTTATGCCTTGAACTAAACAGGACCTTTATGCCTTGAACTAAACAGGACTTGTAAAAGGTCCTTATGTGTTGATTATAGAAAGAATGATTTTTTTTTTCAATGCCTTGAACACAACAGGACTTCTAAAATGCTTTTTTGTTGATTATATAAAAAATGTATTTTTTTTTTTAATGCCTTGAACTCAACAGGACTTCTTTGTTATTGTTAATGTTTTCCATGTTTAAATTTGGAAATAAAGAACTTGATTGATGCAGGCAATTTGCCTTAACTATAGAATACCAATCCTTGTTTTGTGAATTTAATTTTTTTTAAAGCCATTATGTTTTATTTGGATTATAATATTAATTATTATATTCTTTACGATTTTGATAAATGTGTCATTTCAGATTATGAAAATGTATATTCTGTGAAGAACCTGACAACTTGTTTGACCAAAACAGGGATGGAGCGTAGTATTAAAGTTATCATTTACATGAACAATATGAAATGATGATAGACTTTATCACAATTATTCCAGTTAAAGTTTATTTCAATTCATATTACCAGTAAAATACTGTTAGTCCTCTAAAGACAAACACCATATGTCCGGTCCTCACTCTGGGAGTTCAAAACTTTTTCCGAATCTTTTGTGCTTCTCAAAATCTGAAGCAGTGTATTGGATCACTATGCCACCTAGTGTCTAGAATGACACTTTGTTTGTTTCTAAGTGAACCAGAAATACTGGTCCTCACTTTGTCAGTAGTTTTACTCGGTCCTTACTCAGCAATAAGTGCGAGAATGTGTGTGTGTGTGTGTGTGAGTGAGTGAGTGAGTGAGTGTGTGTGTGTGTGTGTGTGTCGGCTTGTGGCAAACAGAGTGCTGGCAGCATTGATTCACAAGGCCTTTGAGACTTGCTTCCATCACCTTTTTTCTTGGGCCGTCACCTTTCTTGCTGTCACCCTCAGTAAGGAGAGCTGACAGCTGAGCAGGTGTGTGTCATGTGTTTGCATGTCGGGCTGTGTGCTGATCAGCTCTTGCATTCCCCCTTCTCTGCAGGTATCAGTCTGTTGGTGCCTCACGGGGGGATTGCGGAAGACACTACCTGGGAAATGTATATGAGCATCAGCCAGGAGGACAGCAGGTGAGGGACTCTCACTGAGGTGGTGCAGTCTGCTTCTTAGGCTGCTCTCTTTTAATCGTTTGAGTCCTTCACGATCCATCTCTCATCCATCTTCCTGCAACATTGTCTGTTTCTTAACAGGTGTCACAAACATGCAAAGACGAACACACACGGTATCTCATTGAGACCGCACGATGGCATGTGCTGTACACATATGCACATACAGATGCACATGTTCCCACCCAGCATGTGGTTTTATTTTATCTTGCAGACACTACAGGGGAGGACATGATGTGTTACAAATACATTGGCAGTTGTACAGAGATTGCATTACTGCCTTAAGCAACTGTATCAGCAGAGGAAAATAGACTTCACAACTCTGGTAGCCTGTTTTTTATGTTTGTAAACGTGACTGACAAAATCTCTCTCCATCTTGACTGGTTAGAGTAGTGAATATTATGAACTCTGTAAAGTTTGAATGATGGGTGATATCAATCTGGTTTTTGGTTGGATGGACAGAGATTGGGCATGATATGCTTTAGAATTTATAAGCAGCAGGAGTCTATTTCTGCAACTTAGTTGTTTGAGATTTTCGCAAAGCTCCTTGTCAAGGAGAAAATGGCCCAATAGATAAGACCCGTTTGAGAAAAGGAATCTAATACATTTGATTCCCTTTGCAGCAGAGCCTAAAAAAAGGTGTCTGACAAGCAGAAGTGAAGTTTTTTGGACACATTCTTGATTTAAAGTAGAATGTATCGTGTCAGTATGTCTGTGTGAATCCCCGCTAGCAAGATATCACTCGAACTACAACACAGCTAATCGTTGGGGCTTTGCATCGAAATTTGATTTTGATAGAAGAATTAAAGGGGACATTTAGTGTCATTTGGAAATCAGTTGACAACACCTTGGATTTCACCCACGTGTCTAGTATTTAAGGTCATGAGAGACAGGAAACATAACCAAGGTGATATATAGGCTGTGGCTTAGAGCTCACTTAGAGGGCTGTTTGCACACTCCCCTGCCTTAAGTCCCTCCTTTTCAGCCAAACTGTTGCCCTCCGAGCTGCTGCTTTGCTCTGATAAGCCTGATGCTGTTTACTTCTGTGGCTGTCCTTTAAGTAGCTGCAGGATCCGTGCACCACTGAGCTGTCAGTCAAAGCCTATCTTCTGACAGCTGCGAAGTCCAGGGGAGAAATTGGATCCTTTCTTCCCATTCAAACCTTGGTCATCTACATAAGACGTTGTATTCCTTTGCAAAGAGTAGGAATCGATCAGCTGTGGTTCAGTTTAAGGTGCTCAAAAGAGCTTTTGTGAATCCTCTGGGCGTCAAGAAGTTGTTTTGTGGGTGATTTTCTCCGGCTCACCAGGAGCCAGAGGGTTACCCAAGGACAAAATCACGGTGTGCGGCAAAATATACCTGAAATGATGTGACACAAAAGTTTGATTGAATGAGTTGAGCAGTAGTTTTATCTTTCATCTATAATGTCAGTCTAATCCGGCTCAGATTGGTTCATTCTCAAAGTTTGACTGGAGGTGGTAATTTGTAATTGGCAAAGTTCCCCAACTTTGTTTAACATTGATGCTTTCCTACTTGATATTATCCAGTAGATGTCCTTTTTTAAATTTACTCTGACCTCCCAAAATTGATAACCAATAAAAAGCCACGGCAATGCACGTGAAATACACCTTTGAAGTACTGTCACCAAGCATATGCACAGATTTCTGTCCAGCAGACAGAAAATACTGCATCGTTTTACAGTTTTGTTTGCAACCCCCAAATTATGTGTAGTAAATATTTAATCACTCTCTGAGATTTGTGTTCGTCTCAGTATCTCAGTATCCTTTTGGTCTCTTTAGCAGCAAAGCTAGTTGGATTGTGGAGCTTTTGGCTGAAAACTTGCTTACTTAAATCCTTACTTGAATAGCTCTGATGATAGAGATGATTAGGGTGATTGTAATGATGATTAGGGTGATCCAAAACTTAAAAGAGGCAACAAAGCTCAGTAGAGCGAAGAGTAAAAAGTAAAACGAGTTTGTTGATGATTCTAAGTTGGTTTGAGACTACAAGCAACAATCTTTTTGTTGGCATTATCATTAGACCCTTTATTAATGTAGAAATATTGATTTCTCCAGCTTTAATCCTTTCCACCCCGGAGGTCCCTATAATGGGATTTTATCTGTAATAAAAACATTATTTTTGGGGGGTTATAAAAAGCCATTAATAAAAAGTAATAAAAAGCCTTTTTGGGGGGATGCCTAGTATGACACTTTAATTGAATAGGCCACCTAGTTTTAAAAAAAAAAACAAAATGGATGAAGCTTTTCTTGCTCATTGTTTTAATTGCATCAGAGCTGACATACCTACCACTGAAAATTTGTGATAATTGTTGTTCATTCTATAAAATTTACTGTTTTGACAAAGTGGACATGAACGATATCAGCTTTTTGTATCTTTTAAATGTCACTCTGCTCTTTAAACAAGGTCGCAGAAACCCAAGGTTGTTCTTTATCTTCCATTTTAAAGCTGTTGCTGACTGAATTTGAGGATTTTCTTCTTTATTGTTCAGGTGAAAATATGAAGTAGAATGTATACGTAAAAATGTCTACAGTTTGAGAGGTTAAATAGCTAAGAACATTACGCATAATTAGTTTTTGATCAAAGATCAAATGGGGATATCATATTAGATATTAAACCCTGTTTTAAAAAGGTTTCAGTCGGGAGAACGGCTGCATATGTGCAACAACTGTTTGAAGCATTTTGTGGCTCAAGAGGGAGCTGCACAGAATCTGGTAGATTTTTTTTATTAACTTCTTGGCTTGCATAAAATGCTGTATAGCTATACACTGCAGTGACAAGTGTTGGGTATTAACATTTGACAAGTTAGTAATAAAATAAAGTGCTGTCAGCAGTTTTCACAGGGACTATTTCTTTGATAGAAAGCTCTGTCACACCACAGCTGTTCACATCATATTCTGTGGATTAAATTTAGAGCAGCAGAGGCAAGAAGGAGATTTTGTTAATATTTTTTTTTTCTCATTTTTTCTCATCGTGGTCAAATACAAACAGACTGACTACAGACAGTTTTTTGCTGTGGTGCAAACAGGAACAACGGAAACACATAATCATATGGGAGACAATTCTAAAAAAGTAAGAGACATTATCTACTCATATGAGAAAATGCTTGAGTAACTACTTCAATCGCAACAGTCATTGAAGAGTGATATTTCTTTGTTATCATAAACACAATCAGGCTTGCTATATAACCATCTTTTAATCTTTGTTCACAGGCAGTCTGACTAATCACCATAGTCACAGCAGTAGGTAACCTTGGTTTCTACAGAGCTGGGGGCTGATTAGCACAGAAAGTGCAGCTGCACTGCCAAGGTGCTGCCCTGATGTGTGATTTTATTTTTAGACAGCAGACATTTTTCCTTAGTAGTGTTTATTGGAAAGAGAAAAATGAAAAAATAAAGCTTCATACAACATCTTGCATAGGAAACTGATAAGATAACAGAAGTAAAAAATATGCAACCACATGTTGTGTCCCAAGTGACACCCATGCGGTTACACATCTTACACAAAATTTATGCAGGGCTAGAAAGCTACAAAGATAATCTACAGGAAGTGGTACCTCTTAACTTTCATCTATAAAAAATAAAAACAGCAACAGAGGGAATGCACCTGTAATCAATAGACATGTGACTGTACCCAGTGACTGGCAAAACGTTTGGACAACTGGAAAACACAGAAAACACACGAATAAGAGCTGTTCAACTTTGCCAACAGAGTCAGCAAGAAAACCAAAAGCCAAATGGACTACTGCAATTCAGAGACGACTGAAATCCAGGTCCACATGAAGAGTGTGTGAGTCATTTCTAGGAACAATAGAAAACATGTAATTTTCCAACTTGTACTTACAAATGTGTGTAAATAAAAGCACAGCTCTGACCATGTTTCTGCATAGAATCCAGTGGTAGAACAGGAAAACAGCAAGTAGAAAGTTTTATTGGTGTTGCAGCATGCAATCTCAACATCCACATATATGATCTTTTTTTCTTTGAATTAAAAAATAATTTGTTTTTGGGTTTGTAATAATGTTTCGTTAGAAACTGACATAAGTCTAGTAGGAATGAAAACTTCAGACAAGACACCTGTGACAGGCAGGTATTTAAAAACCTACAATGACCTGTCATTATTAGTAGATGTTTGCAAACCGTGCTGGATGCTACAATTTAAAACTTTTGTAATTTTCACTTTATTTGAACTTCCTTACCATCATTCCCACATACATATTTTGACTTTTTTGTGTTTCATTTGTTTATTTCTTTTAAAAGGTATCATCATCCTGGGGGTGCACATGAAAATAATAAATGAAAACACAACAACTCCATTGTGAACAAAGTATATACAAAAAATATGCTTAAATCTAGCATCGATTGTCACACTTATGTGTACTAGGTGGTACAATGTGTTTGTAACAACATGACAAGCATAACTTATAAGGATTACACTTTCTGTGTTGAACTCATTTGCACGCTGGTGGTGCTTCCTATATTTGTGCATACATATGCAGGTCCACACACACCTTACACATTTGTGATGCATCTGTGCCTTCATGTCAGGGTCTGTCCCCACCACAGTTATATTAATGATGCTGAGAAATATCCATGCTGCTGCACTGACAACAGCACCAATATTATGTCCAGTGTATGTGAGGTATCCAGCCAGGCCAGCTGCATGACTGATGGTGGTCCCATCGATTGCTCTCAGTCTTTAGGGCTTCCAGCCAAGTTTGGGCCCCCGGCCAAGAGCAGCTTGGCCTGGCTAATCTGTCACCAGGCTGGCCGAAGCAGGCTTCATAAGCTCCATCGACCCACGAAGCTTACACGCTCTGTGCTAAAGCCTGTCCTCCCCAGCCTCACTGTCCATTAGTCTTGGTGCTTTAATCTTCCTCTATCTGTGTGTCTGCTGAGCGTCGGCTTGTAAGAGACTGATTCATTATGAATGTCAAAGGATTTGAGTTTACTTTGTTTAAAGCCAAAGGTTGCAGTCTGAATGCTTGTTTACCTCATTTCTTGTTATTCTTTATTTATATAATAAATGTCTGTGATTTTTATGAACTGAATTCGGAATTAATGAATGAATAATTTAGTCCATTTAGTTACCCTTAAAGTTAATCAATGTTTCCACCTTCTGAACAGCACTGTGTCCGAGGATGGGTTAGAGATCTTTATGAGCCCTGCGGTCACATACGGCCCACCAGGCCTTGACCTGTCCTGTCCCATAGCCATGACCATCGCACATTGTGCAGAAGTGGCTGCTGAAAATTGGACCATCCGATTAAAGAGACAAATCCAGGACAACAAGTGGGAGGTGAGCCAGTTCTGCGCAGACTTTTGATATGTATTTACACCCTAACGTTCACCAGCACCCAGCATATCAATATGATCTGATAAACCGCTGCGACCTACTTTGATAAAAATCTTTTCATCCCGCAGTGCAGTCATTCAACCGGAGAGCCATTTTCAGGGTTGCTTAGATTTGTCCTTCTGCATGAAATCTAGTCTTTCAAGCTTTACCTTTAAAAATATGTCTGCCCAAATGCAAATGACAGCTTTTAGTATTCATTTAAAGGTTTTAGCAAGACTAATGATGATATAGTCATGTTGTTTTAAATCCTTACTCGTTTACAAACCTGTCTGCACAGTCTGCTTTGCTAAATTAACATTGACAAATCTAAACTATCTAATCTCAGTAATCTTTCAAATAATTATGTCCTCTATCATTAACAAAGATTACTTTACCAAAAGCACTAAACTACCAGTCAGACAAAAAAAAGGTTTTAATATGCTAGATAGATATGGATAGATATTCTATTCTAAAATTATATTTTCATCTTGATCAGAAAGATCATGGGAATCTCTTGGTAATGAAGGAACAGTGAGAGTTAAGCAAGCGATGAATACAGAAACATATGGTATAATAACAAGAAAGTAAAAACAAGTGGACTAAGTTCATCTGCAAATTTTCTTTATTGATTTTCTTTATTTCCTCTGAGTAATTCAACTTTTTAAAACAAAACAAACAGTACCCACTCCTGCCTGATACCTTGGTGAGCATCCAAAAATACATGGAAATTGGCAAGTGTACCTTTTTAAAAGATTTAAGACGTTACTTCTCTAAATGTATTATGATGCTATTTCTGTGATGGCAGCTCCAGTTTCTTTTCTCACATCTAGCCCTTTCACTCAAGCAACACCTCTAGAAAGTTCCATCAACTCTGCCCTATAGAGCAGCTTCAGTTACACCGAAAAGGCACTCAGACACCTGCATTCAGTCTATACGCCTTTATTCATTGTCTCTTGCTTTTCTTCACTAGAGTAGACACATCTAAGATGCTCTTTTAATGTTTAACTAACCTCATCAAAAAGCTTTGGGGACCTCGTTATTTCAGAGCGTTCCACTGAGTTTGCTTGAACTTGGGGGGTATGTGGCTCTCTACCAGCCTGGCCTTTTCAATCTGTGTGACATTTACACAGATGTAATTTGCCAACAGATATGTTGCACAAAGGAGAGCAATCAAAATATCCTTTTCTGATGGAAGCTGTATGCCAACACAGGAGAGTCAATAAGGGAGATTTTCAACTTGAGGGATGAGACTGAAAGATCGAAGTAGGTTTCGGAAGAGAAAGGAAGATATTTTTTTAAATTTAACACTGTGGCCCATCTCTGTCACTGAGAAATAATGAGCCCTTTATCTCAGGAAATATGCTTACTGAAAACCTGATCTCTGGAATTAGTACTATAATGGGAAATGGAGGTCTCTTTCCCAATCTGTCTTCCTGTCTTTCCTTCCCCCTCCCCTTCTCCCAGTGCCATCCCCGTTTAAGCCTGCACTTTTTTACACTTGTTTAACTCTATCATTTCTCCCCCGGCTGACTTGTGGGGATGAGCTATGTCATTGAGATCCGTCATGTATGCTGCATTGCTAATGGGGCAAGTTTAAGAAGCTGCAGGCCACTAGATTACTCTGCATTGCTTTACATGTCACAACCAGGCCATGTGAAGAGGGGACTGCTGGGTCAAAGTTATGTTTCAAAGGTGATACAGGGAGAATTTAGTACAAGATGAGGAGCAACCGGCCATCAGATACAAGTGCACCCTGCTAATCTGTTTTGTCAGTGTTACTGTATCCCCATCTGTTTAGAGAGATGTGTCATTATTCATTTTGCCCACATTCAGCTTCACTCAGCTTCTTATCCTAGGTGCCCTGGAAGATTTCCAGGTTATTGTCTGTGAGGTAACCTGATAATATCACTTAGAACAATACATATTTATAAACTTTAAATTGTTGGCCTTAAATAATACAGCGAACAAATCCCTTGGGGTAGTTTAAATGGTAATGAGCATGTTATCATAATGACAATAAAAATAAGTATTTAAAAATCTTTTTCTTTAAATGAATAATGATTCTGAAAAATCAGAATTGTTTTTCATGCTGATGTTTCAGAACATTTGCTCACCGATCCACAGCTAAATCTAGTCTCCTCTGTTTCTTTACATCCAAAGGACGTGATGTCTGTGGACGAGGAGAGCACATCTTGCTACTGTCTACTGGAAGCCCAGAGGTGTCATGTGCTGCTGGGGCAGCCAGGTCGTTACGCACTGGTGGGAGAGCCTCTGAACCAGGAGGCAGCCAAGCGGCTAAGACTGGCTGTGTTTGGGAGTCCAGATACAAGCAACACTCTGGGCTTCACCCTCAGGGTGTACTGTGTGGACGACACGCCCCACGCATTTCAGGTACGACTTAAGAAATGGTGAAATGAGAATTCTCTTACTTGCTCTACATGAAATGAGTACTTTATACACGAAAAACATTTTAAAAATATCTAAATTAAGCTCATTACAATGAATCATCACCAACATTGAGCTTTAGAGCTTCACTTATTTAATGGTGTTTTATGAACTAATAACAAAAACTTTTAGCTCCTTTGTGAACCAACATTCAACCACTTTTCGGGAGGTTGAAAGTAGTCGTTAATCTACTCTATGGGTCCATAATCTCTCTAAATGTGGATCATGGAATGTTTGATCATCAATCAAAATACCACAGAGATACTGTACAGCAGCTTCTTTTTTGTCCATGAATTGTGAGTGAGTCACTCAAATCCAGCTACATACAGTATATAATACAGCTTTTCATGGCCATACAAGCTTACTTTGGACAGAAAATAATGGATATAACCCTTGAACTGTGTTGTTCTTATATGAGAGAGTACCTAGACTGAGAGTTCACACTAGCTTACACAACAAAGCAAGCTCACACTACCACACACCAAACTGATAGAAAAATATTTAATCGGACATTTAGTCTTTAATACTTACATTTCTCTTGTCTGAAGTTTGACCACAGGCAACTGGTACTGACCCCTCCTTTAGATACAGTTTTGTCTGTAGGTTGGATTCCCCACAAAAGCCGTGAATCGTCTTCAGTTTTGTTTTTACAGGTGTAGCAGCTGGTTGTCGGATTTTTCATTGTTTTTTACGTTTGTCTCTTCATGTTTCTGTTCTTTTTTTCTCTTCTTCGCTTTCCCTCCCTCTCTGTCCCCCGGTCCAGTTCGGCACTATTATCATATCATGTTAAATATTGTAACAAAAATAGATAAATAAAAATGAACTTATCCATGTAATTAAAACACTGCACCTTAGATAGGACACCAAAATAACACAACACCGAATTGTTCAAAATCATGTCTAAATTCCAAGTCGTTCGCTGTGAGTCCATCCCTCTATGTTTAGTTTAATATTTTAGATGCTAACATTGAGAAAAATATCGCTTATATGGGAAATGTTTTACAGATGCTGCAAGTTCATTTATAATAACTGAATGGGTAAAGAAAATGAAAAAGAAAACCCAAACAAAAAGTCAAGCTTCCTGGTTCAAATTGTGAAAGATTAAACAAAGTAATGGGTAAAGCATTATTAGCTTGTTTTTCTTCAGTGAAATATTTGACTGCTGATGAGAATTTGTTGTTGACTGCTAAGCAAAAAGCAAAAGTCATCTCCAACTGTGGGTGGAGATGACAGGTTAAGATGAAGATGGGTAATTCTACTCTACGCTGGGTCTGTGACATAACAGAACCCTGCACATCTGAACAGCTCACTGAATGACTGTCATAGTCACTTCAGATACCCAAATTCGAGCTCGCAAGCACAAGAAAAACATGTTTTATTTTTCATGATATGTCCCCTTTAATTGGGGTTTCTTTTTCTGTTTTAGTGCTTAACTCGTATTTTTGCTGTGATATAAAAAGAATTGTAAAGTGTTCACTAATGTTCAAACACCACTTTTATTGCGAGGACCTTTTGTCAGCTCAGCAATCATATCACTTTTACTCACATTCACATTTACTGTGTGAAGACTATTAAAGAATAATAAAAAAAACAATATTTCTCTCGTAAATTTGATGTGAAAAAAAACTGTTGAGTTATCAGCTTTATGTTCAGTGCAGATGTTGGCTTGCTTGTACTGAACTGAATGTGACAACATCACCTGGTCACATACTTAAATGAAGGCAATCTAAATGAGATGAATGAATGAACAGGGATGCATTCACTATATTGCCGCAGGTACTGAAGTGAATTTGAACTGTGACTCATTTTTCCTACTATTGTATTTACCTTTGAATAGGGACATATCGACTTTCTCGTGTACTTTGATGTGTGCATTTGAATGTTGTTGATACCATTTAACAGTGAAAAAACTGCATATCCAGCAATCCATCATCACAACAAGGCATGAAATGGACCCACCATGCTACTCTAAGACAACATGTCAGTGAATGTTTTGTGTTGCCAAGGCAAGACAAATACATGTGTTTGGGAATGTTTGCAGAAATAAAAAGAAAAACGATTTGCTGAACTTTCACTCAGGGAAGTGTTGTTTACGTCTGGTTTTGGCAACATCTTTTTACTTTTGGTTTAGGGACCAAAACCACATGGTTAATTGATGGAAAAAATTGTGGTTTCTGTGAAAATTGACACTTACAGAGGAAACCTACAATACATAATGCATTGTTTATTAGACAATCAAACACCATTGTGCCTTCTCTCGGGAGCTCATCCATTTTAGTTTTTTTTTTAACACTGCCATCATACTGGGCTATACTCAGCAATCAAAACTCTTTGACTTAAACTGAACAAATCAATTTGAGTGTGTAAAGTAATTTCCACAATCAGAAGTCTTTACATTTTTGACTTGATAATGGCACACAGTAATAAGGAAGTAGTCAACGTCTGTCCTAAGTTTAATGACAATCCACCAAGTCATCGTCAAACATTTCCCTTAAAACCGTAGATGTTAGCCTCGTGGTGTTGCTACAGCAACGGTTCCCCTACCATTCCCCCTAAGATTACAGGAGGTTGTCAAAATTAAATATGGCATGTAAAGAAAATCATACCATTTTCTATTATCTGAAGTCCATCAAACATTGTTGTGTGGACAAAAGCTTTTGCATTTTGTGATATTGCAGGAAAACATAAAAGAATTCTTGAAATGGTATAATCTACAACTGTAAAAACATCTGGCATAGCTAACAGAAGCATTCAGTCTCTACAGTGAGACCAGCAGAGCCCTTAACAATAATGTGTGAGCATCTATGCGCTTTTACAGATTTCCAGCATATGAACCAGGAAATTAAGTCTCTTTTTATCAGTTTTGATATGTACTTATCATTTAACTGACACAACTACAATTCCAGCCTGAAGGACGTAGAATACCTCGGCTGTGATCGTGTGCTTGCACCTTTAAGCTTATTCATATTTCCACAAGAACAGATACAGAGAGTTTTGGATTGTCAAAGCATTAGTTATTGTACCAAGACTGGAAAAACCTGCAGTTTCATTACCCAGCCTGTGCCCTCGCAGTGACGCAACACCTTCGTCGAAGAGATTTGAAAGTCTATGTTAATCAGGCTACAGTAATGTTATTCCCCCCATTTATCTGTCAGAGACAGCCTTTGGTACCTTGTAATAATAAAAACCAAAGAACGTAGCAGACTCTCACAAATATCATGCCTGACATCTCATCCCCAGCCGGAGGTATGCAAACCGATTCGTTTTTTTTTTGTTTGTTTTTTTTAGATTAAAGTAGAAAAACAAAATAAAGTTATGTAGACCATCCTTTGTGCACACATGCAAGCTTGGCAGCGAGGAGGGGGTATTTTTTGTGGATAAAAGTTGGAGGGGCTTGAGAACCACTGGACTAGAAGAAAAGTCAGATAAGACACTATGAACCTGAACTATGTCCACAAGAATTCATCCATCCAGCGCTGGTTTGACCACAGTAGATCTCATTTTCTATCCACAGAGCAACATCAGCAGTAAGGCAAAAGAGTTCAAATTTATAATCCAACCAAAATAAATGTCAAATTTCAGCATTGTGTCCACTGTTTTTTGTTTAGTTTCTTTTTTTCTGTAAGAATTGAGTTTGTAGCGCTCTACTGGAGATTCTCTTGTTTAGTGTCACTACCTCTGGGAGATGCTTGATGATGAGGAGACAAAAAGGGACTTTTAATTACAAAGAGAACAGATGCTCCAAGGTCCCTTCTCTGCCCTTTCTTTACATAGTTTAATTTGCTCTCTCTTAATTAAATGTGTTTCTGTGTTGCTTTCCATGTGGCAACTATTTGAACAAGGCAGTCCAAGATGGTGCAGCAGTTCATCAATGTACTCCTGAGTGGTGCTCTGTGAAAAAGTTTATCCTTCTCCTTGCATCACGAGCCTGCCCTAAAACACAAAGCGATTTTCTCTTAAGCACATTCTTTAGCCAAGACACAATTTTTGCAGCAAATTAAACATACAAGCACACACACACATTTTCTTTGGTGCTGGATAGTTGCCTCTTGCCACCACTATTCCTGCTTCTGATTTGACTTCATTTAAAAGGAAAAATTGCAAGTCAACAATGAAAAATGGAATGTAGGTGCTAAGAGCCAACTCGCTCCTCGTCTCCATCAGTCAGACATGGTGATTTGTTCATTTGTTCTTTTGTGTTGGCTTTTTTTTATTTATTTTTTTTTCAGGCGACAAATAATTTCCCCTGTGAGCTTGATCATCGATCTGGTTCAAGACAGCCTGTGCACTTTGCACTGTCCCCTGCTCTTCACCCTTTGCTTCAAATCGAAGATAAATGAAATGTAAACTCAGACAGGCGAGCCCAGTTCACACCGATACATGTGTACATGCAGCGCAGCACAAACGTGCAATGACAATGGTAAAAAGTTATGTTGTCTCTTTTTTTTGTTTGTTTGTTTGTTTTTCCCCTTTTTGACATTTTAAAGTAAAGTAAAGACCAGCGTTTAGGTCTTATTTTAAGCAATTTACATGCATATGCATGTTGTCATTCTAAACAGAAAGCCAATTCATTGTTGAGTCCATTTTTTCAGATCTGCAGAAACAAAGGCAACACATTGCACACATATTTTTTTTTTGCTATCTATAATGATATATTAAATGTGAAAAATAAACCATGGGTGGATAGAAAACAGCTGCAGTTGGCAACAAAAAAATCTAGTATTTATGAAGAACAGACAGTGACATCACCACCATCACAATCCATTTTCTTTGAAAGCTACATTCAGTCTTTACTCAAGTTGGAGAAGAAACCTCAGAGGGGCAAACATAACCTTTGCTTAATCGATGGAAATAAAAAACTAGGACGAGAAACAGGAAGTGGCAATGAACCGAGTGATTGCACCCCATCAGTGACACATGTTGGAGGTCAAGTCGTGGTCAAGGCAAATAATGCTGCTTTCAGAGCTCACTTTATTAATGAAGTAGAGGGCGACAGCAGCAGCAGGATGCATTCAGAAGTGTTCAGATAAATTTGGTTTTCCACATCCTGGAAAAAGACAATGACCCCAAGCATATTGTCCGCAAATACAAAGCTTTTATGGGTTTAAGTTAAACTGGCCAAGTGTTTCCCTAGATCTTTCATCCATCCATTTTCAATACCCACTTAATCCAATTCAGGGTCGCGGGGGGAAGCTGGAGCCTATCTCAGCTGCCATTGGGTGAGAGGCAAGGTACGCCTGAATGGGTCACTAGTCCATCACAGAGACAAACCACCATGCACGCTCACACTCACTCCTAGGTTAACTCCTAAGTAGCAAGCCTAGAATGAAGGATACTACCTTGAAGGTATGAAATAGAATTTCTAGAAAAGGTTGAAGAGGTATAGTTGTGTCGTGGGGTCACAGACTTGATGCTGTCCTTGCAATCTCAGGCTTTGCATTCGTTTTCACAGTCAGTGGGGTTACATGGCACTGAAAGGATCAGATTATTGGCTAAATTACAATAAGACTGAGTTGCTCCTTATTTGAGCAAGGGTAATTATCTTTGGATATATTTGTGCCTATGAATCGGATCATAGGCACAAAGCATGTCATACTCCGACACGATTGGTGGCGCTGTACCCATTTCAACTATTGCTAAGAGAGGCACTTCCGGTTGACCACTTCAACAACAACAACAACAAACTCAGGTATTCGAGAAAATGGTGAATGAAGAGCAAGATTAAGCTACGTCCCTCTACATTTCGTTTGTGATCAGCATACTTATTGCACAAACACGTTGCACAACGACGCATTTTCCATCGCGTTGTTTGTTTGTTTCTGACGGCGGTGACAACAGTAATATCGTCTCTTCCGACCCTGGGAAAAAATCTCGAGCATGCGCAGAACGCAAAGTCTAATTCACAACGTGCTTCACCGTTGACGGTGTAGATCTACAAGCACGTTTAATTTGACTTTAAACCGAGTTATCTCGGGGTCTTATTCCGATTGCTAGTACTCCGATCCGATCCAATTTCTTGTCAGATTAAGGTGTGTACATGGACTTAATAATTCAGTTTTATTGTAATTTAGCCAATAATCCGATCCCTTCTGTGCCATATAACCCCACTGAGTGTGTCATTTAAAGTACAGGGAGATCCTAGGATAAAAATATCAACCAAAGTGTCCACAAGCAAAGAGTTTCAACTCAAAACTCATTTTTAAAAAAACAGTTTCGAAAGCATCTACATGTAGCGGAGACTTGTGGCTAAAACAATGTATGAAGAAAAGAGATGTGATCCAGTAAGATTTCAAAACAAGAATACTGAGAGCCTATGAGTTTCCCAATTAATCTTACTCTGATTTTGCTCATCAGATAATTATTATTTGGTCTATAAATGTCAGCCAATAGTCCAGATGCCTATCACAGCTTTTATTTATAATTTTCAAAAGGCTAGGGTGACATTTCAACAGTTTAAACAGAAGGAGTCAATGTACTGTGAAAAGAGAAAGAGGTGGATAATATAACGGAACCGAATGTGGTTGATGATTAATTGGTCATCCTAGATAAATCACCATTTATATTGTGAAGATCTCACAAGCCTGTTTATCATAATTATCAGTGAACAGAAAAATATTTCTCAAACATTAAAATCTGCATATGATGCAGATTTTACATAGAATATAAAACCTTTTTTGTGTGTATCTCCTAACCTCTGCAAAAAAACTATCCTTACTTTTACCTTTTCTTATCAGGAGGTAGCTGTGGGGGAACGCGGCAGGGGTGGACGGCTACTGGAAGAACCTAAAATTATGCTGTTTAGGGGAAACACTCTCAGCCTCCAGGTGTCTATCCAGGACGTCCCACAGTTACTCTGGAGCATCAAGCCTTTCACCACCTGCCAGGTAGGTGGTTTCTTTAGTATAAAGAGGAAGTGTTTAAAGAAATAAGCATGTTTGCCGTAAGTCCATGTGTGTTCTAATTTAAATCACGCTCAGCTTTGTCGCGGCCATGCACCTGGAAGGAAGCTGTGCACCTTCATCTTCTCTGCTCTCTGGTCTCCTCCTGCTGTCTCTCTGACAGCTTCCCTTTTTCTTGCATGGTCACATCAAAGCTAAAGGGCAGCAGCAAGGGCACAGCAGGAGATCACTAAGGCTAGCTATCTCACCCACACATGCACCATTACAAACTTAATTATGACTGCCAGGCAGGAATACACATACACACACACACACACACATATATCTCATAGTTATCTTCCTAGGGGTCTATGTGCTGCATGTTCTGCTCTGCCCTGTGATGTTTTTCCCACCAGCAACACACTATTAGCAGAATTAGCCCACCGTAGCACCTTCAGAATGCCAACATGGCTTTTTTAGATGGTGACGGAGGTCTTACATGGAAAATGACTATAAGCTCTCATTCAGACACTACTCTCACTGAAAGGAGGCTTTTATAAGTGGCCATCTTCCTGCCTGATGGATCTGAAGAGAGGATGATTCATGTGTAAAACAGTGCTTTGACCTGTTCTCACTACACCACTGTCTGGGTCACACAGTAGAAAGTAATGGAAGTCAAAATGGTTTGTTTTCTTTGGGGTTTTTTTCTTAAATATTTTTTGGAAATGTAGTTCAAACTGTGTAAAGTGAGGCATCACTGTCCTAATTCCATAATCATATAACATATTTTTATCTAAAGAGTTCCATTTAATAAACTTCATAGCAGGAATGTGGACAGTGAAAAAAAAAAATGTAGATGAAGCTTTGTAATATTTATGTGGCTGGTGAAAACTTGCTTGATGAATATCACAAACTTAATGTAAGACATGCCTATCAAGTCTTGAATAAAGTGCTGTTACCATCATGCCTTGTGCCTACTGTACAAACCTGCCAGGGCAGTGTTATTAATTAGAAATGCTTGAGTTGGTCAGGTCTGGGTTCAGCAACATTATGTGCCAATGTCAGGATTCATTGGCTCAAATTATGGAAGAGTGGTTCAGGAAGTATGAGACATTATTTTCACACATGGATTGGCCTATGTCCAGACCTGACCATTGTGAATCTTTAAGAGTAGCTGGAGAAGAGTTTACCCACAGTACAGTTTGGCTCTCCCATCGTTCATTGGTTTTCGTGGTCTCCAGTAACTGCTGGTTTTCCTTCTGATGCTTAAAAACTTCTTGATTAGGTAACGTCATCGAATGGGTAACGAGGTCACTCATTCACTCTTAATTAAGCATGTGAACAGCAAAGTGGACGGTGAGGCAAGATTAAGAAAAACAAATGTCTTTAGCAGGGATTTAATGAGTTTGCTGTCTCCCTTCATCATGATGTTCACCCTGTCCGCCCTCTGTCTCTCCTCGCGCTGCAGGAGTTCTCCTTTTCTCAGGTGTGGGCCAGTAACCAGAATCCCCTGCAGTGTGCCTTCTCTTTGGAGCGATACAGCCACTCCTCGTCTCAGCTCTCCTGCAAAATCAGCATCCGACAGGTCACAGGAGAGGAGCAGATACTCCAAATCTATACGTCTGTAGTGGAGGTGAGTCACACTCATAAAAGGGCACAGCGTGTTGTCGGTGCATGTGCGGTTATATGGCCTGTTAATAGCTTATTTTATTACACTGAATAAGTCTTGATTTGATTTAAGAGTTTGGGTAATGAGCAGCTTTTCATTTATGGATTTCAAATTGTTTTGATGAGTCTTTGTCCTTCATGTTTGAGGGAGACTTTTTCAGCTCAAATATAGAAACTTTTTTCTTTCTTTCCTTCTTGCTAGCAGAATGAAAAGGGAGTGGTTCCCTTTTTCACTCAGTCGGACTGTACCGTCTCCTCTCAGACAGGGTCAAGGGCCTTTAAAATCCCCCTGTCCATCCGTCAGCGCATCAGCGCCACCTTCGACATCGCTAATGCCAACGGGAAGGACTGGCAGCTCCTGGCTCAAAAGCTCCACATAGACAGGTCTGAGTTATAGCACTAAATTTCGTCCCACCCTTTAGCTTCCATTTACATATTGCTGAGTCATCTTTGAATGAATGAGCTGACATATTTTGTTTTGAATAACAGAATAACGAATGGGAGGCAAAAAATGTTGCATGCATGTTTCTCCATGAATGTAAACACCATTCTCATTTTGAATACTGCTTTTAATCTGGAATTTTGGCAACGTGTCTGCCTTTATCTTCCATCTCCAACCAGCGCTGAGTTGCACGCTACACTGCTGATTTCATTATAGATCTGAAAACACATGCACAGAGACACGGATGGGGAGGAAAGTCTTACAGCCAACTTTTGCACAGTCAGAATACCGTAACTGCAGTCAAGATGTCGTGTTGTGCAGAAATCTGAAGGAAGGTCTCTGAGTGCTGACAGGCCAGCCTCTGGCAAGAAAATGTGTTCATGTTAGCACTTCTCATTAGCAACATCTCTGCATGTGCTCCATCTTTCAACCCCTGCTAAACTCTCCGGAGGTTGTGCCAGGTCGGTATTTGTGTAGGTGTAGGAGGATTTTAGTTATTTAGAGATGAAGCGGTCTTTATTTGTGCTTCAGAAAAAAAGTCAATAATCAAGTGCTTATACCCACGATGGTTTTTAGATCTGTGCAGTGAGCTCACAGACACTGACTGAGAGGATATTCTGTTTCTTGCCAGCTGGAGAAACATGAGAGGAAAAAGTCTCCCAAGAAACGATGACACTACGAAACTATGCGATTAAGGAATTTCACTTTCACCAAGTCTGAAAACAAAATGGGAAAGGATTTCAGAGCATTTTCAATCCAGCCAAGCACACCAAGAAGCATGTAATAGGAATGTCTCTACCTACTTAAGCTGATTTTTGTAATTATTTCTCTGAGTGTGTGGGAACATAATCACACAGAGCAGGGGAAAGTAGAATAGAAAGGAAAATAGAAGAGAAAGCAGCGTAAGATATGCCATTGCAACAAAACAGTGCCCTCTGTTGGACAGATGTTAAAACAACAGCAGACAGGGAAAATAAAGTTTACTTTCTTAGTTTTCTTGGATGATGATGTCAATTTGAAAACCCAAAACGCCCATCACACAGACAGGGAAGCCAGCTTGTTGCATGTTAACAGGCTCTGATTTGTCAGTTGAAATGAGCTACACAAATTGATTTTGTTGAAACCCTCGTGGAAAAAGCAATTTAGACATGAATCATTATTCTAACGCTTCTGTTTACATGTATGGGTTAGACTTTTGATATGTGTAAAAAAAAATTTATGGCATCATAAAGTAAACATGTTCAGGTGGCAGATTAGGTCTAATACAGATGTTGTAAGGATCATTCAAGAGGAACTGTGCTTTGCCTGGAAAGCAGACAAAAAAGAGAGTTTTGTCTCACTGAGTAGAGACAAAAAGTTGTTATTAAATTCTGAGCGTGTACCGTTCATCATCTGGAATTTCAATTCATTCTTCCTCTTTTACTGAACAATTTTAAACGAACGAACTAACGGGAGTGTACGGGAGCTGATGCCCCTATATATGGATAGACGCAGATCTAAATATCGTCCGAAGGACGCCGACTTTAACCAAACTGTTTTCGGTGAGTAGACGAATGTATTTTATGCCAGAAATAAGGTCCAGCTTTCAAAAAAACGAAAATCTCCTTTAACCCATCTAATTAGTAATAGAAGATTACTGAAGCACCCACTTCAGTAACACTTCAGGCTACCAGTGTCTGCTCCTTTGATTTTGACCATTGCTCAATGTCTTTCAATGTTTTATGAATTTGATGCTCACATAATAAGCTTTTGAAAAAAGACTTTACATTACCTTGCCTATTATAATGACAGCAAAGCAGCCACTTGACATTACTCAACCAATCCGCCGTTACCCATTGCTGTACAATGTGATCTATTATTAAAATATTTCATTTTCCTTGGCCCCCCCCCCCCAGGAACCTGTGCTACTTTGCATGTCAAGAGAGCCCATCCTCAGTGATTCTGAGCCTATGGGAAGCCCAGCACCAGGACTCTGGGGATCTGGACTCTCTGGCCAGTGCCCTTGAGGAAATCGGCAAAGTCCAGTCCCCCAGGGGAGCTGCCACTCTTGGTTGCAAGAAAGAGGAGTCTGAATTCACAAAACTTGGGTAGGGAAGGTCTACAGCAGATCAACTCATGATGAACTATTACTGCATGAACACTGATGATCAGGTGTACCGACTAACCTTTGGAAAAGGAGGAGAATGTTATTAAAATAACTCCTCTGCCAAACCCAATGGTCCATACAGACAAACAAAATCGAGATATGACCAAGAGATAAGTACTTGTGTTATAAGGGACTTACAACACATTTTGGAAGGGGATATCAGTACACCGCATACCCATCTTTGATTGAGAAATGTCCACCTCTAACATATCTTGAGACCAATTTGACCACCTGTATTCAGATTGTAGGTGTTGGTGTGCAGAAGACTCTCTGAGTAGGAATGACTGTTTTAAAGAGTCTACCAATCGGGTTGGTGTTGTGACCCTCCCAGTACAGTACTTTTCATCAAATAGTCCTCTGGGTTATCAAAATGTTCAGTGTAATAATGTCATTACAGTATTTTGTCATTAATTTTCTAGATCTCCTGATGCTTTGTTTCTTTTCTGAAATGTGTGTTTAATGTTTCTGGAGTTTGATTTTAAAAAAAAAAAAAAGAAAGGGAAAAACAGAAAGCAAGTAATTTTTCTGTCAGAACATTTTGTCCATCCCGTGAGGTCAGAAACAATAACCAATAGTGTCTGCAGTGATTAGTATGTAGGACTTAGGTCCATGTGCAGAAAAGATAACGTAATGATAATGTCAAATGGATAACAGTCGTTCTAAGAATCCGCTCCAAGCACATCATTAAAGCAAAGACTGCAGAGAAGAACCCATCTGATCTGGGCCTCATCTGGAAATGCAGCCAGAAGTCAACCAGTCAGCCACATGCCCTGATGTCAAGTAATCAACGTATGGTTAATTTGGAGAAAATTTAATGTTTCTGTGTGACATGTGACTTCATACCAAACAGACCCGGGGGAACATTACAAACCCTATAAATTGCTGGCACCAGTGAAGTGGTGTGTATCTTGAGGACCCCTTGGGGCTTTTTTTTTTTTAATTAAAAGTTTGACTTTTTATGTCTGGTTTGACTAGAGCTGCCTTTCTCCGATCGCTGGATCGTAATTTGGGGACACTTTGCCAGGCCCCGCTCCTCCTCCGATGTCATCTCAGCCGAGCCAGCGTCCACTTTAAATCCCCCCAGTCAGTTGCTCCGTATGCCCCCAAACTTAATAAAGTGATTTTGTGTTGAACTCTGTGTTGGTACTCTCTTTCCATCACTTCACTTAATTGAATTCTGAAACGGGACAACCTATATATGGTACAGGAGAGAAATCTCTTAGTCTTCAAACCTGTTTCAGGCAAGAGCCTTGAAACAGGCGAAATCCAATTATCACTCAAATGGAAAAGAACTATTCATGCAGTGTCTGCATTTGGATGGCATATCATTGAGATTATGACCATGTTGACATCGCATTGTGTAGGAGTTTAACTTCACCAAAAAAGACTTGATTAAGAGAGACACTCTCTTGTGAAAACTCTTCGTGAGTAAAGTCTACATGTACAATAGTCCATGCGCTATGAGTTGTGATCAATAAAGTTTATTTGAATGACTAGACTAAGTTTAAAATCTTTAGAATATTCTTTAAATGCCTAGGCCTGTCGATGGAGGGTAAATTCTCTCAGCAGTTTTGCCTGCACTCTGCACCCTCCAAAAAAAGAGTTAGCATGGTGAAATAATGCTGCCATCCTCCACAGGAGTACTTAATGATGCATTTTTGGGATTCACTTTCTCTCAGAGTTTGATGCAAAGACAACTCTTACGTGAGGCTGCTAGCTTACCGCAAAGTCTGGGTAGAGGAATCAACTACCCTGACTCTTGCCAGAAGAAACGAAATCTGCAGCCCTGCATATTTAATGTTCACGAATCAATGAAACTATGAGTAAAAACCATAGCTTGTTGTGGGGTTATGAACAGAACTATTTCTTATTTGTTGTCACGGTTTGTAGTCACATTCAATCTGGCCAAGAAGGATGCAGATTGATGCAGGCAAATTCTTGCTGATTTGTGCATTTATGGAAATATTCCAAGGATTTCAACCGCAAATGTATGCATTTAATTCAATAGATGTTGAAATCTGTTTTCAATAAGTCAGGACTGCTTAATGCAAATGATGCAAAGCTGTTGTCTATCAGCAAGTCATTCTGTGGCCTGCATGAGAACAGAAGAACAGCAACCCACAAAAATGTCACCGTGTTAAAAGGCCAAAGCTTGGCATATCTACACACTGGTGAACACTGACTTATCTGTGGTCATGTTGACTTAAAGCTCTTAAATTGCTTTTAGATCGTAAAATCCAAGCTTTTACGAAACAGGGGAGCTTTCTTTAAGTTTTACTATGGTCTTTTGGGGGGTCCTTTTCTCAAACCCCACCATTATCACTGCAAGAACCAGACATTAAAAACAGTTCCAGGGAGAAAATTCACTCCTAATAACTTCCCTGGTAGGTAGGCGGGACTTTTGAGATTACTCAGAACCTTGGGGCTTGCTGAGCTGAACATCACTGAGTATTTTATATCTGACTTTACGTCTCATTCATGTCATACGTAATTTCCATGATAGTTTTCAAAATCTATTAACTTTAAGTTGATTCGCAGGAATGGTTGTTGCTGTTTTTAAAGATAACATTTTACATCCATGCCCGTCTCGATCAGCTAAGACACAGCACGCATCGCAAGCTGCTGTGGTTAAGCGAGTTCAAGAACAAATTGATAGATGCGTCAATCATGTCATGACGGAATCATTAACCCTAATGAAAGGTTAATCAAATTGTTTTGCAGTGGTTGTGCTCAAAAGTACAAATGAAAACACTCACAACCTCAAAGAAATGTGTAACATTAACAGGTTTTGGGTGAATTCTTCATCCAGCTGCTCTGTGTTCTACTGTGGAGGCAGACAAACAGAGGCAGCAGTGATAGTGAGAACAAAGCAGTGACCAATGTATAAACCGATGAAATGTTATCCCCCTCATAGTTTCACAGTGGCTACGCTATAGGGCACTTGGAAAGACTTTCACAATCCACAGTGAGGAGTAACATAAACAGATTGGGAGTTATTAGAGTTGAAGCGAACTCACTCGTTCTACTCCCCTGTGTGAAGGCTGCTTCGACCAGCGCTGCCCCAACACCACTTATGCCAGGAGTAAAATAATCTTTTAGCCCCTTAAAAAGCAAGGAGTAAAACGAAGAGTTTTGAATACTTTTGGTTGAAATACGTCTTTGAGTGACCACTCAGTTGATCTAATTATTCATTACAGGAGTCTTATTTCCTTGGGTACTATTCGCTTTTTTTTAGCTCAGTATTGAAGTGCTTTTTATCTCTTCTTGAAGTACTGACCACACGCTTAAAACTTGGCCGTGTTATTTAAGATAGTTTTTTTTCCATCTCTCTGACTGAAAGCTATCTGGATGTACATAATATAACCTCCTGATGTCAGTAATAAGTCATTAACTTTACTGTTCAATCCACATTTGTTGAAGTGGGGTGTTTGGCAGGAACACCAGAGCAGTAGAAACCAGGTGACAAACACTGAAATATTTCAAGTCTTTTGTTGTGGTGTGCTTACAATTAAGACTAGTCACTCTTAATCTGTGTGTGCTGTCCAAGACAAACAAACTTTCAGCTTTCTCCCTACTGAATAAACTATATTACATAGGCTTTCTAAGAAAACTATTTTATTAGAAATTGACAAGAAAATGAAAAGACTGGAGTCAACCTTGCCCTGGTTTCCCTGAGGGAGCTCCTGCAGGGGCTCCAGGTGCAGTTTTGATTTTTCTAAAATTCCTCGCCGTTCAAGTGTGACACCTGATGGTTCCCTAAAGTTGTTGATTTTGCTTTTTGAAGTAGTTCAATCAGCCAAATCAGCTCAATAAAAATCCATTTAATGTCTGTGATTTGCCTAATAAAACTAAAACTGTTTGAATCTGTGACCATTATCAAGCAGTGACAGTAGTTACAGTGTAAAATGACAACAACTGGATTGTTCTCAAACTTGTCTCTTTTGTTTAGGATCAATTTCCCAGCAACACACAGAAATGAATTTGCAGCTGACATATTTGGATTGAATGGATTTGGATGAATGTTTCCCTTTTTGCCACCCGGAGGTACATCTTTCCCATCCAAGTGGCAGAGCTACTGTAATCTCCTGCAGAGCTGCAGTGTTGGCTAAAGCTACCAAAAGACAAATGATTACATTAGTTGTTCTCTAAAATGAAGAAAAAATTGTCTGAGTCAGAGGCTCCTGATCTATTGTCAAACACATATCATTGATGCGTTATCATTACCTGAGCTCCTAGAAAATGACTTGACCCATTATCCTGAAACTCAGGATGTGTCCTGCGACGGCTGCAAGCCCATGTGATGATAAAACTGGTGAATTTAGATAATTGGGCAAACTTTTTAACAGTATTTAAAGACGTATCTGTGCATCAGTCAGATCTCTTTGTATATGTAAGAGACAGGAAGCAACTTTCAAACACTTTCTTTGGCCAAGTATTGGAGTAAAACGAAAAGAAGTCGCACCAATGAGAACTCATAACGGACAAGAGAGGACTCAAAAATATTTGTGTTCACGTGAATTAATGTGGCAAGTAAAACCGAGAATTTTTCTTGGCTTTTCTTGTAGAAAGCAGTCAAACAGCGGCTTTGGCACTGTTCCTCCATCATAAATATTACCGAAAATTTCAAAACTAACAATAAAGTAAGACTGAAAGTATGTGAGTACAAGAAAGAGGGGAGTTTTTCTTGTCGACCTTCCCACTGAGCATTAGGGATGAGACAGTTGCAGTAGATGGATGGAGGCTGATAGTATACTGAGCAACCAATTCACCGCCTGGATTTAGAGACACAAATGTAAGACTTGATGGAAATGTTGATCTGTTAAGAAGGGAGCGGTGTGATTCTACTGGCACCAAATCCAACAGAAACAGCATTGATTTCCGCAGGAAAGTTGAATGTATTTCATAAAAGTCATCATTCAGTCATTATAGGAGCCTCACCTTGCTATGCAGACCTACAATAAGCAGTGACAATGTTCTGATTTATGCTACTGCTTAAAGATTTTATGGATACTGCTGAAGTCAATGATTACTTTGGACATTTGGATTTTGTTTCTAGCCAAAGGCATTGAAGCTTGTCCGACTTTTTGGCCTAAAGCTTGGACAACAAGGTGTTATGCTGCCAAATCCGACTCCAAAAACATTTTTCTGCTCCCTGGGTGTCCACAGAGTTCAGCATCACACTTGAACTCTGGATGTTTCTTACATTTACTGAACAACACATTTTCCCCAAATTGTGATTTCATTTTCATCTGCTTTGCTGCTTTAGTTCAGCCTCCCTCTTTCGTATATACGGTCATGTATACAAGATGAAAAACTATGCTGATAAGCTTTATAGTCACCTGTGTACAAACTGTGCCTCTTCTTCGTGTGGGTTTTGTGTCATCGGAGAGTGTGACTGGAATGTTTTTTTCTTACACAGAATATCAAAGAAAGTAATATGTGATATGCAAAGGTGCACAGTGTTCACCTTACTCACTGCAGAGGTGTTAACTGAGAACACTCAAGCATTTAAAGCTGTTATCGCTGATGCCAGGAACTTGCAGCGACAATGAGCTGACTGGAGATGATTTGGCCATCTGTCGCCTGAGGATGCTCAGCATGTCTGTCAGTGTCCTTTAAATAAACTCAGACTCAGAGAGCGCCTGTGAGTGAGTGTGTGCAGGAAAGTTGTGTGTAAACTTTAAAAAGCTTTGCTCCGTGTCTTTGAAGAATCCAGCCTACGGTGCTGCTCCTAATTCAGCTTATTCAGAGTGTGAGGTAATGGAGTTTCTGTTAGTTTTGTTTTGTTACCGTCTCTATGGTAAGATATGCATTGCTTTGAAAGAAAATAGAAAACAGCTTGAGTCGTATCAGTGTAAGAAAAGCTGAGAGTTGGTGAAGGTTTCATTCAAAACTTTATAACTTTCTTGTGGTTGTTTCTATTACTGCCGTTTTAATCTAATTTGCTCTTCTCTAAACTTTAATTTGATTTAATTCTTCAAAAGGTTACATTGACAATTATTATTGCAATTATGGGTGTTTAATTTGAAATGTTTGAATACAGTTTGTGTGCTGAACATTTGAATTAAGTGCTTCTGTATATGAATGTTGGAAATGTTTATCAGCCATACTGCTTATCACTGGTGATATTCTCTTAGGCCCCATTCTTTATTTATTTTCTTTTGTTTCTTTTCCAAAAAAAAATCCCTTTTGATGCTGTATATACTGTATTGTGTTTGAATAAATATGCAGTGAAAGTGTGTTTTTTCTTTCTTCATCTGTGATCCTCCTTTCATGAAATGTTTTGCAAACCCCGCTAACGGGTGTATCTGAGCATGGATTGTATACTCTGGCCAACTGTAAGAGGAAACTTGACATAAATCTTCCTTTCTCGTGTAATTTATGACAGGAATACTTGCTGCAGCCTCATAAATCTTCTTTTTGTGAGCTGAGGAACAAGACAGATAGTGTCCATTTTCACTACACAGCTCTGTGAGGTTACCTTGCACTCTGCTAAATGCTAATATCAAAGACTGAAATAGGGGCAGCGACATGCAGCGACATGCAGCTATAAAAGGAAACGCAGTGTATAAGGAAAAGACAGGGTTTGTACCATTCTAACAAACTGGAAAGTCAATATTTGGTCTAAGCACCTTTATTCGTCAACACAGCCTGAACCCTCTTGGACGAGCTTTCTGATTTCTTTAAGTAGTCTTCAGGAATAGTTCTCCAGGCTTCTTGAAGGACATCCCAAAGCTCTTCTTTGGATGTCGGCTGCCTTTAGTTCCATTCTCTGTCAACATGATCCCACACTGCTTCAATAATGTTGAGGTCTGGGCTCTGGGGAGGATTCATCCCTCCATTAGACCTGTTGCCACTGATTTTCAGTCCACTTCTTGTATAAAGTGGCTTGTCCCAGCCTTTTCTCCCTGTTTTCATTCCTTAAGAACGGCTTCTTGACAGCCACCCTTCCACGGATACCATTTTTGATGAGGCTTCAGCCAACAGTAGATGGATCAGCTCAAGGACCAAATGCATCTCTCAGATCAGGTCTTTGCTTGATTTTTTTCCCCCCTATTTTTTAGACATTAAATATTAAAACACTTTTTCAGATACTGTTCATCTTTCTGTAGATAAATGTTTAGGCCTGACACTTCTTCCCTTTTCCTCCACCTGTCCAGTTTCTGCTGGTAACGACGTGCCGCAAGGTAAATAAAATTGATTTGTCTGTTATGTGAAGACACAGCACTGGTTTATCCTTTGTGTTAGGTACCTTTTTATGCTTGAATGATTATAGGTCAGTCTAAGGTGACTTAACACAAGATAATAAATAAATAAAACACATACATTCCTGATATAAGTATAGTCAACCAAACACTAATTCACTGTAAATAAGAACATAGTTGAAATAGAATAACTCATTAAATTATGCAATTATGCCTTTAAAAAAAAAACAATCAAGTACAAACACATAGGGCAACCTGTACAAAAAAAATGACAGAAATTGGATGCAAGGAACTTTTTTCTAATGCCACACTCATTCATTTGATGAGAATTTTACTTTTTACTATTTTTTGTGACAAATAAGTTTTTTTCTTTTTCCCCACCTCTCATCTTTCTTTTAAATGAATGGGCATGGTAATCTCAGTTAGACAAGCAGCACCTGTTAAACCAGTTTGTGCAATTAGATCAGCTCTGTCAACTGATCCAGTCAATCTCCTACGCTGCTGCTTTGTCTGAAAAAACTTGTTCACACAACCGCTGGTCTTCATTTGAATGTTTATTCAATATTTTTTATTGAATGAGTTATATCAACTCATTAATATGTTTATACTTGCAGCATTTATTCATTTCAAAACCGTATCATTGCAGATGGCATATTTGTTTAGCATTTTGCACATTTATTTGTTATGGAATCAAATGGTATTTCATTTGACTAGATAATACTGCAAGATTGCAAGTCAGGAGTTCACCAAAGTAATTAGAATTCATATACAGAGGAGCAACAACAGTTCATGACAATTCATCTCGTAGTTGTTGAAATACTGAGTCTGAAGTGCACTCTTCTCTTTTTTTCTTCCTGCAAATCTTAAGAACTATATGTATAGTAACAGAAAATGTATTGAATAAAGAATTCTTAAACAAGCATATTGACCTGATGACATAAGAACAGTCAAATGTATGTTCATATTTATATTATATATATACACTGCAAACCATAAGTTCATAAACTCATGTCTCATCCTCCCATGACATTAATTTATAACTAAGTTTTAACCTTTATATCTCCACTCTCTTTATGTGGATATTAAGGCTGGATAATTGGACTGTTATCTCATTAATCTGTTGTAGCAGGTTAATTATGGAAAATTATGTGGGCTTTATGTAAAGCATCTTGGAGTTGTTAATGGATTGTCGGTTCACGGTACTGTAATGCTATTTTCATTAAATAAACTGTTTGAAGATTAAATACTATAATCATAGACCAAGTCATTTCCATTTCATAATAACTCATTCAATTTGCCACACGTGCATACCAAGTAATGAACTGTAATACTGTCAGATGGGGATAGTGGGATCAGAGTAAAGCTGAGAACTTTTGACACTTGAGTTCAGTGTATTTTAAATCTCTTAATTGCTCCGTGTCAGCATAATAAAGAAATAAGCGAAAACAATCAATTTTAACTAACATTTGTACAAACATTTGTCATAACATGATTTTGAATAATCCATCCGCATTATAAATAACACAATTACCTGTCCCTGTCTTGAATCTAAATTATATTCAACCAAACATCACGAGACGTCTGATGTAAATCATTTGAAGGGAAAACTCAAAAACCAGCCCAATCCAAACAGCAGATGGCGCTGTGTGCTGTTTTCTTATTAAAGGTCAGTTTGCCCCGGCATGTCTTAACATTCTCTACATGCGCATGTGCACACACACACACACACACACGGCAGGTTGTTTCCATGACATGAGGCAGCCTCACAAACTTGCATATGTGCCCCTTCACAGTGGGTCCAGTCAGGCCTGGCACTCAGCAGCCTGCTACACCCTGTCTGACAACGCCAAATGCCGCTCAACACCCACCCAGGAGTCTGCCTGTTCCTGCAAGGTTCTCAGTCCAGTTAATCTGCATGACACACAAGGGTTATTTTGTGCTTTCTGCTTGATGTGGATGGCATTAACAGTTTCTCACAGAAGGGCATGAATAGTTAATTTTTATCTATTTGAGTTTGGTATCTTCACTCAGCCATGCAGACCGTGTCCCAGCCGGATGTCATCAGTCCCAGGAAGGCAAACAGGCAGGCTGCAGGCTTTCCCAGCAGGCCTCTCTCTTCCCCTCCAGACGCGACACACACATCCCTGGCACAACTCGAGCCCTCTCACCCCTTCTAATAGGCCCCACCCCACTCGCCTCTGGACAACTGCTCTGACTCAAACGGATTAAAGATGACTCTCTTCTCTCACTTTCTTTTTTTTCACCCTCTCTCTCTCTCTCGACTTATTTCTTTCCATGCCGGATGAAAGGCCTCCCAGACACCCACTCCATGTGCATACCATTCAGGCCAGGACACACAGGAAGTCTATGTGCTGCATGGAGGAGAGAGAAGAGGGGTGGGGAGGTTGGGGGGTGGGAAGTGGTGGAGGAAAGAAGGAAGGGGGAGTGCTCAGCACAGAGGGAGAGGAGGAGGGGGGAGCGAGAGAAGAACTAAATGCAAGTCATGTGAAGCTCATGAGAACTAACCTACAAAAGATGGAATCTTGTTTTCCTTTCACCAACTCTTTACTGCTACGCTTTTTGTCTCTCAGTCTTCAGGTTCTAAAGCGTACATCTGTTCTTATCTGTTTATACAAAATCTTGGTTTTTGCTCTAAAAGAATATAATCTCGTTTAGAAGTTTTTTGTTGATAATTCTCAAAGTTAAGGTTAGTTATGTTGCCCCCAAACACTAATTGACTGAAGCAGTAAATCCTATTTGCACGGTTATGCTTTTGAGTTTGTTGTGCTGTAATTGTTGCATACAAACTCTGTTGACCTCTCTTTCCCATAAAGTTTTAATCTCGTAAAAGCCACTGACACGAGCAAGTTAAATGCCTTTCAGTTGTTTGGAAAATCTGTTTTTGTTTTTTTGCAAAAGCACCCTGCGATTTAGTTATGAGATTAGCTTCAGCCAAAATTTGCCATGGAACTGTGAATAATTGCATCACGTGGAATAGAGCACTCAGTGCATTTGTTACTTTTACGGTGTACATTGCTTCTGTGTGTGCGTGTGTAAGTGTGTGTGAGAGTGAGTGGGTGGGTGGGTGGGTGACTGCAGCCCCAGCTCGCAGGGAACGGCGTCACATCGCATGCTTTGAATTACTGTACATTTGCGGCTGGTAGACAGTCTGCTGCCAACTGTCTCTGAGTGGATCAGACAGCTAACATCAGCACTGTGGATTCAGCCACGAGTCCTCCTTTAATTCCCCCTCACTGTCTTTTTCCAGCATACTTTCTTTTTGCTGGATTTCTTTCACGACTCCTTCTGTCCTTTACACGCATACACTGCTCGATGCCTCTATTCTTAATCCCCTCCACTCACTAAAAGGTGTAAATTATTTATTCATGGCATTTTCCCTCCTAAATCACACAATCCGTACGACAGCATACAGACGCTGACACCCACACACATTCCTGTAGGCAGCTCACACAAACACACACATTTGTCTGTGTGTTTACACAGTTCACCAGGCAGCTAATCTTTTTGGCCCCGCTGACTGAAGTCTGTCTACTGTCGAAAAGTTCTTTTAAAAATGAAAAAAAAAAAAGTCAGCTGACTGATTAGACCACATCGGCACGTCACTGCCTTCAAGTGCCCAACCACAACGGTGGATAGTGCCCAGGTGCTGTCAGGGAAAGTACTGATGACATCACCACAAAGGTCTCAACAAAAGATAAGCATTCCAGTCTATCGTAATCCGCTGTGTTAATACACAGCCTTATTTAAACCAGATCAAACCAGTCAGGAGGCTTTTCTCTCACACCTCCGCTTACTCTGTGTCTTTAGTCTCTCACATGAGCCCCACTTTTAGAATTTTTTTCTGGCTCCCAAGCAAACATCTTCCCCTCAAAATGGGTGAGGAAGTGTTAACTGGTTTGACAATAAGACACTTGACAGTATATTTCCAGTATCTTTTGCCAGGAACTCCCACACCATTTGTCTTCTGCTTTTGTCAGATTATAGGAACTTGGCATGAGATGATTTTTCCCATTGGTACTTAGAGGTCATTGTTTCAAAGAGACTCAAAGGTATTCCCCAACAGCCCTCTATCCTTTTTAAGTGGCCTAGGATTGCACTGTATGCTATTCAGTTTTAAGGAGTTCCCGGAATTGTTTTGATTTTTTTTTTCTTTATATTTGTGTATAAGTTTGCCTCATTCTATCATTTTTTTCCTTTAACTCAATTTTCTCATCAGACTAAAACAGTCAGCTGCTGTTTTTTCAAATCTGATTCCTACAGCAGAATGTAAATGCATCCTTGTAACTTGTTATTGCCAGTGTGTACAAGTAGTTTTGTTTTTACCTAGCCATCATTAGCTAGATTTCCAATTGCCGTTTTTGACAAGGAAAGTGTAAATATTGGAGGAAAAGAAAGTCCACTTATGTGCAACAAAGTTCATACGTGCTTTAGCGAGAATAAAAACAACTTGGCGAATCACATCTGACTCAGCAAAGATTCAGATTACATGATTTACCAGCTGTTCTGATTTGTGCAAACACATGACTGCCCAGCGTCTTCCCAAATATTATAAAGCTAATATCTCAGATATTTCCAGAGATTTAAAGAAGAAGAGCCCTCTCCATTTTCCTCTTGAGGATATCCACTACAATTGCTGTAGTTCTAGAAGTTTGTTTCTGTTTGGGTCAACTACTTCTTCTACTGCATTGTGCATTACAGCTGTTTGCAACATCGCTTTTACCGCCACCGATAATACCGATACTAAGAATCTGGCTTTTCAAAAGATTGGATCAGATTTGTTCTGCTGGTCAATGAAAACCTGACTACTTTCAAGGTGAGTCTGGGAAGCCTGTAATCATGCTAATGTTGGCCTTTAGCTCAGACATGCAAAAGCTTTGCTTTCATCCAACTGTCAAGTAAATTTGAAGCAAGCTGTTGCATTCGTCACTTGAAGCAAAATGCTCAATTCTGTAATGTCAACATAAGACGGTGTAGGCAACACTGTGCATGGTTATAAACAGTTGCGATCACCATTTGGATACAAAACTTTGTGAAGGAAGAGACACATTTGGTCCCCTTGGCCACATATAGTAAAGAGAGCTTTTTTCAGCTGGTTATATTGTGATTATCATTTTATGTTAGCAAGTACTGGTTTAAACTCAGAAGGCAGAAACAGCTGAGTCTTGTAGTGGTAAAGAACATCTTTGCTTCTATCTGCCCTAACATGCACTAGTTATTTTTCAAAAAGGCAAAATATCCTGAGCTTAAAAGCAAGGTTTTTTTTTTTTTTTGCCATTTCAATCAACTTTTTCTGATATAGAATAGACTTTATCTCAAAGTCTGTTGCAGCTTTATTCTTTTGCATTTTTCTGTGTGAAAGGTACAAATATGTTGCACTTTTAACAGAGATGGAGTTAGTTAGCATGCTCCGCTTTATTAAAATTCAGATTTTATAGCTGCAGCATTATCTGACAAAATCACCATTCAAGTAACTAATAGACAACATCTGTGCAGTGAATTTGATTATATTTACATGACAGGATGACACCCCACAGAGAAAGTTAGAAGCGCTTTGGGACACCGTCCACAACATTACAGCAAACTCACTTTTGCCAATAACTTGAATCTGCTTCTATGAATGTTTACAGGCACAAGAACGGTGGCCTTGTTAAGTGGCCAAGTCGAGCTGTAACCTTAGCTCAACTCAGTAACCTTGCTGACTTTTTCCAGAGGAAAAATATCCTTTCCATGTCATAGAACAAATAATCACAAATATGTAATTTCAGAAAAAACACCTTCATTTTGCTGATTAACTTTTTGACGCCTTCCAAAAGTGAGAAAGGGCGCATTCGGGAGAGATTTCTTCACCTTTCATCTTGTTCGTATCTAGAGCAAAGGGTCGACATTGTCCCAGCTTTATTTGGCTCACAGTGAATGAGAAAAGACTGCATAATGAGGGGGTCTGTAAGCAGAAATACAGCCCAATCTCTGTGTGAAAGAGGCTTCAGTCTGCTAAAAGTACATTCCTTTCCTCTTGTATTAACCTTGTAAAAACTGATTTCTTGTGCCAATTGTGGGCAACGGAAGTGAGACACTATGAGGTTCTATTTGTGCTAAAATTATGCTCTCATGTACACTGTTTATGCCCACTGAATATCATTTGACTGTGTTCCCCTGTGTGGTTCTGATGTGTCGTCCGACCGTGTGACTGTGACTCTTTTGATTGATTTAAAGTTCCTCAAGCAAGATAAAAAAAAAGAACAAATAAAACTCTTTTATATCTATTTCTATGTTTAACATTTTGTGTTCACATGACCTTGATTACAATAATTGGTGGTTTTACAGCATTAAATGGGCCTGATTGTTTTAATTTTTTTCCTTCCAGTGATGAAGACAACAGAGCTGTTTTAGGATTGCCGTTTGAAAAAAAAACTTAACATTTAAAAAGGCTGCAAAGCCATCGCCAAATTTCTCAAAATCCTTGTATTGACACTTCATAATGTTATCAGGAAGTTTCAAAGCCATAAAACTGTGGAAATGCTTTTGGAACGTGGGCCCCGAAGAAGAAATAATGAAAGCGTAATGAAAGAGGTAAGTAAATATTTTTACACATTGTAGAAAAACACCAAAGGCACCTAAAGAGTTTCAGGCTCACATGTAATAATGGTTTTAGCCTGTACTATAAGCTGTATCGCTAAACCAGAGCTTTGTGGATAATGGCCAAAGAGGACACAAATATTAAAATCAATTCACACAAAAGGCAAGACAGGTGTGTGCAAAAACTTACATGGACAAGCCACAGTCTTTGTGGAGTAAAGGCAAAACCAAAGTTAAGCTTTTTGGTTCTGCAGAGCCAACAAAGAGTTGCCCATAAAGAAAAGAAGAGGCTACCCACTATGCATTAAAACATGGTGGAGGATCATATTATGGGGCTGCTTTTCTGTGTGTGGTAAATTGCCAATTGTACCTGAAGCATGAACATTTCAGTGATGAAATCTACTTTTTCAAAAAAGACCCCTGCAACAATGTCGGCGTATTCTAGGTGTTTTTAATCCTCTTGGAGGTCACAACTGCCAATGGTTCTGCAAACAATGTGACCATGGTTCATTTTGTGATTGTATATGTCTACATCGGCAGTTACAGTGGCTCAAAACAGCCCACATGTGGCTCATTTATGATGGAAAAATACAACTAATAGAATTACAAAACTGATATGTTGATTGTTGAGAAGAATATTTTTCTGTGGAGGGCAATTCAAGCTGTTTCACATTCTGAGGATCTTTCTTTTCTGGAATGTGCAGGTAAATCATAACACAATGGAAAAATATGGTTACTTTTTGTTCTATTCCATCTACGGTTAAAAGGAAAAAGCATCGGTAGTAGTTAGTATGTATTTTGCTCAAAGTATTGTGTCTCTGTACTTCCTCACAGAATGACTCATATGGATGTGACTTTGTGACAGTAACGTTGCATTTGGCAGAAACCAAAAAATGTTGAAAATGTTAGTTGGGTGATCATTTTCTCTTCATAACCAATCCCTTTCACATACAAGCATGTTTCTGGGCAATTCGTTTCAAACAAAACGTAGTTACACTACACAGCAAGTTCAACGCATTTTGTGCGAGTGTGTGTAATTACTGGCACTACTCGTGTTCACGCGTTTTCCCTCCACTTCCAGTCTGAATGCATGAGAGGGAGGACGGTTTGGGCTGGCGTGGTTCAATCCCCCACACAGAACAGAAACAATAACTTCAGCTTCTGTGTCAGGCTGCAGCCCCTCATTTCAGCACAACATCCATGCTGTGCACTTTCACCTTTGACTGTGACCAGCCAGCTCAAATCTCTGCATGTTGTTTTTAAAAACTCTTAGTAAACTTTGAACAGGCTGTAGTTTCATTCACCTCTTCTACAAATATTGATGTTAATTAAACTGACATGACCAACAGGAGAATGAACACATTTAAACAATTCAACTTATTTTGAAGCCCACATGCCTCCACAGTTCAAAGAATGTGGGTCCAGTTTTGTATTGTTCTTTGTCCTATTTTCTGCTTTGATTTTATGGCACTAAATAAAATTACAAAATCATTTATGGTAAGTATGGTTTCATTACACTGAAATGAAACTTTATTTGTTAGCGTTGAAAGTCTATAAAAGAGAATCCTTTGAAGACTGAACCCTTCTGTTTAGTTTTTCATCTCCTTGTCATTTCTTTTATTTATTTGGTCAACCTTCCTCAACAGCAAGTGAAACAATACCCAGCAGGCGTCACAAGATAAATCACTGACGCTCAGGAAGGTTTCCCTTCCTTTATTTTTATTTTTTTGCCTTTTCCTCTGCAGGTCACTTCTGTGCAGAGAAAACTCAGATGTACCACCATCTGCGACGCACACACATACACACGCCTGGGTATTCAGATAAATAAACACACAGTCCGTCATATATATCCCACACAGGATATGCTAATTTTTCCAGAGCTGCACAGCCTTTAGCCCTAACTTCCCTTTGCTGGTGAAATTGAACATTCTCCAAAAAATTACAGTTGATAAACTGTTAACTTTGTTGAGATATTTCTCGTGGCCACGGTGTCGACAGTCTGAACTAATCAGCCCAGCAGCCATAAATACTGACTTGTTCAGGATAAGCCTGCAAACAACTCAGTCATACGCTTCCTGTTTTTGAGCACGTAGTCTGTGACCTCAGAAGGAGGAGCACAGGATGTGCTCCAAGTGGAAGATACAGATAGAGATTTCCTAGACAGTATTAATTGAAACACATGTTGGCGGCAACTGATAAGTTGCATCTGTTGTGCTACTTGACGAGTGTTGTGCTGTTTTGTTTTTCCTGTAACAACTAAAACTCTGATCGTCAGCCTTGTAATCTCGTGATCTCTCAATAGTTGTCCTTTTCATTGTTTTTTTTTTTCACAAGGCACACTGAAATGGTAGTTTTCTGTCTCTTTTGGAGCTCGTAGCCTCACCACTTGCAGAACTTGACAGAGAGTAAACAACAGAGTCGTGCGAGAACCACCAAGTAGGCATTAGTCTTGGATGTTTGACTGAGCAGCAGAGGTCACCTGTGACCAGATCACACAGTTTTCATCAACATTTAATCCAGCAAGGCATTTTTGCTGTACGAATTGACACAATGATTGTGCCATACTCGCCTATGTTCCTACTTCTCTGTAATACCACTATCATGCCTTTTGGTCACAAGATATCTAACTAATCATCGGAATGTTTCATAACACAGTGGTTACTCCAGACTGGTAATTGAGAAGTGCGATGCATACCAGACTGCTTTGAAATGTCAAGAAATTGCCCAATCCTTGTTTCATCACCAGAATGTCTGACTGAGCGTCAGGTCTGTGATTTATTAATGCTTGGCTCTGTTTATTTGTTTGTTTGTTTGATTTGTAAATCACTCCAGCATGGTCAGCCCAAATGTCTTCCGCTCTTCCCTCCCTTGATACACAAGCCTCAAGACCCCTTAGACCACAGACCCACTTTAGATAAGATTTTGTCAGCAGGAACCACATTTGACAGGATGTTTGTTACTTGATGTTGTTTAAATGGTGTCATTAAATTCTAGTCGACCTGCTTTATTTACAACAGAGCTCTCGAGATGCAACAAAACACTGTTTCTTTGCTAACTTAAATCAAAATACTGTTAGAACTATAACTATTTCTCAGTGTGTGATAAGGGTCTCTTTTAGTGTCTTCACAGGCTTGTAAAGTGTATTTGGGATTATTCATTCACTCCTGTTGCACATTAGCTGGTTATTGCAGGCAAGTTACACATTACATAAACTAGTTGATGAGGCTGCAGTGTGTAACCTGTGAGTCCTGCACAAAGCAAGATACTTAACTTAGTTGAAGATTAATTATGACGGCAACAAACTTTGTATGAATCAGAATGGGATAAAAAACTACATATCAGTGATATTGCTGTAGTTCGGTCAAAATATGTTGATTCTTTTCAGTAATGAGAACGCGCATGATTACCTGCCTAATTATTATTCCAGGGAGGAGCGTTGTGATTGGTTCTAATCCGCGTGACGTCACGCGCAGTTCTCAGAGCATGAAAAAAATAAGGGGAAAAAAAAAAAGCTTCTCATTTGGTCCGAGACCGTGTGTCCGTCCTCTCGCTCAGAAAAAAAAATCTGTAAAGTTTTGGCTCTAAAAACAGGGAACTCATGAAAGAAACGGGATGACCGATAGGTTTTAGGTTGGACTTGTTCGCTTTTGTCCTTTTTCTCTGAGTGCGTTTTTTAGACACTTTTGACTGGTGGCTAGTAACGCGAAGTGCCTGGGATTGACTCGAAGTTCCCAAGATGAACTTCGGTCCGGTGGTCGGGAAACTTCATGTGAGTAGACTCGACAATAACTTTCTGAAAACTGTTTTGGTTGCATTTCACTGGTTCTGACTGTGTTTGTGTAAGTTTTCTCCAATGAAGCGCTTGTAATACGTCTTTGAAATGTCTAATAATTGAGCACGGCTTATAAAGTAGCACGTTATTTCACAGCGCGTGGAAGCTCTCCGGGCTTATTCTGTAAAAGCGTAAAGTGGTCAAACACTGACTCTTTCGGGAGCTGAAGTCTCGGCCAGGCCTGTGAACTTGTGGGAGAAGATGAAACAAGCCTCCTCATTGTCCCGCAACAGCTCTCACACGGGAAGCAACAATGTGTTTGTTGTTCTTGTTCATTTAAGTGTTTATTCCTGTAGGTATTTGCTCATTTCGACCTACTGTCCCTTTCTTATGAGTCCTGTGCTCCTTACTGTACATGTGCTGTATCATTCACCCCCCTCCAACATTACAGCCACCATCTGTGTTGGAGATCATGTGGTCATATTGTGCAGACATGCAGCATATGATGGCTCTCGGGCTGTCATAGCGGATGTAGCTGCTTCTATAGCCACTATTAATAAGCGGACTGCTGTGGGGTACACTTGGGTTCATGCAATCTTTTAAATCTAGTGTGAGAAGCATGACAGAAGTAACATGACTGAAGCTCTAACCAGTTAACCCCCCCCCCCCCACACACACACACACACACAAAAAGCCAATAATTCACCTTGCCAGTTAGTCAATTAAAGCCAGAAAGTCTCTCGGTAATTTTTCCATGAAAGTTTATTCCTTTAAGGCTCTCACAGAGATGTCTATTCATTCCTCCGCTGTTGTTTTTTCCAACTGTGCACCACCGTAACCTGACATTATTTTAGTGAACTGTGTGTGCAAAACTGGGATTTATTTGGGACACCAGGATGGTCCAACTTCCCTTCTCACACAGAGATTATTAAATTACAGGATATGATAAGAAGGAATCAAGTTTCCTGAATAACACGGCAGATTAACCGTAGGCTTGCTGTGTGGGTTGATAGGGGCAACGATGTTAGTCATTAAACAGAAGTAATGTGGCAATTTCGTCAGGGATCCCGACTGTGTCCCTGCGCCCTGTAAACGTAGCCCCTAAAGTAGATGTAACATCATCTGATGGCTTTGGAGCGCCGCTATTTGTTTTCTCCGCTGTCTGATCTGTGTTTTAAGTCATGCAGCGTTCCATTGCTGAAATCAGATTTACTTCTCTGGGTGGCAAAGTCAATGTTTATCTCTTTTGTAAACCACAGTACATTCTGGAGGCCTTGCCAGCAGGCCTTGTTGCTAAGGGACTGTGAGGAAACTTCCACCCCACCCCACCCCCATCCTTCCCCCCTCTCTAATCCCCCTCCAACACACCCCTCCAAATTGCCAGAGTGTACGTGCTTGGCCTTCCAGTAAACTTCCTGTCGAGAGTACACAGATATGAAGATATTAGTGGCATCAATTTACTTCTTAGAATTGTCATGCCCCTGCAGATGTACACTAGATTGTTTGCTGTGATTGCTTACTGTTTGTCTGGGTGTTGGTTCACACAGGAAATGGTCCCCTCTGTCTCTGTGGACAACACAAACAAGGGCAGGACTGAAATCTGGGACATGTGAAGGCCAAACTATGGCACAGGGGACCAAGCAGCATTTAAAAACTCTGTATAAACTGTAACTCCTGCTTATTGCTGCTCAGCTTGGTGACCGTGTGAATAGCTTGAATCGTGCCTGTGGCTTAGATAAGCTGCACTGAATGATGCAATGCAGCGCAACTGGAGCACTGTCGGACACCAGGTGGTTGTGTGCCTTTTTTCATGTCACAGCAGAGCCAGTAAGGTATGTTTTATTGCTGGCAGATTGGTTATTCTGAAGGAACCTGTTATTGTGTCCGTTGTTAAGGTGAATCACTCCGCAGATATCAAAGCCCCACTGACTCACGGAGGGTGTGCCACCTGTTCAGGTGCTGCCTACTCATGTAATGCATACCAGCGGAGGCAAGTCACCACTCACACATGAATGGTCCAACATTGAGATAAGTGTGGATATGTTATTGTGTGTCAAACATCACATTTAAACACACTGACCTCATCCAGCTTGATATTTATGGTGTGTTTTTTTTGGTTCAAATAGCTACCAGTACTTCACACACAGCTTTGTCTAAAGTTTGCAAGCTTCTTTGATGAGGTTCACACTCTCAGGACAGCTCAGCACTTGTTTACTGAAGTCATCTGATGGGTGAGATCAAATGACTCAGTGGTATACGGTCCAATTTGAGGACACTGGGTGTCAAGGGGTGGAAAGTGGGATGGTTACAGGAGGCCGTACTTCTCCATGTCAGAAAGTGCTTTGAAGTGTTGATGTGGACATGATAATGACTTCTGGGGAGGCTCTTTCTGGCGTTGGGAGTCCAGAGGTGGCTTTCATTAGTTCTTATTAAAAACCCTTTATTTTCACAGAAGTAGAGAGAAGTAACAGATGGAGTATTTGTATGCTCAATCTCCTCAAATACCTCCAAAACAAGTGGTGAAATTTAAATGAAGCTGAAACATTTACTAAGTTGGTCCTCAGCTGTTTTAAATAAATCACTAGTTTCAGTTATTTTCTATGCAAAACTGCCAGAAGTTTCTTTGTGCCATCTACTCCAACGTGAGGACTGGATGCGTCTCTCAGTTCTACAGCTGTTGAATTATTCTTTTTTTTCAGACTGGTGGCAAACCCCTCTGTGTTAATTCTCAGTCATTCAGATAATAATAATCCCGAAAGTAATGTTTAAATTGAGGGTAACTGGCTTTTTCTTGATTCTCTTGAAGGTGTTTCATCACTCATTTAAAAGACTACTTTAGCTCAGAGGAAGCCTGTCAGATGAGAGCTGGAACATCTTCAAGAAAACTGAGAAAAGAAGTCAAGTTGACCTCTATTTACGCTCCAATGGAAATAATTGGGAACTGGAAGCACACTCCTGTGAAAGGTCTGCTGTTTTGTTACAGGTCGTGAGACAAAATAACGATCACAATTCTTTCATGTGTCGCCACTGTCGATGTTTAAGTTTGTGGTCTAAAAGAACCAAAACTCCTAGACTAATTCAATGAATTATTAGTTTATTTTCTCAGTTGAACTTGGTGGTCTATCAAGGTTTGTGAGTCAGTTTCATTTTCTAACTGTAAACAAATGTTTAGAGAAACAGAAGATTTGTTTCATATCCAAAGTTTCTTTTTATTCTTGCCCCCCTCACCTCTTAAAAAGCATAAACTGGCACCTGGACTCCACTTTTTCGAAGCTGTTGTTGTATTTTCTCCTCAGTTCCGCCCAGATATTGATAAAGTGTTGCCTGATCTGAGGAGGAAGGTGGGTTCTTGCGCGATCTCGGCATCAAACTCAGACACGTAACCGAGGATGATATTTCTAAGCATTTATCGTCTTGAGAAATGTTGAATGTTACTGGGTTTTTTCATTGCACTTTCTTGCGGTCAAACTGAATCGACCGTGGGTCATAAACAAAACTCTCTCCGGAATTCAGAGTTTATGGTTTCTATTGTCTCGCAAATGAACAAAAATAGGAAATAGAAAATCTGTTCAAATTCCAAGAGTTTTCATTCTGTCAAGGCAGAACAAAAACAAATCAACTTTGAACTTATGTGAACTCTGCTGTCTTTTTACCATATGAGTTTTACGGTCATAAAGTGTCTATAAACTAACTCCATTGGACACAGTTGTTCTTTGGGATGACCTAATTTTCACAATAGTGACGGACTTGTTTTCTCTGGACTAACCACAGCCAGTTAGAGCTCCGCATTGCTGTCCAGGTACAGCAGTAATATACTACTATATTGCCCATATATATATATATATATATCTATATATATAGATATATATATATATCTATATATATATATATATATATAGATATGCACTTGTGAAATGGGATGTAACACGTGGCCAGAGTGGCATAACATATGCATCATAACTAAATCCTCTGACTTCCTGCTCTCCTGGACAACTGAACTTATTCTTATAACAAGTCTTGGAGCAAATTCAATCTTTGTCCAGAGGGTGGACTTCTGTTTAGAAAGACATAAACCTGGTCAAAATTCCAGCTATTGATGGTCACTTAAGTCGTTGCCGACCTGCTCCAACAGGCACATATTTAGCATTTTTGCTGCGATGTGTTTATAGAGTGGGCTATAAACTGCCAGCACTTCGTGTCTTTTTTTTTTTTTCCTTTAACACAAAGATGAGCTTTAACGGAGCCAATGCGGTTCTCTCTGGAGCGAGGTGATGGATTCCTGCTCATACTTCAATCTGTTAGTCATCCCCTCTTGCTCTTTTCATTCCCCCCGCTCCCCTCCCTCCCGGAGTTGTCTTGTGAGTCGGCGCTCTTTGTGACAGACCCAGCCGGAATTTGAAAAGGCTAAGTTAATAGCCCTCCTGCACTCAAAGTTAATTTAATGTTCAAATTCACTGTCCTTGCTTGGTCCGCTGTTGCACGCTGCATGACTCACAGCGATGTTGTTTGCTTGTGCAAGCAGCCCCCTTTTTCAAGCCACAGGGACCACCTCCACCTATGCAACACAAAAGAAATAGCTGAAAATGTGTCACGCTGCACCTGCTTACAAAATTTCTTGATCTTTTTGAACCGCCAGTGTCGCTCGCTCTCCGTCACCTCCCTCAACGCATGAGCGTTTTCATGTGGTGAGCATTGACGTCAGGGTATCAGTCATTTCACCAACTTGTTGTTGGCGGGATAACCTTCTGGAAACTCGTTGAAATTGTCGTCATCGCCGTTTGTTTTTTGGTGGTCTTCTTCCATTTTTTTTTTTTTTTATCTAGTGTGGAGGTGAAGGGCACTTAACCTGCTTGTGACACAAAGTCACACTCATCTAATCAGGGAAGCATACCTCCTGAGGAAACTCAAGAATTTGTGTCGTGGAGCTGCAGCTTCCCCGAGTTATAAATATCCAGGCCGGCGGATATGTTGTGGGTCTGATCGGCTGCTCGGCCTGCTCTGAGGGAACAGCTTGGAGCTGAACCCTGCATGAAGCCTCTGTATTGTCTCGAGCTTCCTGTGCTCCCTGAGAGGAGGGGGCAGCCGCGTTTCACACGCTCCCACACATACACTGTATGTTCGCCTGTGTTCTTCAGTGTGTGTATGTGCCGTGTTCGTGGCCCAACAATGTGGTTTTCAAACTGTTAGCGCTCTCTTGTTCTGCTGTAAACTGACATGGGAGTCATTCTCCTCATTTTACATCATTCAGCTTTATAAAGACGAATGCATCTGAGCTTGGCTGAACTTTGGATTTATTTACAGTGATGTAGCTGGAGTCAAGAGTTATTTCTCTTGACAGCAGCTGGCTTGTACTTGTCTTCATCATCTCACACAAAACATCAGTGTGATTTATCACTCAAGGAAAGTTGTGCATGGTCACCCCCTGTCTCCAGGGAATGCCAGGATTTATCTGTGAAGCAGAGAGCGTTCACTGTCCTGTGAGGGTCAGCCATGAGGGATTTGAACTGTACAATACATAACTGTTTCAGTAAGAACCAGCTGCTACAGTTTCAGTAGCACACTAAACATTTAAATCAAAACCTTTATCAGGACAGAGTGTACTTGATGGCATGTCTTAAGCGATGAGTTTAGATGTTTTGATTAAATCAGAATTGAGTTAAAAATCGGTCTGAAACAAATCTTGGTTATTAGTTTTCCTTGACAAACTAATGATATTACAGAAGACTTCTGTTCTTAAGACGGCCTTTTTGTTTGGTGCTGTTTCCTAAACCTCGGATTCAACTCGAGTTTCTTTAGGTCATAGAGCAATCCGACTACCATCAAAGATGGTGTCTATGTGAATGGATTATGTCTATCGCGTAATACAAAACAGCGCAGCTTCCAGTCCAAAGTCGTTGACCCCCTGGGAATTTTTTAGATATCGACATTTCAGTCACAAAGAAAGAGTCGAAATGTCTTGATTAACAGGGTCAAAAATAGTGAAAAATGTCACACATTCTCGAGTCTCACCTTCTCAAATGTGACTGTTTGTAGAGTTTGTTCATCTTATATTGTAAACTGACTGTTAGTCAGAAAATATGGGGGCTCCGTGTAGTTTTGGTTGACCTTTTTTGGGATATTTCATAGAATTATTGAAATTGGTTAACTGAAAAGGTACGTAGATGAATAGATGGATCAACCTGCAACTTACAACGTCATCGAGAACAATTAAGTGCCTTAAAATTGTCCATTCAAACTAAGAAACAAATAGTTTAACACACAAACCTGGATCAATCATCTGAGGTTTCGATTTGCACGTGACAGGAAGTCATGTAATCTTCATATGCTTTCTTGTGGTTGCTGGAGGCAGTTGTGATAGATATTGGTAAGACGAGGAGTGGCTTATGTTAGTGACATGTGAACTCAAATAAACCTTTCATATTTTAGTCATTTATGAAGTTTTACAAATCAGCAGCTGGGGCAAAACATGTTTTTTTTTTTCCATCCTCCACCCTGTCATGTGCTGGAGTGCCTCGATATCTTTAGGGTAAAATGGCTGAATTCCTCATGGAAATACAGGAGGAGTGGTTCATAATCAGTTCTTTCAGTTTCCGACTCGGAGCTTGCTCACAATCTCTAATCTGATAAAGTGATTACACCGCTGCTTGATCAACAAATCACTGTACTGTTTAGATTAGACTCCAAACCTGGATTGTGTAAACTGCAGCCGGCCACTTTTTAATTTTTCCGGCAGATTTTTTCTTGCTGCAGGAGAACGTTTACAAAAGGTGTTCGATTCTGCGTGAGTGAGCTGAACCCTTTTTTTTATTATTATTTTATAGTGGTCGTACAGTATCGGAACTATCGCAGATGCCTCTTAATTGATTAAAGAAAAGGGATTTGCTAATAGGAACAGCATGATATGGAGAATCAGGTCCTCGGATTTATAATGAGATACACCATGTCACTGCTTATCAGTCAGCTATGATTGAAATCATCTGTCCAATATGTTTTTCGTACATGTTTGCAGGAGTTCACCACATTTTCTGTTTCTGTCCCCCTTCCCTCCTTTTGTTTCCCACTGTAATACCCTCAGAGTTCTGGAGTGATCACAGCCCTGTAAATGGCCCATTGATAACCTGGGTCGACTGAAAGGATGTCCTGTCATTTCGTCACAAATGCATTCTCAGAGTACATGGCATGTGTAGAGATGGTGCCAAGGCAATTTGGAAGAACCCAGGGTGTTTAGAGGAAGTGGTGGAGCACTACTGTTGTCAGATACACAGAAAGTCCCTCATTACTTTATTGTAGCTGTTATTAGTTTAACTCGAATCCACAAAAGCATAGTACTAACTTATCATAGAGTCAGAGTGTGTGTCAATAGGACACTGTTGTAACAAATAATCTACAGTGAGCTCACTCATTGTACTGAGGATATGAAGTGGACTGAACCACTTGAGCCAATGTTGGAATGTTTCCAGGGATTGTGGGTTTGGAGGGCCTTCTGCACTGAGGTTACGGTCACTCCGGTCTTCCTCCTCACTTATAGAGGTAAAACTAAGCCACATTGTGGCAGCCCATAGTGATTATGTACACAGTGCATTTGTCCCATTGTGCGTTTGATGTAGTTTGGCAGCCTTAGGATATTAGTGTAGACTCATGGTTTTGTTCGTTTTCCTTGTGTGAAAGCGGGCCCTGTTCAAGAAAATGCCACTTAGCAGGATTCCCCCTGACTTAGAAAACTCTGTATCACAAAGTGAAAACTGGACAAAGATTGTCTTTTTTCTCTCATTATGGGTTATTGAGAACTTGTGGACTGCCATCCCATTAAAAACAATCCATCCGTAAGCCCTGATTGTTTGTTTTCGTTCGAGTACGTTCAGTCCCGTAATTGATTAGTCGCAGCTTCCTTACTGTGAGGATGTGCCGCTCTTCTAAGCTGTAAGTGCAGATCTGTTTCATACAGTAACGGAGAAGTCGGCTAATGACGGCAACGTGAGTGAAAACAGAGCAGCGACGCCAGAATGCAACATTAGAACTGGAGAGCATTGCACAAAGCAACAGCACAACAGAGAAGGCGACATTTCCAAAGACAAACACATTTCACCAAACAGTTGCAACATGAAATTGGAAAACACATTCAGTACATTTTAGAAAGCAACTAAAAAAAAAAAAAAAGCAAAACGTTTCTCCAAACACGGCATTTGACATGAGATAGCGAAACAGAAAAACGACATCAAAGATATCAGCAAAACAGCCTCTTTTTAAAAGAACAAAACAGAACATTCCAGAAAGCACAAGATTTGTAACAAATACAACTTTTAGAGAAACGTGATACTTCCACACCATAAACTCCCATATGCTGTGGGGCTTCTCTGCGAAGTTTTCTGTTTTGTTGTCGTGTCTTTGTGTCGTGCATGACAGGGCCACCGGTTTCACACAGTCTGCAGAAGCTGTGACGTAAACGTTCATCATTTCCTTTGCTGTACGAGACCAGATTGATGAAGAAAAAGAATCAAGAAGAAAGACTGCAGTTTTGCTGTGAAGAAAAAAATCCATTTAGTCGTGCCGTAGGGAAACTCGTCTTTGGCTAAAAAAGCCACTGCATCGTGCACTTAGAACAACGTCAACATACACAGTGGAGGGAAAAAAACATGCCAGGTCCCTCAAAGGCAGCAGTTGCATTGCCACTTATCCCACAAATGTCAAAGAAATGAGTATACCGGTTTGCTGATTGGCAAGTTCTGCAAGTTATCTCATACCTGAAGACGGCACATCAAACTCTGCATTTAATGCGTGCAATCGATTCATTAAAAAAAAATTCTGTGTCTCCTTAAGAACAGATTTTTATGTTAGATGTGGAAAATGAGCGCGTTTGGAGTCACAGACCCTGAAGCGAACACATTTAGGACGTTGTGTAATGTCAGCAGTGTCTGTGCATCTTCACCGTGGGAGGGACATCAGAGTTTTTCCTTGGGATTGACTTTTATTTATAAGTTTTCTCTGCTTTTTCACATTCGGCGTCTGCACTGAAGACCACCTTTAGAGCAACTTTTTCTTCACATCTCGTCTTTCCACTGCGTTGTCGTGCACACGTGCTTATTCGCTGATTTTCTCTCCTCACATGGCCTTCTACTTTCCCCACTTCCATGCCTCTCTACACCCCCCAGCCTCCAGTCATACACACAGTGTATTCAAGTCTAAGGACTCACCCTGCGCAGTGCAAGCTGTTCGTCCCCTCTCCCATTTTATCTCCCTCCCCTTTTCCTTCCCTCTTCTGCCCCCCCTCCCTCCCCAGAATGTTTGGATAGATCTAAATGGTGTGATTGTGACTGCTCTGCCGGTCGTCTGCCCCTCCACGTCTGCCTCTCAGCGTCTTTGGAAAGTCTGACGTGAGCAGAGGGAGAGGAAGAAGGGAAAAGGCAGAAAAGGAGAAAAAGGGGAATGTTCTTTTGAACAACAAGGCATGGCAGTCCACCAAATAGTCAAGTCTAACGTCAGGAGTCCCTTCTCCGGCCCATTCTTCATTTCGCTGCCTCAGTCTTTATTCCTGTCAGTGTCCCACACTCTCTTTTTAGGGTACCTATTCTCTGTCTCTGCCATCTTCGACTTTCTGTCTACAGTTTCTCAGTCTCTCTTTTTCTTCCTCACAATCCTTTCTGTCCTGGTCTAGTGGAGGTTGTGTGTGGTGGGGTGGGGGAGTGCGGGTGCACAGGAGAGACAAAACCTCCAAATCTAGGACTCTCATTTACCCAGGGAGGTGTCGCGTTGCGTTTCAGGCGCTTCGTGGTGGTGTCGCATGTCCTGGCATTCAAAGAGCCCGGGTTTAAGAATGTGGGTCATTTGAAGTAGAGGCACTAAAGTGTGTTGTTTGCCAATGAATGGGGCCTTCTCACATTGACATGGTGAAAAGCGTGTGAATAAACACCAGTGCCTGGGGGCCACACTAAAGTGTTCGGTCGTATTCTTCTCTGTACCCCACCTATACAAGCCTGTTATTATCCAACACATGAATGGATTTCTGGAATCGCATTTGATATGGTCGCCCAGCCACTGATGGCTGAGATGCCGTATAAAACTGCTACACCCGCAGAAGCGGAAGCTGATTCTGTTTTTTCTTTTATTTAGCCTCTTATTAAGGAAGACCAGATCATGGAGTAATTAAGTTTGCTTGCATGTTTCGCTGCATGTTGCTGTGTGTACAGGATGAGGAGCTACACACCAAGGTTGTGTTGGCTCTAGTTGTGACCGGCTGCATGGCTCCCTTAATTGCTTTCCCACAGCAGATGTTCAGATCAGATGGTTCAAATTAAGTCATAGATTGCTCACACAAGGTTTCCTATGAAGATAGGCTCTCCTATTTACTGTCTTTCATCTAATGAGTTGGAGTGGTGGAGTCTGTATGATGTGGCTACACAAAAATAAAGCAAAACTCATGTCTTTTTCTTCCTTCTCCTTTGTCTTCCTGGCTTCGGTGATGCAGGTGGCGGTGGCGGCGCTCTTCATCGGGCTTGTGTGTCACGCAGCAGAGCCCCCGGCGTCTCAGTGGTCCAGCGACGAACACAGAAACATCACCCTGCGACGGCACAGGACATGTGTCGAGAATGAGCAGTACCTCCACCAGGCACTCTGCTGCCTCAACTGCCAGGCCGGTAAGGAGGAAAACGCACCTGCCTCTTCTAAAGTTCTGACAAGCACACAAAAATAAATCCATTTTTAAAGAAGATTGGTTTCTTGTACCCTGAAACTCTCACTCGTTTCCCACATCGCAGCTTAGTGTAAACTTGAGCCAATATTAGGTTTGAATGAAAAACCTTAATACATTTTTGGTTTAAAAACTAAAATAAAAAGAAGACCGGCTGGCTTTTTAACCATAACTGGAGAGCTCAGTAATTTGGGATTTGCATACTTGTGCTTGCAGTGTGCAGAGCATCTCTGAAGGAATCTGAGAGGGAAGCAACTCTGTCATATTGTATATACAGTAAATAAACTGAGATGCACTGTAGCGAGCAGTTGAACATGCAGGGAAGCTGTTAACGATGCGACTAGCTTGTCGGCTCATGTTTCCTTGACACTTGTTACAGAATTGAACAGAAGTGCTACAAAGGCAGAGTGATGTCAGCATCTGTTGGGAGTTTTTTTTTTGTTTGTTTGTTTTTTTTGTTTTTTTTAATGAAGTCCCAATAAAAAGTTTCCTTGTGACATAAAAACATTGTTAACACATCAAAGTTTTTTTTTTTTTTTTCAGTTCATGTCTATAAAGGCTGTGCAATTGATATTCGACCATTTCTCCTAAAAACTCACGGAAGACGTTTTGAAATTTTGGGAAGCCTGACATTAAAAAACCCAAAAACCCGAACTGGATCACAAATAACTTATAGAGATGTTCACGAAGCCCAGGAGGAGAAAGCAAAGCGCTGAATCTGAGCAAAAACAACAAAAAACAGTCAAAAGGGCAGGGTATTAAGTCTGGGTTATTTTTACAACCCAAATCATTAAAAGCACCAACCTTTTTTATTAATCAAATACAGAATGTAATAAAGATGTTGACGTTTTCCTTTTCTTTTTTTGGTAAAGCTCAGAACATATTTAGCCTAGATGCAATTACTGCATTCTGCTGATGGTTTATTGAGTTATTTCATTTGCCTTTCTGAATTCTAAGAAGTGCCTTTTTTTAAATATTTCATCAAGTCACTTTTTTTCCCCGTTTGTTTTTGTTACAAGAACAACAGACTCTTTAGTTCCCAAATGAGTCTTCGTAAACTGCAAACATTGCCGACAAATGTTAAATTCATCTAATTAGGTGCACTTGAGCATGTTGAAAGTATTTAAAGCCTTTAGGATACCACAAATGAGTTGCTTTGAGACAGACTCAAAAGTTTCAAAAATCAAGTAATCGCAGTGCAACACTACAGGCATCCCCATTTCCTATTTCCAGTGACATTCATTATTTATGGGAGTTGGATACGAGGTATTGATTGATAACATCGTGCGGTTGCTTAAATGTCTTATGGTCATCCTACTTTATATGGTTTAGTTTTTCTTGTTTTTCCGCCAGCAGTGACCACTTCATCTTTTTTGTTAATTTGATTTATTTTATGTACCAGATTTCTTCTTTTTATTTAACTATTATGTGACAGATTTATTGTTAAATCTGTTCAATCAAAAATTGCCGTAGTGCTCCTCTCAGAATTTGAGCTAAAACAAGCTGCAGTGTCTCTAAAACGAACGTATTTCCAAACGCTTCGATTACTCCGTCCCTGCTCGGTTCAGCTGAAGGTATCTGTGCTTTGTCCTGTGTTTTTTCCTCTTCTCTCTTTTCTTTTTTCATTTATACATCAGATAAATTCTGGAAACACGTGAGAATCAAGTGGTTTTAATCATGGCATGCGTGAACTGATCATGGAAACGATAAGCATTACAATCGACCGGCAAAGTGGGTCAAATAGCTGTGTATTTCAATGAATCTGTTCTTCTCCTCGCCCGTGTGAAAAGTACATTTCCTGAAAAATCGTCTTGTGTAACAGTGAGATGTGCACAATTAAACACCAAAACCGCCTTCCCTCTACTTCTATCACATCCTACTCGCCTTCACGCTCTCCCATTGGTTTACCGCTGTGAGCACAGTGCGATACCTTCCTGTGGTATGTCCTGCTTCAGCAGGAAACGCACCACGTTAACGAAGTTAAGATTAGCTGCGTATAAGGGAGTATACGTTTATCATTCGAGTTGTGGTCTTATTGTTCTTTTATTTCATTTGCAGGAACCTTCGTGAAGAAGGAATGTGAAAGAGACCAAGAACAAGGGACGTGTCTGTCCTGCGAGCATGGGCAGACCTACACGGAGCACTCCAACGGGATGAAACGCTGTTTGCCGTGTACCCACTGTCGCCAAGGTAACCAAATTCTCCGTGACGGGCGTGTGATCATATGATGTACAACACTGATTCGAGTTTGTGGAAAGATTTTGTTGTTGTTGTTGAAAGTCACATAGACTGGGAGTTTATTGAGTAACTTTAATGTTTTTTCATGGTAAGACGTTTTAAACAACATTGCAACTTGTTTTTTTCTATATCAATTCATTGTCATCTTCTAATGATCCATCCAAAACAGTCCAGAATCCCTGAAAAATCAGCCCCAAACCTACAAATACTTAATTTGCTTTTTGTAGAAAGCATAGAAAAACCTCAAAGATATTCAGCTTTTCTAAACAGTAAACTGTGAATTTTGTCATTGATGTTTTAAGAAGGTTCTAAAGGGATACAGTTGTTAACTAAAAGTCTATCTTGAATGTGTGGTGGAACCAGGAAGGAGTTTTCTTCACCTTAACAATAAATCCCAGTACAGTTTGAAAAAGGATGAACCAACACCTAACCAAAGTCCCCTTTAATTCAATCCTTTATCTTTTAAAAAAAATCTGATCACTATTGAGTGTCCTAAAAATCCACTTGGTCAAAGATGTATTGTTTTGGGAAAGTTAATACTTCTTTGTGTGTGCCCCCACCTTTCACATCCACTCGTGATAATGTGATCTTATGATGTTACACGGAGTAGCAGGGCGTGTCTTTGTTGTTTTTGTTTCGTGGGCTGAATGTGAGCGTGTTTCTTGTCTCGGGAGATTCGCCTGTGTGTCTGTCTTACCTGGCTGAACTGGGTGTGGCTGTGTGTCATTGTCTTCCCACACTGGGCGTCTTTGTGTCCAATGAAAGGCAGGAGCCACAGAAAAGAGACTAATGTTACATAGGATGTGTTTTATAGTCATTTATTGCAGTTTTGTACGTTTTAGCTCCAGTTTGAACTCACTTACGACCATGCGTCAATTTAAAGGAACACTTTCTAAAGGAAGTGAAAATTGATTAAAAAAAGTCGCCTGTGCACTTTTAAGTGAGCTGCTCTGTTATCTGGATCTTCCTGTTGGGAGCTCATTTTAATAGGGCTGCTGTTGGTTTATTTAATCATTTATGGTGTCAGATGGAGGAGCTTTAAGGGAAGTTTCTGAATGTTTTTTTTGTATGTCTTTGGAAGTTATTTCACCCGCGAAACTGTAGTTAATTTAGGGCACAGTGTGTGGCACAGTTTGGGTTTGGTGAATAAATTAAATTAGACTGGAAGTATAGAGAAGTGTTGCTCAGATGCTCCAATCCGATGTGATGCAGAGACCCACAGTGCACCTGGCAATGATGAGATTACATAATAAAAAAGAAAAAACACGGTGTTTTTTCTCATTTCCAGACTGATAATAGCCATTTCTGCCATTTTTTTTCTTTTTCTTTTATTTACCGATTCTGTCGACCCCGTCATCCTGTTGTAAGTTTAGCTGCTCTCCTCCGTGTGCGCTGTATTTCACTGTCCCCTCTCTGAGGTGTCACTGGACTGAATCTGCATCCTGCATGACTTTTGATACAAAAATGTGCCTCTGTGGAGCAGCATAAAGGAAAGGCAAAGCACTGTGTCGACAGACTGACAATAAAACCGCTAAATCCGCTGCAAAAAAAGTGGAATTCCAGCATCATCGCGTTATGTAGATTGACAAACAGCAACAGGCTGAGCAAACCATGTCTGCAGCTTCACCTCTTTGTCCAGAAGCTTCACAGAAACACACAGATGACCCCGATAATTCTGTTGTCTTATTTGGCGCATCTTCAGTTAAGCTGTTTTTCTTTACACATATTTGTCTTCTGCGATCGCTGGAGACGCCATGCTGCGGGGCAGAGCGTTTAACAGCCATGCAGCACAGAACTGTTCTGTATTGGAACATTGTAATTGAATTTTTACCATTGCATGTCATTGAAGTGATAACAATGAAAGCTGTTGTCATGGCGTAAATGGCAGTTGTGTCCTCTGCGTGTCAATGCTCTGTACACACACACAAACAAAGTATGTTGGTTTTAAAATCTATTCAGGTAAAAGGGACACATTATGATCTTGTTATTGAGAAATTAGATAAAACACACAAATCTCCTTAGCCATCAAGTCATTCCATAGGTAGTTTAGCATCACGTGAAGTCTCGGCTGTGATATCCAAAGGCCCTTTTTACCCAGCTCGGTCATTGTGTTGATAGTCACTGAAAGTTATTGACGGGTCAGACAAAGAGTTTAGTATAAAGACATGGAAGGACGCAATAAAAAGAGAGTCAAAGTGTTTGCAATTTCATTTCAACTATATGAACAGATTAAGATGCCATTTTTGCTTGTAATTCTCCTGCTCTCCTGAAAAGAAAGTCACCTTTAAACGTTACCATCGCAGCAGGGGTGAATGCCTTAAAAGATTGCCTCAGAGTTCTTTCACACTCTGGGGGAAAAAAGAAAAAAAAAAGCTCAGAACGTTCTATAATATTAGCTTAATTGTCTGAATAAAGTACTGGAAAATTGGTGTGGGAGGGAGATTTAAAGATAATGTGCTCATGTTTCACCAACCAACCCAACAAAGCAAATTTTTCGAAAATTGGCAAGCGTGGACATCAGACTCGTAAAAACGGGTGTCCTGTGGAGCTGGACTGCTGCTTTCTCACTCATTTTAAGGTTTCAGTTTAACAAATGAACCGTGACAGATTTTCCATCCCTCATTATCTTGTTAAAATTAGGCAAAGGGTATCTAAGAGTGAGATAAAGCAGGAAACCCAATTATCTAACTCATCGTTTTTGGGGAAAAATGACCACATAATTGCCAGCAGCCTACAAATTAGCTGAAAGTCCGACAGTTCTCTCTGACTTAACGAACGCTGATGGTCACAGGTTTTGTTGCAGGTTTACTCCAACTCTGTTGGAACTTTGGCTGATTTCAGATCAGATCTCCTGCCGGGGTTTTAGCTTGCTCACAACTCTTTGTTATCTACAGATGAGATTGAAACGGCGTCCTGCACGACAACCACAGACACCAGGTGCCAGTGCAAGCAAGGTACCTTCTGCGTTCCAGATCAGGCCTGTGAAGTCTGCAAACGCTGCGCCAAGTGAGTGTCCTTTACCGTCAGTCTGAAATGCTTTACAGCCGCTTTCGCTTCCACCGTGCTGACCGCCAACACTCTACAGTTTACATCACTGACTGGTCATGGTAGTGAAAACTTTGGGGGTTTTTGTTTTGTTTTTTTTGTATGTTTTACCTTTACTTGAAATGTTTTATTTCTCCATAACTGCAGGTGTAAATCCGGTGAAGAGGAGGTGAAGAAGTGCACCCCCTTTTCGAACACGGTGTGCCGAAAACGGGACCTATCGACTGAAACCCCTCCAGCACGTCCCCAACCAACTCCTGCTTCTCCAACAAGCGTCGGTAAGTTTCACACTCAACTTTAGAAATGGCCTTACTTGAATTTATTTGCACCTTCTCACTAACTTGTGTCTGTTTTTCCAGTCATTCCTGTATCCGTTTCCCTGCTGGTCCTCATCGTCCTTATTGGACTGGCTGTATTGTGGTTCATAATCAGGCGTCATTCATGTGAAATACCATGTAAGTTGACATCATGTACTGCAGCTTTGCTGTTATGATTTGTTGGTTAAACTTATTCCTAATGCTGTTTTCCTGCTTGTAACAGGGCCAAAGAGCACCTGTGACTCCAGTGAGATTGTGAAGATCCCCATTGTAAGTTGTGATTGGTTGTTTTTTGTGTTACTAGTCACAATTATTGTAGATAATCTCTGGGACAATATGTCACTTGTTTGCCTCCTCCACTGTTGTTTTGGTTAGGATGAGAGTGGAGCCACAGCAGAGGAGAGACAAAACAATCAAAACGCAGGCCTGGAGGGCGAAGAGTCCCGCCCGGAGTCACGGCCACTGCTGCAAGAGACTCAGGGTGAGATGACCAAGGCTTCCCCTACCCTTGAAGATGAGGATCGAGGCCTTGGGGACAGCTTGCCCAACACCACTAGTTCATCTCAAACCAGCCTGTCAGCCCTGCCCACAGCGGCATCCTCTGGCAACACCCCGCACCAGAGCCCCACTGCCTTCAGACTGCTGCCTGCAGAAATGGTGAGGACCAATGTCGGCTATATCTCAAATCTTTGTTACGGCTGATATTTTATCTTTAAATTTCCACCTTTTTTTTTTCTCGCTCTCCTTTCAGGATGATCCTCTACGACATCGATTGTTGCCACTACAAGGTAAGATTCCTGCTGCGGGAAGGAGGAGGTTTCCCCCACATGACACATTTTCTTCTCTTATCATTAAGATATTTTCATGCTATTTGATATACATATTTCCCTAAATCCCTAAAGGGTAGATAGCCATACACAAAGCAGCAAAGCTCACTGTAATCCAATCCAGACAACAGTGAAGTCAAATAAACGAAATCTCTGCAAGTTCTCACATTTGCTACTTGATAGATTACTAATCTCATGACAGTCAGGCTGGATCTAAGCCTGCAGGGCGCTGGAACATACTGTCTTTTTTCTAACTGTTGTTTGTTTCTCATGCTGAATTTAAGAGGACTTGGCTTTGCAGATTTGTTTGATCCTCTATTTAATGTTTTTAGTTGACATCCCCCGAAGGGAAACGTTCTGATTTATATTTCCTCGTATAGGAACAGTGGCTGTACTGTTACCACATGACACGAGTATAGAAAATTGAACATGGCTATGTGCTGCAATACGCTATAGATCCATAAGAAGGAAACATGTAAAATGACTAAATAAACATTCAGTTTGACCTAATGATGTGAACACTTAAACATTCATCTATTCACTGTATTCATCTCTGTTCTTAAGGGTCAGAAAAATCTCTACGGAAGAGCTTTGACTTGTTTGACGAGTACCTGGACGTGCGGATCCACAACAAGTTCTTCAGAATGATTGGCGTCAGCGACAACCACATTCGGATCGCAGAGAACGGCGCCCCCGGAGATAAAGTCTATGAGCTGCTGAAAAACTGGATGCAGAGGCAGGGACTAAAAGCCGACATCAATGACCTGTTAGAGGCTTTGCTAAGTATGGACCAGCGGCGCTCAGCTGAGTGCATCGCCTCTGCAGCCATCAGGAAGGGCTACTATAAGCACGCAGACACCCCCTGAAAAGCTGAAATATCAGGGACTGCAGATGAAGTAAACCCAACGTACTTATCACAAGAATAACTACAAGCACATAGACACTGTTGGTGGATGCTGTGTCTCCTGAACAGGCTTACCTCTTTGTGGCTGAACAGCCATGCTTTTAAAAGCCAGTAGTTTTAAAAAGAAAAACACAAAAAGGGGAAAGTCCAGGTGGATTGATCAGTGGTCTGATGATTTTAAACACTTGCCAAACGCTGAAGTTTGATAATGTAAACAAGGCAGACGTTTTGTGGTCAGATTCAACATCATTACCACTAGAAAACAACCATAAAAATGTTTTCAAAAGGAGTCTAAAAAAAAAAAACATGAAGGCATCATCAGGCAGGCACGGATGCATGTTTCAGACTCTTGAGTAGCAACATGCAGCCAAACACTGAAAGCTTAGAAGTCTCCAGTTGTGGGTCACTCTTCTGGTCCTCCGGCCAGATCATACGATGCTACCGGGAGACGAGGATATACACTGGTCTGTAGGAGTGGCTTTAGCGATGTCACTAAAACTGTGCCTCTTTGATGCACTGATCTCTGGCACATGTAGGATTAAAAACAAGTCATGTTGTATTTTTTGATTTGTAGATTTAGCCTTCTCTCATACCATATATATCAGTCCGTGAACATTTTCCTGACTAACGATAGGAAAATATAGACAATTATTAACACGCATCCCTACTAATCCCCTCTTCGTCCTCGTTTGAAATTCACTTAGGTGTATTTTTTTTCCTACAACTTCATTAAGTTCCTTAAGCTTACTGTTTAAAAATGTTGATTTTTGTACAATCTAGTCAACTCAGTCATGTTCTCAGTCTTTCAGGCATGTATATGTTCAGTGTTATCACTCACACACACAACATGGTGGAAAGGATTTTTACCTGCCGTTTCTGATGGAGTAACTGTTGCTAGTTTAGTGAATTGTTTCCACAATGTTTCTTTGTAACCTGGAGAACTTCAAAGGTCATTTTATTTATTGACATATTTATTGAAATGAATAATTATCTCTCATTATTTATACCATTGCCAAAAACGACCCTGGAAATCAAATACACAAGCATAACGCGATATTTGTGCTGTGATGTTGTTTAGCTACGGGGGCAAAAAATGACTGAGATCCAATCTTTTCAAGTGTTCAACTCTGTTCCTGCTCGCAACACTTTGTCCACACTGTGGATGTGTCAGTGATTCGTGTGCCATGTCTTCACATGAAAGTTTCCACTCCCATTCCCGCATTCGGGACAGTGTCGAAGCTTCCATCATGCCTAATGCAGAATGTATCTTTTTTTTTTTTAAATTGGAGTTAGTCCGACTGTTTTAGCGAACCGACTGACCAAATAGTCCTTCTACACATGTCTGTGTGACATGCGCGCAGGTACGGATTGTTTTGTCTTGATTAAACTCAGACAGGATGAAGGAAACCTTTTCTGGATATAAAAAAGAAGCTCAAATTGATTTCTTCAAATCTGCCCCATGTACACATGTATGTGTCCTAAGAGCTTACAAGCCTCATGAAGTGTATTTGTACATATACCGCTGTACTAACATGCCAAAATTAATATAATGAGGTATGTGGCTGTTGAGGATGACAGTGATGTTTTCTTCTTCTTCCCTTTTTTTGTGCCCGTTATCTGCATTTCTTATGTTAAAAGCACAGAGTTAGAGTTATATATTGTTGCTGAGGAGTGATGCTACAGTGCTGGCACTGCCATCTACTGACGGACAATGAAAATACAGCCTGCATCAATTTCTAGGGACCTAACATGCCACTCTCCTTTTCCCTGTTTCTCTTCTGTATCATTGATTTTTCAACAGAAAATTCCTCCTGGCCTGAAGCAGCATAGCAATGGATAGGCTTCGATGCATGTTTTGTTTATTTCTGTGGCAGATTATATGTGTGTACGTCTTCTAATTTTGACATACTCTCATTGCAAGTCTAAGCTGTTTAATTAACTTCCTTTTTACTCGTTTTACATCTTTCTGTTTATTGTTAAGCCATGTCTCCCTTAGTTATTGTTTGCTCATCATGGATTTCAGATATAAACCATGCAAATACATCAAAGCTGTTTTTACATCAATTTCAAATAAATGTTTTGTACAGGTATCCTTTTTTTGAACTTTTTGAATTTTCATTGTTCAAGAAAAAAGCCCAAATGAATTTCTGAGGATTGTGCAAATCAGATGCTAATGTTATTCTTAATATACTGCCACAAGGTGTCTTAATATTGAATATGTAGTCTGTCATATCCCAAGTCAGATTTATCATTGAAACATGCCATGGATGACAAAGATTATTTCTAATAACCTCAGCCTTCATAATGTTGACATAAACAGAGTTACCTCAGATCAGTTGTTACTGTTAATGATATGAAATCAGGAATTAACTCGCACTGCAGTATGTCTGCACTTACAGATGATGTTTTACATCTCATTAACTCCTGTTTTACTCATAAATACTGTTATATTCAGTCAAACTAACCTTTTACCACTTGCATTGGTTTATGTAAGTGTAACTTTAAGTCTAATCACCAAAGATCCAACCATCATGCACCAAAGATGAACCGATTTTCCCACTTTTGGCTGTTATATTAGACATTTACAAATTGAGTTTTAGTTCTAAACATTATGACAAACTCTTTTAGTCTTCTACTATCAAGGATAATACATATGACCATATGTATATGGGTAAGCCCATTTTGCAGAGGCAAGCAGATTATACTAGAATATATTATGTTATACTATTACTATAAATTCCATTCATGGTCCAGTCTCTCTTACCATCTTGGGAAAGGAGAAGTAGGTAGCTGGCATTTGTGTGGATGCGTGTTATGAGAATCCTTTCAGCTTTTTTTTTTTTTTTTTAACCAATGAAGGCTAATACTGTATTCCCAGAGTTGCATCTGTGTGCTGTCTGTGAGAGAAGGCAGATAAGAGCTTCTCACAGGATGAGATATTCCGACCGAGCACAAGGTCAAACTAACCTGCAGGCTGACTCCGCTAAGAGACGACAACAGACAGCCCGCTCCTTAACAAAATGTATTAAATACAATTAATACATGGAAATAAACAAAGGGTAAATATCAAATTTGAACCAAAGGTGATCAGCATTTTTCTTTTATTGACAGCATCTTGATTTGTCAGAGCAGGAAAAGCACAGGTGTAACAAATAAGATTGATAATGATTCGCCACCATTTCTAACAGGTGTGCCATTAAGACAACCAGATCCAAGTAAAAAATAGTAACAGCCATCTTTAAAGGACAATAGTACTCTATCGTAGTATATGCTGTGACATTTCATAGCAGGGAATACACAGCTGTGTTAATGATGGCTGCATTCCACTTGTGGGAAGGTCCTGGTGTGACACGTCATGATTAGAGTTTACTGGGGCATTAAAAAGATACGCGGCCATCGTTAAGGCTATTCATTACACCTGCTCATTTTTATGTCAGGACAAGTCAAAATCCCCGCTGCCAACACGGGTCTGTAAAGTCTGTCATGAATCTTAAATCGGCTGTATTGTTGCGGCCTTTTGGTGAGAATCACAAGAATATCACAACAAAAACACAACAATGAACCAAAATCACGAACAATAAAAAAGAATGAGTAAAAAAAAAATGTAAAAAAGCACAACGATGGTTCAGAAAACATTAAAAAGAAAAACTATAAAGAGAATCGACAATTTGAAAATGTAAAAAAAAAACGATAAACGTCAAATAAGAAACATATAGTGTAATCTGAAATTTTATTGTTTTTTTTTCAGTGGTAAATTCACTACATTTATATAGCGCTTTTCTTATCTGGTTGTAAGCCACACACAGACAGTGTTTTTACTTCATACACTGAGCACATACCCTTACTACAGACACACTGATGAATGCTTTCATGTACACTTTAGAAGCAAGCTAGTATTTTACCCAAGCACACTTTGACAGGTGGGCCAGAGAAACTGGGAGTCGAAACACCTGCAACAACGGCTCTACCCCCCGAGCCGTGGCCACTGGAGTTTGTGTGAAATGTTATTTTGTCTAAAGCTGGTTTCCTCCTCACAGCCACTGAATTTTTTCTTCCTTCTAGCTGTTTGACAAGACAAGTGTTATATTACCTAAAAACAAATGTACAGAATGTATTTTGGCAGAGGACGTAGACATGTCCCCTACCAACCCTACCATTAAAGGCAGGGTAGGGGATCTTTTTCTGGAACATTTTTTTACATATTGCTTGAAATACTCTTCACACCCTCATTGCAACCAATTAATTAAAAGTTTTGACACAAATATGAAAAGTTTTAGTGGCCTCTAGAACGTACAATCTAGGAAAAACACTATCCAATCATTGTGAACGGACCGTTCACAATGATTGGATACTGATGCCGTCTATCAAACTGCAATCTGCCCCCCCCTCCTTCCCCCTGTGCGCGTACCCTGCTCCGTGAACGTCCAGAAGCTTGGCAGGAAGCTAAACTAGAGCCAGCTTGGCTAGCACCTAGCATTATTAAACGTATAGTTAGCATAAACTAAATACTAAATACTAAATACGGCAACGATCGATGCTTGCTGTCAGAACAGCGTTCATGTACTCTAGAGGCGTGCCTTCGGGGGGAAAGTGAAGAAAAGGGTTGGGACTTTTTACCTGTGTATTTTCAAAATGCAGCTTCGCTGGACTCAAAATCCAGGATCTCCTACCCTACCTTTAAGGCATCTCATAATGATCATTATGAGCAAGAACCACAATAGCAAGAAAAACTCGTTTAATCGCTCACATGAATATCAGAATTCACAAGCAGTAATTTGGAGGGACAAACTCAAAATTACTGCCAAGTGAACTCCAAATGAACACATACAGCAAAAGTAATTAGCATGCATGAATTTAATTTAATTCGGAAGGAAAATGTAAAGCCAAGGGGAACAAACATAATACTCTCAACAGCTTTGCACACAAACTGATAAAATCAAGAGACATGCAGCCACATATGAAGTACTAGAATAAATTCAACAGGCCACCATGTACAAAGACAGTCATCAAAAAATTGTTGTTCAGTTAAACAGGCTTGAATATATCAATTCTCCATTGACCAGGGTACATATTATTTTGTGTCCAGTAGGTGATGCTGTTTAAGGACACAATTCAAAAGCAGACGTACAAACAATCGAAAAGGAGGCTAAATGAATAACAATGATTCAGTATTTTCTTCTTTAATTTAAAGATTTTGGTCACTTAGTCATTTGCTGAATTTATTTTATTTTCAGTGTCGAGTCATTTGAGGTGATTGAGTTTATTTCTCTCAGTAAGACGCTTGATATAACTGAGAAGATTTTCACGAGAGTCTCTTTTATTTCGCTCTGTATCACCATTCTCTGTGTTGCCGTGGCTTCTTCGTTGGTGTTTTTGCCTGTTGTAATAGGGATAAAAGTGATTCCGAACTCTTTTCAATACTCCATCAAGGTAGTAGAAGTGATGATTTTCATCATCATTGACAGGGTTGCGGTCATAGTCTCTGATAGGTTTTTCCTCCAGACGATCTGGAGCATCCTTTATAGAAAACATTTTGGATGCCGGTCCTCCGAGTCTCTGCGTGCAATGTTTCCACCCAGCTTCAGTCCGATGGATCAAACCTCTACAGAATGGCACCATGTCAGTTGTAGCCTGGGGACAAGAGCTTTCATCAGTGCAATCACTGCTGCCGGGTGTGATGAACAACTAGAGTTAGGGCTTATTTAACCACCTTCAATGTAAACAGATTTTTTCATCGTTAAATGAGGATTACAGCTAAAATGTTAGCATTTTAATTTTAAATGACCAACAATTATGAAGAACCCATAGTTTCCTGCAAATGTCAATAATTATCTGCCTATTTTTCATGGTAGCCTACATCTTTTTTTTAATCTTTTCATCTGTAGCCTATTGTCTTTTCCACATTTTGGGGTATTTCATGTGAAATTGTACATTGAAATAAAACCTGATTATCTGAGAGATAAAGTTATTTGACTCTGGCAGAGAATTTCAGTTCCTGTGGTATAAACATTATAAAGCAGACAATAGAAGGCTATTAGCTTAGCATTTCTTAGCTTAGCGCAAAGGTCAGAGACATGGGAAAACAGCTAATCTGACTTTATTCAGAGATAACCTGCCCTCCAGCTTCTGTATAGCTCCTAGATTTTTGTATAGCTCCGGGCCTGTAGATACATTGTGTCGCTGCATCGAACAGATCAGTGTGTGGATGCAAAACAATTTCCTCCAGCTAAACTCAGACAAAACTGAAATCATTGTCTGTGGCCCACAGAAACAAAGAGAAAGTGTTATCAGTCACCTTGAGACTCTCTCTCTAAAACCTAATTATCAAGTTAGAAATCTCGGGGTAATATTGGACTCAGACCTGAACTTTAACAGCCACATTAAATCTGTAACATCAGCAGCTTTTTACCATCTAAAAAATATTGCCAGAATCAAAGGAATAGTGTCTAAACCAGACTTAGAGAGACTGATCCATGCGTTTGTCTCCAGCAGGTTAGACTACTGTAACGGCCTGCTCACTGGGCTCTCTAAACGGGCTGTAAGACAGCTGCAGTACATCCAGAACGCTGCTGCTCGAGTCCTGACTAGAACCAGGAAATACGACCATATTAGTCCAGTGCTCAGGTCTCTGCACTGGCTTCCTGTCGCTCAGAGAATAGACTTTAAAACAGCTCTGCTTGTGTACAAGTATCTTCATGGTCAAGCGCCAAAGTACATCTCTGACATGTTAGAGCCATAATGAACCAACTCGGGCTCTGAGAACCTCAGGGAGGGGTCTCCTGCTGGTGCCCAGAGTCAGGACTAAACAAGCTGAGGCTGCGTTTCAGTTTTATGTCCCTAAAATCTGGAACAGCCTTCCAGAAGATATGAGACAGGCCTCAACTCTGACAATGTTTAAATCCAGGCTGAAAACAGTTCTGTTTAGCTGTGCACATGACAACTGAAAGTATTTTATCTGCACTCTTCGCTTTTAATTTATTCAAATAATGATTATTAGTATGTTTTAATGATTTTATTGGCCTTCTTGTGATTTTATGCAGCTGTAAAGCACTTTGAATTGCCTTGTGTAAGAATTGTGCTCTACAAATAAACTTGCCTTGCCTAAATTGTCACAGTACTTTAATCTGTGCAAGTCCAAAGTGTGAAAACGACAAGCTGAACTTTTCAAGGGAGGTTTTGTGCCAGACAAGGTTTTGGTTAGCCTGTTAAAACCAGTTAGACTCCAATTTGTCACTGTGTTAGTTTAAAAACTATTACACATATTTCCCTTTATTATGTAAATTGTTATATTGTTTTTCACATAAATTAAACAAGATGTAAAATACTGGCTTAAAAGTTTTAATTGTGCCTATCTCCACTTTTGTGCTAAGTTAAACTGGTTAGCTGCTAGCAGTATTTGTAGACTATATAAAAACTGATGCAGCCTCTGGGCCTCTGGATAAAATGAAGCCAACATGCAGCCTTAAATTTGCATTTTCTTTAATGACCAGCAGGAAGTAGTTCCTCTGCTTGCAAAAGGAGGTCTGCACAGACGTGGATAGTCCCTTTAGCACTGGACAGAAACTCGTGAACACTAAACAGATGGCTGTCTTCGGCTGTAAAAGATATATTTGGCAATAAGTCCTACAACAAACGGCTCTACAGTAAGACATGGATTTTATCGCCTCCATCTCTAAGTGGAGTACCGTTAACATGACATGTTGGTGGACAAGCTCATTTCCACTGAGTGTTCTCAGTGCGCTCAGGGATACACCAGAAAGCACAGCCCTGAATAAGTATAATAAACAATGGTTTAAGGGCAGTGTGGTTTCAGACAGAGGCTCTGAAACTGACAAGTGTACCAGAAATAAAACACATTATAGTCCACACAAGGCAGAGCTCAATATCGTATCACTGTCCAGTTGTCTAGTTAAAATTGATAACCTAAAACCTTTTTAGAAACATGCTTCTTGGAAACTGTGGTGTAAGATAGTTACATGGCACTTCTTCCTTTTGTAGACTAATGAGCTACAGGATCCCTGAAACCGATAAGTCCAGCTTGTTGAGCAACCACCCTGCTTCTGCCAAATGAGTCAGCAGCTTTGTTTTAGTGTCTGTATTCACTTTTGAAAACTGTATTTATGTCCTAATTTTGCTGGGTGTCTTGGGCATAAGAGTGAATCATTCTAATTCTTGTTTGATCTACTCTTTTTGACACATAGATAGGCTGTTCTGGTTGAGTTGTGTCCTGCTCGTTCTTCTGGTTTTAAAGCAGAGATGACGAAATTGGAAATGCTCAGTGAGTTAACCAGTGAGTTGTGTCACAGAACCGAGCTCTGCCTTTTAATACAGTTTATAGCTGTATCCTTATATTTAAAGATAAATACAGTGCTGATCTTCTCGATATTCTCCTTGCCATGAAGTGACTATATTTATTTCCCAAAATGTTTTCCCATTATAGAATTCGACGGTATTTATCATGAACATCTGAATCTGCAGGTTCACCTACCTTCAGATGATTATTTGAGGCTTCCTTGTGGACAGCTTCTGAAGATTTCGGAAGTATCATTGATTTACTTCCAGAGTCATTCTTATCTTCTTTTCTTTCACTTTTGGCCCAGTTTGATGTCGTCTCCGTTTCTGTTGGAATAACTTGGGTGTCTTCTCTCATCCTGAGGCCTGAGAGCGAGTTTTTAGTTGTAGTTTGTATCTTTTCTGTTGTATATTTTATGAATCTTGGCTCAGCGACTGTCTCAGGCTCTGGAATCATTGTGGTTGTTGGGCTCTCGTCTCTTCTTGGCTGTCCATCAGCCGTCTCTGCCCTGAGTTGACTGAAGACTTCAGACGTCGTTTCTTGTGCCTTGCTGTTTATTGTGGTTGCTTCAGATAAATGTCCAGTTGTTGTAGTGTCAGTTTGCACTGAGAGAGGAGTAGGAATTACTGATTCCTCTAGTGGCACATTTTCTTCTTTAATAGGATTTGTACTCACAGGGTCACCCAGCTCTTTTAAAAGTTTGTTAACTGTTTTCCACCTCATGTCTGTGTTTGGAACCACTTTTCTTTCATTTGAGGCTTCTGTTTGGGTCTCTGTCTCTGCATCTTGAAGGAATAACGTGAATAAGGCTTCTTCTCCTGGATCAGACAGCATGTGCTTTACTCTGATATCATCATCATGTATTTTTTGCATACAGTGTGTTTGTAGTATGTATGCTAATAATCTTTTGTTCCCAATTTCCATCGTATTTGCATGCAATTTTTTTGTTTTACTTTCTCCCTCTAGGCGTCTGAGTTTTACTTCTTCTGTGATTATCTTCCCAATGAAATATTCATTGCTATCATCCTCAGCAGGCCTTATTGCATACTGTGGCCTATTTATGGACCCTTTACGGTCTCTGGATACCAACAGGGGTTGCTTCTGAACATAAAACCCATCTGAACCCTCACTAGATGCTTTTAAAGAAAATTGTCTCTGGAAATTTTTTGCTGAATCAGAGTCTTTGTCCAAATTCAAGTGTTCATTTGTCCTCATGGCACTGAAAACATGTCTTTGTCTCTCCAGCTGGAACTTATCAGAATTTTTCCTGCAAGAGCTGCCAGAGTACAGCATTGTAGTTTGGACAATGTCTTGGTGACAGATTAAAAAACACTGCCCACGCTGCATGAGAGCTTGTCCAATATCCATTCCTCTCTGAGATTTCTGTTTATGTCTCACTTCTGGCTGTGAGACCTCCTGCTTTGATGTTTTCTTGATCGTCATTGCTGATTTTATTCCACCATCTTCTGCACAGCGGGAAATAATCACAGTTGCTGCGGTGCAGCGTCTCTTTATCAACATTTCCTGCAGTTGAAAAACAGTGACGGGTGCCCCGCTCTTGGCTTTCTCCAACAAGAAAGCTGCAAAATTCTGTCCTGAGGCGGACAACTGGTGATGCAACCATGCAGACCGAGGATCAGGGCTCTTCTTAAGTATATCCATGGCAATGTGACTTATTTCACTCATAACATGCAGGGCTAGTAAATTGTTTGACTTCACGAAAAAAGCTCGGACATGTTTTCCCTCTTCATAAGAGGAAGACGCAGCCTGAAGTGACAGGAAAGGAAGATGGAATTAGTTCCAAAACTGCTACCAGACAAATATATAAGCCCTGAGCTATAAAAACAGCCATTTCAACCTCACTGTTGGCGTGGCTCTGAGATCATCCAGAGTCCAGACTGAAATATCTATCTACAAGACAGAGTGGCTGCAGGCTGCATTTTGCAGAGGCAGTCTTGGTTCCCAAACGATAAATCGCAAATGACTTTGGCAATCTCCTTTAACTCTATACTGGCACCATAAGACTGACGACTTCTAACTTTAAGTGAAATGTGGAAAACTGGGGCTGACGCGGAACGCCATGAAAGTTGAGACACTCATGTTATCCTCAGGATAAATTCGGAAAAACATTGTTAAGACCCTGAGTTCATTCTAGTGCTATCTTTAGGTCGATAATGAAATTTTGTTTGTCCAATATTTTGCTGTCAGTTGATGAAGTTAAGTCTGATAAGTAAGATCTGTTTGCTCACATTTAGTCTCTGTTCTATTGGCTTTACAATACTGTCATTCACCTCATTCTAAATCTCTCTCACGGTTCCCAAATGATCTACACTGTTTGCTGGTAGTCTCTGAGTCAATTGGTCCCTTGATATTTGCTTTAAATGACACTATAATTCTGTCATGTGGTCAGTAACTCTGTGGTCTAAACCAAGGCCTTCAATAGCCATCTGCTGACTGTTACCTCACCAGCTCTAGATCCCGTGACTGTCCATATCTCCTATTTGCTTGTAGGCCTATGATGTCGCTCCCCATCAGTCAAACTGACAAAATACATTTACTTCAAAGGCTAGTGTTTCTGAGAATAAAAAAAAACTGTTTTCTCCTAAATCTCCTTCTATGAAATGCCTGCAAAACTGATGACAATGATTTAGATGGCAAAAACATCAGCAGTGCTGCATTTTGCAGTAACTCAATAACTGCATCAAAATGATAAGGCAAAATCTGTCAGGATCTCAGTGTCAACAATAACAAACAGAAAGAACCAAAAAAATGATGTATACTAGTAGATTTTTTTCGTCACTGTCATTGGAAGCATATTAGCTTAAACATAAGGCTTGAAGCTAACTTGCTGCTTACTAGTTTAAACAAGAAGTGTTTACATCAGTTTATGCTCACGTTATGCTATTTATTTTTCCTAAATAGTGGCTCATAGTAAATATTCTCATCAAAATGACATAACAGCATTTTCGAAGCATATTAGCGTGCAGATGTTAGCATGCAGCAGGCTATGGAAATCTTCAAAGCAACTAGCTCTGCTGAAGAAACTTTGATCAGTTTGAACTTTTAATGGGTCTTTTAAAGTAAGTCTTCCTTTTACTATTAAATTAGAATCACATGTAGTAAATATAATCACACAACTACTTTATAAATCTTTATATACCTTTTATACCTTTTTAAAGCACAAGGAATGTCATTCTGCTTTTTGGCTGTAGCATATTTGACCCAGTATTTTTTTCTGCCTTAAAAACCAAAACAATTTAAAACCGTTTATCAGAAAACAGCTTGATTATTTTTCTTCTCTCATAAATATTCTGAATAAATGTAAAAAAAAACAAAAAACATGCTGCTATGTTTTTATTCCCATCAATGATGAAATTACTTGGAAAATAAACCAATCTCTGACTTTGTAATAATCAGCTTTCTGCTGGCAAGTATTGTAATTCGGAGAAGGCTATTGCAAAATATAGCAATCCCACCTTGGATATTGATAATTCATGCATATTGCAGCTAGGGAGCAGCAAAACAGAGAAAATGAATCAAGATGGATATGAATAACATACAGAGAGATATCAGCTTGTGGAGTTTGCTGATCATAGCAGCAATAGCTGTTGTAATTCACTTATTTAATAATGAACAAGATACGAACGAAAAAGGTAAATTGATTCAGGATCACATTAGATTCGTATTAAAACTGATTGAAACAAGCATACCAGTGCTGGAAACTGAATCCAATGGATTATTCCTGTCATGTCCTGGTAAGTGTGCCCATGGTCATTCTGAACTCTATGTGCCCTGTAATGTCTCTGGAAATGCACACAATTATACTCAGCTTTGGTCAGAATTAACTCCAGGACTTTATTGGAATTCTCTTGTCTACCGAGGAGCAGTTTGTGGCATCTGAGATGATCCATGATCCAGTCCCCGTCTCCAAAGGGACTCAGATCAGAGACAAGCACAGCCACCAGCAGCCACGTCCTCATTGTGTTGAGAATAAATGTTGGGAGGAAGCATAAACTCAACAGTCGGGCTTTATCTTTTATCAGTATTTTGCTTTGCATATGCAAAGCTTTCAGCAAATAAAAGAGCATTCTTTCTAACAAGATGTAATTACAAAGAGATGACTTTCCATCACCACCACACATTGTAACAACTTAAATTGTTCGTCCACATTAGATAAAGTAAGTTATATTTGAGTGTTTTTCACCTTGATGTAAAGCTACTCCTATCGCCACATTTTAGAGTTACTTAAAGGATAAATCTGTTGTTGTTTTTTTTTATTTTGAACAAATGGAAAAGGAAGAAAAAAACAGTTAATATTGAGGCCTGCTATGGCTTATTCCTCAGCATTGCTGGCCAACATTTTGTTCTAAAAACTGTTTAAAATTGTTATCAGTGTTGCTCTGTCACATATTTCTTTCTTGTAGTGGAAGTAGTTTATGTAGAATCAGTCTCTTATTCATCTTTTTTTTGCCAGAAATACTCCCCTGCGGTGTTTTTGTAAAATCAGTCCCAACAAATACACTAACTAGCTTGTTGTGTGACCGTTGAGCTGTTTCAACAAACTTTGAAGTTCTACTGTCCTCCTGCAGTACAGCTGGATAGATTACTCTAAATGCAGGGGCACCTGAATATTAACAAAAAACTGAATTAGAATATATTTTCATACCATCTTTTTGATCAGTTATCATGGTCACGGCTTTTCATTCTTTTCAATATTCGCTTCACAGATAGCAAACTTTGGCTGAAGTATGAAATGCATCAAATTGATTCTCTTCTTTCTGTTTTCCTTTTTTTAAGTAGGTGCTTTTTCCATTGCTCAGTGCTATCAGTATATCTTTGCATATTATGAGACCTTAGACACAAAGTTCTCAGGTGTAGACACAGCTAGCCTAATGTATATTATTGTCAACTCCCTTCACTGGAGCAGCAGGTAAGAGTCATTTGAGCCACTCTAAATGTTTGTTTTGTTGTCTGATCTGTAGCTTATTTTCTTCCCTTCTGGACTGTATCAAATGCTTTTAACAGCTTTCACAAAATGTGCACATGTACAAGCTTTTTGCACTAATGCACATGGATAATTCCTGCTCACTACAATGAAAAAGCTTTCTTCCTTTGCATCCATGAAATGCTGAAAGCTGAACTCCAAAACACTGACGGGCGTTATTTGATGTTGATATTGGAAACTTATTGTTGAAGCTGAGCTAAAAAGACTACAGCGCTAAACACAAAAGTAATAACAGAAAGACAACAAAAGCATTTGAAAATAGATGAGGATAAAAAAAAAGATGTAATAAACTTTTTTTCCAGTTCATGAGTAACACGATTGCACATTTTGATATTGCAGCTTCCAGTAAGACTGCAGTTCTGACCAGTCAGACCTATCATACCATAAGTAACAGAATGGGGAATACCAGCACTGCATGCCAAATGAGCAACTACAGCAAACGGAACGTGCGAGTATTCATCATGAAAAAGGCTCAGGAGATTGACGCCTTCATCACCTCCCAGACAGATGATGATAGAAGCCCGTCTGTGTTTCCGGGGGAAAAGAAGTTCAGCTTCAGGACAGACATCAGTTGTGTGCGTGTGCTGGCCTCTCAAACACAGGAAGTGCCCTGGGAGCCTCAGTGCTTTCTGTCTGTCTTCGTGGAGGATGAAGACGATGAAAACATTTGTTGCAAACAAATCATCCTCAACATGGCGCTAAGTGCTCCGGTCACTGTTCTGCTCTATGATGTGTAGAGTAATATCCTTCAGTCCTTCTAGTCATTGTTGTCTGCATACAAGCTCGTAATGAGAAAGTAGAATAGTTGTTTTATTATTACTGGAAACAATATATCTCTCGTGACACCTCCAATAAAAATTACAATCAGCTCTTCGCCCTCTTGTCTTTGCATTGTCATTCCAAAGTGAAGTGAGATTACATGTCCGTTCTGTGTTTTTCTGGTTGCATGACTGGCCCTCTCTGATCATCTGCTACAGTCCAGGTCTCAGGACTGTCGCTAAACTGGGAAGGCTTTGTGCTAATAGTAGACTATGCGAAATTAAAATGTCATGGTAGCGGTTGATGTTGTCACCCACATGGTTGTTGTGAAAAAGAGAGACATTTTGCAACACTTAACTTTATCGCTTAGTCAACATATTCATGTGCTACGAATGAAGTCAGCACGTTATAGAAGCTTTAAAGAAAGGGAGATGGATTATGGTTACTACACCTTATTCATAAATCACTATCCAGTTGAGCAGATTTCTAGTTTTTCAATATGAATTCAATATTCTTTTCATAAAAATGACCTAAAACATCAGATTTTTACTCAAAATCACAAAACACAAAAAGTGTTGCATTGGCCAAAAAGGCTTATAAGCGGGTAGGAGAGGGTGGTGAAAGGCACCACACCGGATAAGCTGTTCCTTGTGCTGGATTGAGAATCATCCTAAACATGTTTTCAGCTGTCAGTATACTTTTCTGTTTCTCTCCTTCTGACAGTGTCTTACTTTTCTAATGTGCTTCGACCTGCAAATGGTTAAGGTTAAATGTTACAAGTATATGGATAAGGTTAGAATTAGTGTACATCATTCAGTCTGCTGAACATGTTATAGAATGCATGGTTAGACAACATTGCTTTTCTGGTGCTCACATTCAGATTTAGTTCATATTTAGTTCATATTTTAGTTAATCTTGCTCCCTGTTTTATTTTGAAGAGCTTTCCCCTTTTATTTTCATTAAGCCCACTTCCTGTTCCTGTTTTACACCAGGGTTTAAGTGGCTGTATGCCGCACCTGCAACATAGTCACAGTCATTATCTTCCTTATCTTCCTTCCATTAAGCTTATTTTGTGTTTCTGGTATTCGTGTTAAGGGTTTTTCCTGCCACCATAGCCTTTTTGGTTTACTTTAAAATGAAGTCATCGTTTGCCTTGTCTACCTGTGAGGCCGCATTCGGGTCCCCTTCACCTCACCTCTGGGAGCAATGATTAATAAAATACAGCCATGGAATAATCAGTAAACTAAGCCTGGGTGTGGAACAACAAACACAGGAAGTAGAAACAGCTGAAATACACAAAGGAAAAGCTTTTACAAAATATAACAGGAAGTAAAGTTACTGTAGTGTCTGACACTTAACAGAGGTTCAGAAGGACATCCGGTTCAGTGTGTTCAGACAGGAGATGAATAATGGTAAACATTAACAGCTGGAGAAACACCCCTTAACACTCCATGCTTAACTCCCTCAGTTAAGAATGTCCGGGACAGCCACACCAGGGATGTATAGATATACATATATTTTTTAGCCTGACTATCGAGCCCCCCCAGGGTCACCAAATAGGGGAAGGTTTACCCTACATAGGGAGAGAAGCACCCTCAGTGGGGGAGAGATGACACAGACTTTTGGGCTTCGAGGATCTCTCCAGATTCGACGCATTAATCTGTAATTCTGAGACGAACCTGGTGGCCAATAAAATACTTCTGTGTTCGACCAAGTCTGTGTGAGCAGAGTTCTTCCCTTTACCATCTACACATCGGCTGTTTGAAGGCGACCATCCATTTTACACCACATTACCTAAAACACAGACCATCACAGCTTCTAAATAAAAGGAAACAAACCCAAAAAAAACACATAGAATGAAAGCTTCTTGTGACCTCGTGCACTATTAACTCTCTTTGTCTTGCAGTAATCTTGATCATTCGAATACTTCTGAAGAGGGTAACAATGGCCATCAACCCCCTGTTGTCATCCAATTTCCCCCTCGAATTAAGCACCAATTCTAAAGGTTTTCATTTTTGTGCCACTCACTCCTATGAAATTTGAGGATTTTTTTCCAAATCAAATGTAACTCTAATATTTCTGTTTCATTTGGTCCACTCCATCTACTTTTATAATTTGTGTACAAAGTTTCTGCATTTGAAGATATAAAACACAATGAATTTGATTTGCCAGGGAAGACGGTTCAAAACTGAGACTGTATAAATGGGTTGTTCCAGAGCCAGAGCCCATGGCAAATCCACATGACTAAGCAAAAAGCCAGTTTAGTTATGAAACTCTGAATCTGTGAGGATTTTGTAACCCTTCTCTGCTGCATGCAATCGCGTGTGAAAGGAGTGTCCTCCAGTTATACTGTGTTCAAACACAGAACGAGAAAATAAGACTACCTTCTAAATGTGGTGGAGATGAACAACGCCACAAAGAAAGTTTGCGTTTGTAGAAAATAAATTTTGCGTCATTTGCGCAGTTTTCATTGGTTTGCTGAAATCCTGGGCTCTTCCACAGCGTAAAATTCTTTTAGCAGCAAATCATCACATTTCAAGCAAACTGAAAATCTGGGCTTTCATTTTTCTGGGCTTCCACAATCTTTGCTTTGTTATTTTCACATCATTCTGCAGGGGATTTGTTTGCTATCGTGCTGAGAGGTTCACTGTCAGGAACGTGATGTCATATTGTCTTGAGGCACTCTCTGATAAGATGTACACTTCATAGCTGAGTCCGTGACTGGAAGCTCAGTCCTTGAGGCAGCAAAGTAACCCCAAACCATCATATTTCCACCACCATGCTTCACAGCTGATGATTAGTGTTGTTTTTCTGAAAAGATGTCTTTGTCCTGCTGCAAACATCTCGATGTGGACAATTAAACTGGGGTTTTCCTGTGTGTTTCTTGGGAAACTTGGGACACATACAGCATTTGGCTCCCATGTAAGTCAAATTTCTTTCTTTTGCTATTTATTCATTTCTTTTCGATGTAAGACACAGCACATGGACAGCAGCTGTTTGAGATTCTTTTCATATCAAACAGTCAGCTGTTGGGCTGCAGTTTGCTGGCTGTTGGCTGTTCGAAGCCATCAGCACCCACTTGTTGTTGATTTTCATTACAGTGGAACCATTCATTCAAAATCGTTTGGGGATATATTTAACTCTTGAGCAAGTCTCATAAGAATTATAACCTTTAACGGCATCAGAGAGCTCTATAGATCTTGGCATGATGACACCACACACTCAAATAGCACAGAGAGCACTCCATCCTAATTATCAGAGGCTGGAAATAGACAGGTTCCATCTATCACTCCCTAAAGAAGTTCTAATTACCAAAACATCGCCTGAGTTCTTTAGTTCTTATTTAGTGGATTTGAACATGTGATGAGCTTTGAGGTTTGCTTACATTTTTAATGTAACATTTGCAAAAGGTCAATTTCATGTGCCAATTATTTAAGGGTTTCACTTTCATCGAGTTACTTCTTCAGAGGAACAAAGGTTTTTCCGTGCTTGAATATATCTTGGAAAGTAACAAGTTTCTACTGTTTTTTTTCACTCAACTGTAACAGGGACTTGTACCCTTCAGTGACCAGGATAATGCTGGGAAAGCTTTATCAGCATCTTTGTCACACGCTCCTCCAAAAAACAAACCCCACAAGGCTCATCCCTCCCTCCACCAGCAAGCTTATTTAACATCAGAAACCATTCCTGATGAAATCCGTCAGCCTAAAATCACCTCCCGATGAACGGATATAAAACAGAAAGGAGAGCAGCATTTTCGAGTTGAAAGAATGGATCCACTTGAGGCAGAGAAGCACATCACTGGTAAGTACAGATTATGCATGAGCTGTTTGGTTTTCAAAATCTCAAAACAGGCCAGTGGAAAGTATCTACGCATATCTTAAATACTGCACTTATAAGTACAATGTGCTTGTACTTTGATTAAGCATTCTGTATTTTTGTACTCATGATAGTTTGTGAGATTTGTTGTTGTTGAGTTTTTCATTTTTAAAGACTTTTTTTTAGAATAACACAAGATTACCCTTTCAGTGTTGATAATGTTATTTCCTGCCAAAACCTCCTTTTCTAAGAATATTCTAAGAGTGAACACCAGATTTATTTCTCAACAGAAAAAAGATCCAAGGCTAAACTTCTTTATCACTTGAGATTTAAAAATAATATAAAGCGGTGACAATTTGCCACTTAAATGAGCTGCAACAATGAAATCGGCAACAATGCTCTAACAATGTATGCTGCATGTGTATTACTGTAAAACTGTCCGATCTGAAACACATTTATTTTTTTTTTCTTTAAAGGATGAGGTAGATTTTTAAAATTTAAAGTCATATTCATAAACTTTGAATCAATTTCTATCAAAATGCTCTCATAACCTTGCACACTTCTGGTGGAGTAGCAACGCTTTCTGTCTCTCTCCCAAACTCACAGGTATGAATCCGCCTGTGTTTTTCTATGTCACCTACGGGCTGTGCCTGTGTTTGGGCCTGCTCTGTGTGCTCTTTGTGAGCCTCTGGAGCTCACTGTGGCTGGGTGGCTTCGCTTGGAATGGCTCAGACCTGCAGTTCAACTGGCACCCTGTCCTCATGGTGTCTGGCCTGGTAGTTCTGTATGGCATTGGTAAGCTTTCGTACTGTAGTCATACCAGCCCTTCTCTCGTCATTGTCTGTCAGCAAATTTTCACAAAAACCTCCAAACCAAACTTCAAGCGGGACGGTCAAACTTGGCAAAGAAAGTTCCCCCAGTTTTTCCTTCTAATCGTAGTCAGCTCCTTGTTTATTTTCTGTTTTGTTCATTTTGTCCTTGCTCATTTCCATCATTGTGGATGCTTGTGTTTGCTTTACACCTGTTTTATATCCTGAGTTGTGGAGCACTTTGACCATTTTACTATTTTAAATTGTTTCATTGTTTTTATAGTTTTAATCTTTTCATCGGTTGTTGGGATTTTTAACACGTTTTAGTAGATTTTATGTTGTTGTATGGATGTTATCCGCCTGGCTGCAAAACAAATCTATCTACGGATACAAATAGAGTAACCTGACCTGTTTAAACTGTGCTCACTTGACAAGGTTTTGATCAAACATTGCGATTTTGTAGGATGTCGTTTGTTGTGTTAAAAAATGCTGTATTATGTGAAGATGATGTTATGCAATGCAAATAACAGTGAAATATCAGCTTTAAAAGACTATTCCACCAATTTTTCCACATGAAGCTCAGCTGATTTGCCACAATGGGCACAGCTCTGCTTGTGGAAACATTTGGTTCATGCCATCTGTGGCTTTGAGGAGAGTTTCTGAACATCTGAGTGATGTCGTATTGATGTCATCAGTGTTATCTTGGATTTAGCTGTTATGAAAACTGTAGGATCGATGTTTTAATGGCGGTTGAGACAAAGTGGCAGGATTGATTTTGACCTTTCTTTCTTACCTTGCCTTTTTCTGTGGCGTGATACTAAATAGATGAAAAACTTCTTAAGCGTTTGGTGAAAAATAGATTTTAAGGCATATTTATTTCCATGCGTGCAGCTTTTGAACTGTGTATCAACACAGTGTCAAAATATATAGAACCAAAATATGTTTTGATTAAAAGAGAGTTCCACTGATAGAAATGTTATTTCTTTTTTTAGTTACATACGATCATTCATTTCTCAGAAATGTCTCAGATGAAATTATTTATCCATCACTTTATATATTACGACCATGACAAGCACTCTGTTTACGTGATTTGTCTGCAGCGGCTGTGATGTATCGCATACCTTTCACCTGGAAGCAGAGGAAGTCCACCTGGAAGTGGGCGCATGCTGTATTGATGTTTCTGGCCCTTTTTCTGTCCATCCTGGGCTTGTGTGCCGTGTTTGACTTCCACAGAGCTGCTGACATCCCTGACATGTACTCTCTGCACAGCTGGGTGGGCATGTGTACTGTGGTCATGTTTGCATTTCAGGTACAGATAACTCATATTTACACATTTATCTTGCTTTTTAAAAGGAGCTGTTAGTATCATTTACCTCTTTTGTGACCTCATGTTTGCTGGACAGTGGGTCCTCGGGCTGGCTGGCTTCTTATTGCCCTGTTCTCCTCGGTGGTTCCGCACCAGCCTCAAACCAGCCCATGTCTGGTTGGGGAGCGCAATCTTAATTTTAAGCCTGACCTCCTGCATCAGCGGTATCAACGAGAAACTGTTCTTTTCTCTGTAAGTACCTAAATATCCAACAGATGACAACGAATTGTCCTCCTAATTGAAATAGGATTGCAGCTATAGCATTAACAGAATCATGATGCTGTAGTCTGAGTAGTATAGAAATTACAAAAAAATGTGTATTCAAGTGAAAACTTCCTTCTAACCTAATGACTCCATCTGCAGCAGTAACGGAGACACTGAAGAAACGTATGAGTCACTGCCTGTGGAAGCAAAGTTTGCTAATTTTCTCGGTATCCTCATTGTGGCTTTTGGGATGATTGTCTTTGGAATCTTATCCAAAGCCCAGTGGCAGCGGCCAGAAATAGATGAAAGTGCTTATGTGAGTATTCTATATGAACAAATCAATATAACCAAAGCAGACAGAACTATGTTATTTTGGTTTGAAATCTGTAAAGTTGGATTAACTGTTTAACTGATAAACCTGTTTTTCATCTTACATAATTCATGTTCATTGCATTTCGAGTTTTTCATCCCTGCTTCCTCCTGTGTGTGTACTGTCTTGATAAGATATTAATCAGGATGTCATTTCAAATTGCAGCCTCTGCTCAGTGAACACGGCACATGAAATCCAGGCACGAAGAGTCCAGAGTTTCAATCATGTCTTCACAGCCACGTGAAAACTGTAATGGTGTCAGTGTATAAAGAGGATGAATAAAACAACTCATTGTTGTTTAATATGACCTGACTTGTCCCCTTAAAAACCGAAACGATGTTTTATGGTTGAATCTGCTTGAGAAGCAGAGCCTCCTTGTAATGCAGATATTATCCCTGCTTATCACAGTTGTTTCTTCTTGTTTTTCATGGGTTGCAAAATGTGTTTTAGAGGACTGACTCGTCTGTAAAGAGCCTGATGGATGCTTTTTTTAAAGATTTTTTTTCTGTTTTGCTCTTTCTGCAAAGTTGAATCTGCCATTAATGACAACCACAGTTTTTTGCAGTGTGACTGTGGTATTCTGTTTTGAATAAAGCTCGCTAATATAGCTACAGTTTAAATTTTTGTCTACTATTTAAAAAAAACATTTTAGGCTGTTGGTGTAAAGTAAAGCTTTCTTAATGTCTACTCTACTACCAAAGCCCCCACAATGACACATCATCATCACTGTGATAACTGTAAAGGCCATTTATTTATAGACTACTTGTAAACGTATCCAAAAATTAAACAAAAGTGCTGTACTAAATAAGATATCTCACAATGATTAAGCCAAATAAAGCTATTCGAAATGATAGCATTCCAAAGAAACATAATTAGACAAAACAAAGAACATTAGAAAGAATTACACTTAAGTGTTCAAACATGATAGAAAGAAAAAGTCAGGGTGTCGGGCGCTATTCAAACTAAAAGCAAATAACAGCAGAAGGAGAGTTTGTTTCTTCTTTTTGTAGTTAAACTGAAGGACTGATGCTTCATTGATGACCAAATATGATGCAGATGCATCACATGATACACTCCACTAGATGTCAATGGAGTGCAACATGTGATATCACAACCACATGTAGAGGGTGTATGCAAAGGGAATATACATATATATGTATGTATACATATATATATATACATATATATATATACATATATATATATATATATATATATATATATATATATATGGACAATGGGCAGACTGGTTTGAGATGGTAGGAAGGCAACAGTTACTCAAATAAGCACTTGTTACAACCAAGGAATGCAGAATACCATCTCTGAACACGTGGAAGCTTGAAGAAGATGGGCTCCAGCAGCAGATGACCATTCCTGTCAGCTAACAACAGGAAACTGAGACTACAATTCGCACAGGCTCACCAAAATTGGACAATAGGGTATTGGAAAAACGTTCGGGCTCTCAAAATAAAGCAAGTTAACTGAAATTTAACCTTTTAACGCTAAATTAGCTTTTTAGGCCAGATTAACGTGCGCATAAATATGTCAAATTTAACCCGTTAACGGTAAGCCCTTGTATTTATATTTATATATACAGGCTATTTATATACTGTATATATAGAGATATATATAGAGAAAGACACATCAATCCCTTTATGACCACAGCGTACCCATCTTCTGATGGCTACTTCCAGCAGGATAATACACCATGTCACAAAGCTCATCATCTCAAACTGGTTTCTTGAACATGACAATGAGTTCACTGTACTCCAATGGCCTCCACAGTCACCAGATATCAATCCAATAGAGCACCTTTGGGATGTGGTGGAGCTTTGTGGCATGGTGTGGGAACAATCATCTCATCTTGAATGTTAACAAAACAGAGATGATTGTAGATTTCAGGAGAAACAGGGTCAGATCAAACCCTGTTTCCATCATGGGAGAAGAAGTGGAGGTGGTTGAGGAATATAAATACCTTGGTGTTCATGTGGACAACAGACTGGACTGGAGACACAACAGTGAAGCAATCTACAAGAAAGGACAGAGCAGACTGTACTTCTTGAGGAAGCTAAGGTCCTTCAAGGTTTGCAACAAGATGTTGCAGATCTTCTACAAGTCTGTTGTTGAGAGCGTCATTTCCTCTTGCGTCGTCTGTTGGGGCAGCAGCATCAGAACCAGGGACCTAAAAAGACTCAACAACCTGATAAGGAAGGCTGGTTCTGTTCTGGGGACGGCTGTGGAACCTCTGGAGACAATAATGCAAAGAAGGATTTTGCATAAAATCAAGAGAAGTATGGACAACCCTGAACATCCTCTCAATGAGACTGTTATCGGAAAACAGAGTCTCTTCAGTCAAAGGCTTCTTCAGTTTGGATGCAAAACGGACCGCTACAGGAAATCTTTCCTGCCCACAGCCATCAGCATCTATAATAACTCCTTGATTTAATTGAGTTACATCAACATTTAATTTCTGGGATAAATAAAGTATTTTTGAATTTGAATTTGAATTTGAATTGAAAGGTTTGATTGGCATCATAGATGTGCAGCCGACAAATCTGCAGCAACTGTGTGATGCCATCTATCAATATGGACCAAAATCTCTGAGGAATGTTGACAACACCTTGTTGAAAGTATGCCACGAAGAATTAAGGCAGTTCTGAAGGTCCAACCTTTTACTAGCAAGGTGTACCTAATAATGTGGCCGGTATACGTGTGTGTGTGTATAATGTATATATTACCAGAACGGACTGTAAGATATAATTTAAATGCACAAAACAAGACGCAAAGTAGTCATTTGAATACAACAAGCCAAACATAAACTATGCACAGTTCAGTCCAGTTCAGTTTTGCCTTGAAGAAAAGAAAAGATCTGTTTTTGTAATGCCCATCTTAGACTGCGAGGGGCAGTGCTACATTCTGGAGTTTTAAGTCTGTCCCACTTTAGAGAACGAAGAAGAATTTCGCTTCCTTTAGGGTCAAAGTTGATCAGCTAGCCAGATGATCAACCAGCTAGCTAAGTGGCTATTAGGATAAGGCTTTTCATTTCTGAAAATGGATGTTAATCAGACAAAGCAGGAGCACTTGCTCGCGTTAAAAGGTATTTGCTTTTTTATCAATGAATATTATATTTTCAGAGGATGTTATGCGATAGAACAGACGGGTTTGTTAGATGTGTAGTAGATAGCCGTGGCTGCAGTATAGATGCTAATAGCGGTAACTATTAGCAACAGCTTCCATTGGGTTTTTAATTGATCAAAATTGTTGTTGGGCGGAGCGCGTTGCTTTTCGAGACTAAAAGCTGGAACTGAAGATACTGTAGAAATAAAGTATCAGTTAAGTTGTCATAGTGTAATTTAGGGAGCTGTTTCTGTGTTGTCAGCAGTAGCTAAAACACTTAGCTTAGGTTTCCCAATAATATAACTGCTGCAGCTGGTTGCTGTCTTGTCTTTAGCAAATCTGCGTATGTCAAATAATTTGTCAGGCGGTCACTAAACCAACAGTCTTTACTCTGTTTCTTGTTAATTCATATCCATGCTAGTTCATAATAATTGTTTATTAAGTCTAATATATACCGTCGATATATTTTCAATATAAAAATGTGTTAAATGTTATGACAGAATCATTGTTGACATCCAACTATTTGAGGTCAGCAGACACAAACTGTGTCTAAGCGATGACGTTGCATGAAACGAGTTAACGTCCCTCTACGCCTTAAAGAGAGAAGCATACATATTTACTTTACACCACTTTACTTTACAGTGATGCGGTTAACGAAACCGACTCTCTTCACAAACCTGCCGGTGACGTGTGAAGACCGAGATCTTCCAGGTGAGCCCGTCCACAACACCGAGCCTGGGCAGAACCACATTTTCTGTTTTCCGGCTAACATTGCAATGCATTTGAGCACTATGGCTGAGGACCATTTGTCCACTTTGTTGTTGTTTCCCCAGCTTAAATGTGGATGACAAGAGTCAGTGATGTCTAACGTCTTGAATCTTTGACATCGACATAGATTATTTTTGTGTCATCGAATAGCAGTCACTCACTCTAAGTGTTGCCTGTAATATCACTTAATCTGCATGTTATGGGATAGTAGGAGGAGACTGGAAACCTGCTCATTGGAGGTCTATAACTATCTTAATAAAGACGAAGGGGAAAAAAACCAAATCTGAGCAGTGACACAAGTCTTGTGATTGTAGCATAATTTCTTACGTTTTGCCTTCTTACTTTGCAAAGATCAATCTACTGTCTTTGTTCTGTAGAATGTGGAAACTCAGTAAAAAAAAAATAAATAAATTCTATTAGGAATCTTTGTGACCTGAGAGGTTTTACTATAATATCTGCTGCTCTTCCATTTAGTCCGTAACTGTGTTTGAGAAACTGACTCAAGAAATTTAGAAACTGCTTCTGAACACTGATGTAAAATGTATAATGCTTTGGTTTGCAGAGAGGCTATGGTCAGCATTTCATTGCCGTTTGGGAGGCAACTTAAAGACAGAGAGCATAAACCTGAGAGGATTTCTTCTACCTTATGTTAAGGGTCACTTTTTGATTAAGAAGAACAGTAACTATCCTCATGGAATAAACTTATTTAAGAGGGAAAACTGTGATTTCTTTCTTTTTTTTTAAAAGTGTAATGAGGAATGGTTTTGGATTTAGTTTACGTCTAGATAGATTTATAGATTTACAGTCCAAGGTCACATACTTGGATAGCAAGGCTGCTTAGAGATTTAACTGTTTGTTTTTTCAGTTTAGTGGAGTGCAGACCAAGCAGGGCACCGGTAACCGAACACCACACAAACCATAAATCCCACAGACACTTCTTGGTAGTTTCTCTATTTATATAGTCAGTAGCAGTGAAGTGAAAGCCTATCTTGAAGTGTTTTAAGATGAGTAAAAGCGTTCCCCTTTTCTTTAGCTACTGCACTGTTAGCTAGGACACATATGTGGATGATGAAAAACCTTTCTGGTTCTACACTGGAACAGAATGTTCAAACTTTTTCATTTATCCTGATGGATAAGCTGGATATTCAGACTGCATTACTGTGTCCTGGATGCTTATTTTAACATTAGTCCACAGGTTGGACAGCAGTTAGTCACGTTAGTGTGCAGGTAGAACAGAATGGACTGTTTAAAAAGACTTGCGCTTAAAACAAAGACAGTTTATAAATCAAAAGGAAAAACAAGTGTCTGAGTAAGCTTTTAGACAGTACATGATGCTGGAATAATTTCAGTGCTCTTAGGCTTTGATTCTATGAGTCCCTGTAACTCAACGTTAGGAATGGAACACCGTTCTTCTTCGGATATTTCCTCATTTGTATTGTGATGGTGGTTGTGACGAGTGCTCCTTAAACGTTCAGTGTCTCCTCGGATGGGATTCGTTCTTTTTTTTTGGAGCCTGTTGGTTCTTATCCCATTTTCCAATTTGCACATACTCTGTTGCTTCCCTCGACTCTTCTCCTCGCGTCTCTCTTTGATAAGAATCTGCTGTTTTTCCCAATTGATGTGAGCGGAAGTGTCAAGCTGACATTTAGTAAAATGTCACATATTTGCATCATTTTTTTTTACTGACGTTGGTTGAATATGAAGGGTGCATCACCGAACCACTGTTTTGTTAGAGCATACTGCTGAATTTGATTGTCTCTGTCAGAAGAGCATTAAATCTGCTTGTGATGATGTTTATATTGACTTACAATCTGCATTTAAGGTATCGTGCTCCCTTCAGGCATCACAGATGACAAAAGAACCGACTAATGCATCGACCCTTATCGCCTCTCCATTTAACTACGTCTCTCCTCGATCCTCTCATCTCCGAAGGCCTTTTGTGACTCAAGACATCCTTTAAAATATTTATTTGAACCTTTTTGATGTGCATTTTGACATTGAGAAGTAGAAGAGGTTGACAGAAATGGCAAAAACATGGTCTTGCGTGATGTGAGTTGTGTTGCATCAGGATATGTAACCTATGCCATCGATAACACGAACAATCAGCTCTTTCTACATGAATAGGAGCATTTACTGCCACCTGCTGGCTACATTATGCAAACTGGTTTTATTCACTCCAAACCAAAATCTCCTGCAATCATTACCGAACCACACTAAAAAGTTTTATATAAGTTTTCCCACGTGTGTGTGTGTGATGTAGCAGAAGGAGGTCATACAAAGCCTGACTCAGTCTCCAGGAATAAACTACTGAGTGTCTTCATGCAGAACTTTGAGTAAGTACCTCAAAGTGTACGCAGAAATAGTACACAGAAGTAGAAATGTGTCTCAGCGTTGCGCTATGAGCTTTCACTTGGAAGTGCATTTAGAACCAAAGTACCACCGTGTAACCACTAACTAAAGGATACAAACAGAGAAGAGAGGTGGCGGCGAGGTGCTCGCATGAAAGCACAGCCCTGACAGAACAGTTTCATATTTATAAAGGTGACAGAAATTTTACTGCACTGGGATTAAAGCTCAGCCAGTCACAGAGGCAGATAGGAGGCATGATCAAGGAGCAGATCAACCAGATGCAGAAAAAAAGGCCGAGTGGGTACCACTGCTGGCCATGACATGAACCCAAACCATGATAGCAAAATGACCCCCACCACTGCTTTACATGGCCAATGACATGCAGCTCTCAGTGGAGCCAGAGACTCAAGTCACGAGTGTCTTTTAAACTTGTGTTTTTGTCTTCAAAGGGGATTTGTTTGGGCAACTTATGAGGGAAGACCCTTCCACCATAAAAGGAGCAGAGTCGTTAATGCTGGGAGAGATGCTCACATTACCGCAGAACTTCGGGTATAAACACTTCTGTTTCCCTTCGACTTTAACTGCTACAAAGCTGTTTTTTTTTTGTGTGTGTGTGTGTGTGTGTAACACTCCTCTCTTTGCGTTTCACAGAAATATTTTTCTTGGCGAGACCTTCTCCAGTTACATAAGTGTGCACAATGACAGCAACCAAGTAGTAAAAGACATTCTTGTGAAGGTATGGCACAGAAAAAATGACCGTCTGACAAACGTTGCACTTTTCGCTCCCGTTTACACTTGATGTGACACGATTCTCGTCAGGCTGATCTGCAGACGAGCTCGCAGAGGCTCAATCTTTCGGCATCAAACTCCGCAGTAGCAGAGCTCAAATCCGAGTGCTGCATCGATGATGTCATCCACCACGAAGTCAAAGAAATCGGAACACACATGTGAGTCTGTTTTTTTTTGTTTACTTAAACAGTCCCTAACTTTGTTTTGACACTCAAACGTGCGATCGGTCTCAGAAATGTCCTCCGACCTGAGGACAAAAATCAGAATAAAGCTGAATTTCAGGACAAACATCTCTGATTCAACTTCTGTTTCCCCTTTTCACATCTCCAGATTAGTTTGTGCGGTCAGCTACACTACTCAATACGGGGAGAAACTCTATTTTCGGAAGTTCTTCAAATTCCAGGTGAGATATATTTGAGTGCTTTCATTAGATGGCGGTGCATAGCTTGGAGGCGACTTGAGAAATGCCACAGACATACAGCACAGCAAATGCAATTACCCACCCATGTGTGGATTTGGTGTCTTCCAGTCCTCTGCCCTTACTGTAGGAACGAGTGCAGCCTTTCAGAGGCTCTTTCTGAGACTCTTTTCCAGTTGTAGGACTCCTATTTTTTATTTTTTTTTTAAGCTGAATGGAGCAACATGGTGAGAAAACCCCAGCATTCAGTTTTCAATCTATTTTCACTCAGGTTTTGAAGCCGCTGGATGTGAAGACAAAGTTCTACAATGCAGAGGTAAGTGACACCCACACACCACTGCAAAGCGTAAGCTGTTCCCCTGCACACCATAACATGCTTCATATCATGTTTCATGTCATAGTCGGGAACATTTCCAGATGCTATTAGAGGCAGTTGGCATTAGACTAGGCCTCCTGGAAAACCCTTGTGTCTCCAGGAAGATGAGCTAAGCAGAATGAAATAAAAACTGGAGATCAGGGGTTTTCCTTAAGTGGAGGCAATAAGCTTTTTCCCTTTTTTTTTTTTTTTTTTTTTTTTTTTCCTTTTTCTTTTTTTTCTTCTCATTTTCATATCAGTAGCTTTTTAAGAATATATTTGACTGCAAATATTCATTGTCATCAACTGTTGCATGTAACTTCATTTGTTCATTATGTCTTGTATTTTATTTTCTCCATTAGAGTGACCTCAGTTCTGTGGTAATTCTTCCTTCTGTTCTCATGGCTGAACATTAGCTTCTCTTCATCCTTTTCGGTGCAGCAGACTGTGTCTCTCTGAGCCCACAGAAAGGTGCAAAATGAAAGAATGGGAGGAAATGTTGAAGGCACCCGCAACCTCTTTAAAGATAAAAACAAAGTGACCTTCCATGAGTTTTCTTTTGCCCTTTCTTTGTATGCTCGTGCTTTCTTGCAAACTCATCCTTCACAGGGCTTGGACTATTTCTAATCGAAGTTTGTGGTGATCAAACTGGTGGGTGGGAGCTGCAGTAATTGTGTTAAAACAGTCAATGGGAGAGTAGCAGGATACATGACGATTTGTCCTAATTTGTAAAGATTTAACTGATCATGTTGGAGTATAAAGGGTGTTTTAATCTCATTTTTGGCTGAATGTCGCAGGCTGGTGGAACTGGCCGATTGCAGTTTCATCTTTGCTGATTTCACAACCAAAATTAATTGTTTTGCTCCAATCATTTGACTTTTGATGACATTAAGTCAATCTGATGTGACAGAAATATTTGATCATGTTCAGTAAGGTGTTAGGTTTTTGTTGGAATGGCTTTGCATGGAGCAGAGCTGCTAAGCTCTGGGAATTTATATTAACTTAACTCAGAGTTACTGGACCGTATTTTGAATTTCAGGCATGAACTAATCTCTGCTTTTATTCCTATTGAATTTCACTGTGAAGTAGAGGTTGCACAAACAAATTGACTGATAGAGAGGATAGTTGTGTGTTTTTCCCCTTCAAGCATCAACTACAGTAGTTAGCTGCTTAAACGCAAAAAAAACGACAGTCCTGCAGCACGTGAAGGCAAGTAATGTGGAACTCCTTCACTGTTTGACTGATTTAGGTCACATTATATTAGAGAAAGTAATTCATGTGATATTCTGTACAATCCCATGTACATTTTCCATTGTTTTTTTTATGAATTAGATTTAGTCTTCAGCGTAGTAAATGAGCTCTACACATTGAGTTAGCGTCTACCTTCCCGACGTGAGGCCGCTCCGCTCTACTTGAGGCGCACTGTACCTCACACTGAGAAAATTGCAAACGCTTGCATTTGCATTTATTTTTCACATCACTAATTTTCTTAAATCACAAGTTTTAAATTTGCAAATGAGGCATTATCATCTCAAATATCCCCTGGTTTGAATAAATGTCCGGTAGACAGTCAAATGAAACCCATACGTGTGTATTTTGGTTCTGAAAGCGGATATGTTGGGAAAGCAAACCGCCTCCAGAAGGAAGAAAGACTTCAGACCAATCGCAACCATTCATTTAATATTGGGCGAGTTCACAGAGAAGCATCATCAGATCATGTTGCTCAGTACTAAATCACATTTTTCTGCTCCTTGGTCACTGTCGGTACTGTTTAAGTCATTTATACACTCATTACATTAACCTGGCAGATGCTTTTATCCAGAGTGGCTTACAAGTATAGAGCTGATTGTTTAATATCGCACAGCCTGGATGCAACAATTTTCTTATGGTGCATTCAACAAGGGAAGAAAAGCTCTTGTCAGCAGAATCTCAATCCCCAGTTGACCAAACTGTTTCTACGTGTCGTTTCATTTGTCACCCACCCTACAGTAGCTAGACTTTGGTGTCCAAATAAAAGGCAAAAAATGGCTTTAAAACAAAAAAGGCTCCACAAGTTGATGTGTGAGAAAGCAATACGAATAACTCAGAAAGTAAAGTCGAAGCACTAAAATCAGTCAAACTTGTGCAGCCTCCACGGTGTTCTGCAGCACTGGTACTAACATATCCTCAAAGGTACACTGAGCAAACCTGATAGAATCAAATTATCGTCAACTTTGTTTTTGTGTTAAAATGTTTGTCCTCCGAGGATGGTCGATAAACATTCACCGAATGACTCCCATCACCTGGAGAGTAGCTCAAAGGATGGGTTCACATTTTCTTCTCATACGGCTGAAAGCTGTGTATGATCTCTATTCGTGTCTGTACTGGCCGTGAAAAGAGCTCTTCCAGCGCTGGTGGACAGAAATCCTACCCCTCATCTGTGCAAAAAGGTCAGCGGAAGCAAATTCCACGCTTCAGCAGTTGGAGTTAGTCAAAGAAAACATCTGTTCGTTAACATCTGAGTTAATGTTATTTTCAGTACATATTTTCTTCTCTTTGTTTTAATCTGGAAGACCGTCACTTGTTCTGGGTTACTCAGGCTGCTGAAGTCTTCCTACCTTTGGTCAAACTTAAAGATGTTCTTTTTGCATGTGGATTTCGTCCACCTTCCCTCACTTTTATTACGCGTGAGGGAGCCGGTCGTGGCCAGTAAAGACGGAAAGAAACTACAGCCACCAAAATCCCTTGAAACGCTCATATGGGCATGCGAGTCTCGCCTTTGGACAAACTTGGAAAAATGTGAATTTATCCTTTTGAGGCAGTAGAATTTTTAGTCTAACCTCGTTGATAGCTGAAGATAAAGTCCATGTGTTGCTCAGTTCACCTAAGAGATTATGTAACTGTACATAATGGGTGACAGTAAGTATTAGTGTGACCCCTGAGCTCTCCATTCCAGACAGACGAAGTGTTTCTGGAAGCTCAGATCCAGAACATCACCACCTCACCAATGTTCATGGAGAAAGTGTCTCTAGAACCTTCCCTGATGTACAACGTCACAGAGCTCAACACGGTCACATCTGAGGATCACGGGTAAAAGCACTTATTCCTTCCCGTTGAGTACAAAAATGTGGATTGAAACAATATTCTCAGCTCCATCTATTCATGTTTTTATCGTGCAGAGAGTCCACATTTGGGAAAATGTCCTATCTGCAGCCCATGGACACCCGGCAGTACCTGTACTGCCTGAAGCCAAAGCCGGAGTACGCGGAGAAGGCCGGCGTCATCAAAGGAGTGACGGTGATAGGAAAGCTCGACATCGTATGGAAGACCAATCTCGGAGAGAGAGGAAGGCTGCAGACCAGTCAGCTGCAAAGAATGGTATGACTTGTCCTCTCAGCGTAAAACATGCGCTGTCATTTCTACGCTCTTTTATTCAGTTTTGTCCTTTTGTGCCTCCCCCCCGCAGGCTCCAGGTTACGGAGACATTAGGCTGTCTCTGGAGATGATCCCAGACACTGTAAACCTCGAAGAACCTTTTGACATCATCTGTAAAATCACCAACTGCAGGTGCGAATCACCGTCGTGGAAGTCGACACACCGGCCACACGAGGAAACCTTTAATGCTCCGTGACACGAGGTCAGAGCATTGGATTGCAGGTGCACCCCTAAAAGCTTCTCTCTAATGTCCGTGTTGCAGTGAAAGGACCATGGACCTGCTGCTGGAGATGTGCAACACGAGGTCCATCCACTGGTGCGGTATATCAGGGCAGCAACTGGGGAAACTGAGTCCCGGTGCCTCCCTCTCGTTGCCCCTCGCCGTCTTCTCCTCTGTCCAGGGTCTGCAGGTATGAGCCGAACTTTCAATGTAGATTTATTTTTTTTTTATTTAGTTTGTTTCCTTTTTTTTTTAATCCCATTCTCCACCTCTTTGTTTCAGAGTGTCTCCGGACTGAGGCTCACAGACACGTTTCTGAAGAGGACGTACGAGTACGATGACATAGCACAGGTGTGTGTGGTCTGCCCGTACACCAGCAACGAGTGCTAGAACTTTTAACTGCCTTCTTTTTGCATTTTAGATATGAATGGACCAACCGTGGAAACTCTGCACTTGATATTTCTCTCTTTTTGCAACTTAAGGAGATGATACTGAATTTTAAAATGAATTGTGAATAATAGAAATCATTTTCCTTGAAAATTATCCTGTAAATGTGTAATAGTGTTAATAAATTCTCTGTAAACTGGATTTCCTCCTGTTTTTACGGATATACAGTATGTTATGCTAACAACGGTGGATTTTGCTATTAAAATATCTAATACCGAGCACATTTTCTTATTTTAAATGGACCCCCCCCCCCCCCAATTTCGTTCATATGTGTGTATTAAGCCAGATTTGGATGCTTAGAACAGTTTATATTGTTTTAATACAATATTTGGTACAGGGTACCTAAACCAGCATTAGATGCAGCTATAAAAGTCTCACTCTGAAAAAGAACTCCTTCATTTCTGTCTTTTTTTTTTTGATTGTACGACTATAAATTCTTTTATCCAGTGAAAATCATCGTTGAAAGTTTAGCTTAAATATGGAACTTATTAGTTTAATTTTCCGGTTTCTTACAACTTGCTTCGAAAAATTTGAATAGACTTTTTTTTTTTCTTTTTAATCCCCCTCAGAAGCAATAGTTGAGTTTTGTAAGTGTTGTTCTTTATGACCAGAGTAGAAAATCTTTAAGGGAAGGTTCGGGATGAAAGATTCAAGAAGCTTTATTTATCCCGAGGGAAATTGCTGTGCAACAGTTATGGTACAAGAGGGGAAATACTAAAGTAAAATGAAATAAAAATAATAGAATAAATAAAGTAAATAAAATGAAGCTAAAATAAAATAAAGCTAACATAAAAAACACAAGTAACTGAATACAAACTGAAAGTTCTTCTAGTCTTTATGTGCTAGGTTAAAGGCTCAGTCTAGTATTTTAGTTATATGTGTTACAGTTATACATTAGTTATACCTAACGGTGCCCAAGTTCCAAATATCCAGAGGCCTCATCTTTAAAAACGGGACTCACTGGAGCTACTTCAGGAAGTCTAGTGTGTTTGTTTATGAAAATCATCGGTCAGTGCTGTCAAGAATTGTCTTGAGTAAAATGAATTTGCCAAAAGTGAAGCTCAAACATGATTTCAACTGAATCCAATGCGGTTAATAAATTCTTATGGCCACAATTACCTTTCAATGAAAATGTGACATCGTAACAAACCTAATTTAGACTTTCATTTAGCTGGGAGGGTCCCTTTGGGATATTTTTATTTTTTTTGAGGGGAGTTCTGGTCAACATTGCAGGATTTCTCACCGTTTACCAAAAAAAAAATCCCACGGTAATAAAATAATGAAACAACAGCAAGCAAACATGTAAGTGGATATTTAATTTCAAGACATTATTCATACATGTTTGACATAACAAAGTGCTGCCATGGCATACTTATTTGTTTCCAGAAAGCATCTGATCTCAAATACCAGATTTCAGAGCATGCAAATGAACAGTATGAATATGTAGGGAAGTAGCAGTTAAACTGGCTTCAAGGGGAAGGGCATTCATTTTTGCTAAAGTGCTGTAACGACCTAACAAAGGCTACAAACACTGCTGTACAGTTACATTGTCTTAATCAAAAGTTAAGTAGTACAAAGCAACGACGTGAGTCCCCACTTGTTTTTTTTTTGTTTTTTTTTAAATGAACAAGTACGGAGAAATTCTGCCTACAAAAATAATATTAAACATTATAAACAAAGTCAACGAGATGCTCCGTTTGTGTTCTTATGAGAAAAGCTGACATGTACATTCCTCCCCGACCTTCTATTTAACATGACCAGACCGGTCAGATCCGTAACTCGTAACATGAAGAAGGCAGTAGTTTCAGCACATGGAAATCAGGATCTCTGCCCGACGGAAAAGCTCTGAAGAAAGAATTCGCACATGTTCTGTCAGTGGGCTGAATGACTTCTTGGCTCTTTATTTATTTATTTTTTTTAATGATTAGGTGTTAACGGTTCGTTTTGCCCCTTTTGAGTCAGGTTTCATTTCATGGTCCAGTTTCCAGGCCCGTCTGCCTCCACTCTTGGGCCTTCTGCCACAGTAAAGTGCCTTGGACCCCACCCGTGTCTCTTCGTTCCAGCTATGCCGGGGATTTGAGTTAAAGAAATGGGTGTAGAGATTGTTATCGCGCCATATGGTTGCTCTTCCTTGTGGGGGGAAAAAAAATAATAAAGTGTGGCTGGAATGAAAATATTGTATGTTAATTATTTGTTTAAAAGTCTACTTTTGTGTATGGTAAACAATAATAATTATTATTATTTATTTATTTATTTTAAATATAAGAATACCTGAATAGATCATGAGTGCTCCTCGGCGCTGCCGCTGAAGGAGCGGCTCCGAATGTGGTTCCTTAGCTGCTCAATCAACTCGGGGTTCTGCTGTTGGATCTGCTGGGCAAACTGTTGTCCCCTGACAGAGAGAATAGATCATCTGGTTACCTGCTGTATTTCTGCCCAGATTCAGCTTCAGCACAGTTTCTAATATCCAGTAAATCAAAACAACAATGAACTTCTCTGCTGACTTTCGAGTGGATCACCGTCCCAGTTCCAAGAAAGGTTGGGGCAAGTGTAAAAACACTTAAAAAGCAAGTGACTGTAAGTGTTTGGGGACTGAAGAGACCCGTCGCTGTAGTTCTGAAAGTTAGGTTTTTACCATTCTTGTTTGATTGGTCCTTTGGCATATTACCGTTTCATAATCCTTCAAATGTTTTCAGTGGGGGACAGGACTGGAATGCAGGCAGGTCACTTTAGTGTTATGGTTGGGATGTGGGTTGGCATTGTTTTGCTGAAACAAACAAAGTCTTCCCAAAACACGTGTGTATCATTCTGCATTAACAGCGTTCTCCGTGTCCTGTGCAATGACTTACCTCCGTACCAGCACAGATTTTAGCTTTTGAACTGTGTGCTGCTAACAAACTGTGTAGTAGTCCCTGTTGAGCTGTTAAAATCAATTCAATTTCAAAAGTACTTTACAGAACATGTATATTTTAGTTATATCTTTTTATATAGTCGCTTGATTATAAACCCCATGATTTCATTTGATCACCGTACTTACGCCTCAATCAAGCTGGAAATGTCTGATAGTCCTCCCACTCCTGCGGCAGGACCTCCGACTGCGTTGGACATCATTCCTGACATACTGAACACACAGCGAGAGGGAGTCGGTGCTTAATGAAACTCCATTTAAGACTGCAATTAAATGTAATCTCAAAATAATCAAATACAGATTCTACTCACAGCTGTTGCACCTGTTGGTTCTGCATAACACTCGCAGCCTGTAAAGAGAAATCAACCTGAAACCCGTTGTGTCTCTCACAGGTTTAAAAAAAGACTATTTACTACTGATCCCACTGGCAGCTTTATGAGGAAAAGCAGTCCGTAAGTCACTCGCGGTGGGCCCTGAGTGCGGGTGCACAGCTCTCAGATTTAGATGTGTCATGTCGCTGCTGCAATAAAACTCCGGCATGCCTGCAGAAGCGTTCTTGACCTGCCGGGCGTTCCCATGTGTCATCGTTTAACAAGTCTGTTTTCTGTCGGACCGGACAAGGACTTTTTCCACAGGACAATAACTCGGATGGTTAACAGGCTCCGATGGAACCAGAAACAAGCTGTTCAGAGCACATATTCGGACACTTACCATGCTGATGAAGGCAGGGTTGTTGATTAAACTAGCCATGTCGAATCCCAATCCAGCAGCTATCTGTTGGGCATGAAGGCACGGCGACACAGTGTCTGTGAGCTACGAGTGCAATATGCGCTCCATATGCTACATAAACAATAAAGCAAAAAGGAACGTATGACTTGTTTAACTTACTGGGCTGGATGCTTCCTTCTGTTTCTGCTCTGCAATCTTCAGGTTGGATTTGTAGGTGTCGTTCTCGGGATCTAACACCAAAGCTTTCTTGAAGTAGGAGATTGCCTCGGGATACTTGTTCATGGCTGTCAAAGCCAAACTGAAGCCACAAAAGAAAGTCAGTTTGGATGGGCTTCCGAACAAACTGCAGAGGGAGTTTGTTAAAAATGTTTGATGAGGAGGAAAAAACATTCGACTCACCCCATCCTCCCGTAGGCTTTACTGTAGGTCGGGTCAATCCCGATGGCTCTTTCACAGTCACCAGTTGCTTCGGTATAATTCCCCAGTTTACTGTGAGCTGCGGCCCTGCAGAGAGTTACATCAGATTGCTCAGTTCATATCACCAACCTGTTTGTTTGCAGACATATTAAAAACTGTTAACCGTCAATAGAAGCACAAACTTATGTTGCTTTCTGTAGCGCATACCTGTTGCAATAATACACTGCGTTTCTTAGGTCCAGATCAATGGCCTTTGTGTAGCACTCCAATGCACATCTGTAGTTCTCCTCCTTCATGTGATTGTTCCCTAGAAGTTTAAAAACCAGATTGTTTACAGAGTTCATACAGAAACACTGTGGATACAAACATCAGACCAATGTTTGCGGGGTAACTTTTGTTTTTTTTAATCATTCTGTTCAGTCGGGGAAAAATAAGGACGCCCGCACCCTTTCAATCCTAAAGTTTTACTCATCAGGAGCTGTTTTGAAAAATCATCTGATCCCGAGGTCTTAAAATCAGGTGAATTCAGCTTTACAGCACATTACGTATTGCATTAATTAACAACTACTAAACCAAAATGCCAAGCAGTGTTTGAAAAGTTAAGTCCAGCCTATGATTCAGTAGCAATAACTTGAAGTAATGGTTTTCTGTCTGATGCTATCGGTCTCTCAGGGAGGAATTTTGGCCCACTCTTCTTTCCAACGTTGCTTCAGCTCATTGAGGTTTGCAGCATTGGTTTATGCACAGCTCTCTTCAGGTCCCACCACAGAATTTCAGGCATGTTGAGGTCTGGACTTTGACTGGACCATTGCAGCACCTCAATTCTTCTCTTTTTCAGACATTCTGTTGTAGATTTGCTGCTGTGTTTGGGATCGTCTCCACTTTGGTCCAGTCTGTCCAAAGGACATTGTTCCAGAAGTCTTGTGGTTTGTTCAGATGTAACTTTACAAACCTAAGCTGTGCCGCCATGTTTGTTTTAGAGAGAAGAGGCTTTCTCCTGCAACCCTTCCAAACAAACCATACATGTTCAGACTTTTTCTAATTGTGCTGTCATGAACTTTAACATTTAACATGCTAACTGAGGCCCGTAGAGTCTGAGATTGTCTCTTGGGTTTTTGGCTGTTTCTCTGAGCATTGCACGGTCTGACCATGCTGGGACGTTCACTCCTGGGAAGATTAACAACCATCTTGAATGTTTTCCACTTGTGAATAATCTTTCTCTCTGCCGAATTATGGCCTCAGACCCTAAGAGTTCATATCGAGGTAGTTAACCTCACCTTCATTCTTAAGTTGTTCCGCCCGTTCGATGTCTTCAGGAGACGGGGAGGTTTCTGGTATGGTTAGGTTGTCATTCTGTTCGGCATAGAAGAGTCACTGATGCGATTTAAATAGCACTGACAGAAGACAGTTGAACTTAAACCAGGAAAAGCACCGTAGACTGTAATTAAAAACATCAAGCACTACACCACTCACTTTGATTGCTCCTGTGTAGTTTGCCGTACCCACCTTGAGTAGAGCGTTGAGGAATATCTCTCCAAGTGGCTGTGGAACTGCAAGATGACAGTCACTGGAACTGATCTTGAAGGTAGTCTCCAAGCACTGTATTGCAACTGCGGTGGAGAATGAGTAAAATATGACAGAATAATTCAATGTAACAGAGCGGTCAAAGAAGTGGGCTGTTAACAGCATTGGCAGCACGTCCAGAGCAAGAAGTCTAAACTCCTCTGTTCATTTTTTTAGATTAGATTAAGCCCCTATTATGTGTAGTCACTTGTCCTACTTTGTTACAGTAAAACTTGTTGTCTTTCTCATTTTGGGATGGACAGAGTAGACTCTCATATATTAATGATGGTATTTTCCCGAAGTATAATTGAGTCGACTTACCCTCGAGGCTCTCCTGCTCATCTGAATTCAAAGCACCACAATGTGTTTGATCTCGTAGGAACTGCACAATAGCGAATGCCAGGCGCTTCTCCACTGCCATGTTTACCTCGAAACTGCTGGCAGAAAGGCACCCACATAACAATGACCACATGGTTAATTCATTAGGTGGTTGTTCATAATAAAAGGGATATATGCTTTATGCTTTTTCATTTAAAAACAATAGTCAGATGGAAACCTCTATGCGATGCTGCATGAGCCTGCATGCCCCGCTGTGTTATGAAATCATGATTCAAATATATATATATATATATATATACATATATATGTTTTAAATTAATGGATAACAGCTGTTGAGCTTTTTAACAAATGTTGTCGCTTGATGAAAACAACTTCTTGTTGAGTGCGCTTTAGAACATTTCTGTGGGTGTCTGGAGTTCCTGCCAACGAATAAATCCCACAAAACACAAGTGTGGCATTTTGTTTGGGGACGTCTGGGTCGGAAGAATTCTGAATCACAGATCTGTTCAGATATGCACTCAGTGAAGTTCTACGTCCTACTCCTGGCTTAGAGTGGAAATGTCCATCTTTATCAACTGCAAAGTCAAATTATAGAATTGGAACAAGCAATATTTCTGACATTATATAAAAAAAACGCCCGCGCAACAAGCTGCTGAGATATACAAATGAGAAACTTTAGTGGTGGACCGGACTTTTCTGTTTCTGTAATACCACTTTGTGCCACTAGATAGGACGGGGCTCATCTGCTTTTTGCACCCAACAGATGCAGAAGAGGTTGCCAGCAGTAGCTACCGAGCATAGAGATGAGCAATAAGTAGTGAAAAGCAAAGTGATTACAACAGTGGTGGAAGCTCCTGGCAAGCCAACATAACTTCCGCCACCACCCCATCCCACCTTTATGGCCCAGTCTGCTCAGATTGGTCAGCTTGATTGTCCCACATGCCCAGTTGTAGCATCAATAATGCAAATGTGTAACAGGGTGATGTTTTAAAATGAAGGAAAAAAAGCCTGGAGTACAAATTAGGTCTTTCAGGTAAGTCTTTTTCTGGAAGAGAATAGCTCTCTTTGTTGCTGACCTTGCAAACCCTTCACATGCACAAAAAGTTGTAAAATACTCTAAAAGAAAATAACACAATTTGCCAACTTTATGTTTAAAAACATGTATCAGTGAAGGCATCAGTCATATGAGATTGCTTGTCTGTGTATTATAAATGTTGATTTCTGCCAGGCTGCAGTAAGGGCAGCGCGTAGTAGCTGGGAGAGGACCGGCTCTGGAGGGACATGCCCCAAAACAAAGACCGAAGATGGCGCTGACGCGAACAAAAGGGATTCACTCATCTCCCTGACAACAACTGCATGACACATAAAACCATGCTCATGAGCTGCAGTGGGTCTGCCAGCAGCAATTTAACGGCAGGAATCGACTGATCACTCTGCAGAGGAGTGAAGCGGCAACCACATTCAGTACATAAAACAAGAGCTGCCATTCGCTTCATTTATGGGTCACGTTTAGTTGTTTGGGAAAACAGAGTTCAAGGGAGTCTGACTCTGACACGACAGGATGTGTTGGCGGAAGTCCACATGCAGCTCAGCTGCACTACTTTATAAATGAACAGCCATGTTTGAAGTTTGGCCTTTTCTCGTGAATAGTCTCATCGTTAACTAAATATTTATTCATGAGAAATTAATTCAACATAAAGAAAATACAAATGAAAGTCTTGCATTAAAGTTGATTGAAGCAGTGCCCTTTAGTTTTTGTGCTTAATTAAAGAAAATCTCTGCTTCTTCATTCAAAATAAGATGTAAAACGTTTGAAATTCTAATATTGTGCCAACTCTTATCCTTAATAATGTATTAGGTATGTACCCTCGTTATTAAGTGTTGGTTTAGATGTTCCCACAGCTTCATCACCTTAGTGGACTGGATTAAAACATCATTCTAAAAGTGTATAATGGTTATTATGGTTGGCCTATCCAGTGGGCATCAACAGGCCCAGGTTTCCTGTACACCAACAGACCATTTGTAGTGTAATAAACTGCACCTGTTAAAGAATCTGAACCACTAAAGTGCAATTTAAACAAAAATGAACTCGTGCACTCATATCCATTTTAGCTCAAATACACCCTGCGTTCCCATCACTCCTACAAAGAGGTGATGATAACACACAGCTACCACAACATAAACCGTAAAGCAAAACTGGTTAATCCAACCACGTTATCATCTAGTATCCCTCACAACTAGAAAGGATGCTGGTGGTGCTTTCAATTCTTGTCTCCAAGACAACTCCCAGGAGGAAGAAAGCGAATTCATGCTTTGCTCCACCAACACGCTGGCTCTGGTTTGGTGTGTTTCTCCTCTGTCTGACAAGAAATCTGTGCGGCAGGCTCACAAAGAGAGCCACACAACGGACTATAATCTGACTCTAAGGTGATGGTCATTAACGGACACGAACACTGCCTCATATTTCCATCACGTGCTGACGCCACGCGCTGTTATGTTCGTTTAGGTCCGCTGGCACAGCCACTCCTCCTTCAAGTGTGTTGACACACGTAGATGCGGTGATGCAGAAGCTGTGATGTAATAGCGCTTCACAGGAGAACAGGGGTGTTTTAATTCACCTCACAAATGTCGTATTCTCAAAAAACACAATGCATGAAGGCTAATTCCGCCAGTGACATCGGCAGGTGTCGTTTTAAAAAGCCTAATCTGACAACAAGGCTCGCGCACTGTGCAGCTTGCAGGATCCTGGGCAAAAAAAAAACCCCAAAAAAACAACAAAAAAAAACACAACCCTCCAGAAAACAGCGCGAGGAGAGGAAACAAAGCTCAACCCCGACACAAACATGAATGTATACCTAAGATTTGGTGACAGGATGCCGCCCACCTACCTGAGCTTCTCAGCTGTCTGCTGCTACCGCGTCATGAGGGCTCGTGTGAGACTGCTCGCATCCTCCTCCGCGCCTGCGCGTTGACCACGGAAATAAAGAGGCTTCCCACAGGCGAGAGGGAGGGACGCTGCTGCTGGGGACTGAGGAACAGTAAGGGTTAGACGGGACGACACTGTGTTTTTTCGGAGGAGGAGGAGGGGGTTTGTGCTCGGAAAAACGCATGAAACGCCGGCATGTCTGCGTTAAGAGTTGTGGTCTGCCGAACGCTTTGCACAGTTTGCAGGTATGCTTTCGTGTAAAATGTGTTCATTTAACATGTGCCACAAATCGCAGGATTATCTTCTTCAACTTCTCTGGATTGCTTTGCATTATATTTGCTCCTGCATTTGTTAAACATGAAAAAAAGATGATTTTCCAGGTGTGACTTTTGCTGCTTTTGAGTCCTGGCTGTGATTTGATAGCTCCCTAACAGTTATTCTACTCTGTTATGAGCTAGGTTTGAAAGACTTTCAACTGCCACGGCCGTGAAACTTTACACTGACATGGAAAAGTGTTTCTGCTTAGCATGGAAAAAATGCTGAGCACTTTGTCCATGTGACCTTGAAAGATTTACCGCTTGTGGTATAAATGGGTGACACATTAAAGGGAAAACTAACAAAGTGGCCTGAGGTGTAGTGCAACCAGAGCATCTTCAACTTCAGTGATCCCTCGTTGTTTGTGCGTGGAAGGATCCTGGATCAAATCCGATCACTCTGAGCAGATTTGTATTGATCTGCATTGAACCTTCAATCTAAGTAGGCCCAATCCCCGCCAGTCCCTGCCAGTCCAGACCCTCCCACAGCATAGCAGAGCCACCAGATCCTCTCACAGTGTGGGTCAAGCATTCAGGCCCGGTGCACAGAAGCACACACTTGTCAAGAACTTGGTGAAGGATGGCTGAGCTGACTGTATCACTTTCTTTCCACACCTCTGTGGACCAGTGCATGTGGTGTTTGGAGCACTGAACTCTCAAATGTACACTTATCCTTGCATTGAGGGGTTTATTGTTATTGTGAGATCAGGAGATGGTAAAAGTGTAGATCTTTAGATTTTTTTGTAGATGATGTCATTATTATGGTAGTAAGAAACATGATATATGTTTGTTTTTTTCCCCCAATAGTGTAATTTAAATTTTCAAAACTCTCATTTAAACAGAGGCGTTTCCATTCCCAGGTCCTGGGCTTGTGATATTAAAGTATTTGATCTCACCTGATAAATTAGGGTTACTGAATGGAGATGGAGGTTTGAGTACAATTTTCTTTATTGTTCTTTACTTCCTGTTTCGAATGTTCTTTAATCAACCTTGAAAACGGAATAAAAAGAAAGCGAAGGACAACTCGTCTGACAGCAATGGATTTTGTGTATTTATCCAATGATGTCGCTTATTTTATCGTTATCATGAATGTTTCCTGAGCTTTTGTGAAAATAGTAATGGAGATTAGGAGGAAGCAGTCCAAGAATAACCTTGTAAATGAGAACATGCCAACGGCTCAGTTTTTGTGTGGACATGGCCGACCATCCGACACTAGCATACAACAAACGGTGGTGCAAGACAGATTTAAAATTAGTTCTATCATTTACATTGTGAGTAAAATGATCTCGCATTCATTTTAATGCAGCTTTCTGGTTTATTCTCTAATTCCGGCAGGGTTTTATGGGTGTTTCCAGAGACGAGCACCACCTTCTGGTTCGGGTGCTCTCACATTCTTTTTTTCATGGTCATGTTACAGTTTGTTTTGGCTGAAGTAATCAAAGGACCCCGCGTGTTTTCCAGTAAAGCACTCTTCTCCACAATGATGTTGAAGCTGAACTGATGTCGAAAGGAGAGGAATTGTTCATAAATCATCGGTTTGATAAACTTTAAGATCAGTAGATTTTAAAAGATGACAAAAGACATGAGGTGTCATCAGTTTTCATCCTGCTCATTTAGTCTGATTCCACTGCATCAACGATAAGTAACCTCCTTTCTGTCTCATTCAGCCCTCTGCTGAAGTATTGAAAACAAAAAGTAAAAATCTTACTAAATTAAAGTTAGTGAATAAAGTTTGAATAAACAAGTTGATTATTATCAAAAAAAAAATCATGATGTGTTAGAAAAATTGACCTATTACCACTCTTGTTGCTACAGATTGTGGATAATAGATTGCCTGGTGCTCTGTTAACACCCCCCTTGTAGTTCAGTCACACATGAATGGAGATTTACTGCCACCAACTGTTTGTTTTCTAATGTTGGACAGATTGCATTTTGACAGGCATGCATCAACCAAAGCCAAATGCTGTATGAAATCAAATGTAGAAGGAGAACTTGGAGGAGTTTTTTTTTTTTTTTTTTTTTTTCTTTTCAGATTTGGTGCCAATCAATGGTGCTCGAGGTTTCAATTATCGAAGAACTGGCATGACATGCCATTACATCTGAACTAAATTGAAAATTATCAGATGAAAATGTTCCTAGACTGGGTTTAGTAATTCATACAATTTGATTCGTCAAATTAAATAAGATTGTTCTTTTTAAACCGGTTACTTAACACTGTTTTACACTCCGATATTGAATAGAGGGTCCAATTTTCTTCCAGATCCTTCAAACAACGCCTGAGAATGACCATCCCACGCGGGACAGTGATATCGGCCAGAGACCACTCTCAGACGGGAAATGGCAGAAACACGCTGAAGTGGGACTTGTCTCCAGATGAGATCAGGACCATGACAGACAGCTTGATAGCCAGAGTAAAGACGGTCTATGACGACATTGGATCTCTAAAAATGGAGACCGTCTCAGCTGAAAACACACTGGAAGCCTTGGCTAATGCCAAGCTGGATTACGCATGTAAGTCTTTGAATCAAGCTCCGATTTATTGTCATGAATACATGCATACACACGGAATGTGTCCTCCGCTTTTAAACCATCCAGGTAGGCACCTGTTGACACACATGCACAGTCACACACAACAGATGCCATACACTGGAGCGGTGGGCAGCGCCCGAGGAGCATGGGGGTACGGTGCCTTGCTCAAGGCCGTGACAAGGAGGTGGACTGACACCCCTCCAGCTGTCAGTTTCACCAATCTTTTTTTGTAAGTGGCGAGAGTGGGAATCGAACCGCCAACCTTCCGATTATTGGACGACTCACTCTAACCACTGAGCGCTCCCATGACACATTTATATTTATTTAAAATATTTTTTGGGGCTTTTTATGCCTTTAATGGATAGACAGTTGGAGAGAGAGACAGGAAGCAGGGGACAGAGAGATGGGGAAGACACACGGCAAAGGGCCGTCCGGTGCAGCCGCAGCGAGGACTGCAGCCTCCGCACATGGGGCGGCCGCCCAACCCACCACGCCACAGACCGCCCCACCCATGACACATTTGATTTGAATGGGACATTTTGTGAATAGAGAAGATATCACAAATGTTCCTTGATGAAGGGTTGACTTCAACCAGTGATCATTTTCATTCCAGATTACATTTAAAGCTGAAGTCTGCAAGATTTGTTGTTGTCATACGTAAAGTCCTACTTTTTGGCATTTTAAGAGTTTACATGATCTATCAGAACGCTTGAAGTTGAAAACGGTGACCTCCGTAGTCGCAAAATGCAAGAAATGCTTATTTTTTAACCGAAAAATAAAAAGTTATTCAACTTCCTGTCCCGCCCCTTCAAAACACATGAGAACTCGTGCACGTAGATGTGCACGTCAGATGCGCTTACACGACTCCTCTTTCATCAACTCACCTGTCATTTGCGATCATGGAAGACACAGTAAGTAGACTAGCCCGTAATGAAGTTCAATAGTCTAGATAAATAAGCGTGGGGACGAGCCTACCTTGTATCGCGCGTGCACAAACGGTGATTGACAGGCAGCAGAGCCCAGCTCGTAACCTGATTGGTTACCTTTTACCGGTCCGGTCTGCAATTTTGTAAACAAACCTGCTGGCTTTGGAGGGACCTAGCGGGACATATAGGGGACCTAGAGAACTCTTTTTTTTTTTTGTATTGGGGTATTTAATGTACTACTTTCAGAATCCCCGGACAGTTCCAGGAATTATGCTTGAAAACGAGTTGCAGACTGCAGCTTTAATTGCATTTAATATCATAATCTGCCTTCAGAGTCCAAAGTTCTGCTGGCGTCTTGTTTTGTTGAGCCAGGAGTCCAAAACTAAACCTACAGAACTTTGGCGGATTCTACTGATTATCAAAATGATGGCGGTTTAATTTTCTGTTAATCCATAAATGGATTAAGCTAATATTCAGCGTCACTGCTTGTGGAACCAATTCTTCATACATGAAAATTAAGCACTAAATGCATATACATCCTTGACTTAAAATAGTCCCAAAGAAATACACCACTCACTCAGATTTAATCAAATTTCTTTTTTTTTTTTTTAAAGGATCCTGTCTAATATGATTTTATGGCTCATTATATTATATATCCTACCTGATGACCCCAATGATATGTTGGTCAGCACTGCTCACTGATCTATATAGGGAGTATAGGGAATAATTCACTGAGTCTGGTCCATTTTTTTCTTTTCTTTAGCACAAGTTTCTTGTGTTTACCTAGAATTATTTAATATTTATTGGAGGAGACGGTAATTAGAACACACAAAGACCATAAGTCTTGGTGGTCGGGGTTTCTTCCAAACAAAACCACAGTTGTTTTTAATGATTTTTCTCATCAGCAGAATCAAATTAGTGCTTGCAGCTGAGCATCTGAGGCCTTTTATTTTTTTTTTAACAAAATCGAAACATTAAAGGATGGACCAATCCACTGGTCTTTTAATGAGACTATGTATAAAACGTCCTGTGTTCTGCAAATCATTGAAACGTTCACCGTTTTGCTTTCATTTTGTTGCTCTCTTAGCATCGCGACATGTTCTCGACTTCCCTCAGTACGTTTGTCCCGACAAGGAGGTTCGATCTGCGAGCACAGAGGCAGATAAGAAGCTGTCCGAGTTTGACGTGGAGATCGGCATGCGGGAAGACGTGTTCATACGAATTACTGCCTTGCAGGTGCATAAAAAAATGTACCCTATACATTTTATTTTATTTTATACTATGACACTTTACACAGACATTTTTAAATTGTGTGTACTATTGTGAAAGGGCTCTTATATTATTCATATTTAATTTTAATTCTCATTTTATTGGCAGCAGGACAAGGAAGAAATTTCACTGCACATTGTACTGTGTATGATTGTGTATGTGATATTGTGTATATCCTGTATCCTGCACCCGATGTCACATTTACCTAAACATGCACATCGCTAAGAATATCGTGGAGGCGAGGTTTATATAAACACTGCAATTCAATAAGGCCCCTGGTCCACAAAAGCAATGATGTGTGCAAGCAATGTGGTGTGAGGATTAGATGAATTTATCTCAGCAGTTATTCCAATGTTCTATTAAGATCAAGGATACGCCGCCCTCATCTGAGCCCGACCGCTGGTTCTTATTTAACCTTGGAAAGAAATTGAATCTCATTTTCTCAAAGGCAGCCAGTGCCGTGTATGATTTCATGTAGTGGTGGCTCATTTTCATGCAGCAGCGATTAAATAGATGATTTAAAAAAATTATTTTTGTTTTTTTTTAAATGTCTTAAACCCATTCATATGATTATGTTTTGACAGAAAAAGCTTCAAGACAGTCTTTCAGCTGAAGAGAAGAGGTTCTTAGACAGGCTTGTCACATTGGGCCAGAGGAAAGGATTGCACCTGTCTAAAGATATTCAGGAGGTAATGCAGTGTGTTGTCTGAGTATGGTTCATTTTTACAGTTCGAGATGTTTTTCAGTGTCTTACAACCCCTTTTTCCAGAAATGTTAGGATGTAAAAATGTATATAAAAACAGGAAATAGTAAAAAGACAAGACAACAAACTGAACGACTATGTACATTAAAAAAAAATAAAAATAATAATAATGCTGATTTTGAATTTGGTGCCAGCAGCACATGTAACAGAAGCTTTTGCGGATTAACAAAAGCATTGTGTTGAAGAACATTCCCAAGAAATGTCAGTAGAAATCTCTATTGGAGGAAAAAGGGGCCTGATCTCATCTGCTCTGTGGTCTGATGACTCAAAGTTCAAAAAGTGCTCCTTGTAATCAGTTCTATAGTTTAAATGAAGCAATGCATATCATGTATTCTGTTCTTATGTTCAACTTTTTCAGGGTCTGCTCTCTGCTCTGTAAACTGACCAAGTCAGGAAAGAAAACAAGAACAAAAACATACATTTATCTTTTTATTTCCTGACTAATTATCTTACATAACAGAGACAAAATTTGATTTTCTGGCGTAACGTTCTTGCCGCGTTCTTTTCTTTTCCAAGGAAGTAAAACAAACTTCCAAGCTCATCAGCGAGCTCTCCATAGAGTTCAGCAAGAATCTGAACGAGGACAACACATTCCTGGTTTTTTCCGAGCATGAATTGGGTAAGCTCATCGGCATAAACGCCCTGTCTTCTCTGAAACTGCTCGAATTATTTTCACTTGTTTTGTGCGCCTTGCGAAGGCGGGCTGGCTGACAGCTTCCTCAACGGCTTGGACAAGACGATTGAGGGTCGGTATAAAGTGACTCTGGAATATCCTCATTACTACCCGCTGATGAAGAGGTGTCACAATCCTGAAACGAGGAGGAAGATGGAAGCAGCTTTTCACAGCAGGTGTAAAGAGGTAAGTGAAGTCAATGAAACTTACATATTCAATATCTGCAGCCCGGAAATGCTGTTACTTAATATTGCTTTATGATATGATATGAAATTTCAGTCCTTTATATAAATGAATCTATGTTTCTGAGGAGGTTTATGTTTGTTTGTTTGTTTTTCTTTTGGCAAAGAGCCATTTGGATTCTCTGATTACAGTCTTAAGTCTTAACCCACCCCTCATCTCTTTAAATCTTCTTTCCGAGGAGCTAGACTTTCTTATCTTTTTAAGTGGTCCTGAGCCATAGTTCTCCAGGATTTCTGAAGGCCCTTAAACGTTTTTTTTTGGGGCATTGCCTACTTTAACACTGACCTACGAATCAGCCAAGCCTAATAAAAAAGCACATTACTCGAGGGATGAACCAGTATTGTAACATAACAGACAAACTGAGCAAAGACCCTATTTAATATTGTGTCTTGGGGCACTTTGTTACTACCAGCCTTTCACAAAGACACACCCATTTCTTTAGTTGTGTCTACAGAAAAAGCCAAAGACAACACAGAAAATAGTATTTTTGCATCAGCAAGGTGATTCCTTGAATATTCCTTGATATTTTGAAAATAATTATGATTACAATTAATTGAATTGTTGTATTTGGTGCTATATAAATAAAACTGAATTGAATTCCCAAAGAGCTATTTGCTGTAAACAACCACTACGCACCATCTGTGGCATGAAATAACTCCGCTGTTGTTAATGACACGATGGAGAAAGATCCATTATCATCTGCGCGGACGTATGGCTGCGCTCTCCACAGATCTTACCAGCTGCTCTGGTGTTGTATTTCTGACGGTCGCTGCTCAGGAAATGTTTGCTGCTCTGAACATTCTCAGACCTGTTACATTACTGCCATAACCATAGATGTCACCAAATAAAGCAGATTTGTTTTTTTTTTGCCTTTCTTTTCCAGGTGAACACGGCGATCCTCGAACAGTTGATCCAACTCAGGGCAAAGGTCGCAGACTTACTTGGTTACAGTAGCCATGCAAACTATGTGCTGGAGATTAACATGGCCAAAAATGCAAGCAATGTGTCTGACTTTATAGGTATGACCCCGCTGACATCTCAGCACGCACACACACAAGCATACTAACATTCAGCCATTTAAGATTAAGATGAGGATAAATGTCACCTGACAACGATGTGGCAGTAAAGAAGAAACTTAACTGGACCAGTGAATGGGAAAGAAGAGTTTAGTGTCCGTTACTCTAAATTCTTCTTATGAGTAGAGTAACAGGCAGTGAATTATGACTCATGCCGGCAGGTGGATTATATTACAAACAGAAATGGGCTCGTTGTGTGAGAACAGTTTCTGGTTATTGTTGTGCAGTACTGTGATAGGCTCACCGTGTCGTCCTCTGGGGAAGAAAAATAAATAAATTGCAGTTTACTCAGACGAGCAGTAATATACGGAGTGTCCAACGCAAATTATTGATTAAAAAAAAAAATTCCGAATATGGCAGCAAGCCTGACCTAAATATGCAACAGAATATGCAGTGCACGCATCACTTTTAAAATGTACTCCAATGTATTGAGTGTAGAGAGATCAAAAAACAGCTGACGGCGTTAAATGTACAGCGACGAGTGGCGGCGACGGAGGCACAGGAACATTATTTTGTTGGCCCATATGAGCACTTAAAAGCACAACACATGCATCGGGTCATGATGAGTGAAACTCAGCCACGGGAGGGTTGAAACCCTGCACCCGTGCATCCCCAGTGACGATGACCTTCTTTCCATAATGCACCACTTGGGAGATCCTCTCGCTAGGAGGAGAAACTGCATCAACACATGTGCAGAACAACTGTTTCTGCTGAGATGTCAACAATTGGGCTTATGGAAACAGACAAAGAGTGGGGGGGGGAGAAAAACAAAAGCAATTTGAAGCAGAAATGGAGAAAAAAAAGATGCAGATGAATGTCGAGACTAAAATGATGGAAGAGCTTTGACTCCAGGCCTGGCTGTTTTTGAGATGATCACATAAAAGGAAACTTGATCTGGTTTAGTGCCACCACTGGGTTCAACTTTTGGGCTCTGAGTAGTGATGGTAAATTTGGGTCAATTTCAAGAAAGTTCTTAATTTGTGAACAAAAACCTTGTAAAGGCATAAAAAAAGTAGAAGAGTTGGAACAGAAACGGGACTCCTGCTGAGTCGCTGCTTTGATCCCTCAGATGCATTGCACATATTGATGTTTGTCCGTTGAACCACGAAGATTGTGTTTTTCTTCCCTGAACAGATGCTTTCTATGAGAGACTGAAGCCCATTGGAATCAAGGAGAGGAAATATATCCTTGCATTGAAGAGGAGGGAGTGCTTGATGAAAGGCTTCCCGTTTGATGGGCAGATCAATGCCTGGGACCTGCCCTACTACATGAATCAAGTGGAGCAGTGCAAGTTTGCTGTGAACAAGGACAAACTGATCGAGTATTTCCCACTTGAGGTGGTGACGGAAGGACTGCTCGGTATCTACCAGGAGCTGCTGGGTCTCACCTTCGCAGAAGTGGAAAACGCTCATGTGTGGCACGAAAATGTCAAGCTATATTCGGCCCACGACACCGAGACGGGGGAAGAGATTGGACAGTTTTACCTGGACTTGCATCCAAGGTAGACATTGTGTCACGTGTGAAACATCCAGTTTACAAATATGCTCTGCGTGTGATAAGATCGTTGCCATTCTGTTCGTGTAAATGTTCAGACTTCATCTTGACTGTAAGATTTCTCCAGGAAAGGAAAATATGGCCACGCAGCTTGCTTTGGGCTCCTGCCTGGCTGCAGAGGACCTGATGGAAAACGCAGGCTTCCAGTAGCGGCGATGGTGGCCAACTTTACCAAGCCAAGAAAAGGCTTTCCCTCCCTCCTCCAACACCATGAAGTGGAGACATATTTTCACGAGTTCGGCCACGTCATGCATGAGCTCTGCTCAAGGGTGCGCCAGTGTAAACAACACAATCTGTACTTTCAGTCTCTTTGCATACAGAGTGTTGCATGTTAATTTTAAATTGAGGAGGCTTAATTTTCCTCTTGTGTGTGTGCGTGTGAGTCAGACCACTTTTTCAGAATTCAGTGGAACTCTCGTGGAGACGGACTTTGTGGAAGTGCCATCTCAGATGCTGGAAAACTGGGTTTGGGAAAAGGAGCCTCTAAGAAGAATGTCTTGCCACTACAGGGACGGCACGCCAATCCCAGACAATCTGCTCGATAAACTGATTGCCTCCAGAGTAGCCAACACTGGTCAGACGCTTAAATTCTCAGAAGAATATAAAGCGGTCTGTGGCACTTTTGCATATGTTCAGAGTCTCTGTGAATGTGCTCTCCTCCTGTTCAGGTATGATGAACCTGCGCCAGGTAGTCCTCAGTAAAGTGGACCAGTCCCTTCACTCCAGCCAAAGTGCAGATACAGCGGAAGTGTTTGCAAAGCACTGCCAGGACATCCTGGGTGTCCCTGCTACGCCAGGTCAGTTGTGACATGAGCAACAAGCGCAGAGAAAAATGAATAAATACTATTTTGAGGCCAAGTTTTTCTACATTTGTACATTTTTTTTTGTTGTCTTATTGACACTTTTAGACATTTTGTTTGCGCGTTTTTAGCTAATTTGCGCACAAGGGGACCGGCCGTTCACCAAGGGGGCCCGGCTCTGTTAAATAAGACATTAGTTGCATTAATTCAATTAAATTTATTTATTTATAAAGCACCTTTCATACACGATGTAACACAAAGTGCTTTACATGAATTTTTTTTTAACACATTAAAAACACAGGTCTTTACACACTCAGATAATTGACTTAACAAATGTTAAAAAGCACCCCCGATCATCCTAATCTCTGTCGCATGCACTCGCATGCACTCATGTATACACACACACACACACACACACACACACACTGTGTGTGTGTGCGTGAGAGAGTGTGTATTTGTTTGTTTATTTTTGGTGTCCCTGTCCATTGTGATACATGTATGTTTGGCTTGCTCACATATTCATATACACTGATGGTAACTAGCACATACATGCTGTACATTCACAAGGACCACAATGGAAACAAGCTTCCCAAGCTTTTTTGTGTTATCCTTTTGACATGTTGTACAAGGTTTTCAAGACATATTTATTGACTTATTTATTTGTATACCTTTTTAATGCTTTGCACAATGTCAATAAACAAAATCAATCAAATCAAACAACCCCCCCACCCCCATCCCATTTAACCTATAGTTTCTGTCTCTTCAACGGAATAAAAATACGAAAGTGCACATCTGGCTTGACGCTTGCAGACATGATTTGTGAATTGTTGGGAGGGCGTTTAAAATATTGAAAGTATGCTACTTTTGCCGTGCATCTCTATTTTTCTCTGATCGTGTGTAAATTCTGCAATGAAGTGTGAAAAACTGTTTTCCTTGAGTGTGCACAACGTCTGGTCTGTCGTTCATCTATATGTAAACTAATCTTGCGAGGTTATCGTTACCTAGCCTGGTTAAATTGTTGACTTTTTTTTTTTTCTATTGTCTAAAAAGTTGTTCAAAACTGCTGGATTAGGAAATCGACAAAAACTGGAGAGAAGAGAGAACAATTGGCTTATAAAGAGAAATTGAATCACAATGCCTGGGGATGTTTTTTGGATAAATTAAAGAAAAAGGATCCGCATGCTAGACTGGACTGCTGGCCTTTATACCCTGCCTCTGTTCACATTGCCACACTTTGTGTTTGAACTGCGCTGATGCAATTTGTGCGAGTTAAAAGTTGTGAATCCCTTTGAAAAACAGTACTACAGGTACAGCTAATTAAGCAGCTTGTGCTGTGCAGCAGAATCTGACCCTTTTTTTATTTTTCTTTGCTCAATCACTAAACCTCCTAAAACATTCGGCTGTGTTCTTTTTATTAAATCATAGTCCTGCCGGTTTTTAGAACTGATCAGTCCCATTACTAATAAAGAAGATTTAGTTTAATCTTGAACTTGTCAAAATTTGTGTTGAGCATTTGGTGTTGTTAAGTAGAAATGGATTAAGTCATGAGTTTGGAGGTTAGTCTTAAGCCCTATTCGGACGGGACTAGTTCAATGGGGGGACGTGTGGTAATGTTGGTTAACCAGACGACGCCAGGGAGAAGAAATGACCAATTCGGACGGGACAAGAAATCCCTGTAATATTCATCTAACATGGGAGGAGTTTTCTTGAATATAAAGCATTCTGCTCCAAAATTATTGTATACAAACGCAGAAGACTTTTTTGTTTGTTTACCTGAATGATAAGTATTACTAAAACGTATTGTACAGTATAACAGAACAGAAGATTTATTCATTTTTGACCTTAATGTAAAGTACTGTTCACCAAAGGTTTTGCTCAGGATACTTATTTTACCTGAATGTAAAGTATAGTTTAAAAAAAGGATTGCACAACGAAACTTAAGTGTCATTTTCTATTTTACACCTAATTGTTTCTCTCTTTAAAAGGATGTGACGATATATTCCGTACTTATTACCGAAGGTCGCATTTGCACGGGATTAGTATTACCTATGGTAGATACTCCGGACCGTTTCACAGGAGGTAGAATTCTCGGCAAAGTTTACCGACATACTCCGCTATCTTTACTGACATGGCGCGTTCGGACGGGACTAGATTTCCCGGTTATTATTACTTTACCCCAGGTCCCCCCATTAAACTAGTCCCGTCCAAATAGGGCTTTAGTGTGTGCATGAAAGATTGCTACACCATGGAGCCAAAAATGTCCACTTTACATTCTTTTGAACTAAATTCTTCAGACGAAAGATTAAAATGTGTGAATGAAATGAAAATGCACATATTAATTGGAATATAATACATTAATACCCTGCCTCTTTCCCAATGAGACCTGGGCTCCAGCCCTCCCGCGACCCTCCAGTTGGATTAAGCGGGTATTGAAAATACACATTAATATTAAATGTGTACATGGTGTATGTCGCCAATGTCATGTATTTGGATAAATCTGTGCATGAAGACATCTATCTGGGATTAGAATTCATTCAAATCAGAGGTTGATACCTAAAGAAGACCACTTCCCTCTCTGCTGTGCTTCAGCTATGCCTCCAAAGCTCCTCCCTGAAGAGGAGGCTGTAATGCATTGTGGGAAGTTGGATTGACCTGAAATGTATTTTTCTCATTAATCTGCGTATTGTGACAGTTTCAGCAAAAATAACAAAGCTTCTTGTTGAAGTTCCCTTGTTCTACTAATAATATTTTTAAAAAATCATTAAGTTTGATTGTAATTACCACATTGTGGTTATCCAAAGATTGTTTTTAATTTCCTTTAGCATATACCTTAAAATTCTTCTTGTCATGTTTTGTCTTCTGCAGGTACCAATATGACAGCCAGTTTCAGCCACTTGGCTGGCGGATATGATGGCCAATACTACAGCTATCTGTGGAGTGAAGTCTACTCAATGGACATTTTTTTCAGTCGTTTTAAAAAGGAAGGCATGATGAATCCAAAGGTTGGTCCGATAGATTCTCTTATTTAATTTAATTGTAATTTGGTTTAGTGTAGGATTGTCTTTATTAGTACATCTGTGGCTTGACAGGTTGGAAAAGAGTACAGAAGGGTGATTCTGGAAGCTGGTGGCTCTGTGGATGGAATGGACATGCTGAAAACCTTCCTCGGGCGTGAACCACGTCAGGAAGCCTTCTTTCAGTGCAAAGGACTGATTAAGTCACAGGAAACGCAGACGTCGTAATTCTATTTACAACCAGTTTTTAAAAATATGGGGATGTTCAATAATATCTAAATAAAGAATGAAAACAGCAACATGTTTCAGTTGTGGTAATAGATGAATGTAGAGGTGGTTTCATAAAAAAACAGAGAAGCTGAGTTTGCTGTGTTGTGACACAGCGAAAAAATAACATTCATGGATCATCTGTATAAATGTCTCATTTGTGCACAGGGGACAATGCAGAAAACCAATAATTAGTGATCGTAATCAGGCTGTAATGCATTGAAATCAGACAGGATTCTGCAATGGAAATCACTGCATTGGTTCAAGACTATTTCTAAAACCCACTGTCAGTGAACAGGATGGGTTGAATGATTTCTAAAAAATAAAATAATATATGACCTCATGCTGTGTTTACCTAAGCCCTTTTCCTTAACTTTAATGGAAGATGTCATGGGGTTAAGGAAGGATGGGAGGAGAGATTCATGAGAATCTGACCACACTTTCACAAAGCTGTGATGCAACTCTGCAGCACTGAAACTACAAATATTTAATAATAAGTTTTATACTAAAACCGTTTAGGATGCTTTGTCCACTGCTCTATCGCATATGTGTCTATAGCATAAGTTAGAAAATATCACTTTATGATCAAGGCTGGTAATCATCCCTCTGTCATCATTTATCCACACCGATCCCAGTTGGTGTAACCGGATACATGTGATCAAACTTGGGCAATTATCTCCTTCATGGATGGAAATTATGGCTGCTGTGTCCTCCAGGCTATTGAAAAGAAGGACCATTTGACTTGTTATCAGATCTGATGGTATGGAGGTATAATTGTGGACACCGCATGACCGGAGCAACATATGCTGCCATTCAGACATCTTTATATAGGACCTTCTTGCTTATTTTATCCAGACAGTGCCAAACCACATCCTGCGTCTACCACAGCACAGCTCTGTAATGAGAGTCTGGGTATGAAACTGTTGAACATTTCGGGGCATTATCATATGGACAAAAATGCAATTCCTTCAAAAACCACCAGCAACTTAGTTCCTCAGTTATCAAAACTGAGCACATATCTTTAATTGTCCTTCATTTTCCATACCCATTTCATCCTGTTAAGGGCCGTTGTGGCTGTTTATCTCGCTTTCTGGCCCTGCGATGAACTGCCGGTCTGTATCCTGCCTCTGGCAGCTGCGATAGTTATATCTCAAATAAAAATAAATTAGGCTCTCTGACATTTGAGTGTCCTGATAAACCATAGCAGTGTGACAGCAAGTTAGCATGCACTATGGACAGATGTAACACATGCCGTTAAAAATGACCAGATTCCATTTCAGTATGCTGGTTGAAGGAGCCCTGTTTTCTGCACTCTTGCTCACCTAATGGAACCAAGCCGTTCTTTACGCTAAATTTGCCTCATCTTGTGCTTTTCGTGCTATAAGTCCAATTGCGGCCTAATATCGAGGCTGTCCTGGTGATGGAACTGAGCCATTGTAAACCAGTTTAATCTTTGACTTCCCTGCTATCAGGATTTTAAATATGTGCTATAAATTTTTTTTTAAAAAAGAGACCTCTACTTACCGCAGCCCTAATGTTGAACCAGCTGAATGGAGCTCAGACATCACTAACTTCATTATTTGCCCAAAACTCTTCAGCATTTTTGAGCAACACCGTCTGGTTTTGCAACTATTCTGCTTAGAATGTGAGGTCATGTTATCAGTGCACACGCTGATAAGAAACTGTTTCAAAACTACTGACAGATGTGAGAACAGTCGAAGCGGCAGCTGTACATGCAGTGCAGTGTTCAAACTGCAAAGTATCGGGGCTTATACAACCTAAATGTTTATGCATATCGTGGAAAACTTGTTGTTATGAGACAAGCTCCTGATTTCCGTCATCAAAAAAAAAAAATGCCTTCATGACAAGAGGAACCTTTGATTTGCTCCATTAATATGTCGTCTCTCAGACAAAAGAGAAGAAAATGTTGAAAATATACATTAAGGTATTGATTTTACTTTACATTACATCCAAGCTTCATATCAACATATACAATTTCAACTTGAAACACGGTGACTTGTTTCAGGTTCACCTCTAAAAAGTTGTTTCCATTAAATATGTGTGGCTTTTGTTTTTGTCTTTATTCCAACCTACACTGATCAGCCATAACATTATGACCACCCGACTTCCATTAAGTAGGTCGTTCTCGGGGGCAAATAGAGCTCTGAGCTGTCAGGACACGGACCAGGAACATTTAAGGTTGTCCTTGAGTGTTCCATAACAGGTTGCTAGATCCTGAGTTTGGAGTATGGAGGCCAGGTAAAACACCTCAGGCTCTCTGTTATGTGTTTTGAGGCCCTCGTTGGCAGTTTGTTTCTGGCCGACTGTCAGGTGAGGCTGCTACTGAAAGGGGAGTGTTGTTGCTATGTGGCATGACTGGTCTGCAAAAAACGTTTAGATCGGTGGCAAGTATCAAAATAACATCTATTCATCTATGTGAGTGGTATACAGGTTTTCCCATCAGAACATTGCATCGTGATTAAAAATATACATGTGAAAAATCCATTATATGACAATCTTTGGCTCAAATATTGCAGCAAACCTGGTTTTGTCCAACATTAAGATTTCTGTTTTGGAAATGTAATCAAAATGAGCACAAATGTAAGTGATCATGTTTTTATAGTTATATTTAATTGTATTTAATGTACTTTAGTCACCTCTAATGTCTCATCTCCACCGAGAGAAAAAGCTGTAGCCTACTTACACCAGGTGGCGCCACAAGATAACAATATTAGTCCAGGTGTAACACCTTTTTATACACGTAAATGTGACTATTAAAAAACGTATGTATGGCTTGCTTGTACATTTACAGTTTGTAGTCTGCGTGGAAACGTACTTGTCGCTGATTTGAAAGGGAAAATACAGTCGAACCGATGGGCTGGGGTAGATAGGGGTAATCACCAACACTGTCTGGGTGAGATAGTAAAAGCATCATCGAGGGGGCTCTCGGTGAAGCTGGAGTGGAGAAAGCGACTTCTGGTGTACAGCCTCCCACACGTAGAGGTCGCAGAGAAGAAACTCGCCTCTCCATGCAGTACTTCACCAGCCTCCGTGTAGCTCTGTCGACTCCATACAGCTGCGTTTATTGCCAATGATTAAACATAAGGAAATTATGACAGAAAACATCTGGGCGCGGCACACTAGAGGAAAAGGTTTCGCTCTGCCGGAGGTCGCACGCATTTTTGCCTTTTGTATTTCCTTGCTGAATGTCGTGGACATTTTGGATTTTTTTTAATATTCTGTGTCATTATTTCGTACCTGTTACGGACCATTTTGCTCCCGTCTTCGCCTTCGGTTCGTTTGTCTGAGTCACGTTTGGAAGGTAACACTTTTAAGTCCGAAAACAGCTGGGAACGTTCAACTACTTGAGGGCGGCTTGCTGAGGAGAATGTGCGCACTGGGCCAGCTTCGACTTCGAGTTGCTCTTTAAGTGGGCAGCATTAGCTCGTTGCTAACGCTAGCCAAACCCAATTCAACTATCGTTGAGAAAATCTGTGAAGCAAGCGAACAGCCTTCTCTCTAAATATATATGCTTTTCGGGATAACGGCATACTTTCCACAACGTGGGCATCATTAAGCGAGACACCGACTCGAGGTTCATTGCGGTAAGTCGCTTTGTTTGTGCAAGTTACTGCTTCTGTCTGTGGGGCCCCATACACCGTGCTAGCATTACTGCTAGCTCGCCCTGGTCCCATTCTGATGCTGTCCGACTTGGAGCCTTACTTATTAGTTTAGTAGATTTTAATCGTCAAATTGCAATGCTAGAGCCCTCACCTGAGTGCTGCTACTTAAGTGAATGTTGTTTGCATATTTTCCGTCTAAAACAACAGTGGAGTTTGGGATATTTTGAGTGTTTTTTTTTTTTTTTTTGGTAGGTTTTACATCAACAGCTGTACGTGGCTGCTCCTTTGCTATTAAGCTGTATAACCTCTTTGTCATTTGCAGTCAGCAGAACATCAAACGTAACGTATTGTTGTTACAATTTAAAGCAGTCAATATATTTAATACGGTCGCTAATAGCAGTCATTAACCTAATAGCTGTATTGCAACAACAGCGGCAGTCGTGGCGGAGCACCTTCAGCTCCTCTATGGATGGGGATTAGAGAGCAGTACACTCAACACAATCGGTGTTTTCATTTTCTCACCCCCTCACTAATCAGCTTACTATCTGCACTTAACTCGAGTGTTAAGGTTGGAGATGGAACTGGATGTTTGTCGTTTAGTTTGATTTGTTTAATTACAGCAGATCCGCCTGGGCTTGTTTTCCTCAGGGAGACGTTGTCAAGAGACTCAGCCTCGAAAATAACAAATTGTGAGTAAATGAATGAATAGATCAAAACTGAAGGAAACCAAACAACATGCAGGTGGAAATAAAGGAAAGACTTGTCTTTTTTTTTTTCTCCCTGCCTGACTAACAGGTATCTTACAGTGGAAGCTCCTGTGTCTGCGTCACATTGTGTTTAAAATGCAGATGTTTTCCAGCCACTAAGACTAATAGAATGTGGTCTGAATTGTACATATTCATGCGTCTATGTAGATTGTCTTGTTTCACAAAGCACTAAAGAGTGGACGCTGCTGGACCAGCCATAGAGACTGACAAGTGGTGTTACCAAAGGGAGTATGTGGCTGTATGTTTGCATGTAAATCAGGTGATTCAGGTCCTCTGTGTTGCTTGTTACAGAGAGGGCCAATGCTCCCTCACCCTCATCACACCCAGGCTTTAATTCTGCATAAATATTTCCTTTCTCCTGGCTATTTCGGATGAGTAGGACCTGAGAAGTGTAAAATATAAGCATAAGGGCTTTGAACAGGAAGTGGTTTCTGATTTATAGATTTAAAAAAAGGTGTCTATGTGGCGACCATGTGTCTATAAAGGTGGTTAAAACTCAAGTTCTCAATTTGATGGTATCGCTGTTGAATAGTTAAACTGAAACCATATCTAATTAGCATTCAAAGACTATCCTTGCTGTAATGAAATGTAAACAGACACAAGGACCAATCAGCTGCCATTTGTCACTGTTGTCAGCCTTTATTCTACTGGGAAGCGAGTTTTCACACAGCCAAGTTTTGTTTGTGTTAGATGGCTTGGCATGACTTCAATCTCTACTCAAAAGTAGCGGGTAATACAACGGCGATTATGGTTTTTCTTTGTTAACCCAGGCTTTCTTCCTCGTGCGCTTTGCAGGCTCATTTGAAATGGGTGTTTTTAAGTGTTGTTTGAGGCTTCTTCTACACAAAGCATGGCAATCACCTGACAGATGATTCATAAGAATGGCAGATTTTATGAAAGATATGGGTTATGAGTTTAGTTTGAGCTGCCAAGGTGATCTAGTCAGGTTAAAAGAGAGCTGCTGAAATCTTTCAGTCCATCATGGCTCACAAAGCCACTGATCTCTCTTCGTTGTACACCCTCTATTAGTCATACAATTGTAGATTATAAAATAGACGTTTATTATGATATTGACTCATGGTACGTGTTATCTATCCCTATATTACGCCACAAGTTGAGGCATTCTTCTCTCTAACTTTTGAGTGTTCTCTTGTATTCTTTAAGCCTTATTTATCAGAGCAAATGCTAGATTGGTTCAATCTGTACGAATAACACAGGTGAAGCCTTCTTACAGTATTGTATAGTGTTCATTGACATATTGAAACCCATTTCTGGTGGTTAACTCCCTTTAAGCTCCTCATAAAATCATTTACAACCGGCCTTATCTGGAACCAAAGATAAGATCGGCACTCACAGAAGGCTTCCTACTATACTGCTTGTTTTCTCACAGTAGTATTGTTACACTTGCCCAGCTGTTTGTTCTGCCTCTTTGGAGACTGAAAGGAAGCAAACATCTGACAAAAGCAGCAAAGTCATGTTCCTTATCTTTATTATACCCCGGCCATGCTAATCAGGGTGCATCGTGCTCACTTACAGATCTGTTGCCTTCATTGGGAATTCTTTCTCCACCAAATGTTTAACTCGGACGAACTGATTTGGTCAGATATGTTAAAGCCGTTTTATTTTTGTCTTTAATGGCCAATAATTGTTTTGGTCAGCTGTTCTGAATTCTCCCTGGATTACTTTCAGGTAATACCATTTTCAAAAGCTTCCCAAAATGTCATCTTTACTACCTTAGTGATGTAGTTCCTGTTGAAACAGAAACTGTAAACCAATGGAATATCGGATGACAGGTGGGATTTCTGGACTTTTGTTGACTTCTAGTATTGCAGTTGAACAATTGACTCAGTGCTCTGTGTATTGTGTCCTTATCAGCGTGACTCTAGGTGTCTATGACACAAGGTCATTTTATGGCAGAGAGCAGCTTTTTATTTTTACTTGTTAAATATACCTCCCTGTGTGGCCAAACAAGTGCTCATTTCCTCTTCAGCAAATTAATCCTAGGTCTGACTCATGTTTTAGGACAGTTAGATATCCTAGTCCAAGCAGCACGTCTTCACTGACTAAACACTCTTGTGACATTCTTGCTAGGCAAGGAAAGTTTATTTGTAGAGCACAATTTGTACACAAGGCAATTCAAAGTGCTAGTGATTCAGTATAGCACCAGTAAACCCAAGTTGTCTCGTTAAGATGTGAGAACATGTATCCCGTGGCAGATGTACCTGCACCTGCTTTCATCTGGCTTTTTAGTGCAATGACAAAAGTGTTCAGTTGGTATTCAGTTACTCCTGAAATGACTGCGGTAGCAGCAGGTATTTATCTGCCCCAGCTCCGATCAATATTGATTGGAACGCAACATCTCGTTGCACATGCTCATTTAGAGTGGGCAGGGCTCACTTTATCTTTACAGAAACCTATAAGAGCTGTTTGTGTTTTTTTGTTTTTTTTATTACTTAATTACCAGCTCATCCGTGGGGGTGGAGTGTCCACACTTTAGTCAAGAATAAAAAGTAGGAGCCTTATCATTATCTTTTCAGAAAGTTGTGATCAGGATTTGCAGGATGCAGTCCAACGCCTTCCCTTGGTGTTGTTGGAGCTCGCAGGCTGTTCCCTGGCAGGTGGTGGCAGTTACTGGACATAACTCCAGTTCTATAAGTGGGTTGTAGCTCTCAGATCACTGCAGGGTAAATGCATTACTGGGAGTGGTAAAAGATTTAATAGGCTTGTTTCAAAAGGTGAAGCGGTGTTTAAAAACCCAGTTTTGACTTTGTATAAGACTGTCCCTGCATTCTTGTTGTTTTCCTATGCATTTGGAAATATTTAGCTGACAAATGTATTGGACTCGAACCTTTTCTTTATTTTTGCCATGGTTTGGGGTATTTGGTGAGTTGATGCATTAAGTTTGTATGCAGCCCTCTGTCAGGTCCCTGCAGAACAAGGTGTTGCATGTTATTGTGAGTTTGAATTAATGGACTAGTTTAGAAAGGCTATATAATGCTAATCTTTCCTGTAGAGCAGAAGGAATTGTGTAATTATCTGATTTAAGTTGAGGCTTCTCTTGGTGGGTTTGGTTTAGTTTCTGTGAGATATGAGCGTCTTTCAGTTTTGGACTGAATTGGACCCTCTGCTTTTGGAAATGCCAACATTTTCTGATATTTTGCAGGCCGTATAATTGAGAGATCAAGGTATTTTGAGCAAATTGAACGATCACGTGGAGTCACGTGTGCTACTTTGGAAACCCAATGGGACCATAGCCTTATTAGATACAGATATATACAGATAATTTAAAGTTAGTTTACATTAGCAACCTCTATGTTGTGGTTCTAAACTCAACTCGCTTCTTCAGTGTCAAGGCCTTTAGAAACGTTATCACTCCAGCGGAGAAGCAAAAGTTGAAACCCCAGCGTCCCGTATTCACTGTGATAAATGTAACTAGCACTTTTCTCATATGTTACTGAGAGTAAGACATAACCCACTCCTTCCATGTTTGCATGCATGTCACTTCTATTCTAGTTTGGAGCATGGGCTGATATTTTATTGCTATTCCAACATCGTCAGTGTTTCTGCTGGTATAACTTGTTAAAACTACTTCTGAATGCAATGCTTTAAGAAAGTGGCTGGTTTAGATACATGTGAGTCAATGTGTGCGTGAGTGCTTGTGTTTTTTTTTTTGTTTTTTTTTATTGGCTTTTTATACTTTTCATGGCCTTGCCACCCACCCACCCCCCTGCCCAATTCATGCAGATTCCTTAGTGAGCAAAAAGTTTGGCTGCCAAGAGGTTGATGGACTGCTCCTTATAGCAAGTGCAAGCTTGCATCAGAGTTGGGGGGGCGGGGGTGAATGGCTCGATTGCACGCAACGGCAGCGGTGACTTTGGAAATGTGGTCATGTGAAAAAGCAGAATCATGAGATTGAGTCAGCAACCTGAGGATGACCATTCATGGTCACACAGCTGTGATACCCATAAACGCTATAAGAAGAACCGGGAAAGACGCGGCACTGATCTTTTCCTAAAACAATTGTTACCGAGCATTTTTGGATGTGCACGTGCGTCCTGATGATTACTCATTACTTGTTAGGATTAGCTGGCAAATGTTACGGCACCAGTGGTGGCAATCTAACCAAAAAGGCTGATTGCGTGGGTAATTGAGGAACAGGCTATTTTGAACTGATATTTATAATTCATGGCAACTTTTGATCAATCCGACTTAACTCACGCCAGGAAAAAGAAAGCCCCGACACTCATTTTCATTTAAAATTTGAGTGCCCCCTCTAAACTAAATTGTTCTAAACTTAACAAGTGTTCATTGAAATATTACAGGATTTTCTAATTTCACATTAATATACTCAGACATAATCATCTTATGGCTGATCTAATATCTACTGTATTTTGTGTGATACAGGCTTTGATTCTGAACCCGAAGAAGAATCGTGGCATGCTTTATACTTGTTAAATCTGGTTTAATATATAGCAAGTAATGTATATTAATGCTTGCAGATATAAATATCGAATGAACAGCCAATGAAGTGATGGAAGCCCACAACAAGCTTTGTGAGTTCGCTTGATGATTCATTCTTTGTGCAAAATTAAACATTTGCATACCATTTGACCTGCTGGTGTATTGGCTTGAGAAACATTTGTGCATTCAGCTTCCCCTTAATGATTTCCCTGCTTCTCTGACCCACTTAGTGCAGCATCTGTCTGCGCTTCGCTCATTCTGTCCATCAGCAGTCATGTTGATGAAGACAAATCCGTCTTCTTTTTGGCGTACAGTGGCCGGAAAAAAAGTCGGCATGAAGAAACTGTTCAACCTGGACTTAGAAAACAAAAATGACGTGTTCGTAGACTGAAAATGCGACTATTACTCAGGAAATTATGCAAAGGGTTTTTTTGTTTCCAAATCAGAAAGATTTGAACAGGGGTTCTTAGAAGTAATCCCTGCAAGGAATGGTCTGTTGTAATAACTGCTGCAGATAAGCTTACTATCTCTGCTGAAAATGTGCATTCATACTGCTGAGCCCAACTTCTTTTATGTGCAGTGGGCATGCGATGCATTGTCTTCAGGCTGTTTTCATATGATTAGGGCTTGATCCTTCAGTTGTGCACATACAATACAGTCAGTACAGTCAACCCGGTGCACTCTGTATTTCTTATTTAACAGTTGTCCAAAAATGAAGTGCAGTTATTACCTCCTAAAAAAGCATGAAAACGAACTGTCTGCATGAAAGCATGTTAACAGGAACCCAGCCAGACATTTGGTAACAAATTTCCTATTTTTATGTACACTCCCAAAGATTTATGGGTAAAATCTTTCGTTTAAAAATGAGCTTTTAAGGTAGTGTTGCAATTGTCTAGATCAGCTGTATATAATAAATACATTTTTACAGTATTTACTGTTGCACTGTTTATTTTTGGGCTCATTGCAGCCTTTTTCATCCAGATGAATCACTTCATCTTTCCTCTGCTGAAATTGTGCCAAAAACCCTTTCTCTACTCTTGCGCAATTATCTTTGGTAGATACTGTGCTGATGACGAACCACTGATGACGTGAGGAGTTTTTCCATCATGCAAACGCTCTGGTTTTTTTTTTTTTTTTTTTTTTTTGTGGTTGCATGTTCAAATAATTTCCTCAACTAATCACATTTGTTGCGTAACTCTTAACTTCCCATATCCCCAAGAGACCAGTGCATTGATCAGATGGTTAGTCAATGGGGCTGTTTGTTCATGTTTCACAGCTGGAGCTCTTTGTTTTCAGGTCTTCCATCATTTTTGTCAGCTTCCACTTGGGATGTACCCCGAGCTCAACTGTTGTTTGAATGTGTAAATCACATGGACTGTTATGATTAGATTTTAAACTGAATTTTAATATCTACGACTGCACCATTTTGTTATGGGATCCTCCTGCTAACTTTCACACGTGCTGCAAAATGAGCTAAACGTCTCTGCTGTCGAATTCGTCGCGCATTTCATGCTGATTCAGTTGAAATATTATCTCAATTTAATTTAATTAGAAGATGTGAACCGCTCCAAACTGGCTTTTGCCCCTTTTCAAAGTGGAATAAATTGCATTTGTGTCACTGTGGTGTGCCGTGATTTAAACAGTTTGAGGCCTGTTCACTGACCCCATTACACTATAGCCTGTCCGTGAAGTCATGTGACCAGTGGCAGTTTTCTTAAGAAACATTCACACCTTGATCTGGAGACCACTTATCTCGCTGATTTTTTAAAAAACATTCAACAGACCAACATGACGCTGCGCCGGCCTCATTTCTTTCTCACGTTGTAATTTTTGACAGCATTTTGAGAATAAGCCAAATTGGATTTGAATTTGCGGTGCTCTGCAGAGTCGATTAGCGGAGCAAAGGAAGGAGCTGACCAAATGAGGAACCCAGACGCTTGTATCACTAGAACTCAGTTAGCCCAGTAATTTAAGAAATAATGACATTATCGCCATAGCAAACAAAACAAACAGCTGCTCTTTTACTTTGCTCCATGAGACATCCCACCCTCCTCTGACCCACAGCTTTCCTGTAACATCTCCACCTCCACCTCAGTCATGGATTCTTCTGCTTCCACTAGTTTGTCTTCAACCCAATCAGAAGATGCTGCTGTCCCCTTTGCCTCCCTCTCCCACTTTTCTGTTTCTAGAAGTCAGGTGAAGAGGCAGTTGGAAAGACTGAACCGGAACAAGGCTGCAGGTCCAGATGGTGTCAGCCCCCGAGTCCTGAAGGCCTGTGCAGAGCAGCTCTGTGGGATTCTGCAACACCTTTTCAACCTTAGCTTGACCCAAGAGAAGGTACCACTGTTGTGGAAGACATCCTGTCTGGTTCCGGTACCAAAGAAAACTCACCCCTCAGACATCAATGATTACAGACCTGTTGCCCTGACATCCCACATCATGAAGGTCCTGGAGAGACTCCTGTTGACCCACCTGTGTAAGCAAACCAGCACATATCAGGACCCCCTGCAGTTTGCTTATCGCCATGGAGTTGGAGTTGAAGACGCTATCATACACCTGCTTCAACAAACCCACTGTCATCTGGACAAAGCAGGCAGCACTGTGAGGATCATGTTCTTTGATTTCTCCAGTGCATTTAACACAATCCAGCCTGATCTGCTTAGTCTGAAACTCCAGAAGACTCAGGTGGAGGACTCAACAATCACCTGGATTAATGACTACCTGACAAACAGACCACAGTTTGTCAGACTGAAGAATTGTGTGTCTAACCAGGTGATCAGCAGCACAGGAGCACCACAGGGGACTGTACTCTCACCATTCCTTTTCACTCTGTACACTTCAGACTTCCAGTACAAGTCAGACTCCTGTCATCTACAGAAATATTCAGATGACTCTGCAGTTGTCGGGTGTATCAGAGATGGACAAGAAGCTGAGTACAGAGAGCTGGTGGACCGCTTTGTGGCATGGTGTGGGAACAATCATCTCATCTTGAATGTTAACAAAACAAAGGAGATGATTGTAGATTTCAGGAGAAACAGGGTCAGATCAAACCCTGTTTCCATCATGGGAGAAGAAGTGGAGGTGGTTGAGGAATATAAATACCTTGGTGTTCATCTGGACAACAGACTGGACTGGAGACACAACAGTGAAGCAATCTACAAGAAAGGACAGAGCAGACTGTACTTCTTGAGGAAGCTAAGGTCCTTCAAGGTTTGCAACAAGATGTTGCAGATCTTCTACAAGTCTGTTGTTGAGAGCGTCATTTCCTCTTGCGTCATCTGTTGGGGCAGCAGCATCAGAACCAGGGACCTAAAAAGACTCAACAACCTGATAAGGAAGGCTGGTTCTGTTCTGGGGACGACTGTGGAACCTCTGGAGACAATAATGCAAAGAAGGATTTTGCATAAAATCAAGAGAATTATGGACAACCCTGAACATCCTCTCCATGAGACTGTTATCAGAAAACAGAGTCTCTTCAGTCAAAGGCTTCTTCAGTTTGGATGCAAAACGGACCGCTACAGGAAATCTTTCCTGCCCACAGCCATCAGCATCTATAATAACTCTTTGATTTAATTGAGCTACATCAACATTTAATTTCCCTCTGGGATAAATAAAGTATTTTTGAATTTTGAATTGAATTGAATTTGAATGTATATGATTGACTTCTGAAACGATAGATGGACAGCCTGTCCGTGCTGAATTTCATGAGATTACCGTCCATAATACTTCAGAGTATATTTATTATGTTAGGTTTCTAAGAAGCTTGGAGGACCACGGATATTATTAGCTGAACACGAAAGCCATAGTCATGATCACATTGGTTATTTTTAGCCTGTGAATTCAGAATAAATGTAGGTTTAGGGCAACAGCGTACAGAAAGATCACGACGAATGTGTGCACTGATGAAAATTCCTCCCAATCCCATGCATCTCGATTTTTAGAGTCGCACAGATCTTTTCGTGCACATGACAAAGTACTTTCTCATTTGAAGGGTTGATGTAAACACCTTTTCAGGTGATTTCCGTCTCGCAGCCGCTTTTGGTTTCACAGAATGGCGGAAAATCGAAAGGCAAGTAGCTGCAAAGAAGAGAGAAATGCAGCGCAACCCCACCCCCATTTAAAATTGAAGCTTCTCTTTTATGATGGAGAGAACTTTTGTTCGGTTAGATTCACCATCCAAATAGACGTGATGAGGATAAAGGCACCTCAGAGGAAGTGGGGCAGAAACTAATGGGTGACAGTGCAGTCCAATGTGTTTGCAGCTGATTGGAAGGTCGCAATGAATAAGTCTAAATTTCTCCTCCCCTCTTTTGCCATGTCTTTCCCTCCTCTTCCCCGCTGTATGGCTCTGTTGTTCTCGATGAGGACAGGGGAGGGATGATCCTATCTTTTTAGCTGGCTCCGTTTTTTTTTTTTTTTTTTTTTTTTTTTTTTTTTTTTTCTTCTCAGATCAGCTGGCAGGGCTAATGCTTTTCTGGGCATGCACAGACAATACCGTTGTGTTGTGCTCTGACCTGATAATCAAGATCACATTGCATTGCTTCTTGTCAAGGTTCTTGTTTTTCTGTTTAAAGACGAGTTGGTTTAACGTTGTAAGATCGTAATGTGTTGTCAGTGCACCCAAATGCGGGCTGTGTGCCTTGCTTTATTCATACATATTTTGGTATTTAGATAAGAATAGTTTGTTTACAGTTCCACTCTTCTAAAGTCGTTCATTTCTCAGAATGTGTTCAAACATTATGAGATTGACTGAGATTTGGTGAACATGAACTGGTGAATGTGAAACTGCAAAGGTGAACTTGGAACTTAATAACTTAATAACTTCCTTGCCCATCCGGCAGCTCGAGTTAATGAATCAATTTCTCCGGTCAAACATTAGCTTTCAAAGTCGGCCCCTAACGAGCTTGAAGCTCAACTTAAATTTGGGTCAACAGAACCTCTTTTCTGTGTCATGTTGACTGCTTAGCATGTGCCAGGAAACATGCATTCTTAACGAGCTTAATCAGTTTGGATTTTTGGCTCGTTTCCAATAACTTTTACGAGGCGTTAGACTAAGTGTTTAGATGGCTTCCATGAAACGAAAGGGATCATTTATTGAGCTTCTTTTCTGTCTGTGAAACAGAATAATTAATCTTGGATGTTGGGATATTTCACAGATGAATGAATTGCTTACTACGGCGATGGCATCACTGTGGGGGCTGCATTCAGTGTTATAAAACACTGCAAAATGTTTCATCATTGTTTGCATGCCATAGTTATTTTGGGTCTTATAATGGGTCTAAATCAGGTGGACATTTAGATTTTTCTATTATTTCTTATGTTGTGTTTTTATCCTTTTTTTTTTTTTTTTTTTTTTGTTAGATAAACAAATTGTTGTTGGATCTATCACCAGCCTCCCACTGGGACCAGGCGCTTGAGTCATAAATGACAAGGTAAGTAAAGGAAACCTATAATTTCAAACCGGTAGAACTCATTTTGTTAAGTTTGATTTATTAGAAGTAGAACTCCGCGCTACAGTCTGCGATACGGCTGATTTGCTCCGTTTTAAGGCACCGGCATCAGATATGTCAGAGAGAGGTTGTCTCGATTGTTGGGTTGGGTTTCTGAGATTAGATTTGAATGTGCCATGAAGCCTGTGTGTGCGTGTTTGGCCTGTTTTCCCCCTCATGGAAGTGATGTCAAGTCAAACATTAGCCCAACTCTTAACAAGAAACAACAAGCATGCTCCACCCTGTTTTCCTGGAGGCCAAGCCACATGATACACCTGCCAAACTCGCTCTGTGTGCAGTCGGTATCATATTTCATAAAAAGGTCAGAAAGCAGCTATCCTCAAATATTGTGCAGACTGCTTCGAGATACTTTATCACCACTTCCTGAGCTCGCCTTACATGTATGACGTTTCTTCAGTTGGGCAGCTGTTATAGTTGTACTAGCAAAGGTAAACACTCACTCTCAGTGCTTGATGCCACGTTGATTTGGCAGCCTGGTCAGCGAGTCAGTTTGAGGTGTTCCTATTTTGGCGTTTATGTGTTAGCTGCTTCTCAGTTAAACCCTGTCAAACTGCTTTTATGTGACTGTTGGACAGAAAACAAGCGATGGCTAGTCGAGATACGTGAGTGTTTGTTTGTTTGTTTTTACACTGGACATTTATTCACACAATTTCAGAGCCTTCTTGAATCACAGCCTGAATTTTGGATGGATTAGTCATGGTTTCATAGGACAGGAGATCACCCTTCCACAAATTATTAACAACAATGAACCAATATCTGACATTGGTGATCTATAACATACACTACAGATGCACTAGGCTTTGGCGTCTGACCTGAATAGCTCTACTTTGGCTTTCTGTTGACAGTGTGATCTTTGAATAGTGTGAACAAATGGATTAGATGACACCAGGCATGTTTTACTTGAGGCAGCTTTGTCTTTTTTTGCTTTACAGATGGGGAAAAATTTGCCTTTCAAAGCGAAGGCATTCTGCGTCGTCTTAAGTGCAACAATTAAGCGGAACTTGTTTGACTACTTTGCCCATAACTCACAGTCTCTTTGTTAGTATCACTTTCACAGTGAACAGCTTTTCATCAGCTTAATACCAGGATCTAGTCTGAAGTCATTGAACCGGTCTTAATTTCAATAATAGGGTCACAAAGAGAAAATCTGTGACGTATGACTACATAATAATAATGATGTGAGCACACTTTGAGCACTGAGGCCTGATCCAAAACTATCAGTTTGTAAAGCATTGGCCGTTCCCATGGAGACATTTATCCCATGATGACGAGAGTTCAGAATTATCCTTCAAGGCAAAAATTCTTCTGCTGTAAGACTTCCCATTCTTGGATGTTTGTGGGATTGTCTGGCGTAACCATCATTTCTATTTTTTAAGTTAAAATTCCTCCAGCTTCTTATTCATCTCACTAACTTTTCAGAGAAGGAAGTTTGTTTGAAGCGGGATGTTGACATGTGCTCCTCTAACGGTGACATTCTTGTGTGTGAGCCCAACCTTTCCAGCTTGTTGGGCATCATCTGTTCAAGGCAGACTTTTCATACTTGGATGTCTTAAGACAAGAGTTAATCGTCTCAACAGCTGCAACGTGGGATCTACAGATTTAATTAACTACCCTCGCTGTGCAGCATCTTACAGATTTCCCATGCACACATACAGTCGGTGCCAGTGGCACTTTAGGCCATCAAAAACCAGGTCCCACTACAGTTTGTATTGAATGGCTCCTACGGCTACAAATAAAGAGATAAATTCTACATTGACCTGGTCCCATCCGTGTCTTTAGGCAATTGTTGGATCATCAGAGCTTTATACATGATCAGGTATTGTTTTTGCAGGACTTAAATTGACATTATGGCGGTCAAATATTGTTCAGCAACTGCAGACAAAAAGCTCGTTTTATACGTTCCGTGTAAGCAGAGATTGTTTATAGTGAAGACGACATGAAAAAGATTCGGTCTCAGTCTAATTAATCTAATCACTTTGGTTGACGCTCAGCTCCGACTTTTCTAGACTACTTTTGAATGGAAACTATGATTTTTATCTGTATTTTATCGCTCTGCATAATCCTTAAACGGGCAAATAACATTTGCTTCTTCTCTGAGAGAAAATAAACTCATTTCTCATGATCTAATTTAGAGATTTCCTTTTTTTTTCTCTCTCTTTCAAAATGGCATTTTAATGAGCAAACTTTGTGACTTAAACAAGTCATTAGGAGAAATGTTTTCCGTCTTTATGTCCTGCAGGATGCAAACGATTAAACTGTGGCAGTTGTCTACATGGATGCGTGGCTCTGACCTGAATGCGTCTGACCTGGCTATTGAGACTTTGAGGCCAGTTGTATCTCATCCTCTTTATCTTTCTTGCTCACATGGACAAACATACCCAGACGAGCGGCAGTGTCGGATACCCAGTCCAATTTCTCCGTTTACTGGCGAAGCATCAGCCTTTTGTCATGTTTTTCAAAGAGAGTTTTAAAAAGGTGGCAACATCGGTTTGATTCAGGAAGATTTCCTCAACTTCTTCAGTATCATTTAAAGTAGAAGTAAACCGTATTCTCTAATGATTTTGATGAGCTTTTCCTTCCCTGTCTGGCATGCAAATTTACAACACTTCTTGGCAAAGACCACGAGCAGATCTCCCTCTAGCTCTGTTTGAGATAAATGAGTTCAAAACAATCTGAGCAGCTTTGCTCTTTAGTACTTGAGCACTACTGTAGTGCTCTTATGTATCATGTACGCTCATCATGGTTCAAAATGAGCCAGTAGGAAATGGTGGCTGTATGCGTTCACAATCTCGTGTGGCAGATCTTGAAATTGAACGGATGACGTGCTTGACGCCGTCAAAGCCAAGACTAGTGAACCTAAACGCTTTGTTTTATTTCTACCGTTGCCGTCGCGTGATGTTTTGCAGCAAGGAGATTTTTATTTATTTATTTATTTTTAAGCCATCAAATTTTGATAGAAAATCATTTAAACTTGGTAAAAACGATGCATTAGGAATTTAGCAGCTTTGCAGTGCTCTGTGTAAGAGCTGAAATGCACGACATCCTGCCACTGCATTTCTCACTGAGACACTGCTGTTTGTCTGCGCTGCGTCATCGTCTAAACGGTCACAATACTTGCATCAGGAAGACGTGTTATTGTTTTCACAGGTTGTAAGGAGGCGTTGTTGTCAGCTGTCCTGTCCCTCGTGCATTGGCTTATAATTGTTGCAGGGCACGGTCTACATTGAGATCAGTATTGAGCTGTTTTGAAGCACTGGAAACTCGAAGTGAATCAGTTCAGACCTTCTACCACTGTACTGTTAATGGTTATCGGTTTGAAAATGCATGAAAACAAGTAAACACATTTTTGTTTGTTGCTTTGGTAGGTAAGCTTCTACTTTTTTAGAGTAGTTTTATAATCTAAAATGTCCACAAACCATGAGAAACATTCAGCTCGTATGAGTTTATGTGATGAAATGAGTCCCAGAGAGTTTAGAATTACCTGGATTTTTATTCATATTTGGACCCTAACAAAAGAGGGGATTTATTTTTATTTTTTTCTCAGGCGACTTCAATAATAACGAGGATTCTCCCTTACTTTCATAAGGCTAGGTGTTGATGGGGATACCTTCAGTGTGAAAAGGGTATAGGGACGGAATCGCTAGCAAAAGTGTTTGAAATGACAGTTGGCAGGTTCAGATGGTGCAACATTTATGCAAATATTTAGGCTTGTCAAACAGCAGACCCGTCCATCCTGTTGTAAGCTCTTTTGCCCAACTTGCATACAGTGTGTTGAACCAGTGTGTTGAGTTAAACCCGCTTAAATATGGTTAAGATTGTGGAAACGTGGCATCGGGCAGTAAGAGAAAGGATGCGAGAGTAAGGGAAAATGCTCAGTGACTGTCTACTTAAAGTTAATGAAGCTGCTGCCTCATTTACGAAGGCAGGGTTGCAGTCTTTGAAGCACCACTCTATCTGCTAACCCTTGTCACTGCAAATGACTTTTCTCCTGGTAGTGTTCTCCTAATTAGCAATGGTAATATCGTGCAGGGGAAATTATTCATTGAGTCCTACTTAACATATTCTACTATGTTATATACATTTGAGTTGCTTGTTTTCAGCTTTGTCTCTGGAATTTGCTTTGAACTGTAACCACGAACTGCAAGTCAAACGGGAGTGTTGTAGGGGTGTGCAAAATAATCGTCATGACGATGCATCGCGATTCTAATTTTCGCAATCTACTGCATCGATTCTTGACGCCAAGTATCGATTATTTAAAAAAAAAAATAATAATAATAAAAAAAAAAAAAAACTTTTTGCCTTTAATGATAGGACTCATGCAATTGATGCATTTCGCTGCAAGGGATGTTTGCAATATATATATATATATATATATTTATAGTTTTATAAAGCCTATGCACTTTTTTTTTGTCTGTACTGATCATCCCTATTTTGTTATTTTAAGTTTTATAAATCCTATGCACTTTTTGTGATGAGTGTGTCCAGTAATATTAATATTTGTGTCCAGTAATATTTGTTTTAATGGCAATACCTCCAAAAGTTGTTTCAATAAATACAGTTATGAATTGATTTGCTTTGAGTTATGTATCAATTGAAGACACTATCCAGATCATACACAGCCAGTCAGCCACTGGTAATGGCTGTATTTTTTTTTTTTTTTTTTTAAGTATGTTCAGTGAAAATATCGCAATGCATCGCAATAATTCAAGTATCGTGATAGTATCGCATCGTGGCATGTGAATCGTGATTCGAATCGAATCGTGACTTCTTTGCCAATACCCACCCCTAGAGTGTTGTGTATTCTGACGTGCTTTGATTTCATCAGGCGTGCCAAATCCATTAAGGCAAGTTATTTGCGAAAAATACTCACCTGTTAACATTCTGCTTTTATGCTGGAAATGTACAAAGAAAAGAAAGTTCACGTCCTTTGCATTTGCATAGAAATTGAGAGGTGAGTTGTCAAATCACAACTGTGATGAATGCTTTCATGCTGCACATCTCAGCAGAAGCGTTCTCGGCCTTCTTTTTGCAGGAAGTGGCTTTCAGAGGAGGAAAAAAAAACGGGTAGTCAAAAAAAACAGCTGTGAATAATGTTCTGATCAAGAATCCTGCATATTTCACCCAGCAGTGATGACTTAATGATGTTGGCTAAGCTAAAAAAAAATTCATACCTTTAGGGAGCTCTTTAATGGATCTTTCTCTTTTTCTCTTGCTGCATCGCCATGCAGCCGTGTTATCTTTTAGTTTATGATATCAAAACTTTCATGCACAGCTGAAGTGGGTTTGAAAAACGCCTTCAGAGAGGTACAGGCTCTGGAACAAATGTGAAATAATCCCCTGTGCTTGATAAGTTGAAGAAGGAGAAAAAAAAAAGTCCATTCTAATCAGTCGATTCATAAAATAAAAGGGCAAAGGCATCTGCGTCACATCACTTGGTAGGTTGTAGTTTTAACCATAAAGAAAATCCTAAGTAGATGTGGAATTAGCACATTCTTACACGATTTCATCTTATTTACATAAAACGTAAAACAAAAGAAAATTTCCAATGTAGAATTTGAGAATTGCTCCTTTTTATTTGTACCATTCAGTACAAACTGTAGTGGGACCTGGTTTATATAGCATGATTGAGAGAAATATTGCAAGATAGACTTCCATGTTAAAAGAATTAGCTTTTCCTAATGCTTAAAGGCCTGATCCCGAGCATGAGCATAGTGTTTCCTTTGTATAGAGAGCCCCTCGGGTCTTAATGGGTGAAATGGAAAAATGATAATACGTATTTGTCATTTAATTATGTCAGCATTACGTTCGCAATACAGTGCTGGTTGAAATACCAAGACTCTTTTACATATTTTCCACATACTGACATTTCAGGGCTACGTGAATTGCAGAGCAGACTATCAGCTGCTTGCACGAAAGCACAGAAGATAAACATGCCTATTAATGAACCCACTTTGAAAGAAGAGTACCCTTTGCCAAGTTTGCGTCATTCTCCGGGGAATAAATGACATCTCTATAACCTCAGAGATGCAAAGGCCTGAACAAATTACGTTAAAATGGGTCTGCCTTCATTTGCCTCTGTCCCATCCGTGTCTAAAGATAACACGGGAAGTATTCATTAGAGTAATTAGAATGGTCATCTCAAACATCTCAAAGGGATATTAAATGAAGATGTCCTGGTTTCAGAATATTTATCCGCTCTACTCTGAGCCGCTGCGCTGCCTGTGCAGACCGGAGAATAAAACTGATCCCTCTGAAACTTGAGTTGGTTTAACTTAAACATGACAGCCTAGGAGGACTTTAGCTGGAATCTGTTCCTTTTAACCGAATGAGATTAGGTCCCATGTACCACTTTTGTAACAGCAAGCCAGTGAACCAACTTTTCTAAATGTGTCGAATTTACTCGAGTTAAATTTTATCAAAGGAACTGTTACGTCTACCTTGTGCCATGTCTTTATCAGCTATTTGAACAGTGGTTTTTTGTCCCGGGAAACAACTGGGATACATTTGTGGGACAAATGCAAAGCCTCATTTACCCCCAACAAGCATCAGAATTCAGACCAAATGGGATCGGGGCGGGTAGCTGGGCGTCATACTATGTGGGAGGGCTTGTTCTTTAAACATACTGTGTTGATAGTCAATACTGGGTATTGTTGGAATGGATGAAGTAGGTGGTAGCTGGAGAATGTTTTCCTCTGCCATTACTGGCTACATTTGATTTCCTTTGTTTTCCTATAAGCATTGCGTTTTGTACTAGTGTGGTCTGCTGGATGTTTTATGAGGCGACTAAAAGATTTATATTTTTTGTCCCACAGAGGAAAAAGTAACTGACAAACCCCACTGTCCTCGACAGCCATGGCAGGTTCAGTAAGAGTAATGGGCTGTTTGACCTTTTTATTTAAAAAAAAAATAAAAATTGGGAATAAGTAGCAGATGAATGCCAAGTGGACAAAAACATCTCCACTCATGCTGGGTGTATTCTTGCAGAGCCAGTCTGTTCAGAGTAGAACATTGACAAAGAGCTTTTTACAGCATCTTCCCAAAGATCAGATTACTTACCCTCATTTCACCGCGATTTCAAAGAAAACAATCATGGTTTTGTTTCCTGAAGCGACACAAGACCACTGAGACCAGAACTCACTGGTGAGAACTAAAGCCAAAGGGAGAGCAAAACTGGAACTTCAGGTTTCACTCGGCCGCACTCCCTGCTAGCGATACTAAAAACAGGCTCGTCTTTCTACCCGTTTCAGCTGCATTTTCAGCCATCGTTTCACAGATTTCTTCTTTGTTACAATTCAGTCCTACTTTTGAGGAAAATTCATGCTTTGACCGCAAGTGGTTTTAAAGCATATTAAAAAAATAATAATAATAAAAAGATAAGGAAAAGAAACAACATACATGCATATAAGCAGCTGTTTCATCCCTTGTTTTGACACTATGGAGTATTCAAACATGCCTTTGAGTGTCTTAGCTGCTGCACTGTTGTTTTAACCCTATATCCCACTGCATTATTGAGAAGCAGCGCTTCTGTTGTGCCAGCCGGAGTTGGATGTAATGCTGGTAATGAGTTGCTGTACTGTACTCCTGTGAAAAGAGACATTCCTTTCCTTCAGCGTGACTGCAAAAATGCCTTATCTCTACCTAAAATATGAGCTTGAGGGTATTTGAGCAAGTCGTGTTCTCCTGCGAGCTGCGTCAGACTGGACTTCCATATAACATTCCCTTTTAAACTTGGCTCAGCACAGCTCAACAAACGCGTTTTGTCCACGACTTACTGACCAGTTTGCACAGCTGTTCAGCCAGCTGAGTGTTGGTGTTTTCCCATTGACAGTTGCCCTGTGGAAGTGCTGCGAGGAGCAGAGCTCGCAGCTCCCAAACGCAGAGACGCCACTTGTGATAACCAAACAACCTGTGGAAATGCTGTGTAAAATGTAGATAAAATGTTGGTCAGTCCAGCAGCCAGACTCTTCCACTATGAAGCCATGCTGTTGTAATAGATGCAGTATGTTGTTTAACATGGTCTTGCTCAAATATGCCGGGCCTTTTCTGAAAAAAGACATCGTGTGGATGGGAGTATATGTTGCTCCAGAACCTTAAAAATACGTTTCAGGTTCTTTAAAAAAAAAAAAAAAAAAAAATCTAATAATTTTATGCCCAATCATGTTACTGACTCTCCGCCAATTAACCTCATTAGTTGCCTAATGTTCCTCCAGCTTTTTTCCTTTTGATGCCACTTACTTTACTTCACCCATCTCAACTGTTTAATGAGGTGTTGCTGATGAACAAATATTTTTGCTGTTCTTTTCCATAATGAGTCAGCGGATGCGGATACTACTACGTTGTTGGATGCATTGTTGCTCATGAACAGAATATGGCTGTCTCGTGCACACAACCTATGAATGACTTTTTTTTTGTTGTGGATGGTTTTCAGGAACTGACACCTGGGCGTGACGAGCTGATGTGTGAGACAGCTACAGTCATAGCCAGGATGATGTACCATACTGTCATGATAATCCACGTGAATGTAGTTCGCTATGTTGGTTTGCAACATGGCAAACCTGATTCCGGGGTGTTGGCATCAGACATTGGTCCTGGGAACAATAGAGTGGAGTTTTGGCTCTTTTGTTCAGTTTCTGCAGAAATGGACATGAATAGCAAGCTAGACATTTTCCTTTGATTATTCTTCATTTTTACAAAAAGCAAAAGATTTGGGAAACTGCTACTTCCATAGAGTCACGTCAGCTAAGCAAGCAGTTGTTTAGTGTACCCCAGGACTCATCAGACAACATCGGAATACAGAGCGTTGGGATCTGAATGAGTCTTCAGTGCGTCCTGAAGGCTGATTTATGGTCGCCTCCGTCAACGCCGCTTGCGTCCATCGGCCAAAATTCCTATCTATCCGTCGAGGCGACGGAGACCGGAAAGGTTGTGATTGGTCGGCTAACAACATCAGTTCCGGAATCACTTTTCCGGTTTAGCGCCTTCCTCTCAGAACAACAACACTGCCATTTTTGAAAGAGTTTACTGTGTGCCAGTTTAACATTTGGTCAACATTATTTGCATTTAAAAATCAATAAGCTCCAACTCCAGGTGAATTGCCTTGCATATCCGAAAGCCCGACAGAGAACTTCGAAAGGACGGAGAGCTAGTGACGGAGAAGCATACTGAGGCCTTAAGTGCGCTCCAACCTGAATTTAGCGCTGTCGACTTTAGATCCGATCAACCAGGATGCTTGTCGGCACTGCGTCTGAACAGACTCTTTAAGGGTACACCCAAACTTTCCAATAAGAGGCTGTTCTCTTTCAGTTACTGTCATTATTGGAGAGCAACGTTAAATGCCAAATTGGGCAATATCATCCTTTGTGCATGTTCATTGGGCGCTGTTATCCATATAGAAATGTAACATCATTTTAAGACAACGTATCTAGAGACAGTTTAAGATGGTTTCCTCTGCAAACCTCTGTGGTATCTTATTTTAGTGCATCTTTATGTTGAAATTAATATGGATTGTAGTATAATTCTACTAAAATTCTACCTTTTTTAGTAGAATTTAAAAGGTAGCTAAAGGTGCATTGTAGAAAGAGTAAGAGCAAACGCCTGTTGCCCTAGATTGAGGAAGTGGGTTTTTCTTTCCTCTTCCTTCACAGACAGAAGCAATACCGCAGAGCTTGGAGGCTGCCGTGTGGGCCCCCCCCCCCCGCTCTGCTCTGCCTCTGTTGCAGTAATCTCTAATGTAAAAATTCCAGTTGTGGCTCGCCAAACCTGTAACAGTGCGCCACAATCTGGTTCAAAAGCTGTTTTCATAAAGTAAGAGCTGGCCTGAACTAATCACATTCAGCCATATCAACCAGAGGAGTCCTATAAATAACAAAAGCTGCTCGCCACTATCAAATGCTGCACTTGTGCTTCCGCTTAACCCGTGAGCCACTCGAAGATTCAAACGCACACCACAGCACATCCTGTGCTTGGATTGGATACCTGTGCGCTCATGTTAAATATCCCCATCTATTCTGTGCCTTCCAGATGTTCCATGAAGGCCTTTTAACAGCTTAATGAGGTTGACAAAGCATAAATTGGAGGGAGAGTTTTACAATAAAAGCAGAGGCTGTTTAGAAAACACTCATTTTGAACCCAACACACATTCTTCCGGCTTCAGTAATCTGTGGAGCATGAAATGGTGAGTATTTATTATACCGTAGCATCTCTTAGAAGTCACTTTAGGCCGAGCTTTCTGTATCGCTCTTAGTGTTTTTATCCGTCTGCTGCTGTTTACATAAGAATGTAATAACTGAGCTCAGCTGTGTGTGTCGTACATGAGTTTTGTGGGTGTGAGAGCCGATTCAACCCTTAACCGTAATCTCTATGGCACCAGCGCTGACCCAGGGGGCTCTTAGGTCGCAGGGAGAGGATTGTAAGAGGAAAGTGGTTTCCTGGCTAGAAGTAGAAGAATAAAGTGGGAATCTGGGACTGGCCTGCCCTCTGGACGATTTCACATTCATTCACTGTTGCACAGAGGAAGCCACAGAGCTCACCGCCTGGCTGCAAAGTCACATGGTCACAACTCGCACATTTCCACACATTTAAAAAAAAAATAAAAATTTATGAACAAATACAGTCACTGTTGGCGTAAAGTCACTCCCTGTTTTTTAAAGCTTTCAACAGTTTCGTTGCTTTCAGGCTAAGCACCTACATGCACAAAGATATTTTGCTTAAAGAAGTAGGCTAAGAAGGAAAAATCCCCGCAGAGAGCTTAACTTGTCTGGACTCTTTGCAGCATGTCTTGAATTTTCTTAGTTTCGGAAGTCAGAAGCTCCCGATGGACTAAAGCTGGGTGAGTGTAGTCTGTCATCATTCCTGTAACATGTAGGTCAGTGGATAAGCCTATCTATGTTGTGGGCTGTGCGGTTCTCATTAGTGCGCTGCCTTCCAGATTACTTTTGGGGTTAGCTTTAGATGGCAACCATGGGAATTGCCAGTTAACCTGTTCTTCTCTCTTTTCTTTTCCACGTAGGAAAACTCTCGTCGTAAAAAGATTTGTTTAAAAAAAGTGTTATTAAACACCATAAACTCTGTTATATAAAGGATGTAGCAGTTACACGTACCTTACTGGGCTTCTCTTAGCTTCACCAACAGCTTGCTTGGGCATTTGCATCATTTTATTTCTGGAAGGAGGAAGCAATATTCTATATTTCTGCTGTCGGGAATAAGAGCATAGCATTACTGTCTTTCTTATGGGGATCTTAAACCCGAATCTGGGGACTCGGCCTTTTGGGTCCTTTGTAACCAGTAGATGTTCAGACAATTGTACATGGATATCTGGGCTACATGAGGCAGATCAACTGAATTTAGCTAATAGAAATTTGAATTGCTCTCCAATAGTTGCTAATATTTTGAGCAGCCATTGTGTTCCATCTTTCTCCTCACCACTGACACCAGATTCAGATACTTTGGGATGACTCACAGATGTTTTGGGTTGATATATGTTCATCTTGGGTATTGAATAGGGCTGGGCAACGATTAAAGTTTTTTATCTAATTAATCGTATGATTTCCCTGATTAATCGCATTTGTACGCAAAATGCAAAATTGAATTCAAAAGTATTGTATTGCTTTTAGCATTTAGTTTTATTTGAAACGTACTGCCATATGAATGAAAGTGCCATAACATTTGTTTTGCAAACACACTTTTAACATAAGCATTTTTATGTAGTTTTTATGTAGAAACCTCGCTCCACTGTGTGTTTCGTTGAATGACTTGCTGGTATCAGTTGTGTGTTTTGCCTTTAAGTGATATTTTAGACTGGAACTACTACGGTGATAAGACAATTCAACTTAGCAGTGTTTACAGATGACTTTGGTTCTGTCGACTCCGCCGTCTGGAAGAACTTTAAAATGAAAATGGCCGAGTAAAAGTTCCGTACCCTTCTCCATGTTTGGTGGATCCGCCAATTACTTTCTTTTCCGGTTCCGCAGCACGCAGCAACAGACTTTTACAATTATAAAATAAATAATGAAACCTGCGTTAATGCGCGATAAAATATTTGTCGGCGTTAAATAATTAACAAGTTAAAGCGATAATAACGAGTTAACTTGCCCAGCTCTAGTATTGAACATATTCTATCGTCTGTTGGGAAGCTTTTGTTGTAATTACAGTAGCATAATGACTAACTCTTCACCCAGTTCCTTTCCCGCCTCTCTTAGGCTACTATAAACCACATCAGAACTCTGTGGAAACTCACACAGAACTGAAATTAAAGTGCATATCTAAAGTCAGTTAAATCCACATTTTTTTTCTTTGAATTGATTAATCTGATTAGGAACAGAAAGCACAATTGTTTCCAAATGCCTTTTTTTTTTTTTTTTTTTTTGGTCGATTTATTACTGAATTAATGGATAAATGGTTAAATGTTTGGCATTAAAGGAATTTTCGAGTACTTGGCAGTGGTTTCAAGTGGCCACGAGGCCCGAACAGTTATAGAGGAAAGGCTGTAGTTTTAAAATCAGAGTGAGTTATTTTTAATGGCACAGTAATTGTGGCTTTTGTCAAACAGGAGTAAATGTTGTATCTCATGTCTATTATTTTCAGCTGTGGATTTCTGGCTTTGGCCTTGGTCATGGCATGGAAGAAATGTGTCCCTCAAAAGAATTTTTAGAAGCTTTGGATGACTGTGGAGTAATGTGGGGAGAGATATGCCAAGCATGTGAAAAATAAGAAACATGGTATCACAGATACTATTGAGTGTAGAAAAAAAATAAAAAATTCTCCCCACCGACCAACATCTTCGTTTATAACCAAATACCAGAAACTGACATTCCCATCAGTTTGATTCTGACTTTGTTCATAGTTCTAATTTGCAAAGTATTAGAATTTTTTAAATATTTCTAGTTCTAGTCATTTAAAGCATACCCTCCAGATGTAAGTACATTCTTGGACAGGTTTTAGCATGTTCGACATATCAATTCTTATCTTTGATGGGACCTTGCTGCTCTCCTGTTGGTCCTGGGAACGACACCCATTTCACCCCACAACCTTTCTCCACGGCTTCTGTCTTTTCTCATTCATTGCTTTTTTTTGCATACCTCACGATAACCCACAACTACCCGCTTTCCGTGTTAAACCATGTCGCACCCTCCTCTGTCAGTCTTCCCCCTCCGCTCACTCAGCATAGCCTGCGTCATCCATACGCCGAGTTCTCATTACTCGGGGTGAAATGAGCCAAGCTCTCTGTGGTGATAGACCAGAGTATTTATACACGAGCTGTCTGCTTCTACAGCATTCGAGGCAGAGATTATGTGGGAGGCTGACAGCCTCTTGGTTATGCATACCTCACCAGTGTGGGTGTGTGCATACATGGACACATTATTAATTAGCCTAGTTGAAGATGGAGGAACTGCTGACTGTTTCTGGTTTAGAAAACTTATGACAGATCTGAAGGGTTCTCCTGAAAAACTTCTTCATTATATAATCAAGAAGTACTGGGTTGGTTTTTTGGGGGGTTTTTTCCCTCTCCGTCAGCACCACAAATGTAGTGGTAGGCAAATGGATCAAATTTGAAAACAGTTGTTTTTACAGCCCAATTTACCAAATTTCATAGGAAAAAAGGGGAGCATTGTACCAATGTGTCTAACCTACACACGGTACGCTCTTTCAAATAAGGTGAAGACTATCGCAGATTTGCCCACCCAGCAGGGCAGTGGACATACACAGCGAATGAAGTATGCATGAAGATTATGTGCTGTGGCGGCACTCAGATTAAGACAAGGGAGAGGAAAAGTCACATTCTCTACATGCTCCAAAGAACAAAGCCTCTGTTGACCAGAGCACATTCCACAGTGTTTACTGTACTCTGTCTTGACCCCACTCTCAAGCTATAAAAATATATATTTATATATATATATTTCCATACACCCATGCCCTTCACCTTTAATTTGCTTCTGAACCAGATTTACTGGCTTGTATATCACTTTATTTCATTCTCGTACAAAGAAAAACCTCCTCAGGGAGGAGGATTTCCAAAACACCATCTGATTCTTGGCATAGGTTCTTCTCTCTGCTTCAACCCAAAATGTGCTGAACCCCACCACCCTCACAAGAAATGTAGAAAGAGGAACCAAAAAAGGAAACTCTCTCTGTTCTTTCTTTGATATTAAGTCGCAAATCAGCACAGGAAATGCGTATTTGCCTGCTTTAATTTGTCAATAGTCTAATTCAAGCCGCTATTTTTGCTGAATGGTGACTCATTGTCCCTGATCTGTGTTTTTAATATGCAAATTTGATTGCAGATTGAAAGACTCCATACAAATGAGTATGCAGGATGCGGCTCATGCCTGCTTTGAGAGGTCCTTCTACTCTAGTGCCACAGGGCTGCTGTAGATCCACCGGTATAATTGTAACACCCCGATGCTCCATTTCAGATATATTTTTTAGTTTTGCATCCTAAAAACAAGAGAGTTGCCGCATCAAAGGAGAACTCCTTCCTAGTATTTGTCAGACTTGTATATTTTTCTACATAATGACAGTTTACTTGCACAACAACACTGTTGACTGGGATAAGAAGGCTCCTACAGCTTTCCAGGAAACACATGTTTATGAGATATCAACCACCCGTGCACCACGAGTTCCAACAAGAGTAAACATACAAAGTAGTCCCTTGGCTATTCCTGAGGACACTGGAGGAAACTGAATTGCGGCTGAGGGAAAAGTTGCTGCTCCCATCTCTAATTCTGTGATATGTCATTCAGCATTTCCCAGACTTTATCAGAAATTAGTTGACAAATATTGAAATGCCTCTTTTGTTGAAGTATCCGAGGGTTTTTTTGGATGTGCTCAGTCATGACTGCTGGACCTTATGCGCTGATGTAATGTATATGAGTCTGATGTTTCACTGTGTTCTGTGTACTATATTGAATCTTCACAAGTTATTTGGGAAAATAAATCAAAGTTGCAGGGACTAGACGACAAAAGGAAGTTGTTGACCGCCACTCTCCGCTCCCCGATGTTTCACGACCTGCTCTTTTCAAGTTAAATATTAGTTTATCGTTGTCCTTATGGAAGCTCGAGTCCCTGTCCTTGTGCTTGTCTCGTGGACACCTCCGATCATCTTCTGTTCCGAGGAATTTGAAACTTAGCGACTTCCCTTCTTCAAATGTGGAAAAAAGTCATGTTACACAGCAGGGCTGAGGGGAAAAAAAGAATTTAGACCAGGCATTTAAAAGGAACGCATTAAAGTTGCACTATGCATATGCTGATATCCTCTACTTAATGCATATCTCTCTGGTTTCCCTCTGCAGTGCCTGAGGATGTCCAAGCGGAGCTTGTTTGTTCGCCTGGTGCCGTGCCGCTGCTTGCGGGGTGAGGAGGAGACGGTAACATTGCTGGACTACTCCCACTGCAGCCTGGAGACTGTTCCTAAGGAGATCTTTAGCTTTGAGAAGACCCTGCAGGAACTCTACCTCGATGCCAACCAGATCGAGGAGCTGCCCAAAGTAAGACGCACATTGTCATGTATAGACCCTTTTTATTTCTAATAATTTGTCGGCTTTTCAATTACACCACTTTCCCGAATACAGAAAAAGTACAAAACAGGCCAACAGGCCAGTCAATGTGAAAAGAGAAGGATTTGTCATGTGCTAAAGAATGCTCAGGGGACTTTTTTTTTTTTTTTCCTTTTGCCCTTCCTTATATCCTGTAGAGTAATACAAATACAGAAATAAGCAGTTATAAAATATTGGGGAGGCCATATGAAATAATATAGATCAAATAAATATAACTATAAAGAGGGAGAGGACGGATCCCCTCAGCAGAAGCATTATATTTTGTACATATACGCAATTTTCATGAGTTTAAATATTATCAGTGCAGTCCCATAATTTATGAATGGGTACATTGTGCGATATCCAGCTGCGATGTCCTAAGCCTGTCGATACAACGGCTGCTGTTGTGACCAAAGAACATCCTGTAGAATATTTTGTCATAACCCCAGACGTTCATGTTAGATACTTCATAGGTATTTCATCAAAATAAGAAGATGATTTAGCGATGTGTATTTTTCGAGCAGTTAATTTTGAACTTACTGTTTTTTTTTGTTTTTTTTTCTTCTCCAACCAGCAACTGTTTAACTGCCAGTTACTCAACCGACTGAGCATGCCCGATAATGACCTAACAGTGTTGCCGGCAGCAATCGCAAACCTCATCAATCTCAGGGAGCTCGATGTCAGCAAAAACAGTAAGCAGAATAACTCCTTGTTTGTTCTTTGTTTTTTGTGCACCTTTTCTTTTCTTGAGCATCATCTCTGTGGTTAAATGGGGTCGCTTGAAAACTACAGCATCAGTTCAGTTTCCTGAAACCTGAAATCTGACCACGGGCTGCGGTTCCGTCTGTCCTGGAGAGTTCAAATGTGTAATCGACCTAGTTTTCTGCGCGTCGTTGTGACTGCCGTTGACATCTGTCATTGAAAGACTTCAAACAAGAAGTTTCCAGTGGAGAATTGCAAAGATACCGTGTTCAGATTGCATCAGATGTCTTCTGCGGTAAAGTGGCAAAGCATCTCAAATTTGTGTCACGGTACGGAACGACTTGAAGCCCCCGATCTCCATAATGCGGTGCAACAGCAGGGATAAAGAGCAAGCAGTTGTCTCTTTGAGTCGGCTCTCACAAGAACGGTTCTCTCAACTCAAAGTATCTTGTCAGCTGTTTCGCTGAGTGGAAATTAAAGGCTGTCAAGTAGTCGACGTTTGACACTTAGTACTTTGATGATAAGCGATTATTCTGTTTAACGTCTTTCACTGGAAGTCCTCATAGATTTTGGTTGTTTGATGAAACCACAGCAGGGGCCGTCTTTAGTCTGACATTCAGAAAGGAGATAACGCTACAGAGCTGCGTCTCAAGTCTTAACTCTAATCAGAACCAGCACATATCATCAAGCAGGTGACAGTGCTCTTTTAAAAATGTCCATATTTGAATATCATGCTGTTGATGCAAAGAGTTCAAGCATGTCAGTAATTTCGCTTGAACTTGTTTAGAGAATGGTTAAAGAAAGGTTGTTCTAAAATAAATAAGAAGTCTGTGCAGAAGCAGCCGAGATTAAACAAATGTTTGAGGATCTTGTGGTTTTTTTTTTCTTCTTCTCCTTCCTTTAACCAGAGATGCATGTGCCATGTTTACATTATAAGTAGCTTATCCTCCTACACAAAGAACTTTAGCCTAAGTGTTGTAGACACAAAACAAAGTGGAGGAAATGAACTTTGAGACATCCTCTTTCGTGTAGTTTTAACACTGTGGATGTTCTGTGAGAACTTGCAGACCATCTCTCAGCGGGCTTTCTCTCTTTTCTTTTCTTTTTTTCTTCTTTCCTGCGCTTTTATTATGTCACAGCGAGTGTTCCTCTCTGTGGTTGTTGAGAGACGAATGGTGCAGAGCTGCTCTTCGTGCACTATTTTTTGTTTGTTTTAGAAGTTGGAAAATGATTAAGATACGACGGTAGGTGATGCGTAGTGGTTGTACCTTTAAGCCATCTCATGTGAATTGATGACTAGATTTGATCAAAAGACATGAGCGTCTTTCAACAATGCTGTGTGTGACATCAGCGGCCGCGCTGTTGCTAAGTTACAAAAACACCCCAATCCACTCCAGGCGGCCTCCGAAGGTTTCCTCCACACCTCTCTTGGCTCCATTTCAACTTTCTGAATGTTGGCAGCTGAATGTTGCTTTATTCATTTTGTTATCTACCTTTAATGATGGCACATCTTTGATGATATAATATAATGTAGCAATATGATTTCCCTTCAGGGCTTAATGAAGTATATTTTAATTGAACTGAACGTCTTCCAGGTATCCAGGAGTTTCCAGAAAACATCAAGAACTGCAAAGTCCTAGCTATTGTAGAAGCCAGCGTGAATCCCATATCCAAGTGAGTATACCTCTCCGTCCCATAATGTAGCTCCCGAGCCACCTATTCTGATACAGCAGCTGATTTGAAGAGGCTTTGTCTGAGTCATGTGACTCTTCACTCTCCCTCTGCGTCTTCAGGCTCCCAGAAGGGTTCACACAGCTCCTGAGTCTGTCACAGCTCTACCTGAACGATGCCTTCCTGGAGTTCCTACCAGCCAGCTTTGGCAGGTCAGTTTGCTCTCCAGTCTTATCAGATGGAATTTTGCCCCCCAAAGCTCAAATACAAACCGTCCACTCAGACCTTGTTGTTTTAAGTCTATGTATTGTGTGGCATGGGGCTGGCAGGATATCAGAATTCACGGTATTTTTTACACTATTGCGACATGTGTAGACATTTATCAACTCAAGGCTTCAAACCAGCGGGGGAACACCGTGGCTGAGGTCGCCCGCCAGCTGCCAACTCTGTGTTTACTGCATACATTTTAAGATAAATCTCTGTGTATCTAAGAACCCTTACATCAGAGTAGGTTATGTTTTATCAGACGGATCTCTCAGGTGGATCAGTCATGGAAAAAGAGAACATGATGTTTTCCGACTTATACTTACTGCACTTGCTGTACTTAACGTTGCACGTCCTGTGATGTAACTGCTGTGCGTACGCACACTGCAAAGTTGATGGTTAATGGCTGTATTGTGCAGCCCCACCTGCAAAGCCATTGTACCAAATTCACGACACTGACGCGGCTGTGAGGATATTTCTGGGATTTGGATTCGATGTTTGAAGTCATGAAAAGAATCAGTAGTTCTAAAAAACACTCTAATTTTCTAAAATTTCCCTTTTTTATGAGTGATAAACATCAGAATGCCTCAGAGTATTTAAGATGACATCGCTGCCTGGGATCAGATGAACCTATAAGAGACTGCTTTCAACTGTGCACTTAAACCTGGAGTGTAACGGAGAGAAGATATTGATTATGACATCGGACCAGCTTATGCCATCTTCACATCATCGTGATGATTGATGTGATTAAGCGTTTGGACATGGATAATGGGTGTCTCCAGTTTTGTATAGCTCTCACTAAGCCCTTGTTTATGGATCTGTAGTGTTGGCTCTTGATCAGTAGAGAATTGCACCGCTTAAATACGTCTTCCACTGGATAACAGAAATGCTGTAAAAATGCTACTTATTGATTTAATGTCACACTGTTTGTTTGTTTCATTGATCCATAATGATTTGACAGATTGTGTCATTTTAACACATGTGGCTGAACCATGAAAGTAAAAGCTATCCAACCATCGTGATTTATTGATAGCTTTTACTGTTAGCAGTTTTATACGCTGGTTAGCTGTTACATAAAACATGTGACAGTAGTTGGCCTTTTTTCCTGTTTCCTCTCTCTAAAACACCTCTTTTGCAGTCTGTATGGCCATTCAGCTTTAAGTCCTACTTAAACGCAGGAGAAATGCATCACGTTTCTTTGTTTTTCTTGCTTCAAATTGTGCCAAGAGGTGTCATAAAGCTGTATTATGTCTGGTCAGTAGAGAAAATATAAGCCAGCATGCTGCCAAAGTTCAGAAAGTGTTAATTTATTAGCTATTTGTCTTCAGATCAAGCTATTCAAGGTTGAAATGTAAAAGTCTAGTCTTGGCCTTGCACATCATTTGAATGTCTTTTCAGCCGCTCTGTCGACTTTCATCCCACGGTAACAGTTAAACTGCAAAGTGATTTAACTTGGTGGTTAAAAGAAAAACCGTAAGCTCAAAGTAAATATGACGCTGACTTTTTCTTGGTTGCAGGTTGACAAAGCTACAGATCCTGGAGCTGAGGGAGAACCAGTTAAAGATGCTGCCAAAGTAGGTGGTTTTCACTTCATAAATCTTCTTAACACCAGTTACAAAATTTAATTGCCCAATCCAAAGAGCGGTTTAACTGGGATTCATACTTGTCACGAGGCATGTTAAGAATCTTCATCTCTTCTTTGTTACCCTGTGATATCTCGGTCGTGCCTTTTTTGTCACCACACCTCTGACTGTAGTATTAAATTCCACTGTGTTACATAAAGCCCCCCACCCCCCTTTTACTTGGCTGCTTGCCATGACAGGTTTTATAATCCTCAGCTTGCAGTGGTGAGGGTTATTTCACCATTTGCACTGGGAGGCTGAACATCCCACAAACATTAGAGAAGGCTCCAGGTGCTTTTGGCGGAAGTGACTTTCTTTTTGTCCTCTTTCTTCTTTCTTTCTTTCATGCTTCACTCGCTGTATCATTTTTTTCCCTTGCCACTTCCTCAGCAAAACTATGCTTTCCTACTTTCCTTTTAGTCCTTCCTCTCCTCTGGCTGGGTTTCCTTTTGTTTATCTTGCTCACTTTTTTTTCTCACTGACTGACGGGCCCCAGCCAGTGCTCAAAGTGCAGCGCAGTTGGTGCTGCCGCTCCGAGCCGGATCTTCTTTTCTCACTGTGTATATGTGACAGAGGCCAGACCTGTTCAAGGCTGGAGCCCTGACAAAGAAAAGGACTAATGATCGGGAGCGTTACCAAAGCAACACATAAGCATTTCAGAGATGTAAACAAATGTGTGCGTGCACAAAGGGGTGCAGCAGAGGTCTTTTCAGGGCTTCTATATGGAAGGCGCAGTCTCCTTTCTCTGCCTTTCTCTCCCCACACAGACGCACACCGAGCACATGTAGAAACCAAACGTTTCTCTGTATTTTAAATAGGGTTGCCGTTGCTCGCAGCTCAGGGTCAGAAGCCTTAGTGGTGTGTTTTTTTTTTTTTGTTTGTTTGTTTTTTTTTTTACAACTGTGAACTCACTTTTTAGATGAGCCACCACAGCTCGGTCTTAGTCTTCCAGCTCAAATTGTAAGTCTGTTGTGTTCTTGCCTTTTGTTTTTTTTTTTTTTTTAAGGTAAGAATGTGACAAAGCTGGCAAATGCTCCGTTTCATCGTGTGTTTTAATGTCGTACCAAATCACCAAAGGGTTCAAATCGTATTTATAATTCGTGCCGTATGTCGGACATTCTTATTTCATGAGAAGGCACAAGGAAGGGCGGCTCAATCCTGCTGTGAAAGGCTCAGCATATCGCATTATATCTTTACCTTTGTGGTGTCTTGCTTTGGTTTTAGTGTGAAATAGGTTTTTGAACTTTTAATAACTCACAGGAAAGCTTCGACTTTGTTGTCTAACAAGCTGAGCGCTTATTTGTGCGTCACACCTGACTCGCAGATTTGTGTTTTGCTGCTTTTGCTCAGGTTTGAATACCTTCAGAGGCATCCTGTCGGTGTCGACCTTTCCACGCAAAAGAAACAAGCTTTTGCATTTTTCTGTTTTTGCGATGACCAGCTACATAAAGTCAGAACTGTAAGCAGACTGAATAGTCCGGGTTGGTTTCTGCTTGTTTACGGTGTAATAGGGAATATGAGCCTGTGACCTGAATGTGTCGAGGAAATTCTGGAGCAAGGCTTAGGGCAAGCATACGTCACATTTTCCATTATTTAAAGCATAATTCTGTCACGCCTCGGCTCTGAAAGATATTTATTTCCACATAAATGTATTCAGTGGCAGGAGAAAAGTGAAAGCATGTGTGCATTCAAAAAACATCCAATATGGAGCATAATGGAAATTGACAGACGTTTTTAAGAAGTTTATGTTGGCTTGCTTTTTCGATGCATCTGGTCCACATTGCTTTCGGTCTTAGCTGTTATTTTTGTCAGATCACAGGGGTGCAGCGCATTATTTTATCAAAATTTGTCAATGTCCAACATGCAGTATTCCCGCTGTTTAGGCCTCTAATACACCAAACGCTTATTCTTATGGTTTTATTTCAGTGTGTTACTGTTTGTGTGTCAACAGAAGCATGCAGAAGCTTATACAGCTGGAGAGGCTGGACCTGGGGAGCAATGAGTTCACTGAAGTGGTGAGTAGCCGTCAGTTCGTCCATGCCCAGAGCGCTCTACCTCTCTGAGGTGACCTCATCTCCTTCCTTAACGTGTTTGCTTTTTCTCCTCCTCAACGTTTTATAAGCACACATTTAGACTTTCATTTCTTTTGACTGGTTTGACGGCAATCTGCCATTGCTTTGGAACGAATGAATTGCCTGATGTTTAATTTTTAGCGTTCTTACACTCTCGCACACATGACTGACACTTGATCTCCTTCCTCTTGTCTGCATCTGTAGCCTGAGGTGTTGGAGCACCTGACTGGACTCAAAGAACTGTGGATGGATGGGAACAGACTCACATTCTTACCTGGGGTAAAAAATTTACAGCGGTTTCTACTTTCAGGCCACTGTTGTGTCCAAAAACATCATGTTGAGATTATTCCCCTTGATTTCTCAAAACTGTGTGTCTCGTCCAATCTTCATCACAGTAAACGGCAGTCAGTTTACATCAGACTAGTAAAAAAACCAGCAGAGGAGCCGCTTCAGTTCCAGAATGATTGCAGACTTTTGGTTTTTGCATGCGTCCTAAATATGATCTAAAAAAGACTGCAGCCGTAAATGAACGGTTTTCACCGAACATGATTGGTGTACAAGAATGCATCGATGGTTTAAAAATGACACGAGATTCTTCTCATCCAAATGGCCTGCTTGTTTTAACTGGGTCAGAGCATTCGTTCTGCTGGCAGCATTTTGACAGCATCAGCTGTAATCACAGGCTGGCTTTTTATTAGCAGTGAAGTCTGTCAAGCATATAAAACCAAACTAGTGGCCATAACTGTTCTCCATTAAATCAAGTGTGTGCTTTCACTTTTGAAAATGTGCACAAGTGTAACCCACTTTCGGATAATATCTGGTCTTGAATGCTTCTAGTTTCAATGCACTGCTTATGTGATCATCTGTCATTTGTCCTTAGCCCTTGGCATAAGTTAAGAACAGATAATGAGCCATCTGTGGAACCTTAGTGTACTATTTTTGCTTGCTCTTATCTTCACAGATGCTGGGAACGCTAAAACAACTGGTGTATCTGGATGTGTCGAAAAACAGCTTAGAGATGGTAGATGAACAAATCCGCGGCTGCGAGAGTCTGCAGGACCTCCTGCTATCCAACAATGCCCTCACACAGCTTCCTGGCTCCATCGGTAAAGATTACAGATTACACGGAAGACATCTGTTACGAAACACCTTTCAGCGTCCAGTTTGTTTTGTTCCGTTTCATTTCACAAGTTCTTAATCGCGTTGTTTTTTTTCTGGGGATGTAATTCCTTTGTACCGTATATGAAATGCATTTTCATCACAGAAAGTGTCAAAACATTTTCTCGGAAAATTTCACAAGAGGAAGCCATTGCCTGGTTTGCTTGTGTGTTGATATCACGTATGGAAGTACAACTGTGTGTTTCTAAAGGCTGCTTTCTTATTGTTCATTTGTGTTTTACTCCATCCAAAGACTCATTTATCCAAATAGTTTCCGATTGAATAAATTGGGACAGAATATTGTTGGGAGAAGGTGGCATTATTGGTGGTATTACCCATAACTGTCATAAACAGTAGAGTTTATTCACCAGAAACAACGCCTGTGTTGCCATATGCTATAGAAAAAGGGTAAAATATGTTCATCATAAATCTTCTCTCTACATTGGGATCATTCCTTTGCTTTAGTATTGATTTATGTGATCTGTTATGTGTGTAAGAGGATGTTTCCATCTCCCCTGATGCACATAAGCTCTTTCTGAAGCTATTTTTCATCCTTTGGGGAAAAATGGAAATGGAAATTGGGAAAAGAAGCTTGGGTTACCCCCTCCCACTTCAACTTAAAGTTTATGATCATTTGAATAACTACATTTAATCCTTTTAGTCACTTCTTTCCATCCATTGGGCAAAATAAGTTCAGATTAAAGTAATAAAACCTGCTGAGTTCAGGCTGTCGAATTTGGGATTGATTCTTACTAAATGTATTACTGCTCTGATGTCCGTATTCGTGAATCTAATTAACTGCTCCAGTGGATACTCTTCTTTGTGGGCTCATCAAGAGGAGATGATCAATAACTCCTCTGGGCTGTTGTCATGCATCTCTCTCCGTCTCTGTGATCCTGTCTTTAGGCTCCTTGAAGAAACTGACTGCTCTGAAAGTGGATGAAAACCAGCTGATGTATTTGCCAGACTCTGTTGGAGGGTGAGTTTTACAGCTTTAAAATCGGCAGAATAAACCCCCGAGGTCAGTGGATTATTATTCTGTTTTTATCATCAATCCACTGATCACGTACAATGTCTGTCTGTGTAAATCTGATATTCCCACTGAACATAATGTTTCTGTATGGGTCCCCCCCCGCCTAATGCTGGAGGTATTAAGCGACTTGTTAATGTTCATGGATTTGGAAGACCGGATCACAATGAGTGAATATCGTATTGGAGAGGGTCTGGTGGTAATCTTTCACCAGATGACGCCCAGATGCTAAACTAATTGATAACTGATTAGATAAGCAGCACCTTTTTCTCAGACAGCAAACAGGTAAATCCAGCAGGAGACAGCTGCTAAGTAGTGAGTAAGCCAGGCCCACATGTTGACCCGACTGCGAATCATTGTGGTGTAGCATAAAGATTAGGCACCATTTAATCCGTCCATCATTTCTTTTTTTTTTTTTTTTTTTTTTTTTTCCCTTCCTACATCTGCGACCGACGAATCTACATCAAGTGACAAACACTGCAGCTGCACAGTCTTTGTTAGCGATTTATTGTTTCCAAACACTGTTGGTTATCCCTTATGTCGGGATATGTCTCCTTGTGTGCTTTGACACAGATTATGTAACAAAGCCTATGGTTTAGTTTAATCCCATGCATGGATTCTGGTTGAAGCAATTAAATTTTTTCCCATTTATACTTGGCTGGTTTTAGTCGGTGCACTGTTTTTTGTAGCGTTTTGTTTTCCATTGAAATGAATGGAATCAAATCCTCTCTTTTACTGCAACATAGTAAAGTTTAGTTGTGCGTGCGTCCGGCTGAGGGGTGGGAGTATTTTTAAGGAAAAAATGGTGGAAACTGTGGTTTTAGTTATTACTCGGGTATGAATGCACAGATCTCTGTTGGAACGATATGTCGCCCTTTTGCGTTTCAGGCAGCCAAACAAAATGCGATGTCCATTTGTGCCCATTGCTTTTGACAGACTAGTTCATCTTATTCACCATGTTTAACCGCGCTGAGATGTAAGAGCTGATGCGATTAAAGCACCCGATTTAAATCCTCCCGTATCGCTCTCTGTTAGGCTGACATCTCTCGATGAGCTGGACTGCAGTTTCAATGAGATCGAAGCATTGCCTTCTTCCATTGGCCAGTGTGTCTCCATTCGCACCTTTGCTGCGGATCACAACTTCCTTACCCAGCTTCCCCCTCAGGTGAGCGCGTCTTTTAGTAGACGGATATTTTCTTAAGTCCACTCGTCTACAACACTGCTAGCGCTGTTGGCTAACGGCTCACGAGTCCTTGGTTTGTTCCTCCTCACAGATGGGCAGCTGGAAGAATGCAACTGTTCTGTTTCTACATTCCAACAAGCTGGAGTCTTTGCCCGAGGAGATGGGCGACATGCAGAGGCTCAAGGTCATCAATCTGAGCAACAACAAGTGAGTCTTCACCGATGGTGTTCAGTTATGAGGACGAGATAAAGACTGATTTCATTCGATTTTTTTAATGTTAAATATTTTCATTTAGTCTTGTGAATTTATCTTTTTATTGAAATTTACCAAAACATTGGTGGATATCCTAATCGGGTTTTATTGACTAAAACGATCAATTAAACAAACGTCCAATCGGCAGATGAGTTTTTAACATAAGAGATAATCTGTATTTCCAGCACAAATGATTGCTGGAAATACTAGATGCACCTCTCACGTTTTTGCTTTTGTTGTGCTGCAGGCTGAAATATCTTCCCTACAGTTTCACTAAACTGAGTGAGATGACTGCAATGTGGCTGTCTGAAAACCAGGTAAGACCACACTTATTTTCTAAAAAGTATTATGGGCTCATAGAAAGCTCTGTGGGGGGGGGGGGGGGGGGGGGGGTTCCGAGCTGTCAGATGGTCACATCAGTGGCTGCGGTGGAGGTGCCTCGCAGGAAATGAAGAAGCAAGGCCATGTGACTCACAGGAAAGCGCATCTAAAATGCAGTAAACCACTTCCAGGACATTCGATCTAAACAAGCCAAATGTCAGTGCAGGTCAGCTTCAGTGATACCTCTTTGGCTTTAAAGTGTGGAAGAAGCCTAATGAATGTCAGAAAATGATATCCTTATCTCCGCTGTTTAAGGAAAACAGAGTGGTAATCTAGACAGAAACCTTACGAGCTGGTATGTGTGCATCTGAATGACTGAGAGCCGGTTGGTGAGATAAAGCAGCAGCAGCAGCTGCTGGCCAGAAGAAAATCAGATCAAAGATAGCATGCAAATTGTGATCCTTAAAATGTGACATTCTTCCCCTATTCTCAACAGTCTACGGGCCCGTGTTTTGTAGAAATGCTGGAGTGTGGTCGGCTCATGTGAGAAAGTGGCTTGTGATCTCAGCCGAGTGGGGCCATGTGTGGTAAAAGAATACTTCAACTTTTCAGATAGGCTTGAAATGTGTAGTTTAAGCACACAAAGGCATAGTAATGTTGGAGAATACTCTGTGGGGGTATACTGCTTCAGCCTGTGTGCTTTGTCTGGCTTATAAATATTTCCAAATTACAGACAGACTCTCGCAAGGTTCTAAAATCAATTATTCATGCGTTTTCCTCCTCCTGGCTGGTCTATTCCAAGGCTCAGATGAACTGCCTTGACAAATTGTCCCTGGGAAACTGCAGCTGTTTCAGAATGCTGCAGAAAAAGCTGCTGTGCAGAATCAGCCGTGGAGCTCTCATCTCTGCTGTCCTTGCCTCAAGTTGGTGATTAAACGGAGAATAAGATTATAGCATTTTTCTGCTCTTACAAGGCTCCCCATAATTCCTCCTTAAATTCTTAACCTTACACCGAGGAGACGGGCAGTCCAGCAGGCACGTCGGCACGGTTACAGTTGGACAGGTGCAATAACGGCGACAGGTGGGCCGTAGAGCAGCTTCATTGAGAAATGGTTGATAAGAAAAGGGATGCAGATATCTAAGGAAATGTAGCTGATTAGAGGTGAAGACACTCCGAGGACGCCAACCTGTTCGACAGAGCAGAATGGTTGTTAACAAAATGGCTGCAAGTAGTGTTAGGGAAAATGTATTTTTGTCTTTTTGCCCCCCCTCCACCCCTGTCAATACACCTCAGGAAGGACAGCTGAGTCATAAGGTTGTGAGGCTCATCTGTGCGTGAGCTTTAAGTGTAATTCTGCTTCTGTTGATATGTACGTCTTAATGCTTGATTTAAGTTGGGGTTATGGGATGTTCAACCGTTAAACAACGAGGACGGGAGCTGTCCTTCTTGCTGTTGAGAAGTTGTCATTTTCCCCTCCTACCGGGCTTGAACTAAAATATGTCGTGAAAGGAACCAGATGGAGCGAATGCTTTCGCAGCTATTAGGCCAAAGGCGTTATTCCCGCTGCGGTACCCCCTCGTGGCCACACGTCGCTTGTACCAAGGTTTGAAAAACATCGAAACGTTGCTGAAAATTCTTTCAATCAAATCTTTAAAAACAGTGAATGTTTGAAAAAAGATGTAATCCAATATGATAGAAAATTATGTCCACGGATGCGTTGAAATTACCTGAACCAATTAAACCAACTGTATCTAATGGCTTTTAAAAATTGGCTAAATTACCTCCGTAAACACTGCTCCCACTTCAACCCTTTGATGCTTTTAGATTGCCCGAGGCCTGAGAAGAATCAGGGAACTGTTCTCAGTCAGTGAACCATATTTTAAAACTTTTCATCTTACGGTCGTACAGACCGGCTCTTCCATGCCTCACTTTTTCCCAGCAGACAGTATCCCCGGGATGTGATCAGCTGTTTATCATCGCTGCAAAGAAATGAGACGCAGTGTAGCGAGTAAGGAATGATCATTGTACTTGGAGGGGTTCCATTTGTCTTTATCTTATGATAAACCTGGACGTATTAGTCACATGCAATACGCGCAGAAACGAGATATCCGTAATGTCTGTTGTAAATTGTGTGCCGGACTTGCAGACGACCTCATAGAACATGTGAGCGTGTTGGCGTATGTGCTGCAATTGAGATCTTGTTGTTTATGGCATTAGGTGATGATTCTCTCTCTCTCTCTCTCTCTCTCTCTCTCTCTCTCTCTCTCTCTCTCTCTCTCTCTCTCTCTCTCTCTCTCTCTCTCAAATTAGCTATGTTTCCGTGTCACTGTATACTGCCAGCTTGGCTCACTTCGAACCTCGGCTGAGGTTGTACCAACAAAACAGCCATTAGTCAGTATCGGTTGTACTGCCTTCAACGGAAAACCAAAAAACTATCGTTCCATGTGATGGAAAGATGCCATTAGAGAAGAAAGACATACAAAGCAATGAATCAGTAGTACTTCTTTTGTGTTATTTCCCTCCTTTATGTGTTCTGCAATGGATTAGATTTCAGTCCACTTATCTTAACGCCGCTGTACAGTTGATTTGTAATGCCAGTCACAAAGCAAAAACTTCAGAACTGCTGATTTCTGTCTCCCACAGTCAAAGCCCCTGATTCCTCTCCAGAAAGAAGAAGATCCAGAGACTCAGAAAACTGTGCTGACCAACTACATGTTCCCTCAGCAAACCAGGACCGAGGACTGTGAGTACACGACAAGACTCGGTTTCTCTTTTATATGCTTTCATGCTCCATCTAACAGACGAACAAAAACTACAAATATTTAGCTATTAGCGGAAATTAAGGCCTGGAGCTGTCATACACTCATAACTAATGCAACTTGATCTATTTGAGTTGCATATGAAGCTGTGACAATTATCAGAGTTTTATAATAATAATAATAATAATAATATGTATATAATAATTCTAAATGTATTTGAAAATGGCTTTCCATCAAAGTTCTTTACAGAAAACAGAGTTTAAAAACACATAATTCAAAACATAAAGAAACCTTTAATATAATAGATAATCAGTTTAGTTTTTAATGTATAAATCTCATTTTAGGTCAATTTGATTTGATGCCACATTCTGAGCCACTACCGTGACTACAATTAGGTTCTTTGTTATCACAGTCTTATAGGTGACCTACAAGGATCCCTCACTGCATATTTTATGGGAGACTGATTACCTGAGCCTGCAGGGGAAACCCTAGCCTTTGTCTTGTTGTCAAGCATCCCATCTGTTTGCTTTGGGTTTCCGTTCCACCAGAAAGCTTGTGCTGACCCTTTTGCATCTTAGCCTTTGCGTAATTAGGGGTTCAGGCTCGACAAGCTTGACCCACTAACATGGTCATGAGTGAACAGGTTGATTTTTGAGATAATGTCTGTGGTTTGTTGCGCCACCATAAAAGACCTGTTCTTTATTTGCTCCATGCCAGCCGTGTGCTTGATGCCATTTCCCCTTTCTATTTTGCTGGAATAGATTTGAGATTAATTCTTGTCTGTTTTCCTGGGAAGCTGGAATCGGTCATGACCTAACCTTAATTATTATGTTTGACAACTTGTTGTGACATGGAAGGTAAACACAAGGTGACTCACATTATCCGGTGTGCTTTTACTTTCTGGCATAGAGCGTCAAGTTGAACCAGAATCCTGAGAATCAAACAAATTGGATCATTAGTCTGTAAACATGAATGATCGAAGTGTTTAGAAATCCAGGGTAATGGGCTTTTTAACACGGGAAACCACACCGACTGATTTTCAGTTGAAGCTGGGACAAGCAGATTTGATTTGTCTGTGCATGTGTATTTACACCCGAGATTCATATAACCGGTATACACATGGCAAATTTGTTGATATTCTCAGACAGACACAAGGAAGACCAGCAAGATGATTCTGCAGAGTTTTGGGAAAGTGTTACTAACGCAACCTCATAGTAGCCGTGACCTTGTTTTTCTCTTGGCAACAGGTAGTAGTCAAACAGGAGTTGCAACACATCAGTGTTTTGATTTCTTCATCAGCAACAAGCTTGCCCTTTTTGAGTAGACTGTAGATATGTTATATCTTTACATTAACCACAGTATCAAGCTAAAACACAGGTAATAATGTGCTTTTTAGTTAGAGTGTAATAAAAAAAAAGGAAGAACAGCAATTCCAGGTGGTTTTGGAGTTTAACCTCCTTCGGGTCGCCTCGTGCTGTCTTAGCTCCATCTTGTGGTCAAAGTCAGACGTAAATTAAATCAACACAGTAGCGGTGACTGAAAAAGCCATAAATAACAAAAACTGATGAATAACCTGACGCATGGCCTCGGTTTCATTTCAGACATTCCCAACTCGGACTCTGAGAGCTTCAATCCGACCCTCTGGGAGGAGCAACGCAAGCAGCGAGCTCAGGTGGCCTTCGAATGTGACGAGGACAAGGATGAGAGAGAAACGCCACCGAGGGTTAGTGACACACTTTTGTTACTGTGTACATAACTGGGAAAGGGAAAAACAACAGCGAAGACGCGACTCACCGAACCTGCAAGGCTATTGTTGTTCTCTTTATCAGCTCCACAAGCCCCATCATGTAAACAAATATAAACATTCAACACAGTCTGTTCCAGCCTGGCTGGGAATGTTTCACACAAACAGGGTGAATGATGACTTCAGCATTCGTTCGATAGGTCTCTGAATGAATTAATAATTAAGAAGGAAGAGGAATGAATCATTCAGCTATCTGAATTACCTGAGCAACAACACTGTAATATTACAGCAAAAACTGTGTGACTTTTAAGACTCAGAGAGATTTTACCTCCCAAAATGTCATTGGTTTGGAGATAGACTTTTTAAAAGTCCCCGTCACCTTAGGATAAGGCTTTCAGTGCAGAATATATGTTCTCCCAATGTGTTGATTTCACCTTTTTAACGAATTCCAAATGAACAGGTTTTCTTATTTGTAAACACTGAACATTGAAACTGCAGTCCATGACCATTTCGATGACGAGCTGGCAATCTTCTTTGATTGTTTCAGTGAATTTTCCACTGAAAGGCACTGATAAAACACCCACACCTTAACACAGTTTTGTGGAAAGATCCCACACTTGCACTTCCTCCTTCACTTCTCGGTCTGTGACTTAGACCTGCTGCTCAGGCAAACATCCAGCAGGTAGTTGGCAGATTTGCCAGCAGAGGAAACACCATAGTCTGAATCTGTTATTTAGTTCTTTTGGACTATTTTCAAAGTGCTTTCGGTCAGAATCCAGTTGATATAATGCACAAAGAAGGAGCGCAGTTGGTTGCCAAAGATGAGTTTTGCTTTTTATCTCTGTGCTCATTATTTATTTAGCTCTCTAATTTTAGTCTGTATGTATTTTTACTCTGTCAGGAGGGAAACCTGAAGCGCTACCCCACACCATATCCAGATGAGCTGAAGAATATGGTAAAGACTGCCCAGTCGGTGGCTCACAGGCTGAAGGAGGATGAGTCGAGTGACGAATCAAAACCAGAGAGGAACCACATTGGAGTACAGGACACGGGAGTTAAGGTCAGCTTCAGACAAAGCTACTCCCGCACTCGTACTGAAATAACTCGCTTTCATATCCTGTTTTTAGTTAACCTCGCTTTAGATTCTGTTTAACAAACTAACTGCATGCGCGTAGAAGAAGATTCACATGAGAGCACTCGTTTTTATGCAGGTGATCGAGGCCCCCCGTCCCAACGGTGTGGCATCAGACATTCAGCCCCCAGAATTTTCCAACATGTGTGCAGCCGAATCAAAAGAAACTTCTGAGTCTCTCAGCTCACAAAGAATTCCTCTCAAGTCTTCAGAGGGCTCTGTAATGAACCACGAGGACACACTAGAGGTTGTCCAAACATGCAGCACTCACAAGTTCTCACAAGTTCTTTTTACATTGAGCAAATTATGAGGTTCCAATGAAAAGGTGCAGTCTTTACAAAAGCATTTTCATTGTCTGCAGGATTCTGAGGAACTGTCGGATGAGGAAGAGGAGATGAAAATTGCTGAGATGAGACCCCCTCTTATTGAGATTTCCATCAATCAGCCCAAAGTGGTGACTCTAAGTAAGGATAAAAAAGGTAAATTTGACCGACTATAACAGGATTATAACCAGAGAAAAACTAACTGAAGCGCCTTCAGCTCAATGAGCACTTTAACAGTGATATTTCTGCTCGACAGATGATGGGAAAGATGCCGACTCTTTACTGGATGACACGGTAGCCAACAGCAACCAGAACAACAGTAACTGTTCGTCACCATCGCGCATGTCCGACTCTGTGTCTCTGACCACAGACAGCAGTCAGGACAACTCTCTGTGCACACCTGAGAGAGAGGCAAAGATGCCTTTCCTACCAAAAAGCCGGTTAGTACCATTCTTTACCATGTCGATGTAGAGTTAAAAGGAGTGTTCATCCTGCTGTTGCTGCAAAATCTGATGCCTTGCGTTATGTCCTTGCTTTAGGCAAGAAGACGAGAACATGAACCAGCCAAAAGACACCACCCCACTTCTTCATAATGGGAACGGCTCTGAAACGTCCCTTCAGGCCCTTTTGAAAAGCCAGCAGACGCCACCAGACTATGACCTGTCAATGGAAGCCCGACTGGCGTTCATTGAGAAGGGAATAAACAATGGTATGGGAGAAACGTACAACAAGTGGGACCAGATCAACATGAATATGACCAAGCTGCCAACCTACAACGTGTGTCAGCTGGACGGGATGGACAAAGCCAAGAACGGTTCGGTTGCTCAGGAGGACTTAAACAGCAAGCGGGGCTATGGAAACAACAACATGGATCATTTACAGAATGGAAATCAACAGGGGAACGACAGCATCAATAGTCTGGATAACACATGCCAAGTGATGAGAGTGGAGACGTCTGCTGTGCATGTGGCCTCGACAGGCGTCACTGCCAGCAGTGACATGTCTCTGTCCCGCAGCACAGAGGAGCTGTCTCCAGAGAAAAGGTGTCACCCACCACAGGTGATGAAGTCTCACAGCATTAGCAACATGGAAACGGGGGGCATGAAGCTGTTCTCCTTTGATGGGGACGCGGACTCTTATGAGTTAGCAGCAATGAGTAGAATGGCAGGGGCCGGCCCAGGGCCAGGATCGCAGGGCCAGATTATAGTCAGGAGCAAGTCCGCCAGTCAGTTACTCAATGACCAGACTCTCCTGGTCTACCCCGGCTCATCTACATCCTCCTCAGACCTGCTGTCCTCTTCCAAGCCTCCTATAAGCACCAGCAGATATCCAGTCTCATCCAGCATGAATATGGGAATTTCTCCCCCTCAGTATAATATACAGTACACAAGCAGTGCCATGTCTAATGAGGGCTCCTGGGCCCAGAGAGCACCCATGCCTCCAGAGCACCAAGGCTACCTCCCGGCTCCCCCACACTCACTAGCCAACACCAATTATTCAAACCGTAATCAGGCACCTCCTTACCCTCTGCCGCCCCAGCAGAGGGGCCCCCCCATGGCTCCCAAAGGAGACTGGGCCAAGGAGAGACTTCATGCTCCAGGTGGTCAGCCGAGAAGCAGCACTTTGCAGAGGCAAAGCAGCATCTCCTCCACAGCCTCCATGGGCGACCCGAGGCGTATGCAGGTGAACGAGGGGGAGTACATGACCTACAGGGACATCCACACCCTCGCAAGGGGGCCTCTGGCCATGAGCCAGGCCATGCAGAGGCCCCTCTCAGCTCGCACTTACAGCATCGACGCACCCGGAGCTTCCAGGCCTGCCAGCGCCAGGCCACAGCCCCACGAGCTTCCAGAAAGGACCATGTCTGTCAGTGATTTCAACTACCAGCACAGCAGCCCCAGCAAGCGGCCCAACACCAGGGTGAAGTCGGAGCACTCCCTCCTGGACGGTCCAGCACAGATGTCGGGAGGAATGGGTGCAGGAAGGGTGCCAGCAGACTGGAGGGATCAGGTGATGCGACACATCGAGGCCAAGAAAATGGAAAAGGTAACAGATACTTGCATGAATAACAGATACATTGTTAAATATGAATGAGTTTTTTTTTTTGTACCAGTGACTCATGAAACAAACTGCTACTAAACCTACAACAGGCTTGGGGTTGGCATCTTCAGTTGTTCTATTAACTTTTGAAGTTCCTCACATGAAAGAGTAGTAACTTTTAAAGTCTTTGTTCGACCTTGAACTCCTTTTGTGGGGCTGACAGCCGTAAAACTTTGCACAGGCATCTGTGAGAAACGCTTTTAATTACTCATCAAAGAAATGGAAACCGTAACTACAGTCCCATTTTCTTCGAGTAAGGGTGTCTTTGTTCCGTTGCCCCTGAATGCAGACAGATTTTTTTTGTTTGTTTGTTTGTTTTTTCATCTTTTCCAAGATGAAACCAAATTCAAATTACAATGGAATACAACAGAGGCATTTCTTAAAAGCAAAAGATTACAGGAGCCTACTAACCCATCTTTATGTAAGATATCTCTGATTCGCTCCATCTTTATAAGCTGCAAATGTTTTCTTTCTGTGTGTGTCTGTCTATTTTATGTCTGTCAATCATTTGGTGGATTGCATGGCCACCTCTGCTGCATGTCTGCTGCTACTGCTGGTCGCTCCATGTCGTCAGAACGCACTGTCTCGCTCCTATAATTCCAATAACTCTCCGCTGAGCTGGTCTCACTACGGCAGCTGTAGGGACATGCATGCCAGCCAAGGCTCCCTGGCGTTTAGTAGCAGGGACGGACAGCCCTACGGAGCCCTGGGCTTCTGTGTGAGTACTGTAACCTCGTAGTTGACTCCTGCTCATACTGAGCCAGGGCCTCCTGTTCCTGCTAGTTTCACATCCCTTTAGAAGATAAGGAAATAGCTGTTTTCTTCTCTCCTCAATGTTGAGAAGTAATCAGACCCACTGAAGCTTTCTTTCACTTGTCCTTTTTATGGACAATTGAAAGTGTTTCTCAACATGTGATTTCTCCTGAATAAAAACCCCTAGTCTAGTGCTTGATGTCAGTTAAAAAAAATGAATAAATAGATGAATTTTAGTTTTTGTGTTGCTAGTGCTCGTAATCTTTAGAAGTGGAGCTGTTTAAAAGGGGCCAAGTTGTCTTTTGTATTAGCAGGTGGCTGTCAAATTGTTGCCTTGTTATTTCTAATTTCTATTTCTGTGACACATTCACATATACCAATGACCTGATGAGTAATGAGTGCATCTAGGATGAAATGGCCCCCTTTAAACTTGCCCGTCACTTTATGATCATCCCTGTCCTTCTCTCCATCTTGCCACCCTCAGATCACCCTGTGATAGAAGGAGAAGTTTTTTTTTCTTTTAACTGCACTTTAAATGCTTATTTTACTCATTCATCATCTTCACTCCAACTTTTGATCACTTCAGAGTCACTTGATAACCGCTCACTTTGTGTGTGGGGATGAATCTGTGTTGGTGAAAGGTACGTGCTGTTAAGTGTGTGTCAAAATGATGTAGAAGTGGGTAGTAGAATCTTTAGGGGCAGACAGAAGATTTCCCTTTTAATGCTGTCATTGTATTCTTTAACTTCTTCAAAGGTGAATATTTCAAATTAATTTCCATTTCCAGAAGGCTAATATTCAGCATTACATGCTGCTTACTGCCTGGATAGAACCAAAGAACAGTTTATTCTGTTTTTTACCCCCTTTATCAACACCTTGCTACCTAAACAAGACCTGAAATATGTTCATGTCAGCCTTTAAATAACCTGTCTTCTATGTTTTATTTGTAAGGTTCGGGTACAATAATCTTCATTCTTTACCTTTCAGGATGATGTTTTTGTTCCTCAAGGGCCACAAAGCTACACAATGGACCCCCACAGAAAAGTACGTATGATATATGCAGAGCAAAGAAGAGCTGATTAGACTTTCAGAACTTGTTCTGCACTTACCATGATGTAACGCAGCCGATTTTTAAAGTTTTATAGACCCACTAAAGCAGAGGACAGATCCTCTGCAAACGTTAGAATCAACAATTGGATTAAGGATAGAAAATCCTGCTGAGTGCTCGGGGGAAACCATTCTGTTTATTATCGTGTATGTTTGTTGCCTAGGTGCCTTTGATGAACGGTCAGATGGGCCCTTCTGTTCGTCCTCAGATGAGCCAGGCGACCATGGCTCGACACCCTTCCAGAGAGCAGCTCATTGACTACCTGATGCTCAAAGTCTCCCAGCAGCCTCCAGGGCCTCCGCGTATTCCGAACGATACACTGCAGCAAGAGGTAAAGGGCTGCAGCTTCATGTTTAACTGAGTGATCTTAAAGAGATCTTCCTCTATAACTAAAATGAAACGATTCCTTTAAATGGAGTTACGAGTCTTTAACCAGTGGCTCTGTTAACAAACATGTTTGAGGTACCCTCCCATACCTCCTCATGAAAGATTTCTAGCTGAGTGCCGACTTGGTTATACATTACTCAGTCATTAGAGCTGTGTTCACTTTTATTTCTGGTGTAATAGTTTGATTTTGTCGGGTTGGGGATTGGAGCACCACATTAGCTCTGCTGGACAATCCAATCTGTCGTGTTTCCTTACCTCACCATTCATCTTGCGTTTAAGTGTTTCTCATTTCTGACATTTTCCCCCTCAGCTTTAGAATCTCTTAAGCCTCTTAATAGCCCTCTGTTGGAGTTCTCATAAGAGCTTAGATGCTTTGTGAATAACTGTTATATTTGCCAAGATCAGGTCTTAACTTTGAGAAGAAATTCTTACACAACGTAATCCTGGGAAATTTCTTTGAACTTTCTCACCGGGAGGAAAAAGGAAGCTTTACGAACATGGACACTAATGCTTTTGGTCACCCAACTAAATCTGAGTCACTCTCTTTTGTATCTGCCATAGCTAGATCATGAAATACCCTGTCCTCTTAAGTTCCCACCACTTTGTACTAATGTTCGAAAATTGCGTAATTGACAGTGAATGTGACTGCTTTCCTTTGGCTAATAAGAATGTGTGGGTGTGTTTCAGATCCGTGTGAAAGTAGAGAAGAGTCCAGAACTGGGTTTCAGTATTTCAGGAGGAGTGGGAGGCCGGGGAAACCCCTTTCGCCCTGACGACAATGTAAATTCACATCTTTGACCTTGTTTGTTTTTTTTTATGAACTATTATGACCATAATTGTTAGACTTGATAGCTTACATGTGGTGTAATTTTAGGGTATATTTGTGACAAGGGTTCAACCTGAGGGACCTGCGTTCAAGATTCTTCAGCCCGGAGATAAAATTATCCAGGTATTCTTCTGTCTGTGCCGACACAAGTGTTGTTTGGTCAGCTTAGTCTCTAACATGTATTTGAGACTTTAACCAATAATTCTTTTTTTTTTTTCTCGTCGTCAGGCAAACGGATACAGCTTTGTGAATATCGATCATGGGTATGCGGTGTCCCTCCTGAAGACGTTTGCGACCACTGTGGATTTAACTATCGTACGAGAAGTGCAAGCATAGACTCAAGTGATGTGACCCCCAGCACAGTTGGAGGATGGTTGGCACATGAAAGAACAAAGAAAATTATGTTGACTGTCATATTTTTATACATAAGAGACTGATCTGCTGACACCTGTTGGGACTATTTATAGCGGAGATCTTCCGAGGTCTTCTTAGCCTCGATTAAACGGGGAAACCACTGAATGTAGTGGATCCAAGTGAGACAGCATCAAAAACCTGCAAGTACGTGTCCTCAAAAGGCCGTCACTGTGGTATATATATATATTTTTTTACAAAGAAGCTGAACATATGATGTGCTTTGATGCAAATACTGTGGTCTCTGTACAGATCATCCTTTTTTTTTTTTGTTGTTGTTGTTTTTTTAACTCATCAACCACTGATCAAGGGTGAGGTTTATTTCTGCAGATGGACATGGAAGCTGACCACTAGGGGGCAGGGCTCTCCTTTTTCTTTTATCTTTTTTCTCTCTTCTGTCATCCAGTTTGCCTTTTTTTTTTTTTTTTTTTTACTTTTGGACTTTTTATTTCAGATGTTGAAACTCTCGCCTGCAAGCTGATCTTATCCAGAGGACAGTGGTACGTGCTTGTCATGGGGAGACGAATGTAGATCAAAGACGTGTTTGGTTTGGTTCTTCTTGCAAGATTGGAGAGTTGAGAAGAGGAAATCATCCACCCCTGCTTCTGTGACCCTGTAAACAACCTTTAACACACAGGACACCTCCCTCCAACTCAGTTGCCTGGTGTAGCTAGATCCATTCACACTTGAACCATCTAGAAATCACATGAGAACTTCTCCACACTCAAGAAATGCACTCTGCATGTTTTCATGTAATGAGGCAGGGAAACTGAAAGGAAATTAACATATTGGAGCAATAAGTGGGTCAAAGTGTCATGTGTTTAAAACTGTGGGAAATTAGCATATTTGTTTTAGTCAAAATGATATAAATAGGCTAAAAGGAGACATGCTACCTGTCCCCACTAGTTTTCAGGCTCAAATAAGCTGTCAAATAATTTCCCAAAATGTCAAAGTATGTGTTGGATGTGCTAATTGATTTAAGCAACCGCGGGAACTGAGGACAAAGGGTTAATGCAGGGGGGGCAACTTAAGAAAGAAACTCGATTAAAGTCAATATTTTAGTGATGTGGCGTCGGTGGGATGAGTGCGTTTCAGCATCTAGCAGTTTTATTTTCCACACGAAAGACCACAGGTTGCCTTTTTGTGTCTGTAAAAAAAAAAAAAAAAAAAAAAAAAAATGTTTTACTGTGCTCGTCACCCATCACTTTGGAGCAGTTCTGTTTTTTTGTTTGTTTTGTTTTTTCCTCACTGTACAGAGGGTAGAATTGGGAGACACGAATTTGTCAAAGTGCCATAGACCTTGAACTGTTTGAGCAGGGGAGGATGTTTGACCCCCGGAACCCAAGCAATACTCACACGCTCACAACCACTTTTGAGGACATTTGCAGCTTAACGGCTTAAAAGCAATATTTAAAGCCTTTATTTTCATTCACAGAACATCGTTTTTAAAACAAAACACAACCTTTTTAGTAAGCTCTGATGATTTTACATGGTTTTTATATTGTGAAATGAAACCTTTTTTGTAATAAAACCGCACAGGACACACATATTTATATATATATATATATATATATATAAATATATATATATATATATATATATATAAATAAAGTAGTGCTTAAAAGAACTCAGCATTGTGTAAAAGTGAGCGTTTTGTCACTTTGCCTGAGGCTTTTTACCGTCCGTGGTGTCTGATGTTCTTGTGTGTTAAATAATCAATTTACACTGTGGGGGAGAAAACCAGTCCACTTAATGAGCCGCAGTGGGATCAGATTTTATTCTCTCAGCCTGTCGATATTTATTCACTGGTACGGCGGTGAAAATGAATGAAATGATGAAATTCACGTGCCAAGTCGTGGCCCCATGAATTCCAGCGGTGTGTTTGTGGCCACGGAGATGTTTGTATAATGTAGATATAAAGGCATCCTGTCCTGTGGTGTTTTAACAACCGCCTTCACCCCGACCTGTCGGCAGTGGATGGTGTCGTCTGCTGTACTGTGTGTATGTAACAAAGTTTGGCTCGTGTTTCGTGCTCGCGGCACCGGCAAACCAAAACGAAAACACTGTGGGGATGAAGTGAATTTAAATTCCTGTCGTAATGGTTATGCTGTTTGAAAGGTAGCTGTTCTTAATAAGGCGTTGCTTTTTATTTTTTAATCATCAGTCCAGGATTGGTCCGTTTCATTCAAAGGCAAAAAAACATGACAAAGTGCATTCCCCCAAATGTTTCACACAATGTTGTATTTTACATGGATAAAACTATTGATTATATTTGTTTTTAATTTGTTACTGTTTTCTGTTGACTTTTTAAGAATTTTTTTCCGGGCTCATGGTCACTTTATATTCATGGAAAACAAATGTCTTGACTTTCGAGACAATCTCGGGAGATGATGTTTTTCACTTTTTCTTCATCCATGTCGGTTTGTTTCTTAAACTCCCACTTTGTTCGTATTTATTTAGCCGACTTACGTGGATTTTAGACCTTACTAATCAAATTGTAAATACTCTAAAAGAAAAAAGCCTTTGAGAGAAGAGCTCATAAAGGCATTAGTGACTTGCGATTGTAAAACCAGCAATAAATTGCAATGCAGAGGCACCCGTTTTGATGTAAAGCTAGTATTTCTAAAGTTTCCCTAGAAACAGTCACAGTGAGACGATGATTGATATGCATTTATCAACATTCCAGATTTTGTACATAGTTACATGTTTCAGAAGTAACCTGTGGAAAATAAACTAATGCTGTTTAACAGTGATTCTGATGTTTTCTTCCATTTATTGGGTTTTCCTCAAAGAACGATGCCACAACGGAGATACTTTATTAACCAGCAATAATTTTTAGGCTAAGTTCACGCAAGACTTTCATGAGCCGAGCATTAGATGAGCGTTTCTGCACCTCGAACTTTGTAACGTTTCATCTTTGCGTATCTTGTGGTTCGAGACTTAAATCCAGCAGCCCTTAAACGGATAAACTGTGCAGAAACATTAGTTTTCAGTCACATTTCTTTCTTGGATGCATGTGAAAATGGAGCACAGTAGCAATATGTGGGCTGCTTTATCACTATATATTAAAACCTCATACATGATCTAGCTTCAGGGCCATTATTTCTGTGCTGATTTTCTGCTTATACGGGACGTAGTCCTTTTTTGATTAGTATTCAATAAAAAATGAAAATCTGAGCTCTAGCAATAAGATTTAAAAAGAGAGAGAGTCTTTGAGAAACAAAGACAAGCCAATGATCTCTAGTTTGTCAACAAATGCATGGGAAAATTATTGGAAATGTTGTAAAACAATGGGTTGTTTTTTTTTTAAAGAAATACTCTAAAGGATTTACATCTAAACCCCTTTGGTGTATATAATATTATCAAAAACATTCATGGAATCTGGAGGAATTTCAGCACAAAAGAGACTGCAGGGAACAGATTGGCCTACGTACACTGGGCAATTTTGAAACCACAAAATGCTTCATGATGCTGTGTTTATGTCGTCTTCAATAAGAAAATTTAAAGTAGGATTCTTTTTTTTTTTTATGTTTTTTACATTTCCTCACCATCCCAGAGATGATTTAAGTAAAAATGTAATAAATTGCAACGGTGGCTAACGCTGAAATAATAGTGGTAATGTACAGTGCCCTCCTGCAGGGGGAGGTAGAGCGCCCCAAAGCTGATAGTCAGTCCCTGCTAAAAAATTAGAAGAAGAACGAGACCTCCCGCTCCGCCCTCTCGGATGCACTGTACAGAAAAAGCTAACTGGGAAATAAATATAGAAAAAAAAACACAAACATTTAAAGTCAACGCAATTATTAATTTGAACAATGAGCGGGATACCAGGGACTGCTGTCGTCCAGGTCACCAACCTGTCCTCGGCTGTGAGCAGCGAGCAGATGCGCACTCTGTTCGGTTTCCTGGGAGACATCGAGGAGCTGCGCCTCTACCCGCCCGAGTAAGCGCCACTCTCCTCGGCACGGCTAGTTAGGCAACACCGCCGGCTTGCGGCCTATTCGTGGTCCACAGGAATTTTAAAAAATGAAGGAGTCTCAGGTTTAATGGATAACTAACCTGCGTTTTCTTTCTGTTTTTTTCCTACTTCGCAGCAACGCTGCCCTGTCTTTCTCGTCCAAAGTGTGTTACATAAAGTACCGAGAGCCTTCCAGTGTTGGTGTGGCGCAACATCTCACCAACACTGTTTTTATTGACAGAGCTTTGATAGTAGTACCATGTGCGGAAGGTGAGTGCAACCCGATTCATTCGAAAAGGTAAAATTGATGTTGCCGCCTTCCCTTGAATTCCTTGCTTTGGTGTTTTTCATTGTGGGGTTTTTTCTTCACATGGAAAATTATCCAGTTGTGCCATTGGTTACTTCGGCTTAGGTTTTCAGCCATTTTTACCACAAGTATTTGACACAGGTGACGGGTTTTATTGCCAGCTAATTTCTCCGAGCACACAGCCAAGGTTTCCGTTTGGTGTCACAAGGCGGTTCTGACAGATGCTGAGGGCAACTTCACTTAAAAAAAAAAAAAAAAAAAAAACTGGACTGTCTGGAACATGTAGCTCGTGCATCCTTAAGAATGTGACTTGTTACCAAAAACCGAATATAAATCCATTGTAACACAGTTAATTCAATCCTTTCTCTCTTTAATTATTTTTTTTTAACTTTGAACTCCCCCTCCTATTTGGTGCCACTGTTGTTCCCTTGTGTACAGTCGCAATGATATCACCTCTAACCTGATGCATTTGTCCACGTAACTTGGTGCTGGATGGCTACTGAGTTTATTAATTTGGTTTTGTATGTTTTTTCTGTGTGATTATGTGTGCATATCAGATGACTAGACTGGCCCAGCTGTTACACTACACTAGCCTGAGTCAGGCATTGTTTTCCAAGCCACTATCCCCGATCGGGCCAACGCAGCCTTCAAGGGGGAATGTGACCCGGAGAATAGCCCGCTGAACCTTCCAAGATGGACACCTTGTCTCTTTTTTTTTTTTTTTTTTTTTTTTTTCATTTATTTTTTATTTTATTTTCGGTTTGTTTTCCTTTCATACTATCCCATGTTGTCCAATCTCTATTGTCTACCTAGAAACTGCAGTTATCTCTAGCGTTGTGTTTATATTTGTTATTTTTGTTTGTTATTTTGATTATTGTCCAACCCCTACCCCCCTCTCTCTTTCTGCTACAGCTGCAGCTTGTGTGTGATTGAATTCTGTCCAGGTTGCTTCGGCATATCGGTGGGGATGTGTGTCACACAAAGGGATGCTAGGAGGATCACTAACATTTTAATTCTCTTGTCTCCTACACCTGTTGATGTAGTGAGGGGCCAGTCTTTTTGGAAAAGTGAGCCCCAGTAATGAAGCTGACATCTTTAAAATTACATAGGCACTTCTTGTCTGTTCTCAAGGATGTAAAGAAGGCAACATTTACAAGTCTTTTCCTCACATTGCTACGTTACTGCTCTGATATGGATGTAAAGTATTTTGTAATAACTCAGAACTGATCAGCGAAGCATTATTTCCTCCTCATAACATTCTCTGCATTGATAATGTTTTAAAGATGGCTGCTAGCATTAAAGGGGGAAGCCTTTTATGTTAAACAAATGGAGATCTATGCTAAATTCCTCCACCTGTTCTCAAATAAATCTGTAGCCTTTATGTCTTCTCCCCCCCAGCATGGAAGCAGAGTATAATTCAGAGGAATGAGCAAAATTCCTAATTGGTTGTCTTTTTTTTTTATAATCGCTAAGTTTTGGCTAACAGTTCTTAAAATTGTTGTTCTTTTCTGTATCTGATGTCCTGTGTGCTATTAGTGATGCAGCCATTGGGGTTGTCTTGTGTTGCACACCTTTCCAACACTGCGAAACGATCACCCCCCCCCCCACGGAAAAGCGTCCATGCTTGATATCGTATGGTTCATGACCAATATGTTTCCAGTACAGGTGACCCATGCATCAAAGTGTTGACTCATTCTCTGCATTGTTTCTTTTTTTCTCTTTTTTTTTTTAAACCTATGAAAAGAGAACAACGACAGAATCAATGCTCTTTTGCTTGTGAAAAAAAATGTGTAATTATTTCCTTTTTTTTTTTTTTTTTTGCACTTTATATTATAATACACATTGAGAAGAATAATTCTATAAAAGCAAAGTAAGGATGTTCGGCCATGAGTAGACAGTAGAACACTTTTAGGACTGTACGGGGAAGTTTATGCTCTCTTTCTCTCTAGAATACAGTGGGCTAATTGTGCAGACAGAGATAAGATTGCCTCTCTTGCCTTCACTAATATCCGTTTTGTCCTGCAGGGAAAATCCCAGAAGAGGCCAAGGCTCTGTCACTGCTGGCACCTGCCACCCCAGCACCCAGCCTGATTCCTGGCGGAGGATTGCTACCGATTCCTACTCCGGCTCCACTTCAGAACGTGAGACAATGGCCATTTGTTTGTCATTTCTTCCGCATCTCTCAGCGACGTCGGTCAAATGAAATCCCTTTTTGTGCTTTACACCTGCAGCTGAACCTCCCCATAGTGAATCGAATCTCCGCTGGTCTGAGCCCCACTTCGTCGTCGCTCGCCCAGCCTCCGCTCGTAGGAAACGTTGATCCCTCAAAAATCGACGAGATCAGGAGGACTGTTTATGTTGGCAACTTGAACTCGCAGGTAACGCCAAATCTGGATTTTTATGTCCTTGAAGGCAGCGTCCAGGTTAACTGTTTAATATGGTTTCAAAAAGACACATTTTTTTAAAATTGATTTATTTCATTGCCAGTTTGGTTCATTTTGAGTCAGATGATGAATATTCTTTTTGGCCATTTTTGGACCATGTGCTGGGCTGGTGCCACTACCAGATTAGAGTTAGTTCAGCTCTATGGCGCTCAAAGGAGTATTTATTTTTCTATAGAGAAAGAATCCTCACAGATCTGCAAAATGAAGTCACTGTTCCAACACTGGTTGTGTATAATCAGTGCGTAACCTGTGGCAACCAACAAGTCAGATTTTCTTGAGCATTTATGATGAACCAGACAATTGGGGGAAAAAAAATGTTTTTGCTCTGTGGAATCCTGGGTTCGCAGCTTTTGTGTTTCTTCTTCTGTGGTATTTTTGTGACCTGGCATCAAAATTCCTCCCGCTGTGTCTCTTGAGTGGCCACCTGCGATCGGACCGTAGTTCCCCAGCACATGCAGCTTTCTAGGACATCGCAATTCGGACATTTAACACGTTTCAGTTGCAGCGATTGCTCACTTTAGGCCGGTGTCTCTGAGGAAAAGAGCCACGATTAACTGATTCCGGTCAAGTTCTGCTTTGTCCTAATAAAATCCCATCTGTGCCGAGCAGAGCTGCGCGCGACTCGGCTCTCGGCATCCGGGGGAAGGTCAGTCGAATGACAACTCCTGGGACTGGCAGGGCGGATCATCAGCTGTGAATCTTTAGCACAGCACTCACAGTTGCCTTGTTCACCATCTCTATAGAAATAAACATAAACGACCAGCAGGAGATTTTTTTTTTTTGAGATTTTTGATGCTGCTTTTTGCAGAATATTTTCACCAGAAAACCCACAGAAAAGAGAGGAAACCTCCGAGTGTGATCTCCCCTGCTTAGTCTCATCATGTTAGTAGGTGGTCTGTAAATGTGTCCCATAACCCTGTAGGCTGATGCACGTTTCCCCCCACTGGAAGGAACATTTTCAGTTATATGGGACCCAAATAAAATGCCACAGCTGCATTTTTGTCAACTTTAGACACCATATGATATGCTCTCAACTCCAGAAAATGTGTATTTTGTTTCTTTTTTTTGTAACACGTTTCCTTTTGTCTGACGAAAATTGTACAAAACTGAGCTTCTCAAACTTAAACTCAAAACCCTTTAAGACTACATGTCAGTTCACAGGCTGCTGAAAGCGTTTCCAGACAGCCGCTCACCTCTTTAAAAATCCTGATTTAAAAAAATATATATATATATATATATATATTTAATTGATTTTTATTTTTATGATTTATTTATTTATTGTATGACCGCAGCGTCATCCGACCAAATCCCCATTCAAGCATCTTAAAGACGAAGGTCTGAGCAGACAATTCGGCTTTGCTTACATGTGCGATGATCTCCCGCAGAGAAAGTTCGAGGCAGCAGAAGTGTGTCTGAACTTATTTGGTCTTTCTTTCCCACAGACCACCACTGCGGAACAGCTGTTGGAGTTCTTTAAGCAGGTGGGAGACGTGAAGTTTGTGCGAATGGCCGGCGACGAGACCCAACCGACACGCTTCGCCTTCGTAGAGTTTATTGAGCAGGACTCCGTCGCCAGAGCCCTGACCTTCAATGGAGTCATGTTTGGAGACAGACCCCTGAAGTACGTCCCCTCCTTATTCTGCAGCTCAGTCCAGATTCGGGGATTGGGGAAATGTTGTTATATGGTATAATTTTCCCAACATGTGGCATGCTCTTTCAGGGTTAATCATTCCAATAACGCCATAGTGAAACCCCCCGAGCTGACGCCACAAGCTGCTGCCAAGGAGCTGGAAAGTGTGATGAAGAGGGTGAGGGAAGCCCAGTCCACCATCGCTGCCGCCATCGAACCAGGTAGGGCGTTTTGATTTGCCGCGTGTGTGAGGGTTGCAGCTGCTGAGCCGAAGTTGTCTCCACCCTGACGCTGAATCTGCTGTTCGTACTTCAGCAGAACCAGAGAAGTGTTCCTCCAGTCGCTCGCAAAGGTCCCGGCGGTCTCATTCACGTTCGCACTCGAGATCTCGCAGGAAAAGGTCCCGCTCCAAACACAGGTGCCCGACCTATGCTTTCAGTGTACGCTTTAGCAGCGCGGTTGTGATGTCGTGCACTCGCTGACCGGTTTGTTTCTCTCCTTCTGAAGCAGACCGCCACAGAGGCCGTGGGCGGGCAGCGACTCCCACGGCTCCAGAAGCGGTCACAAGAGGCGCTCTCGCTCCAAAGACAGGAGACGCGCTCAGAGTCGCTCCAGGTTTGTAGGCGGCAGCCAACTTAGATTCTGATCTCCAAATGGTCTCAATGTGTAACTGCTGATCGGTCGCTGAGCTCGATGTGCAGCCCCATCCACTCCTGGCTATTTCAGACTGGAAAGTGTCAGATTCTGTAGCACCAAGAAAACCAAACACAACAAACCTGTTATTCCTGCCTTTGACAGTAGGGGTCAGCAGGTTTTCAATTAAAACCTTTAAATACAGTAAGGTGTGAATTCCAAGTCGTGTATTGATTTTAAATAAGCTGCTTCCAATGCTTCAGTGCATTTGCTGATCAAGTTTACATTTTGTCATCAGAGTCCATAAAAGGAGGAGTAAGGATCGATCCAGAAGCCCTCGAAGGAAAGCCAGATCGCCTTCGCCAAAACGGTGAATCAGTTACATCCCACCCTACCAGACTATTTTCAGTCCTGCACTTTATGCTTTCAAGTACCTAAAAACCACGCGAGCAAATGTGCTGATTTACTTCAACTGGATTCTTTTAGAGGAAAGAGGGAGAAGAGGAGGGAGCGCAGCAGGGACAGGAGGGAGCGCTCCACGTCGAGGAAGAGGAGCCGCAAAGATGAGGACCGGATAAAGAGCAAATCCAAGACGACAAAGGTAAGGAAGCTCACTCGAGAGTCACAAATAAGAATTCAGCAGAGGGAAACTCGCATCAAATCCAACTTATTTAGAAAAGCACTGACAGTAAAAGCAGAATTTTTCAGTTTAAGAGTAGATGAACACCATGTGTACAGCCGGCTTTATTTCTCTAAACGGCAATCCCCATTAGATAAAGCCACGTCTTGGACAAACTAAATTCAGTTGGAGTGTTAGCAGAACACACACACACACACCTTTTCTCAGCAAAGCTCTTGGGAAGGAATACACCCGACTGAAACTGTTCTGGTTGAGCAGCAGTCTCAATATAAACCAAAAAGTTTCAGGCTACTTGCCAAACGGTGCTACAGCGGAGCTCAGTGGAGGCAAGGCATCTTTATTTATATAGCGCATTTCATACCACAGCGCTTTAATTCAGCCCTGTAACCACAGTCCAGCGCCCTGTCCCCTCTTAACTGACCCACACCAGATCACAGCAGGAATGCTTGTTGGGTTCCATAGTTGCCAACTAGATTTCGCAACTTTTAGCATCTTTTTGGACCGTTTTTTTTCCTCCTCTTTTCCACCGCAGACAAGCGTCGGCTGTCGGTTTTAGACAAACCCTAACTGCATTAGACCGTCTCTCTCTGCTTAAACTGAGTAAGTGCAGGAGAAGCAGCACAATAAATGACCTGAAAGGGAGTGGAAGCAAAAAGTTGAGGGCAAAGTAAGGTTTTTTTAATTTGCTTTACAGTCTTTAAATCATGGAAATGATACATCGTACATCTCCATTCAGCCTAGAATTTCTGGGATGTAATATTTGGTTCATGTTGCCCAGGCGTTTCATGTGTTCCTTTACCGTTTCTAGTCCTTAACTAAGAAAATGACAAATCCAAACTTCCAACTTTGAACATGTCAAGTCATAAGAAGCGCATGCACTCCAACAAAGAGCAAAGCAATGTTTAATACTTGCATCATGACGCTTCCTGCTCTTACAGACTGTAGGCTGTGTTGTTAGTGTTTTATTTTTAGTCAATTTGTTTTGTGGACGGCATGACTCTGATGTGGGAGCTGTGACGAGACGGCAGAGTTAGAGTTCAGGGAGGTCAGACGAGGAGGAGGGGTGGGGGGTGCAGGTGGATCCGTTTCAGAGAATATCGGAGAAACTGAGAGTGCGTTCGTCTGGTGTGCAGCTCCAAAAATAGAAAATCAGTTTGTGGCGAGCAAACTTTTATTGTTTTGGGGAGTCGCCACTAATAACACTAATAACACTAATAACACGTGGGAAATGCTGCAGCGCTGGGACATACTTTCACTGTTTCTTGATAGAAATGAGGCACAAGTGAATGAGCGCTTCGTAGTAGATGTATAATTCGGTCCGTATCCCTCAAAGCGTCGTGTTTGGTACACAACCTTTGCTTTGACAACACTGGAATCTTTTGGGGAAATGTGCGACATGTATCTTTTCGTCCTCAGCACATTCAGCTATCTCATATATCTCATATCTCCTCGTTTCTTTTTGGTAAATGTTTACCAAATCTTTCTATCCGTTTCGCACATCAGACCACATGACCGACCTACTTCTCTCAGTTTAAGGCAGAGATGCACCCAAACGGTGGCTGTGAGATGAAAGGTGACACGTTTACGGTCCTATCACACCCCATCTTTTTCTGCCGATAACGATCAGAGCGTTTGTTTGACGGCTCGCGTCTTGTTGCTGCAGAGCTCCCGGCGGTTCTCTCATGCACGCTCGTTTCTGAAGTTCTGCAAACGCCAAATATGTATTTTCGGGTTTACTCTCCGCTGCTGGTGGAAAAAAAAAAAAAAAACATCTACAAACTTATCGAAACGCCTAAGTGTAGCACGGTTCTCTCCTCTGCCGTCCATCTTCACAGTAAAACAGTCCTATTGATACAAGATCTGGATGAATTCACTGTTTGTTAGTAAATCACTTCTCTCTTGTTGGTGATCTAAATTTTCCACCTGTCGGCTCGCATTGACAGCAGGAATTCTACTAACCTGAAACCTGGTTTAATTGGAGAAAAAAAAACGCTGCATAAAACTCTTTGGATTAGTTTTTACTGAAGGTGTTTCTGTGTGCCACGGCACATCTGCAGCAACAGCTGCGTCTTCCTTGAGCTTCAGCAACACGGCCCCGAGAGTGTTATAAAACGCTTTCTTTCTAGAATAACTTTTCCCCGCCATCGTTCCACTGAAACGACACCAAAGGAACGTTTAAGATAATCCGACAGGGAGTTCTGTGTGAATGAGCTGATAGTTTCTGACACGTTTAGCCACCGGACATAAAGACAAATCTGTGAAGGAGTTTTTCTTCTTCTCTGGTTTCAGGTAAACACGCTGACTGTAAAATAAGCCCCGAGTCTACCAGGGTGGGCACGTTTTTGTTGATGGATAAAGGAAAGAAGAACAAAAGTGTGCAATGTTTAGATAAGCGTGACTCTGACTTGGATAAGCTATCAGACGGCTGCTAATGTGTCACATATATCAGGTAAACCTGAGAGTGTATCTGCAAAAACAGGAAAGACGTTCAGATAAAAAATACTCACTATTTATTGGAGCTGCTAATACACCAAGTATAATGAAAACGGATGCAATAAATGTCATCTTGGGGGTTCAGTCAGTTCCCTGTAAATAAACATTTCAAAACTTCAGCACCGCCATTTCTTATTAATGGAAAGACTTTGCAGTCCCCAAACAAAATGGAAATGGAGATTCCAGACGCCTCGTCAACGAGCGCCAGAGCCTTTTTCACCTGAAATGTTGTCGTTGTTGTTGACGAGGTTTGTGTGCTCTCGTTCTTCTCAGCCGGAAGCCGATTATCACCGAAAGGAAAAGGAAGCGTACGGAAGCTACAGAGAGGACTCGGCCACGCCGAGCGAGGACATGATGTCGTCACCCTTTGCCCAGCACAACGGCAGCTACAAGACGCACGGCGAGGAGGACGCACCTCTGGGCGCGCACGCCACCAAGTGACTTGACTCCGTCTAAGTATCTCAGCGCCCATCGTGTGCGTATACATAAACACTGAATTACCACTCGGCTCGTTTTCCTCATCGCAATCCCCCCGACATTTCCTCCTCTTCATGAAATACACAAGAACTCTCTTATTGAGCCCTTTTCCCACCTGGCGTACATGTTTCTCTAACACCTCAGTGAAGCACTAAAGGGCGCTTCTGTTGGCTCGTGTGTTTTCCACCGGTTTGTTCACTGCTTTTAAAAGTCCCACCCTCGCGATAAAGCCGCAGACATCAACCACATCGGATTGGAAACTCGCGGGTCTGAGCCAGCTGCAGAGTCCCTGAGACTTAAAAAAGGGACAGTCCGGCACGTCTCAGAAAAACCGAGTTCATGCTCCCGTCAGTTTGAAGCCGGTTTCAGCTGTGGCTCCGTCTCTGACGGTAGATTAAAGAGAAGAAAAAAAAAAGAACAAAACGACATTTATATCAGTATCTGTCGCAGCTCGGTATGAACGCAATTTCCAACACGATACACACCAAAGCCCTGCTTTGTAAGTAATAAAAAGTCACGTCTTTATCATTGTCTTATTTATTTGGTAGTTGTCCTCGTGCCTGTGGTCCATGTGGAAAGATGACGGGGTTCACAAACGGTCAGTTGCAATGTAAAGGGAAGAAGAAGGCAGCTGTTAGATGTCGGGTTCGATCCTCAGCTATGTGCAAACGGGCAGCATTTCACACTGAACAACTTCCAACCTGCAGCGACTTCAAAAGCCAATTTATCCGCAAAGCTGACCTGCTTCTCGTCAGTAGAACGCGTCACTTTTTTGTCATTCTAACTGTAATATTGCCTCAGAATCGATCATGACTCTCCCTTTTGGCCTTTTTAATGTTTTATATTTATGCATTTTTGTTGAGCTGAGCATGTGACAGATCGACCTTAAATCAGTTCAAGTAAACAAAGGAGCTATAAAGCTGAGAATTCAGTCGATAAACCATGAGGTACAAAATGTTTCCACAGACTATCTCCCTGAAATGGACGTCTCGGTTCATGTCACTTGTTTTTCTCATTTGGTCCCTCCCTATGGGTGTAATTGTTTGTTGTTTTTTTTTTTGTCCAATTCTGTCGCTCTAGTCTCAACGTGGCCGCGACAACTTCCCTTATTTAGTTTGTTTATTTACTGAGTGAAGCCGTGACGTTTAGATGCTACAAGAACCGCAAGGCTGCTACTGCACAGTGTGAAAATGAGAAGTAGAAAAAAAGAAGCTCAAGCCCCTCCTGGGGCCTCCACCCCGTTGTACTGTTTCTAACTAAGCGATCCGGATAGCTACCCAAATTCAGGACATTTCCTCTCCGATCTCTCTCTTTTCCAAGTTTTTATGGAATAGTTTTTAAATAATTCGGCCGAGAGACCAAACAAAGTCGCTGAAAACTCGCTGTCAGGTCCGCGTTCCGCGTCGTCGAAGGAACATTTCAACTCCGAGGTTCGTGAAGGTCTCTTCATTCCCCGTTTTGCATCCTCTTCCCGCATCATCTGGGAGCCGAGCTCGTGCTGCAAGATCTACTCTGACTTGGAACGTTGTAATTATAAGATTATTGGATATGTGTTCTGTTTTTGCTGTGAACTTATAAAACACACACGTTTCTCATTTAGTTAACATGAAAGCATTGGTTTATTGCCTGTTTTGTAGGTGTACATGAAAATGTTTTTGGTTTTTTTTACATACACACACACACACACACACACACACACACACACAAACACAAGTAGCTGCAGCAACATCACAAAGCATCATGTTCCATTGTCCCCGCTATTGTTGTAATGCTGTGAGACTAAAACTACTAACTGTTTTTATACACAACACAGGCTTCTGATGTACAGAATGGCTGCCGGCTCATATTAAAGGAGAAGCTGCTGCTGGTTCAGAGTGTAGATGAGGCGGAACGTGAAAAGTCAAAGGTCAACAAACTGCTTGCAAGCACAGAAATAGTCAAAAAGTGCCTAGACTACGATTGTACAGAATATTCTAACAAAAATATTGAGACTTGTTTTGGATGTTGAGCGTAAAAAAAAGAAAAAAAGAAACTGCTGAGATGTAATGTTAAAGTCGTGTAAGTTGTGCTTGGTAGCAGAGTAGACGAAACATTCATGGGTCTTTTTCAGTTTTGTTTTTTTCTGTAATTTTGATGTTGTTATGAGTGTAATTGTGTCCAAAACTGTCCGCAAAGTGGCCCCAGATTATGTATATATTTTAAATGGTTTACTTTTAGAATGAAATTTCATGGCTGTTTTTGGCCCAATTCCACTTCTCTGGCTTTTACAACCCTTTTTTTTTTTTCTTAAAAGTTGCTTTTACTTAGTTTTCCAGCTTTTTTTTTGTTTGTTTGTTTTTTTTATAGACATACGAAAGCTTCAGTCTGAAGTGATGAGCCTCAAATTTCAGGAGAATAAAAAAAAAAAAGCAAACCTTTCAGATCCAACTGACGACGTGAAGAATTGTGTTATTTTTATTTCTTTTATATCACTGTATCCACTACATGAGGTAAATACTGTAAAAACATTTGGCTGCAGGGGGATTTGAGGTTTGATGCTGCGTTTGGGAATCCGTGCACCGGTTTGGTGACACTTTTTGAAAAGCTTGGATGTATGCACATAATCCCCTTCAGTTTGAATCTGAGAATACATCTTATCTGTTTCCAAACACTCTCAATAAAGAGACTTTTCATTCAGTTAGTTTGCTCTGTTGTTGATGCCTTCTCATCTCAAACGGCAAGAAGGTAAGTGGAGTTTACAGCCGATCCAAATGTTTTAATCTTAGGTTTTCACTTTGCCATTGAAATACGGTAAAATCTGAAATCAGCCGGGACAAAATTAGCTTAAACATTCATCCTCCATCCTGCAGGCTGCACTGCAGCTCAAAACAATTATGTTCTCTGGTTGGTTCTACTCATCTGCAAAAATAATCTCTGGACTTTGGATTTAGTGCCATTTATCAAAGAATAGCATCGCTGGGCACGTTTCAATTTTGAACGTCGCCACAGAGCAGCAGCAAGGTCATCCGTCTCTTGTTCCTGTAACTCGGTGCTTCCGACACAAGAAATGAGGGCAGAGATCTGATGAATGCAGCAGCTGCAAGTGTTAAAACTGTTACAAACCGACTCCACGCAACCCAGAATTAAAACGTAACTTTTTTTTTTTTCTTTTTGGTAGGTAGCGGCTGATTATTACAGGGATGCTGATAGTGGGATACATACAAGGTAACCTTTTTGGTATCTATTCATTTAAAAAAAAAAAAAAAAAGTGACTAAATAGATATACTCAGTTTGCAGCAACCAGGATTTGTATCACTTTCCGGATGAAACTGGGTGATATTTGGTCCCAGAGTCCAGGACTTTAAAGAAAAACTTCCTAAAAGTCACAAAAACTTCTTCATTTGTTGGTTGAAAGGGGAAAAAAAGTGTGATGGTAGGTGAAGATATGTCATATATCGTATGAAAAGTATTTAGTGTGGCTATAAAATGCACAGAAATACAGTAAATTGTGTGCTGTCATAAAGAAACCTCTTGGACAGCATAACAAATGTATACATGAAAGCTGAATAAGAAGTGGTGCCCTTTGCCTTTCTGCTGTCTGCTAAATAAGCCGTCTCTGGAGTAAAACAGAACTGATAAAGACTAACAATATATAACTCAGATACAATCTGTGTGAACTATGATAATAGGCCTCAAATAGTCCTCTGTCATAAGATTGAGACACTTGTCTGTTGAGCTCATAGGAGGTGTTACAATCCCCAAACATCTGCACCGTCTTGTGTTGCTTGTTGAGGAAGCGGTAATCATTCCTTTGGGGTCATTGGCTGGGCACCCTCCTTCGTCTATTCTTTTCTCTCCAAGCATCCCGGGTGAGACCTCTTACACTTTTACCTCTGGTGTCAGCCCAGTTGGCAAGCAGCCTCTTCTTCCAAGACCAGTGGTTGCTCCGCTCAGCAGCCTCCGATCGTGCATCGACGGCTTGTCAGCAGGCCTGTCGTCGAACCCTGAACTCCTCGATGTTCCAATCCCAGACCTGGACCGTGAGGTCGGGTCCAGGCTGAGAGTAGACGTAATGATCGCTGTTGGAAAGTTTTTGATAACCAACCAAGTACGGCCACGGTTAACAGTTAGGCGTATTTCAAAAGAGCTGTTAGAGTTGGAAAATGGCCTTAGTATTTGAATGTTTTTTGGCACATACGACAGCAAACACTTTCATTCAGTTAGGCTCAGGATATGCGTTTTTATTCATTATTAATGAAGAGTAAATAGTTATATTATAACAAAAACTCATAATTAAAGACAAAGTCTTTGTGGAATTTACCAGAAATAGTATCATTCTTAAAACTGCAACAAAATGCCTGCATTTATTTTCTTAAACAGAACCACTTGCTTGGACCTATGCCTACATTCGGCTGTGTAATGTCCTCTGTGGCTCCTAATGGAGCTTCAGCCTCCAGCAGAGCTCATTGGAAAAGCCACAGAGGTTAGGGTGGGCGATGCCTAATTCGACCAACCTCACTCGAGGTCTTCTATCGCACTTCATCAAAAACAGAAATATTTCGAGAGTGAAATATAACAACCTTTCTAACCGACCGACACCAGACCTGCGAACTGACCTCTGTGTGGAGAACTGGTGGAGTTTCCCTTTAGACCATCGGCTATCTGTGTGTTCACGTTCACCGATAAGATGCTCCGTGCTCAGGCGCGTCTTCAGAGCGGAAGTATATCCTTTGAAATACAATCTTAAGTACACTGTTAACCTGTTAAATTGGGTTTGAACCATTCCATCATCCACTTAACAGAGGAATCGTTCATATAAGCATGCACTAAACACGGTTTCAGTATTGCCAGTGATTATATAGGACTATATATCTATGTTGTTGATCAACAACTTCCAGGAAGCAGAAGAACTGCTCCACATAATCTCCACACGGCTGATCATATCCAAACATGAGTCGGACACTTTAGAACCAACCCCCTCGTGTGGTGGTTCTTGCCGTTCGTGCTCTGCCGTCCAACGTTTGATTATAGAGTCGAATCAAATGAGAAAATTCTGAACGTGCCACTTTCTGCAGTTGGACTCGTGCTAATTTGCCTCACATAGTCTGGTTTGCCTCCTGTGGCCGGAGTAACGGCTGTATCTGCTGGCAGGCCATGTGGCATCAGCTTCTGGAACATTTCCATTGTTGTATAGTCACTTGGAAAGACAAAAGGAGAGCTTTGGAGTTCTGTCCTTCGTGTGTCCAAGGATGGGTCCGGAGAATCATCGGGGAAGATCTCCCCGGTTTCGCTGACAGTGTCCCTCTGGATCCAGTTTGAAGTCGTTTCTGGTGAATCCATCTCATCCTCTGTCGTTCTGAGAAGTGGCAACATTGATGGTAACGTCGCAGCAGGGATCACAGCTTCTTTTTCAAGTATATGAAGACTTTTTGTGTCCCATTCTTCCACAGTTAAAGTGGCAATTGCCTCAAGGAGTTCCTGAGTGAGAGATGATCAACAGTGAACAGGTTTGTTGCTTTAGAAATGGAATTAAAATGGACGGGCTTCTGAATTTTATATAACGGAACTGCACAAAATGTTCCAAATTGATTAAGGGGGATTAAAAAAAGACTGTAACATAGTTTATATTCTAACTTCTGGTACTGCCAATGACCTTCAGAAGTCGCTTATTTTGACATTCTGGGTCGATACCGCAAAGACATGGATGGGACTGAAAGGCTGATTACCAACAGGTCAGAAACCAATATTCAAAACTGGAGATTCCTTCAATCCTTTTGGAAAAATGAAAAAGAATAAGGCACTGTAACAAAACTACCCAGAAAAGCAGGGTAGTTTTCATTTAAACCAGGGAGAATTTCAATTTATGTTGATCAATCTAATTAATGGGGTTTGGATTCTTACTCTTTTATACGTTTATATGACGTTTTGATATTTTAATGACCCTGCTAAAGGTCACAAGCCTAAATACATTGGACAAACATCATTATGATATACTGTTATACTACTACCACTGTTAATGGGGTCTGGACCGCTCAATGGAAGTCATCCATTAAAGCAGAAGCTTTTGGACTTCAACATGAAGTCAGAAGTTCTTGGATTTCAAGGCGAACTCCAAGCCAGTACCTCCAGATCACCATCACCACAGTGAAGCATGGTGATGGCCACATCATGCAGTGGGGATTATTTTTGATCTGAGTCTATAAAATTCGTCTGAATTGAAGGAACGATGAATGCTGCTCGGTACAGGCAAATTTTTGAGAAGTCTTTCAGAGAATTGAGACGGGGATGACATTCACCTTAAGTCATGACAATGACCCTACGAATACTGTTGAGCAATCCTCAAGAGGTTTAGGGGGAAACGTTGAAATACTGTGCAATCACTAAGACGAATCCGGGACCAAAATCCTGTAACTGGTTGTAAAAGCAGAACGTTGCACTCACCAGCTGGCAGGGCCGGTCTAATTTCTGCAGCGCAGTGCTGTGTCCCGGGTTGGGAATGCTTGGCCACAGGGCGGCTCTTACCCTGCAGAGCGGATAGAGCCGACAGTGTTGAATGTTTAACCATGTTAGGAGTTCATAAAAGAAAAAAAAAAAACACTCTACATGAATTTTGTATTCTTATGTTCTACCTTTTTATTATTGGAGAGCCAAATATTAGCACAGTGGCCATAACTATAAAGACGAAGATGAAGCCACCGAGATTAGAGTATCCTGTGCAAAGAACAACGGGAAGAAAAGATTTCAATGTTAAATGTCAGAAACTAGTTTTTTTTTCTTTGATGACAAAACGGTTGAAAAGTTGTTGGGATGAAATAACCGTCATTATCTGTTTTAAAGACGTTTGGGATACTCCTCACTCCTGCTCCTGCAGATGTGTAACCGGACATCTGGACCTGATATACTGTGTCACTTCTGAGGTTCCCCAGTTCATAGCTGTTCCAATCTGGATCGACTGTTACATCTGCAAAGAAAGAGTCCGACTTTGCTGCAATGTATCAACAAAGGTGGTGCACCAGTTCAGCATCCATCTTTAAAATGAATGTACCTCTTTTCAGTGATACCAACTTGCTCATTCAGTTGCTAGGTTTATCACCTTTTAGATTATCTTGGAACAAATTAAGCTCATTTTAGAAATGTATCTGCAGTTTTTAAAGCAATGTTTTAAAAGTGACTCGAAGGCTTTTTCACGGTTACTGTACACTAAAAGAGAAAGAGTACACCAGTTTGCTATGCATTTATACAGTGGGCTTCATCTGGGTTGTGAAGCTAATTTTGGCAAACTAATTCCCTTCAGACTGGAACGATGAGAATTTACAGCTCACTACTAAAACCTCCTCTGAAAATCTCAGAATGACTATATCGTTCATTAACTTCTAAGGACAGAAACCAGGTGGGGAACACTGACTGTAATGCATGTGTAGGCTGAGGGGAATCTAGCAATTTAGCACTTGCTTAGCTCAAATTTTTAGTTCTCTTTTGTCAGGACTTTACATGTGAAACTATGATTTAGTTTGAGGTGGTTGATACTTACTGTTCTCTGTACTTGTCCACCTGTGGTGGTACTCGGTGTAGTAGATTATGTAACCGAGTAGGAACCCTCTGGTGTCTTCCTCTGGGACTGACGACCACTGCAGAACCACTGAATTACCCGTCACATTGTGGCTGCTGAAGTTTGAGGGCGCTCTGACAGGAGCTGTGGGGATTTCAAGACAAAAAAAAGAATGGTTTGGGTGGTAAAGTACATGTGGACCGTGATGTCGTCAAGACAGGCAACCTCTGACTTACGTCCTTCAATGAAATAAAATTGTGCAGTCCCGTAGGTGCTCTCACTGTTGTTGATATGCTTCATGTTGCAGGTTTCCTTGTCTGGTCGTGTGTGCAAAGTGATGCTGTATCTTACATAGGGCTCCAAAGGTTCTGGGTAAGTAAGAAAAGAAACACAAAAAAGTAGACCGACTGTTATGGATTACGGGCAGGATGGAGTATTGTTGCTTCTGTCAGATTACACTGCAGTTATAAAAAAAAAAAAAAAATCAAGAATTTATTGGAGCAGAGCGACAGCTGGGAAAAGCTTAAAGGGACTGAGAGTTGACTCGCAGTGATAATAAATGCGGATTTTCTGTCACAAATTCTGGCACGTTTAGCCGTCTGACGAAAGAAAATTTATACGAATGAGAACTACATCAATATACACTTACAATTGACTGTTTTTACAAAAGAAAGCTGAAAAAAGAATGGAACATTAAAGGATGCGTTCAGAGCCGAGGCCCATTTTGGTTTATACTTGAGCGAATGCAGGAGTGATTCAATCCCCAGATAATGTATCTGTGTGTGTTAGTCTGGCTTCGACCTCAATTTTGTATGATTTCAGCTGGGCCAACATGCATTTTAAAAGTTTGTTTTGTTTTTTTTGGGGGGGGAGGGTTTGTGTTAGATAAACGTGCTTTTACTGTAAGCTTTTGTACTTAGATTCAATTTGCAATGTGGCACAACATTATGAAATGACATTGAAAGCCTGAAATGCTTTAGAATTCCATGTGAAATGTCCTCAAAGGTGATGTGCTCAGAAAAGGATAGTTGAAAGTCGTGTTTCATGCTTTTTTTTTAGCAATACAGAAACCAAATCTGTGGCAAACCATTCCTTTCTCATGGAGAACACAGTGATGCCTAACAGAGTCAAGCAGCCATTATGAAATGACATCAAACAAGTTAGGAGAAGCAACTGAAAAATAGCCCGTTTAAAAATGGAGACACACTGATCTGAAACTGGTAACTGTATCATGCAAAATGGACCTTCAACTTCCTCCAATTCTGGCACCCTGGTTCTCACTCTGTTCTGAAACCTTAGTTGAACTGCAGACAACTGGAACAACCTTCAAGTTTCTTTAAATCAAATCCTTAGACTAAAAAAGTGCTTTTTCAGACCGCTGGAACTCAGGGTGATTGGAGGAAGCACCCCTTTGTGGAAACTGAGAGAGTTCTTAGAACTCTGTTTGTAGGAAAATCATTTTTCGCAGCTTGTACACAGGTCATGCACTCTCCCAATATGAGTGGGAGTGGGTTAAGAGTGATTTTTGGAACACTTCTGTGCAGCATTTGCGCCCAGCATAACAAGAAAAACATCAGCCACGGCAACGATTCTGATCCAAAGCCTGAAAAATCAAACAAACTGAAAGATGGACTGACAGTGAAGCCCAGAGTTTATATTCTACGGAGGCACAGGACTCTGACAGCCAGCACCTCAGTGTTTAAACCTGCAGAGCGAATTCAACCAGAAAGAAAAAAAAAAAAAAGGGTCTCTGAGGGTCAGGGTCTCCTCCTTGTAGTCTGTCTTGTTACATCCCTGAATGTTTCCACATAAGCTCTGAAGGAACAAACCAAACACAACGCCCGGCTGTCTGTATATGTCTATATTATACGTATTGCATTCACATTTACATTACCCTAATTTAGAACAAAATTTGACATGAACTTTGACCCACAAACACAGTCAAACACGCTCACGTGTGTTCTGGTTTCTTGAAAAACACATTCCTTTGTTGTAATAGCAGCGGAAGTGATGTGAGGAAATACATCACAGAAGTCTAGAAAAAACTCTCGGCTGTCAGTCTGGCCAGATACCATCCTGTTAATTTGGTCTCATACGAATAAATCTGAAGATCTGAAGATTTTCCCTTTCCGGCTCGTCCTTTTCAAGCAGAAACCCACAACACACCCCCAGCAAAACAAGTTAGTCCCAAATTGTTTGAAAAAAAGATCATGTGGAATAGTTACACACCTGGCAGAGAAGATAAAGTCCTGTAGTTTTGGGTGTTCTGATAAAAGGACATGTACAGTGGAGGATGACCCTTTTTCCTCCACTCCACAGAGTAGCAGACGTACGTTTTGATCAAGTCATCTTTCCAATAGATGGTAAACGATGTATTGTCTCGGACTGTCACATTCAGGTTCCCACCTCCTACGCCTGTGGATGTAAAGTTTATTTCGATCTTATAACCGCTTATTTCCATATTTTCATCCATTTTCAAACAGAAAAATAAATAACGGCTCTGCTCTGAAACAACTGGTAACTGATTCAATAAAAAAAAAATGAAAGAAGAGACGAGCGAGTACGGACCTGGCAATACCTCATGTTGCGGTATTGTGTGGCTCACGACTGGAGAGTAGCTTACATTGTTGAAAGCGCTGATGTTGAGCTGATAAGCCGAATAGGAGAGAATCAAACTGATCTCTGGCTGACAAGTGTTGATTTGCTGAAACGGGGCCTCTCCTGACACTTTCCCAACGGTCAAACTGTAGCAGTCGTACAGCTCCTTTGCAGAAAAATAGCAAACAGATTTGCTTTACTATCGTGAGACTGCGTATTGAAAATAATTCGAGGAGATGCTTTGAAGAAAAACTACCTTCCAGCTTATAGAAATCAGCCGGCAGCCTGTTTCATTTGGAATGTCAGTATATTTGAACTTGACAATGACAGGCGGCGTTGTGAGAGCTGAAAGAGGACATTATCCACCGTGAGAAACACCTCTTTTTTCAGTGACCTCTACTTAAGTAAACGCACATTATTATTAGAATAGAAGAAAGAATTCAGAAGAAATCAAGCACTTACGTGGTGGGACGGTGTAAGCTTCACTCCACGGGCACTGTGTGCATTCAACACTAGTGACACATCGCATCTGAACAATGTACACTAGAGAGGAGTTTAGATTTTCCACTCTGTGTCTGCTGCTAGATGCCACGAATGACTGCGAACAGAGCAGAAACTAATGAGTGCCTGGAGATGCATCCAAAGCCAGATTATTCATGCAATCAGCGGATTCAATTGAAATCCGCAGGAAAGAAACAGTGAAGGATCATTTCATAGAGCAAAAACACAAACAGATGTGATTTAAACAAATTCAAAGCTTAAATTAAAGACATTTTAGGCTTCAATAATAGCCTCCTAAGCACATTTATTGTTGGATTATAAATCATGCAGAAGCTCTGCCTGTTTAGTTGTTATACGCTTCGACTTTGGGATAGTTAAACAGCACCACAAACAATGAGTTGATCAGACCTATTAGCAGTTATTCTGTGCACTGACATACAAATGGATGGGCTTTGTTTCAGCTGCAACATCCACAGTGAGAACAGTGCATAGTTAGATGATTAAACCCTTTATTATACATTTATAAGCAGTTCACTATATTTAACCAGGTTATATATGTGCAAGTGTGGTCAAATTTGAACAAAAAAGTCCAAATTAACAGAGTGTTTGAAAGCACATAACCAGAATGTGACAGTGCTGCATATTTCACTATAAAGGGTTTATTAGCTGAATATTTTATAATCTAACAGGGAATGTATGTATGATTTATTATTTATGTGCAATTTCATTAATACTTCTCACATGTTATTAAGCATCTTGTAAAGACTTCTAACAGTCTTTTTGCCAGTTAACTAAAGCCTATTATAAGGACTTTTATCTCTTTATGATGAGCTTTATGATGCACATATTAGCACCATAACTTCAGACACGCTGACCTGTGACTCCACTACTCAGGTGAGGGCTCACATTACCATCATTACTATTTCTACTATTACTATCAGTAGAAAGCCACGCACGCTGACCTCGTTCCACAAGGGGCTGCCCAGTGCTTTATATCTCACAATGAAGTTGTGGATGTACTTTCTGTCCTCCTCTGGCCATCCCACGTTCACATGTAGTCCTCCAGAGTGGCGACTGAGGGACGCAGAATTTGGAGGACCGCAACGCACTGAAAAGTTCCAAAAAAAACCCCAAAAAACTGAATCCCCCGTATTCAGATCTGTTGGAAATTTGTTATGGAAGGAGAAGTCAAATGATATTTTCTGGACTTACGAAGGCTCTCTGGTGAAGCTTCCAAAATTGCTTTTGTGCACTTTGTTCGACCAGTGTTTTCAAAAACCTCCACGGTCATTTTGACTTTAAGAAACAACGTGATTGTTTCATAGAAGTCAGTGATGTTGTAGTAAACTTGGCATCGCTTTCTGGGTGGGTGAAAAAGAAGAGGTTAACGTTGAAAATCACCATAGAAGTATGGACTATGGTCCATAGAGAGCATAAGAGAGCAACCTTGTGCTGCCTACCCTTGTTGTCTTTTTATTAGTGTGTATTTCTTCTCTGATGTGTCGATTCCAGGTTTCCACGTGCAGTTTTTAAGGCCGCGTGATTTATATTTACCAAAACAGTCTAAATCGTGGACTCCATCTGTAAAGGCATCAAAGGTGCGAAGAAAAAGAACGTATTGCTTCCTCAAAATTTGCGAATAAGGGTGGTGATTCAGTGCAGGGTGATTCAGTGCAGGGTGATTCAGTGCAGGATGATTCAGATGCGTTTTCGTTACCTGGGTGAATCCCACAGTGCAGATAATCGGCAGAAATGTTCTTTGCCTTGCAACTCACTGGAACATAAAGTTGTGTGTGAAAGCAGGTCAATGGGCACATGAAATGTGTCATTATTACAAGAACTCACACACTTTGGAAAAACCCAGCTTGATCTCCCTTATTTGTTATCTTATGGTAGTTTTTCATGAAGCTTGTATGTTTTTGGAGAAAAAGCTCCTTCGTTAAGATATTCCTATTGCTTATACAAGATATAAGTAGTAAAAAGATGATGAATAAGGTGAAACGTTGTGACATAAAGTGGCGTAATCCTACCTCCCTTAGCTCGAGCATGTGAGGAGAATGCAGAATGGAAGGCAAGCAGCAGACCTTGAACAATATTAAGAGTTGAGTGCAATGTGAAAAGGCTTTTCATATGTTCCAAAAACAAAGAAAAGATCCACAAAATGCACCACGAATAACCCAAAATGAACATCTGTCAAATGAAAAAGGGAAAAAGTCATTAACAGATGTCCTACCGAGGAGGAGAAGTGATGAGTGGCCACTCAATGAGCAGGATTTGGAGCATAAAAAAGAATCCATCTGAACTCCACAGCTCAACGTGCTGCCTGCGGCTGCCTGGCAGACTGAAACTAAGACGATGTGTTGGAGGCAGTCTCACACCCACAACGTGCTGCCACTCACAGTCATGCTGCAGAGTAGCTGCTCTTCTGAGACTGAACAAGAAGGAAATATTTGGTGGAGTGTCACCTGAAATGTGGAGGGGCGGAGAACTGCTTCAGTTCTCAAGACTCAGACTGACAAAACCACCTAATTTGTACGGTACTTCTTCTTTCCACAAATAGATCTCAGCAGAAGGGGCCGCGCTTCTGCACATTACACATTCACTGTCATCTGCATGAGGCACCGAACAAGCAGATGACTGTGAAGTTTCTATGCACATGTCCCAAGGAATGTTTTATTTTGTATAGTTACTGAAAACTTCTTCCTGAAGTTAGTGAAATGCTCACTGTGACTCAGAGTGGGAACACAAATGACTTTCTCACTCGTTATCTCAGGAGCTCTTCACGCTCATTTTGCTTTCAAAGAACTGAACGCAGTTTCCCTGTGAAGATCACAAAATTGTATTATATGTTTTTTTCCAGTCTAAGTCAGCGGAGAGCTTCTGATCAGAGTTTACGAACTTGTTATTTAGATTAACGAGCAGTTTTGAGCAGTTTTGCACAGTAAAAATGAATTCAACTTTGCAATTCCTGGAAAGAAAATGACGTAAGTGCGCTGATTATCTCCCGTCTGATGTGGTCATTAGGCCAATGGCTTATTTGGTAAAGCTGTGTATGTTTTTGTGTCGTGTCAGAAAAGCATCTGTGAACAGTGTAAGTTGAAGAGGTAAATGCAAAAGTCTGATCTGAAAAATGTATTCAAATTTGTCACGCTAGACCCCAGGTCATTGGCCTGTTGTGGAAGCATTTTTGGGCAATAAAGCTTTAAATATTTGAAACTACAAAGATCAAAGATAAATGCAACAGTTGCACCTCCAAACTGGCTGTGTTAATTCAATTTAAGTTCAATTTTCAGTTTATTTACATGATCACATAATAATTATGTGACTTAGTTGCTGAATTCAATTTTTCAATTAATTTTTATTTATATAGCGCCAAATACAACAAATGTCTTCTCAAGGCACTTAGATAATAAAGTCCAATTCAAGCCAATTGGAATTCAATTCATTGTAATCATAATTATTCATAAAATAATCCAATTTGTTCATATAGAGCCAATTCAAAAACAATTTCCTAGCTAAGAAAACCAACAGATTGCACTGAAAACTTTTTCTTTTTCGGTCCAATCTCCCGGCCTGAGCGTGCCTGAGGCGACTGTGGAGAGAAACGACTCCCTTTTAACAGGAAGAAACCTCTGGCAGAACCAGACTCGGGAAGGGTGGCCATCCGCCTCGACCAGCTGGGGTTTGAGAAGACAGAAAGGGGGGGAGGGGGCTGCCGCGGCACTGTAACACCATTCAAAGAATATCTGTTGGAACAGGGAAACACGAGTTAATGACCACAATAGTATCACACATACATAAAGAGAGTAAAGTGAGGAAAGGTGTGTCAGATGAGGCCCCCCAGCAGTCTAGGCCTATAGCAGCTTAACTATGGGATGTTTCAGGATCACCTGAGCCATCCCTAACTATAAGCTTTATCAAAAAGGAAAGTTTTAAGCCTGGTCTTAAAAGTGGAAAGGGTGTCTGCTTCCCGGACATTTACTGGCAGCTTATTCCACAAGAGAGGGGCCTGATAACTGAAGGCTCTGCCTCCCATTCTACTTTTAGAAACTCTGGGAACCTCAAGTAAACCTGCAGTTTGGGAACAAAGTGCTCTGTTAGGAAAATATCTTATAATGAGATCTTTAAGATATGATGGAGCTCGGTCATTAAGAGCTTTATATGTAAGGAGAAGAATCTTAAATTCTATTCTGAATTTAACAGGGAGCCAATGAAGAGAAGCTAAAACTGGAGAAATATGATCTCTCCTGTTAGTTCTCATCAAAACTCTGGCTGCAGCATTTTGGATCAGCTGAAGGCTTTTCAGAGAATATGTGGGACAGCCCATAAATAAAGAATTACAGTAGTCCAATCTTGAAGTAACAAATGCATGGACTTTTGCTCAAGGAACTACCTGGTGCCTGATCCCCCTGGCCTGTTTGATGGCCACGTCTGGCCCATGTATTTGAAACACAAGAACACAGAAGCAGCCAAAACAAACCAAACAGCAAATAATATTGACACACATTTTGTTATTTAATTTAATAAAAAAAATATATACTTTTAAATCAGCTCAAATACATATTGCAGAACATTTCTCAGACGTGAGCGGATCTGCAGAATAATAAGTAATAATAGTGATGGTTAACCTCATGTAAATAAACCAGTAAACCAACAACATTCATGCAGAATTAATCAAGTAGTTCAGTTGTATGTTTTGCCATATTTTTCGCTGGTATCCTCTGAAACTGCAAATTATTTTGTGCCAAGAAAGTAAAGAAGTCTTTTTTTATATATATCTGAAATTACAGGACACATCTTCAGGGAAGTTGTTGCGTACTATTATGGAAGTTACCCAGCTGACTGCGTGACACTGCTTGGTGCAGTCAGGTTTGTGTAAGGCTGGTGTCTCGCTGTTGGATTATTACTTAAACACCAAGGCTGTAATGAGTTGCACTTTCCCATGAACAGTTGGTGTATTCTGAGAGTATCGATTTTTCTGATGCATTCCAGAAGTGAGACCCATTGAAAATAACTCACCTCTCCTCCCTCTCTCAGACGCAGGCACCGGACAGTTTCCTGGAATTCATTGTCTTCTTGGACTTTCCTGTTGCATAAATAACCCAGTTACACTTTTAACAGTCTGTGTTGGGTCCACATGTCGTTGCCGCTTCTGGTTCTGGCATAAATACCCAAAAACCTTTTGTTGTAACTTTATCAATCCGCTCAGTAATGAAAAGACACTTTTGAGTGGGTTTTTTTTGCACTTATGTCCAATTTGTGTGGTATAAAAAGAGAGCAGTTTTCATGAAGGACTGATATGTGTTGGTGAATGAGTGCCAGTCACTGTGTCAGACCTCTGACTCATAAAGTTACCCTCTTTTCTGACATTTTAAAAGGTCGATGAAGTCATGTCAGTCAAGCAGCTATAAGTAACTTATGAAATATGGAACTTTCACTGAAAGTCGGAGCCTCAAAGAGCTAGTGATGATTTAAAACCTGTTTCGTTTTGACTCAACACGAATAATATTTTTAAATGGATATTAAAGGCCTCTCTACTCAAATTATTTTAGCGATCTCTGTTTAATCAATGAATGATAAAGTGGGTACAGATGAACAACAACACAAGGACATTTTTAGCATTTTTAATCATCTTTTCCAGAAAACTAAGAATTTTTTGACAACTTTTCCATAAAAAAAGTATTCCTTCATGTACATGATGTTTTAGGGTTGTCTTACATGTTCTGTTCATTTCAAATCCACCTACAACATTTCAACTAGTAAAGCTGCTCTCATTCACAAACTTCTTTTGTTTTTGTTGTCAAGTGTAGAATTAAGTCAGAAAGTCAGACTTAAAAGAGAATAGTCGAAACCAGTGATGCAGACGCGGTCCATGTGAAAGCGCTGTGCTGCTCTGCTCTGCTCTAATAAAGTCCTGATTTTACAAGCACAGCATCATCTGACAAAAATCATCATTTCGGGTAAACCTGTGCACTTACTGCTGCCGCCTGCTAAAGCTCACCCACTCATCACAGGAATCTGTCAGTATCCTGTTAAAAGTATTTCTTATAATATAATTATCTTGTAAGTATCAGGTCTGCTCTTCTCAAGTGATTTGCCATCCATTAGCTACCTGTCCATTGGCCTGCAGTGTCTGCAGAATATCTTGAACATTATCTCTCTCTGAGCAATGTTGACAATTCTAGTTTCTACGAAGCAAAGCCTAGGTTTGTCTTGAAAAGTCACTAGATTGCACCTCTACCGCAATGCTTCACAGTTGACCAACACATCTGATGTATCTATTGCCTTAGAATTATTTGATTCATGTGTCAAGAGCAAATCATTTGCAGCAGGCCTTGTCTTTATCCTTATTCTCATCAGCAAACTTTACATCTGCTCAAATGTTCTTTTCAGGCACTTTCTTGACGCAGCTCAAATATGTGAGATATAACACCAGCAGCTGCGTGAGCAACCTGCAGATCCTATGATGAAGGTCTGAGGTTCTTAGCAGTTGTTCGACGTATTCTTAAAAGTCTTCAGACATGTCAGGGGGCTGACTGTAACAGTAGGAACTGCATTATTGAGTCACGAGTTCTTCGGCGTTGCCTGGTGGAGATTTGTCCCTTCAGTTACATTTGCTTGTTTTTATCTTTGATATGTAATTTTAGGTACTACTTCTCTCTTAATCGGGCAAAGTGAGGGTTTTGCAAGTACTACAAGTGCATGTACGTGTTGGAAAGGCTCCGAAAAACTGCTTTGTGCCTTTTTTTTGCTGCAAGTTCCTCCTTCTGTGCTGAACTCTGAAAACACAGGAAGCTCACTTCACACCTCACTGACTTAAGCCATGATAATGTCATAAAGGCTGTTTGTCGCGATCTTAATCTTAACGTTGTACTCGAGCACTCTACCATCTACAGTGCAAAGTGTGCTGCTGCTGTGTGAGGCCCATGCTTCCAAGTCAGGGTGCGCTGAAGTCGGAAGGGTGACAGGAGTTAGCCTAAAGCTGTCAAAAAAAACAAAAACAGCTGGCAACAAACTTTTTGCCTAATCTAAAATTAGGAAACAATGCTCAAAAATCTTCACAGAGAGTACATTTCCGCTAAACAACTTTGTACCTACTCATGTTTTTTTCGAACGTAAATTTCCCCACCTTAACTCTTATCATCCTTATGATCAGCAATGTGCCGTAGCGCACTTGTGGGCAATGAGAGTTGAAATGCTATGTGTGGGTTTCCATCTTGGTGCTTTGCTTTGATCTGAATCCCCTTGAGCTTTTGTTGTTTGACTTTAAAGGGCCCCACCAATGAGTACAAGCTTTTCTAGATCGTCCACACGGTTAGATGGCATTTGTGCAGGATTCTTAAAAATATTTTGTGTTGAAATGTATCTGGATAACTCCCCATCATTCTGCATTTTGGATTGTGGCGCCACTATTTTCTCTTTATTTAATTAGAATTATTGTGAATTCAATGGTTGATTTTCATCTTCATATCATGGTATTTCATACCCAGGCTCCGCCCTCGCAGTGACGCAACACCTTCGGCTCTGCTACACTTACTCAGGCAAACTGCTCATTCAGGTGGATTCGAGTTCCCGAAAAAATGGGAACTCCACCCACTTTGTCGGGAGGCAATCAACTTTGAGCAGCGCCAACGGCCTAGGGTAGAGGCGTGTTCAAGGTAGTGACGTGGTTGAACTGCCACTCAACCCATGGATTGTACACGGAAGCACTTCATTCAATATCAACATGGAGCAGCGTCAAGCTTTTGACACTGCTGTAGATGCTGTAATGAAAGTGTTCGACGGGAGATTCTCGTTAAAAATCGAGCAAAGAACAGCCCTTGAATCGTTTCTTGACAGGAAAGACGTTTTCGCCTGGCTTGCTCCCTACTGGCTTTGGTAAGAATTTAATCTACCAGTTAGCCCCGCTGGTAGCTAAATCATACGTCAGAGGAAAGAGTGGTGTGATTGGCTTAAGCTTATGCACAGCCTTTTCTGGCCACAACCAGTAGCAACCCGAGGGAGGCGGGTTGACCAGGCCATTTCGAATCGTATTCGTTATGGTCTTGGTCAGACCAGAATCTCGAAGAGATTTGAAAGTCTATGTTAATCAGGCTAGGTATTTCACATCCCAGGGTCGGGAATTACCAGTTAAAAAGAGTAGTTTGACAAACAAGCCCTATCCAGGACAGTGTTCCTCACCTCTGCTCTTTGAGGACCATTACATTACATTATATTACGGTCATTTTGCAGATGCTTTTATCCAAAGCGACTTACAATAAGTGTGTTCAACATCGGTAGGCAAAAGGACTTCAGGTCACAAGAAATCATAAGTGCATTTCCTGCTAGAGTAAGTGCAATAAGTTATAGACAATTTAGAAAACAAAGACAATTTAGGAAACAAATAAGTGCGTGGGAAGCTGGGACGAAACAGGTGATGTCCTAAGAGGGCGGATCTGGGTAGTGTTTCCTGAAGAGATGGGTTTTCAGACCACATGTGTTCCTGCGTCAACATACCTGTCTCACATTGATGGGTCATTTACTGACTTGTGCAGGACATGAGAACAAGCTGGCTGAGAAGAGCCTTTTTGTATGTGTTGGAACAGGGAAACATCTAAAACATGCCGGGCAGTGTCCCCCCCCCCCCCCCCCCGGATGGTGGAATGGATTGAAGGCAATGTCTGTTGTCAAAGGAGTTAGAACCTGTAAAGTGGTTGTATGTATCTCAGATAAGTTTGGGATTTAAAAAGCAGCAGCAACCCAGTAAGAGGCTTCATCCCAACTTCACATGCTTCATGTTACAGAATGATGAAAGAAAATTGTTACAGCTCTCTTGTTGGGACCATGTTTCCTGTCACTCAGCCAGGTGCGGCAGCTCTTTAAGCTCTGCTCGAACTTTCTTTTAACTGCCGACTCATTTGCATCTCTAGACTTGAGTATGTGTTGGTTTGAAACCATCATCTTTTCCTCTACTTCATCGAAAGAAGTTACTAGAAAAAAAGAAAAAACGAATAGATCTGATTTGTAAATTGTTGTTTTATTGTTATAGCTGAATGAACGTCCTCCAAGAGTGCTGATTCCAGTGCTTGTTGGTAGGTGAATTCAGGTCTGCAGGTAAGCTCACAGAGTAAGAGACAGGTCTTTGAGGGAGAGAATCAGAGAGGCAACTTGTTTTGCAGATTGAGAGAATAATGTTACTTCAGAGTTAGAGGTCTGGACTGAACAGATGCTCACTGATCACTGAGCATGGCACAACGTGACGGCCCCTTCTGAGGTTAAGCTTAGAAACTGGTGAAGAGCAAACAACATACAACTGCTGGGAAGATGACTGGTGAGCTGAGTGAGTAATCAGCATCCCACACACAACCAGCACCACCAAGGGAAAAGCACAGACAGACAGGGGAAAAACAAATACAGAAAACAGGAAAACGGGTAAAAAACACAAAAGGAATGTATAAGTAATTTTACTGTGAAATTCTTAACATCAAACTGTTTTGATGAATCATTGATAGAACAGTGTTTGGAAGCATGAGGTGTCACTGTCTGTGTGGATGTTTCTTAAAAATCCCTATTTTAGCTGAAACTGCAAAGACTCAGATACCACCACTCAGAGGAGGCCAGGATCAGCTCTATAATAATAAGGATTCTAGAATGGAAACAGTTTTTATTTGGATTCATACATACTGAAATGTCAGAGTTTACATGACAACACACAGAAGCACATTGTTAGCAGCTCTTTTCGGTGGCAACAGTAAACAGTACCCTCCTGTGGACTGACTTGTAACACATGCAATGAGGGAGATAAAGAAGTCCGCAACCGATGCTGAGAATTCAAGATGGTGAAGCTTTGTTTAAAGTTTAGTAAGACAGATTTGAAAGCATTTCCATGAATCCATCTTCACAAAAAGCAACAGTCATTCTAAGAATTGTAGTTCATTTCTGAAGTGTTTCTGTGGGGCCCCTATTTGAAAATGACTCGATTAATACTGCTCAGTTAAGACTTTCAGGGAATTGAAGTGTTCATCACTTGTTGAACACTTGTTCATTTAATTTTCTTTTCTTTTCCTTTGGTGGTATTATCTTTCCATTTGTACACATCATGATGCATGGACAAATGATATTTGCAACAGACATTTTTAGCCTTTCAAAGTCACCCGCATGCTTGAAAGCACTATGGAAAGAATCCACTTTGTGCTGTTTGCAAAGTCATTTCTGTCTATGATGGGGAGGATATCATAAAAGAAAGTATGATTCACTAACAGACATTCCTATCATTGATTTTGCAGCTGATGAGATCAGCTGCAAAAAAAATATTTCCATTCGCAAACCTTCTAACCAAAGAGAATAACTACTCAACAATGCCAGACCACAAAAAGGGAAATGAGCATTTCATAGTACTACTGTTTTGTAGATTTACTGTTTTTTACCATGTTAGTTTAATATACTGGCATGCTCACACTAGAATAAAACTCAATGTCAAATTTTTGCAGGTATGTGGCAATAAACCAACTGGAATGTACCCATATGATTGAGATGGTGGTGCTGCATTGTAAATTGGGAGCATCACAACAGTCAGAAGTATCTATCTCACTGGGAACTCGCATGTTTGAACCCCCAAAATATTATTGGCAGAAACTGGCAGACTTGAGCAGATGTTGTCAGACTGTATACAAACCCCATTCCAAAAAAGCCGGGATGTCAAATAAAAACAGAATGCAATCTCAAAAACCAGTATTTTCACCATTGAACATAGAAAACGTAGGAAATGTTGAAAATGAGATATTTTACTATTTCATGAAAAATATTAGCTCATCTTGAATTTGATGGCAGCAACACGTCTAAAAAGTAGATGGAACGGGAACAACAAAAGTCTGGGAAATTAAGTGCTACAATAACAAAATGGCTGGAGGAACATGTTGCAACTAACTGGGTTCATTGGCAACAGTTCGGTAACATGACTGGGTACAGAATGAGCACCTTAGAGAGGCAGAGACTTTCAGAAGTAAAGACTAGTTCAGCAACCTGAAAAAACAAACAAAACCCAAATTATTTCAGAAAGTTATTTCAGAATAACGTTCCTTAATGCAGAATTGCAAAGACTTTTAGTATTCTATCATCCTCAGTACATAATATCATCAAAAGATTCAGAGAATCTGGAGGCATCTCTGTCAGCAAGGGACAGAGCTTAGAATCAGTATTGGATACCTGTGATCTTCAGGCACTCAGGCAGCACTGCATTAAAAACACATGATTCTGTCATGGAAATCACTGCATGGGCTCAGGATCGCTTCCAGAAATACTTGTCCGTGAACGCAGTTCCACAAATGCAGGTTAGAGCTCCATCATGCAGAGAAGAAGCCACATGGGAACATAATTACCCAACACCACCATCTTTTCTGAGCCAAAGTTCAGTCAAAATGAACTGAGGAAAAGTGGAAAATGGTTCTGTGGTCAGAAGAATTCATTTGAAATTATTTTTGGAAATCATGGACACCTTGTTCTCCAGACTAAGGAGTAGAGGGACCATCCGACTTGCTTTCCGGCAGTTCAAGAGACTGCATCTTAGATGGTATGGTATGGTATGGTATGGTATGGTATGGTATGGTATGGTATGGTATGGTATGGTATGGTATGGTATGGTATGGTCTGGTCTGGTATGGTATCAGGGCTGGACTGGGGAAATTTTTCAGGCCGGGCATTTTTAACCAAGACCAGGCCACCACCAGGTATTGAAGGGGAAAAAATTAAGTGCGCTGTGATAGCATGTTTTTTTTTTTGGTCCCTTAAACCACTGTTTTCCAACTGCTTTTGACGTGCGTACCCCTTAAGCCTTTTTGTCATACTTCACTCATGCTCCATGTGACTATGCTGCACACATTTGTTAATTTTTCCACACACCCCCTGCAGTGTGCTTGCGTACCTCTGGTGGTATACGTACCCCTAACCTCTTGTTGGGAATCACTGCCTTAAACGATCAATGTGCACCAGGAGACACAAACATTTTTAACACTATGAGAAGCATTATGAAAAGTTCTCCCAAAATACTGTTATCATAGGCTTATCAAAATTATGATCTATTGACCGTAGGTCACATTACTTTTAAGACGTGTCATTTCTTTCAGCCTTGTTACTTAAATTTAAGTTAAGGAATTATATCTAAAGATTAATTAATTAATTTTAGTTCATATAATTATAATAAACGTAATACTGTAGGCTAAACTACAGTAAACATATCCGATATTTTCAGGCATTTCGCAGCATCTGCCTGAAGGGCTGCTTTCTTTTGATCCCTGGCTCTTTCAGCGCCACTCTTCCTTTTCTTCCCATTAACATCCATATTGCCCGCTATCGCTCTGCCTGGCACTACCAACCTACCAACCGAGGACGAGATGGAGGGGTAGGCCTAACTGGCCTGCCCTGCCCCTCACCTCATTGGCCCAGGCTTCAATCAATCATGACTAAAGGGCCGATCTACCAGTTTATGCACCAATAGGAGGGTTTATATGCCGTTATCCACATATTGCGTTATGTTTTAAATCTTTATTATATTATATTTCGTAACAAAAAAAAAAGCGCAGGCCAGTAAGTCATCAGGCCAGCGGGCAAATGCCCGGTATGCCTCACTATGGTTGGTATGGTATGGACATCTTGAAAGGCACCTTTAATGCTGAACGGTACATACAGGTTTCAGAGCAACATATTTACATTTTACACAGTGTCCCAACTTTTAAAAAAAAGGGGGGTTGCAAATCCACCATAAACCTGTGTGTCTTTTTTCCAGAGGCCTTGCATATTTCAGCAAAACTATGCCAAACCACATACTGCATCTGTTACAACAGTGGAAGAGTCTGTTTGCTGGACTGGCCTGTCCCAGCAGTCCAGACCTTTCATCAATTGAAACCACATGAAACCCAAAATATGACAAAGAGGAGCCAGGACTGTTGAGCAGCTAGAATCCTCTACCTCCCAAAGGTCCAGCAATGTTTACAGACCGTTTTGAAAAGTAGAAGGGATGCAACACAGGAGGAAACATGGGCCCTGCTCCAACATTTTTGAGGAGTGTTGTTGCCATCAAATTTAAAACAAGCTAATATTATTCATGAAGTAGTAAAATGGCCGATACTAAATATTTGACATGTATTTCATGTTCTATCATAAAAAAGGTAATAGTTTGGGAAATTTGCTAATCATTTGACACAACCTTCCAAACTTTTTGGATTAGAGGTTGTAAATGGGTTCATCCTGATGGCACTGTTGTTGGGTTGTTAACTGTGTGTGGAGATCAGGTATAACAGTAATACTGGGAGTCTGCGGGGTTTAATGTGAGCCTGCTCTCGTTCAGTGTGGTTCACTATAGTTAAAGCATGGATGTGACAGTCTTTGATTTTAAGATTTACTTTGTGCCTGTCTTCAGTAAGTGTGACACTATGATAGAAATACACCCATTACAGCACCTGTTAATCATGGAAGTAAGGATCTAAATTAAAATTCTGTACAAGTTCTGCATCATTAATAGACAATGTATAATAAAATTGTGTGTGCAACACAATCTCACAATGTCCTTTAAAGCTGCGGTCAGTAACTTTTTTTTAGTCATATTAGCTTGAACTGTCATGGGATTCTGGAATCAGAATCAGAATCAGAATCAGAATAACTTTATTAATCCCTTGCGGGAAATTCTTTTGTTGCAGTGCTCTTATTTACAGGAAAATAAAGATTAATAAGAATAAGATAGGGAAAAAAATAAAATAAAAATAAAATAAGAATAAAAATATCGATATGTACAAAAATAGAATAAACAATAAACAGTATTTACAATGCTACTCAGTAGCTAATTATTATTGTTATGACCGGGTTATTGCACATGGTGAAGTGATGTCAGAGACTGGAATTATACAGTTTGATGGCCACAGGCAGGAATGACTTCCTGTGGCGCTCTGTGGTGCAGCGTGGTGCAATCAGTCTCTGGCTGAAGGTGCTTCTCTGGCTGACCAACACATTATGAAGAGGATATTAACCCCTTCAGACCTGCATTTTTTTGGCTGAAAAAAATTTTTTTTTTTCAAACAGATTCTGACTCTTCTCCAACATAAAAACAAAGTGCAAAAAACACATTTTTGATATCTCATGTTTTTAATAGTATTTTTTCATGTCCATTCCAATGGACGCCACGACAAAATGGGCGTAAAATGTCATAAAAACCTAAGGAAAATAATGCTGAGTTTTTCCACATGGTAACCAATATGGTATGACCTAAACATCTGGAACTGGATGTTTGCATGGTTTTGAGTCTGTGTACAGTTTTTAACATGCACATTAACTTTATGGTGTATCACAGAGTTGGTAGGGAACAGCAGTGAGGTCATCACCAGTAAAACCTGGAGCCTGCAAGAAGATACAGAAATAAAGCAATCTGAAAATGCACATGATCACAATAGATGTGTGACTGCAGATAAGATTACCTGAAAAATCTGTTTTTCCCATAGTAAACTGTATGAAAATGAAAAACTTACAGATATGTTGTATCTTTACATACTGACACTAAACATTTTAGTGTTAGCTGAACCCGCCCAACTCCTGATGTCCATTGCAATGGACATCAGACTTTGAAAAAATCCTATGAATTAATGATATGATATATATTCAAAATAACTTCAAATATTTTCACTTGTAACTGTTACAATTATACTGAGAGCAAATTTATTTGGCCAGCATGAACATAAATTGATATTTTTGATTGAAAATGGACACTTACTCTTCCCTCTCTGCAGTCGCTCAGCCATGCTTGTCTTGTCTGATGTCTGTCACTCTCTCAGAGCTTGCTCAATGTCATGAAATGATTGTGATTGGATAATCAGGATCCAATCAGTAACATGCACTGCTGGCATCATTAAATTACAGAGTATTTATTGGTTTAGAGACAGAAATATGTCATGTCCATTCCAATGGACGCAGGGTCTGAAGGGGTTAAATAGACTGTTTAGAAAAAAATAACAAAATCTGTAGCTCCCTCTGAAGCCTGTAATCATGCTTGCAAAAACCGAGCGCTCCCGGCTGTTTTTAACCAATCAATTTGGGGTGGAGGAATCCTACCTGTCAATCACAGCTTGTGCACACGCTGCTGAGCGTGAGTCTACCCCAGCTTGTGTGCGCGCACACTGGTGTGAACTCACGTGCACAACCTCGTCCACAGAGGGAGGGAGGGGGGGGATCTGAAAGTTGTATCAGTTCGAATTTTCAGACTTTAGACTCGCAATTTTGAAAACCTGCCGACTGCAGCTTTAAGGCTTTATTTTTGACTAATGATTGACACCATGCTGGGTTTTTTTTCAAGGAGAATTTTAAACTATATATAAAAATCCCAAATAGGCAGGCCAAACTACATTAAGCCTTACAGACCAGGCTCAGGGCACTATGAAGTGAACGATTTGACTGCTTCTCTCGAAGCTTGTTGGTTCATCCTGTGTTCACATTTGTTCGTGACCTGTTTATGATCTCTGAGAGAAGAACTCATACAAAGTCAGCGATGTCAGATGCTTGTTTTGAACACACTAATTCAAATGATGAACGTATGAAATCAATTCCATTTCCAGCAGTTACAGATGTTTTGTTGCAAGTCTGCCCTCTAGTGGTGATCACAGGCCCTGCTCTTGGCATACTGCTGCTAAATGAGGGAGCAGTGTTATGCCAAACAATATGGGGTTTCTTACCCGTATTACACAATCAAATCAATATAAATACCTTTGTGAAATTAAAAACTGAGTAATCTGAATGTCAGCGCAAACATCTGCCATTGCAGGGCTTTCATTTGTGTTTTTTTGTGTGGAAAAGCATTACTGAGAAACAAAGCCTTAGATAGCTTCAGCAGCATATGAGGTGTAAACTGAGGTAAATGTCCTTCACTGAGGTAAATCACCTAATGGAAACAGCAGTGCACATGTGCAGTTCAGGACAACAGGACAGCAGGACAAGTAAAGAAAAGGTCTGGCAGAACATCAGGAAATACCTTCCCTTGGCTGATACTTTGAAGCCTACCGGGCATTTATTTGTTTTTCCATCCAAGTGCAGTTCTCTGCATGCAGTTTTAGGGATGCACTCATGCAAGAGACCCATGAGTCTTGGAGCTGCTTTACCTGGGTAAGCCAGCAGAGTAACTGAGAAACAAGCTTGTCAGCATGAACAAAACATCCATCAGGGTCAGATAAATGAAGGAATATGTTGCGCATACAGCAGTCATAAAAAAAACAAGCAACACAAATCATTTCAGACCCTGAAAATCTGCCAATGTTCAAAACAAACCACTTGAAGCTACTGTTTGTATTGGCTGCTGAACTCCGATGGTGATGATTAGTGCAGGTCCATTATGATCATTACAAACAGAAGCACTTAACAGTCCATACAGTTTCCTTTCAATACAGTTAAATGTCTCCTCATGTTCTGATTGTGCATATTCTATGTTTTAATGTAGGAGAAGGGGCAGCAGTCTTGGACAATAAAATGTAGTTTAGAAGGTGATGTATGCTGCTCATTGTTCAATTTATTTAGTATGATATTGTCTATGCTGACGTAAATAAAACCAACTTTGTATTTGAAATACAACATTAAAATATACTAACAGGAGTACGTCATAATCTGAATTTCCCTCTAAAAGGGCGTGATTCTGCATACTGGGTACTTTCACAAGTACATTTAGATAAAAATACATTTTACATAAAAATAAGATGAAATTAAATAAGTAGAAATGGAACATACAGTACGTTCACCTATGTTCACCCTGGGAACCTTAACTTGCACAATGATTGAGAAGAATTGCCTCTCAAAAGCATTTAGCTAGAAGCTAATATCAAAAATATTTGACCTACTGTCCACACAGCTTAATAATCTCCCTGTTCAGTGTGTGATTGTTCAGTTTTCCAAAAGTATGTTAACAATACATTGGAAGTTCATTGTACCGGTTAAATAATACTTTTGGAGGGCATACGCAGTGTGAAATATGGTTTCACATGAGAAAAAAAAACAACAGAGTTTAAAGTAAATAATAATTTAGCTGAGAGCAACCGGTGGTGGTGGGGATCGCATATGAGTTATAAGTGAAACCTGGGACTTTGCTGTTGTGTGTGTGGGTGTGTATTTGAGCTGTGTTTACAGATAAATACAGAAAGAGTTAGCTATAAAGAAAGTCAGAGCAAATTGAGAGAAATATCAGGAACAAATAGGAGGGGAATTTGCTGCAATAACAGTTATTATAACCTGGTAATCTTCACTTAAAGCGCCGAAAAAGGACACGTAAAGATAAGACAGTCAGAGCAGGGTTTGGCAGGTTTGGCAGCTGCGGTGATCTGATTGGTCCGCCCTCGCATGTTGTGGGCGGGGCTTATTTTGGGGCAGCAGGCTGTAGTTGTGAGATATGAAGGGCAGTGACAGCATGGACTCGCGCAGCTGGGAAAGTCATGAGCAACTAAATCTAAAAGGAGGCGACTGATAACTGAAGCGGCGAGCCCAGCTGTGGGCCAGCATTGCTTTGGAACAGGGTCGATGTCCACGTCGGTGTCGCAACTTCGTTTCTTCTCCGACTGACAACAAAGAAGGAGAGACAAGTGAGCTCGTGGCCCCCCTGCGAAAATGACCCCAACAGGTGTGTCGACAGGTTAATTAAAAGCGTCGCGTTTGGAAGTCGACGTGATGGAGCAGAAAGCGTTTTTGGCGTCGGGAAGCGGCGAGAGTCTGTCGTCGGGTTCAAACACCATGTCCGAGGGAGAAGAAGGGACGGGTGTTATCGATTTGAAAGTTTCTGTCAGCGGACGAGACGGTCCGAACTTGGACCTGGAGAGCGTCGACGAAGCAGAGGACGGTGAACTTGCAGAATATGACAAGGACACAACAGAAGATGATTATGAAGAGGAGGAAGAGGACGAAAAGGTAAACACACAAACCACTGGAGAGGCAATTAATAGATGATAAAAAAAAAAAATGTCTTGCTTTCCTTTGGCAGTTTCTGAGACATCAGACTGATGAACTTGCGTTCTTAACTCCGATGTCTTGCGTTTTTTAAATTTTTTTTTTCTCACATTGTGGTGAGCAATGACCCACTTAAGTCGAGGTGTGTCACTAATTTTGAATTTCCCCCATTGGGGGATGAATAAAGTATTTTTCTATTCTATTCTTTTCTATTCTATTCCCCTTTAACTCCAGCTGTCAGCAAGCGACGCACTTCAGAAAACACCGAACCCAGTTAGTTTTGGTTGGTCCCGCTGCCAGGACATTTGTAAGCGGGCACCTTCCCTCAGCTGAGCTCGCGATCATCAGGAAGCCGTGAAGTCAGCAGACGACAGAAAGTCCAAGAGTAATTCACACCGCGCGCTTCTGTTACACCCCCACACTCACCCGAGTCCGTCATTCAAAGCTAGTTGGTTCTTCTGAATATAATCGATTAAAATACCAGCAATGAGCAGCTCCCTGAAGGTATTCCAAGGCGCGATCAGACTCCTGAAAGAAAACATGTTGTCAGCTGTTTCCCCATCTTGCGCCTCTTTTTTTTTTTTTTTTTTTTTTTTTTTTTTTGTTGCCGTTTGGTGGAAACATGCCTCCAAACATCTGCAACATATATCGATTCTGGGTGATGGGTATATATTTTCTATGAAGGAGGGTAATGAGCCAGCAGTCACTCATCTGTGTCATTTAATGCAACTAAAGTGCCCCTCTGGGCTTAATCTCTCCAACAGTTTCAAGATTTATGAGCAGAATTTATTGCAGAATTGCAATAAACTTTAAGTCTGGCGTCTTCATCTGGCTGCCTGGAACAGAAGGTTCAGCTTGTGAAGAAAAGTTTATTTCATTGTGCAACAATTTGAATATTTTTCTTGCTTTGCTGGGTTGGTGCATGTTAAAGGATTCCAGAAATGCAGTCAGAACCAGGGTGATTAGTGCTAAATGACCGTCTCTTACTTTGTGTGTGGAACTTATGTTGTTTTTAAATGTGCCACGTAAAGAAACCTGACTCGTTCTAGGCTGCTTGTGTCGAGCTAAATCTTTTGGGAATCTTGATGTTTTGATCTATAAGGGGAATGAGTGGTGGTTACACACGAGAGGAACCAACTTGGGCCGTGCTGGTTGTGGTGTTTTAGAGGAGAATGCAGCTACTGTGGTGTTGATTCAGGAAACAGATGGAGAAATTGAGAAAGACACAACTTGAGTCTCAGGCTTTTCACTTAAATGGCACGTTGCACGGATTCCTCTGCAGACTGGTTTGACTTGCTATAATTGCAAAAAATTGCAGCCTAAGGGGTGCATGTGTGCCTTTCCGAAATTTCAAGCATTTCGTCGGAAATCCTTTCTAAAATGGGAATGCAAGGCAACATGTCTTTGTTTGTGCCAGTGGCTGTCTGAACAGCAGCAGGGAAGTACAGAACATTGTGCAACGTATTCCAGCTCTCACTCTACTGCTTCTTGCCTCATCACGGTCGCAGTGTCTCAAGGCGGACAAGTCTGTGTTTCTGTGTGTACCAGCAAGCCATGGATGATACTCCTGGGGTGGTGTCATGTTTGCTAACGGAGCTGTTTAACTAATTTGGATTGGCTGAATGACGGTTTGATAGTCCATTATCGTAATAGAGCTGAGATATAACAGGCGTGGGGCAAGAACTGAGACTAATCTCTTATTTCATTTTCTCTCAATGTGAGCTATTTGGCACCGTTAACACCTGTGTGTGTGTGTGTGTGTGTGTGTGTGTTCCTTTTCATTGAAATGCATGTTTCATCTCAATATAATAATGGAAAGCAGGTGCAATGTCACTGGAGGATTAGATCGTAGACCGTTGGTCTCAACCATGGTGTTGTTATAATAAACCGAGAGGAAAATAAAAGCAATCCGCCCTAACTTTGAACCCTAGCAGCATGAACCCTGTGCCCGTCCTTCTGCCATCTTTGAAATACCAGTTTGATGTTTATTTAAAACCAGTGACCTTACTTGTGCTGACCACAGAAGAAGAAGCGTAATTTGACCCGTTACACTGAAGTAAACAGAGACATCTCTGGCTAAAAGACGGCAAAGCAGGCCGGTATCACCGCAGGGTTGGACGGGGGAACCTTGACCTTCGACCTGTGAGTCGCTCCCAAAGAGTTAAAAAAGGAAAGTCTTCTGCGAACCGATGACATCACTTGTCCACACTGACCGGCTTGGTTTCCACTTATTTTCCACACTTGAAGTCGCGCAGTGTTTTCAAGTAGTGAGATTCTAAGAGTGGTGTTGCTTCACTGAGCTTTTCCTCAATGTTTGGTGCCTATCTTTACAAATCTGTGTCATTGCAGCTTTGTCAGACCGAGACATTTAAATCTGTCCGGCGTTGTGGGCACTGACAGAGAAAACAATCTACAGATTATCTCAAACTAATCCTTTCTTTCATGCATAATAGACTATAACAGAAATAAATTAAAATGAGCAGAATACCGGTTGGATTAATAAACAGCTTTTGGCTCTCTGGATGTGAACCCTCAGTCCGCATATTAACATTCACGCCTGAGTCAAGTTACAGTTTCCTGTTATATAAGCAGAAGAGTGGAACTGAGTTATGACTGAAGTATTTCTGTTTCTGTGGAATAAGGGTTAACCCTAACCCTGAAAGACATTCTTCCGCTTCTAACTTTGTCTCTGGGAGATGATTGTGCATGTGTAAGTGAAGCTCAATTCACTGTACAGTAGCCATCCTTAAGTTACTTCAATGGTGATTTTTTTTTTTTTTTTTTTTTTTTTAATTTTTTTAAAAAAATTTTTTCCAGATGTTGCCGCAGTTATAAAAAAAAATCTGTATTTTATTAGAGCAGAGGGACAGTCTGGAAATGCTTTAAGGAATCACGAGCTGACACGCAGTCTTAATAGGCAAATTTTCAGTCGCTGACAAAAAAACCCAGAAAATTGTGAATGAGTATTAATATATCTGTATTAATATACACTTACACCTTATGGTTTTTATAAAAAGATGGATTTTAGAGCATGTGCAGAGTGCCGAGGTCCATTTGAGTCCAGTTAGGTGGATACATTCCATCCCAAACTGCATTATCTGGGTGAGTTAGGTTGGTTTTGAAAGGTGTTTAGCCACCTGACAAAAAAAAAAAACAGAGAAATACATGAACCAGAGCAGCTTTGTTTGAAATCTGGCCGTGTTCATATACACCTCTGCTTCACTGTTTTTACTAAAAGATGGAACTTTGGAGCGTGTACAGAGCACCCACGTCCATTTGAGTTTAATTGAGTGTATATATGCAGGAGGGATTTGATCCCCAAATGGTTGTTTTAATCTCATCTCGTTTTGCGAAACTACTGAAACAATTTCAGTCGGACGAACACGTTTACCTGCATTTTTGCTGAGGTCGCTCTCATGAGCTCGGATGTTAAGATGGTCATAAAACTCAATCAAGGCTGTTTCTAGGCAGTCTTCGTCACATCTTGGGGTTTACGACAAAATCAAACATGTTTTTCATAATTTCGTAAGTCTTTAGTCTTGTTTTATTCGAATTTTGTCGTTCAGTCACATTTTCTGTGTTTTTAAACCAATAATACAGGTCGGGGGATATGTAGCAGAGGGCTGCAGGCCGGGACTTGAACCAAAGGCAAAACGGCGCCCCCACTTTGACTTCTGTTCCACTGTCACCATAGATTTTGTAAGGTCACCTCAACAGTCAGCGTGGTAGAAACCATCATATCAGATTTGTTGTGTGCGAGCATCAGGATTCAGCTTTTTAGTTTCTCCCCACACTGATTTAGGGCTGGAAAAAAATGATTTGGGGTTTATTCAGATTATTGAGATCTTCGTTAGTTTCAGATCGATATGCCTCGTGCCTTTAGCAGCCTCCGTGAATCTGTACAATGGCTTTGTCCAAGTTAGGGAGTTGTTTTTCAATTGGTCTAAAGTAACAGTGTGTACTTTCTGACATCTAACGGTCAGGATGGAGAGAGCAGCCATGTCAAATCCATACATCCTCTGTATACAGGAGCCACAAACTGCATCTTTATCAGTAGATGGATATAAATAATTTCAGAAGATGGGAAAACGACATGGAAACAGTGATGAAATGCTAAATCTTTGGCATTTTCTTTGTTCTTCAGGTCAATGATGACAATCTTCATGATAATATTGAAGGATTTTGGTCTGGAACTTAAAAAATGTGGTGATAATTTTAGGGATATCCGATCACGTGATCGGAAATCAGGGCCGATCACATGGTTTCGGACTCGATCGGAATCGGACGTTTCATCCCGATCAGGGATCGGATATATAGCCTATCTGTATACAGTATGTATATTTATTCTCTTTTTATTTTTATTTTTTTTATCAGAACTATAATATTTCAAAACAATTAACAGCTTAGTATTTACTGTTATGTGGTGGTACAGAGTCAGACCGTCTCAACCATAGACATAATATACGTAGAACACTCTTAAGCCCCTTTCACACTGCGACCCGTTACCTTAGCGGGTCCAAATTGCACCTTCGACCCACATCGAGCAATGTGAACGCTTGGCGTGTTGGTGACCCGTGTCGCCTGAAGCCGAGTTCAGGGGGCGTTGCCTAGTGGCAGAGCGTCACAAGAAACACAGAAAATGCTGGGCGTGTACAATGACGTAGGCACAAGCCATGCGTCGGAGGTAGGGTTAAATACACCTTGAGGACTCGTTTTTGCAATTGTATATGCAGTTCATGGAGATGTTATTTTACGAGGTGTGGATGGTTACAATGTGGGATGCCGCCGAAGAACATATGCGGAGAATACAAGAGCACTATAGTCCCCGAAATGTGGCGGAAAATAACGTCCTCTGCTCGGAGGCTGAGGAGCTCGCGGACCTCCTTGTCTCCCCAGTTGGCCTTCTTCAAAAATGTCTCGAACTTGATGTAGGCTAAAACAGAGTAAAACTTGTCCTCACCTGTCGCTGTTGTTCTGAATCAGCTGTCCATTCTGTCTTTTAAACTCCTCACGTCACGTCACGCCCACGTCCGACCCGCGTCAATTGCGTTCACACCAAACTCGACTCGGTAAAAAGACTAGGGTCCGACGCGGGTCGAAAGGCGAGTCGAGTTGATGCGGCAGCCCGGGTCGGCAGTGTGAACGCAACAGCGGACACGCTAAATTCGTGGATTAAACGCAGGTTATTCCTCAGTGTGAAAGGGGCTATAGACTGACGCTGCCGATTGGAGCTGACGTATCAGCGTGGCCGCCATCTTTGATGGGTCTCCAATGCCTTCACATTGCATTTATTTGGACTGAGGAAGGTGTATATCCCCAACTACAATAATAACTCCCTGAATTTATATGTCTATGGTCTCAACTCCACACAGAAACAACACATGCGGCATGACGTTTGCGTAAAGCAAAGCAGAAGAACGGCAGCAGCTTGAAGCTGGGGGCGCGAATGTCTGCGGTGTGGAGGTATTTTAAAGTGGATGACAAAAACATTGCAATTGCAAACTGTGACATATGCAAACTTGGGATTTCAAGAGGTGGCAAGGACATTACTAACATCCTTGATGAGAACAGGAACAGGCTCAAAGCTGACAAGGTAGACATGTTGGTTTTCATCAAGAAAAACGTACATTTCCTTCTGTGAAGCCAGAGGAGGAGAGTAAGAATTAGGAGTGCAGTTCTGAAAAGCACATTACTGGCCTTACTTTATAACGGTGTGCAGTGTTTCCCACAGATGTGAAGGCAATGTGTGGTGGTGGGCCAGGGGGGGTTAAAAATAAAAATTCTTAAAAATAATTCCTTCGTTAATAATTGGTCATACAGAACTTTATTGTATTAATACTCACATCTTCATTGTAAACAAATTAATAACATAGCTAATTACACTGGTCGGACTGTTCAGCTCTGTTTCAGACTGATACCTCCGGTTCAGGCTGGTCCTCGATCATCCTCAACACGTCTCTTTTTCAATCGCGGAAAATATTTTTCAATACTCATCTGGATTGTAGCATCAAACATTCAGTGTAAGAGTTTAAAAAAACTACTTTATTTGATTCACAGCTGCTAGTGTTTTTTACGGAAGAGTATTAGGGCCAGGCACAAGTCGAAATGTCGAGAATAAAGTAATTAAATGATGGACCAGAGGAGTTGACTTTTTTTCTCGAAAATTCGACTTTATTCTCGACATGTCGACTTTAATCTCGACAGGCAAAATATTATTATTTTTTCTTATGCCTGGCCCTAATACTCTTCCGTAGTTTTGACCTCGACAACCCAACTACATTTTTTATTTATTTATTTATTTATTTATTTTATTTTTTAAAACAACAAACTTGCGACTAGTTAACTTTATAAAGAAGGTGTAATCGCTTGTTTGCTATGGGTCGGGACGGGACGGGACAACATTGTATTCAAAATATAAAATATTTTTATAGGACTTTTTAATGTGTGATTTTTATAAAGTTGCACGTGATACCAACCTTTCGTCTTCTTTCGGTTGAGCTAATCTAACGTAACGCTGAAGCTAGCAAGCTTCCACGCTTCCAGGCATGATTTCGCTGATGGAGACACGCGCGGTGTGCACGGAGGGGAGGGTGTGTGTGTGTGTGTGTGTGTGTGTGTGTGTGTGGGCTATGCGAGATAGACGTGTGACTGACAGACGGAGGGAGAGCAGGGAAAGGAAATGCAGCTGAACGAATACGAGTATTTTTTTAAATAGCGTTAAAAAAAATAATAATAACGAAACCCAATATGTGGCGGCTGGTGTTGAATCTGTGGTGCACCGCCACGAATTAGTCTATGTGTGGGAAACACTGCTGTGGAACTTTTATTCGCTTATTTGTTTTCAAGTTTTTTATATTAGACATTGTTGCACTAAACTACAATGTGAAGAATTTGTTTATTACTTGATTATTACTTGATTACTTAAAAATAAGTGAATAAAATAAAAAATCAGGGGCATTCTGGATCTGTTTTTTCGCCGTTCTTCTTTTTTTTTTTTTTTTTTTAATGGACTTTAGAAGTATCGGATCGGGACTCGGTATTGGCAGATTTTCAAAATCAAATGACTCGGACTCGGGGGCAAAAAAAACCTTGAATGGGACATCCCTAGATACTTTGAAATGTACATTAAAACTCAACAATTTAAAACCACGATTATACAAACTACTTTAATTGTACTCTTGACATAATTGAAAATCAGTGCAATCAGGAGCTCAGTGATTCCTTAAAGTTGATTTAAAAGTTTAATTTGTGAATTTAAATCCGTGATAACTGCAAGAGGCTTAGTCACAGCTTCTCAGTGGTCAAAACTGATGGTCCTAAATGACTTTTCTTCTTTGTTATGGAGGAGAGAATTTATCAAATCAAATTCACATTAAAATCAACATTAAAATCAACATTAAAATCTGGCTTGACGCTGAAGTGAGGAAGCGGTATCTTGGGGATCTGTCCACACCGGGAGCCAGCCCACCGATGACCACAGAGGCCGCCACCACGGGGAACCGCCCAGATCAGGGCAGGCCGGCCGGCATCTACACCACAGCCAGGGCTGCAGTGCAGGATCCCCCAGCCACCCCGAACCAGGGCAATCCCCACAGTAATGACCCCACAGACCGAGTAGGCATCGTCCCCGGTGTGGTAGATCCCCATGAGGAAAAACACTGGATAAATAAGTGTATAATAAGTATATAATAAACCAATAAAAAAAAAAATAGATATTTTAAATAATGGCTGAATAGATAAAAGTAAACCAAAACAAAACAAATAAATAAATAAACAAATAAAATAATATATATATATATATATATATATATATATAAAAATAAATAAATTAAATAAAATTCAGCTGTAAGCTAAACTAAAAAGGTAGGTCTTGAGCCTCTTTTTAAAAACATCAACATTCTCTGCAGCCCTGAGGTTCTCTGGCAGGCTGTTCCACAAATGAGGTCCATAATAGTGGAACGACATCTCACCATAAGTTTTTGTTCGAACTTTAGGAACAACTAAAAGGCCGGTACCAGAGGACCTCAGGGTCCGCGAGGGCTCATAATTTAAAAGCAGATCAGATAGATAAGAAGGCCCAAGACCATTAAGACATTTATAAACAACTAAAAGAACCTTAAAATCAATCCTGAAATGCACGGGGAGCCAATGCAGCGATTTTAAAACTGGTGTAATGTGTTCCCACCCTCTGGTCTTGGTCAGCACACGTGCAGCTGAATTCTGTATTAATTGTAGATAATGAATACTTTTTTTGGGAAGACCAGAAAGTAGGGCATTACAATAATCTATTCTACTAGAAATAAAATCATGCAAGAGAGAGAAATGGGCAGACTCTGGCAATATTTTTAAGATGATAAAATCCTATCTTTGTTACATTTCTAATATGTTGGATAAAATCCAACTCAGAGTCAAAAAGAACACCCAGATTTTTTACACGTTGAGAAGATTTAAAATTTTGTAGTTTGGGTAAAATTATCTCTCTCTTGTCTTCAGTACCAATAATTAAAACTTCAGTCTTGCCCTGGTTGAGCTGTAAGAAATTCTCTGCCATCCATGACTTTATATCTAAAATACAGTTTAAAAGAACGTTAACTGGTTCTAGGTCATCAGGAGACACGGCAATGTAAAGCTGTGTATCATCAGCATAGCTGTGAAAACTAATGCCATGTCTCCTGATGACATCCCCAAGTGGCAACATGTACAGATTAAAAAGCAATGGGCCTAAAATTGATCCTTGGGGAACCCCACACTTGATTTTATGAATTCTTGAGGAGCATGTATTCATACTTATAAAAAAAAACAAAAAAAAAAACTGTCGATCCGTGAGAGGAGTAAAACCATTTAAGAACAGTGCCAGAGACACCCACCAGGCTTCTAAGTCTGTTTAATAAAATGTGGTGATCTACTGTACCAAAGCTGCACTAAGATCCAGCAACACCAGGACTGAAAGCTTCTGTGAGTCCATGTTACACCTGAGATCATTGACAATCTTTAAAAGGGCTGTCTCTGTACTGTGGTTCTTCCTAAAACCAGACTGATTGTCTCAAAAATATTGTGTTTGTTTAAAAACTCATTTAATTGGATAAAAACAACTTTTTCTATCATTTTACTTAAAAACGGTAAGTTGGATACAGGTCGGTAATGATCAAGGATCTTGTGATCTAAATTGCTCTTCTTCAGAAGGGGCCTCACCACTGCAGTATGAAACCGACTTCCAAAAAATTGACTTATCAGTTGACAAATATTTTCATCGATCGTTTCAAAGTGTTTAAAAATGAACGTTATGCTCACCCATATTAAGCTTGACGGCTTTTTTTCAAAAACATTATGCACACCTGGGCTTTAACTGTTTGTTCAGCTGGTGTAAATCATAAATGTCCAATACAACTGCCTTGACAGTCTGCTTCCCAAAGTACACAGCCTGACCGAGTGTTAATCATTATATTACTTGTCTTTTATGTCCCCCTGCTTTTATATCCCCCATAATCATAAATCCTTTTTTTCTTAACTCGACAAGCAGAGATGAGAAAGTAAATGCAGCAGAGTGAGGGCATTTCCTTGTGTTTTATGCCTCATCCCATTTTTCTTTCTGGATGCCTTACTGTGGCAATGACAAATATTTTTTCTATTTTGTCATTTGGAATTTGGCTCGTAAAATGTTATACATTTAGCAGTGTATTCCTATAATATACGACCTGGTTGGATATCATTGGCAAAAATGATTCTCAAGAGAAGCCCTTCTTCCCGGTTAAACCCTGTTATGATAAAAACTGCAGATGTTTGTGCAGCAGTCGCGTCACAGTTGGGTAGAATTTTCTTCGATACACTGTGAGCAGGAAAGTAAACTGAGTGGCTTCCTCAGCAGAAGGGTTCGGAGCATCATCTTATGTCTTTGCCAGCTCTGTGAATGTGCACATTTCTACTTCGTGGTTAAGAAAGTGATTCCAAAGCAGCTCCAGCTGAGGACATGGTTGAAACACTGATATTGTGGGGTCTGCTCTTCGAATTCTCCATGAAACTGCAGCTCTCCTTGGCAATCTGGACATAAATAGCAAGTTTCAGCTCATTGTTCAGCTGTCTGGCCAGCGGCTCTACTTTTGTGGTTTCACCCTCATTGCTCTCTCACCCACAGCGTGCAGCTGCTTTCAGTTAATACAAGTGGGTTTCAAACCCATTATTGAATGTAACCCAGGACTTGGTATCTATAAGCACCGAAGGTAGCAGTTCTCCTACTGCAAATGTAAAAAATAAGAAGATATATTTTTACATCTATTCATATCATTGCCCATTTCATTTTTATCTCAAAACTGCAGCATCATGCAGTGCAAACACACACACTCACTGATTACAGGGCTGGGTTGTGTATCATCATTTTTCAATTGATTCACACTTGTCAGTGAAGCTCATTCGAAGAAGTGTGAATTTTGTCATCCAAACTTTGGTGCACACCAACCAATCAGACCAAGATCCTTTGCAAAGGTGGGTCTTTGACCACTAAGTCGAGTAAGTTGTGGGTAAACGTGATTAAAAATGTCCATGTTAAAGGATTCAGTCCCCTTTTTATTATATGAACCTGTATTTAAAAAGCTTGTATAAATATGCTATTTTTGGTTTAAAACTATATAGATTAAAAATGTAATGTAAGTGCTGGATACTGTTTTCTAACAAGATTTCCATGTTGATTTAAAATCTAATGGTACCGTATGTCTTTGTTATGTCACATTTGACTAAAATAACTTTATCCATCACCGAGCAGGAAGCTTTTGGCTGACTGCACATCTGTTACACTGAATGATGGGCCTGTATGGGGCAGTCAAATTATTTCCAACAGAATTGCACTGGTCAAACAAGATGACTTCCCTAAAAGCAAAATCAATAACACGAGACAGCTGTTAAAAGCACAGAAGGCAACATCCAACATGTAGAGATAAGTCTCCCTCAGCAGTTCACCCTCCTGCGATAACTTATGAGTTTGTTCAAACTAACCATGTGTGAGACACGGCGCACAGCAAACACTCACTGAAGGATAAAACGACTACAGGGCTTTGTTGAATTAGCTGCACTGTTGTAGGCTTTCAGGACACTCACTCATCTCATGAAAAGGTGTTCACCAAGTTCAGCTTACCGAGGTCACTTCTGGAGAGAAAATGTCTGAGGGGCAAAAAAGAAAAAAAAGAAGAGGTTTTTAAGCAATAAATAGCGGAAGTCAGACATCCAGGCAGGTGTGGGAGTCATTTTATAGTCTAAATTTTTTAAAACGGACACCACGCCTCTCCCTGCTACCCACCCTCTACAGATCCAGTTCAAGCCTCGTCCTGAGCTCACTTTCATGCTGAAGCACTTTGTCAGTCAACAGAAATTCAGGCTTCTGTTTTCATAACTAGGCTAATTATTAAAGTTTCATAAGCAACTTTAAAAAAATAAAAAAAAATTCTTACATGATTGACTGCCGACAGTATTCACACAGCAAGCTGTGTGATATAAGCAAGTTTCATGGCAATCACATTTTTTACTGATATTTGATCAACCCCATTATTGTTTAATTTAATGAATTATGAAAATAGTTTCTACTTTAATTCAATTCCTCTCTCAATTACCCTTAATTTCTATTCAGATTAGGTCTACGTCAGGCTCTACTTGGAGATTCATGAGTACAGAATGAGGTTTTGGCTCATTACTGAACAGATTTGTCATGAAGCAGCACATGATGGGAGCACACTGCCAAACTCCTCCAATTAGTCGGGATAGAGATTCTTCATGGCGTTGGTTTTTAAGGCATCAGCTTGCCGACAGCTGAATCATCATGAGTGAAATGTGTCGGTGTGTGAGAAGGCGATTTAGTTCTTCCGGAAAATATTGTTTCATGCAGTGATGAAATATTCTTTTTTTATGTTGGAACATGCATATCAACGTTTTTTTTTTTTTTTTTTCTTTGTGCCAAGAGGTGTGATTAACGTTCATGAACTAACATGCATTTGTTTTCTACAAGTCGTGTTGAGTCTCTTCAAACCCTTTGCTTCCTTCTCTTGGACATTTATTGTCGGTGTCCTGTTAAAATATCCCTCAGATGAAGCACGAGGACTTCCATTCAAAGCATTTATTTGACGTCTCTACATATCTTGTCTTAAGTAGCTTTGGGGGAAGCGTTTCAAAGTCTCATGATGTAGTTGAGGTTATCTCTGCTTGGACATAAGGGGAATTCTTTGTTGCCAACTGGAGGTGGGGGTTATTGGGGGTTTCTTAGGCAGCGAGCTCATTTAAAAAAGAAAAAAAGTTGCTTTGAAGTTGTACATATTTAGGATTTTAGAGGAACTCTAACCAGAGGGTTAAATGTTGAGTTAGTTCAGTCTGTTGCTGTATTTTAGTGCGTTACTGATCAAGATTAGCAATCTTTTAAGGTTGGTTGTGGCCACTTGGTTCATCATATGCAACAGAGTTGGGAATTAAAAACTCTTTATTTACTGTTTGGGGCTATGCAAGACTCTCAAAGCAATTAATTGTTTGATTGAAATATTGCTCGTGCATTTCCAACAAATCAGTCGCTGTTCTCCACTGTTTTACCCTGCCACAAGTAAAAAGCTTTGTTAGGGTTGTACAACTTGTCTGTTGTACTTACTGACTGTTGGAAATCAATAGCTTACTAGAGCCTGAAGGTAAAATGTTCCTTTGATGCCAACAGTCTATGCAGGCTGGATTTATGTGAGACATTTTGAGGACAAGAACAGACAAGAGGAAATTGGAATGAGCTGTGCGGTGGGATGGGTTGGGCTGTAATTCTCTCACTGTAGTGGAACAATGACTCAGCTGACACGCACCTATATTGTTTCTCATTGACATTTGTCATCTTAAGGTTCTGTGTTGTATCATTCTGTGGACAAGGATTATGTGGCATTTGAAGAACACGGCGCGAACGGAAAGGCTTTCCAATTTCCCCCACGAGTTTCTGACTTTTTTTTTTTTTTTTTTTTTTTTAAACCTTGATAGTTTATTTTTCCACATCGGTCTACCCGATTTCTCCAGAATGACAACGGCATGAAATACATTTTTTTGAACAGTGGAGTTGTTGATTTATGAAAAACAAAAGACTGAAACAAGTAGTTTTCCAAATATCTAGGTATTCTGACTCTGTGACACACATAATTGAGCTGTGACCCTTAAGATGCTTACACAGCAGCATTGTACTGGACTGTATCTTTTAACTTATCTAGACTGTTGCTTGTTTTTAATCATTTTAATTTCATTTGAATCATTTTCTTTCTTTCTTTCTTTCTTTCTTTTTATAGCACTTTGAATTGTTTTGCACATGAAATGTGCCATACAAATAGATTTGACTTTGGACATGATTAGGAAAAACACACACCTCTATATATGTTTTCATGTTAGGGTGAGAACCACGATCATAAATCTGCGGAACAGAATTTATGCAAAGACCCATTAAAAACTTACAGTACAGCGTCTTTCATCCTTCTAAGGGGGAGGTTTGGAAACAGATTTTCTAGATTTACCTGCCAAACTGAGTAACTGGGGCTGAAGGGTCTGGAATGCATGGATTGTACATCATTTTGCCCTCAAGCTTGCCGATTTGAGTTGTCAAATTCAAATAACTAGTCCTAATTTAATGAGCCCCCCCCTCCCTTTTTCTTTTTTTTTTTTTTTAATCATCAAAGTGATGGTGTGTCTGTCTGATTTGCTTCTGTCTGACACAAAATAACACCCCCAGCTGATCTTTTTCTGTGAGGACCTGTTCCTTGAATTTGAAATGGCAGCCGTCACACATTGCACAAGTGCCTGTTTGTGTATCAACATTTGCTTCTGTTTGACAATATTTAACTCTCTGTCTGTTCAATCGTTCCAACCGTGTGTTTTGCCCCTATATAAACAGCCATTTATTTCAGCCAGCAGGGTGATTAGAGGAACATCTTGTGTCGGTGTGTGCTTTGAGACTAAGAGGATTAACACAATCTGGTTAAGACTCTTTTCACCCCCGAGATGGGCAGGCTGTCCGCGATCCTTGGCTGATTTTTGACTCTTCCGTTTGTTGTTTTGAATAGGTGCATGTCTGGATTTAATCCATATTGTCTTTGACGACGGAGCATTTGAACCGACATGGGGATTTAAGTTTGTTGGTACCTATACAAAATGTCTCTTGGTCGGAATTTAACTGTTGGTCGGGACTCGTCTTCGAATGGAATCAAGGTAAGAGACGGTGATGCAGCGGGTTTCAGCAGGCTGGGTTTTAAGTTCCTTTAACTAGTTCTGTCATAGATTTTTTTTTATTTTTTTATTTTTTTAATATTCAGTGATAATTAGACCAAACCTTTTTATTTAGTCCTTATACTGTGTTTATTATGTCTTAATGGATTTTAAGAGGCAAACCTTAAACTAACGGCGAGACCTTTTCCTCTTGGCTGAAAACGTTCCTATAACTGAAACTGATCTTTTTGGGCCGCGTCAAGATCCATGTAAGTGGCTAAATTAAGCTGCTGTTATCAGTCTTAACAACAGACCTTGTGGTCTCACAGCCTTGCAGCTCTGTAGGCTTTTTATTTAGGTTCCCTGTTACTTGACTTCATCTTGTATCTTTCATGGCTTCCCAGTTACGCAACCCAAATATGTGGGCTTGTTGTCTGGCCTTTGACCTGTCAGGGCAGCAGATTTTATCGAACGCATACAGTAAGTCTCTAAGGGCCTCTGCAGGAAAATACGACTTCTTTGGTGGGAAAATAATGCATGGCTTACTTATTTCCGATGCTGGAGATGATAAATCTTAACATGGATAATTGTAAGAAATCGGAGAGGGAAAGGACTGCTGTGCATTTTTGTCAACACAGGAAACTGAATTCCCAAGTGAAAGCCTGTGAAGTTCAAAAGCTCAGAAGCCTGGCTCTGAGTTTTTTTTTTTTTTTTTTGGTTTCCAAGCTTATGAGGGGACAGCATGATTGTAAAGTGTCAATTGGCTGACCAAATTGTGTTATTTGGATTTAAGCTGTGACACTTTGCACTGCTGTTATCCTCATGAGTAAACACCCGGATCTTTGGAGCAAAGAGCAGGGAAAGAGATTCCGTCTGGTCTGGAATTCGGGGAGAGTTGAATAAGACAGATGTTGGGTGACAAGGTCGGCCAGAGCATGGTTTACTCTGCTGCTGAGAAAAAGGCAGATGAACACGTCCAAGAGTTCACGGATGCAGTTCACAAGCATGCAAGCATTTCATGACCACTGCAATTCTAATGGCTTCTTTCAGGAGTCGTGTTTGTTCCTGTGGAGTAAAAGTTGTTGCTGGATCTGCATTCTGTGCTTATCTATACCGTATCAATCATAATTGGGGGCGTGGGACCTTGAGGGTGCATCAACACCTAGAAATAGACGTAGACCACTCTTTTCAAAACAACATGTTTCTGAAGCAGGCAGATGGGGATTGTTTTAGTGTGATTTTCACATTTTACATCATTTACAAAACTAGAAGGGCAACCAGAGAGCACAGTCCTCCACCAAGAGGTGTGTCCCATGTTGGAGTTTTTTTTTAAAAAGGTAAAAGAGATCCAAATCACATTCTTAACAACTTTTCAAAGTTAATTAGCCTGGTAACTTTTGTATAATCATCCTGCAAGACGGTCAAACAAGTGGCACTAAAAGCATAACTAACTGAAGTTTTCTACATTGATTATTGAGGGTAAAATTTTTAGGCCAGTGACATGTAGTTCTGGCCTAGTCTTGTAGTACAATTAAGCATGTTTCCCTTACACGATGTAATACAGTACGGTTCTACTTGGCATAACTTTTCCATGCCTTGTGGCAGATAATATTATGGCACTGTTGACGGGATCAGCTGTTTATCACTGCAGCGCGTGTTAAGCTGCGACAACAGATGAGACTCACAACTTTGCTGCGTGTGTTTAATGCAATTACATTGATTTATCAGACGCTTTTATTCAGATCTACTTAGATGTGAGGATTACAGAGGAATAGAGAGGAGTTAGTGCACTGAAGGGGTTTGCAAAAGGCTTTTAGTTCAGAAGGGGTATGGTTACCTTTTGGGAGAGATCATTTACGACTGAGCTCAACTCCTGTCAGCGGAGAAAAAGATTGATCCGGGAATTCATACTCGTGGGTACTAAACATGTTCGTGTATTCGTTATTTGTCCACATGGATCACATTTTGTGTTGATGACTGAGATGTTTGGGATTCATGTTTTATTGGGTAAATTATCTGCTGGACCGAAATAATTTCAAGGGAACAAAAAGTGTGTGTGTGCTGTGGAGACGTTCACACCCACGGGTGAGGTTCCCCTTTAACCAACCAGCGCTCTGCAGTGCTTCACTTGAAGCCTGGGCTGATGTTGTACCAAAAAAAAGTATCAGACACGGTAACACCTGCAATGATAAACCAAAAAAAGAGTGAGTTGAGCTGTATTGTACCATTGCCATGCAATGGAAAAGTGCCAGTAGTATATTTTTGACTGTCAAGTGCACAAATAGTACCCCTTTTATTGCATTTTCCTTTTAAAATGAGTCGGCAAGAATCAGGCGGGACAAGCAGTTTTTAAGCTTAAGCTTTTATTTCTAATATCTGGATCCATTTTGTTTTTGATGATTATGTATCCAGACATTCTTCACTTAAAATGCACACAACTTTTGTGCTCTAATCAGAGTCGTCCTTTTATCTCCCTCAGTTTTAACAACTGAACAGCCCTCAGCTGTATCATCATAAAATCTTTTGGGGAACAGAAGCTGGAGAAATCGCATCAAAACGGATTTGGACAAACTGCCGTTTCACACAGGATGAGTCATTTTAAAGACCACACGTCTCAAATTCAAATGGCTGTGCCTTGACTCGCTAATTAGAGCAGAAGTCTCTTTCATCTTTGACATCATCCTCTTAATCTCACGCGGACTTATTCTTATTCAATAGTGAATTCATATGACACCGCTCCACTTTGTCATCATTTCTGTCTTTGAATAAAAACAGGATGTTGAGGTGAAAAGTTTTTCCCTTTTTCTTCTTTTAGCTGGAGAGCGTCTTGTCATCTTCAGTGAAAGGATTTCTTCTAAAGGCTGTTTTGCCGTAAAAGCGACTCCATTCTCGTCACTGCGTGTTATTCTTAGAAGGAAATGATGAGAAACAATGGCAGGGTGAGCAATGAGTGAAACAAAGGACAGCACTGACTGGAGGGAGGTGTAATGGCTCTTGATGTATGGGGTCTCTCTTCCTGTTTCACTGTAAACGTGCTCTCACGGTGTCATAGCAACCACTGAAGGACTCCAATAACAATTTGTTCCCGCTATTAAAAGGTTCCTTTCATCCATCTCAGTAAAATGATAAACACCACTTCACCACAAAGCATTCAGAATGAAACTGATATTATGTTTGCCTGTTATCCCTTTGTACAGCTGCTTCAGGGAAAAAAAAATGATAATAACGTGGCGTGACTGAGACACTTTTACTGTTGTTGTGCATAAACATGGAAATTACTATGAAATGTTTGATAAGTTGCTGACAAAAGCAGCAGGAAGAACACTGCACCTCGTGCTTCTGAGCTTTCTCTTGTGTTGTTTTCACACCTTTGCTTCATGGCTTTATGGTGTGGGAGAGACCACATGCAAGTATGTGAATAACGGACTTTTCATTTGCTCGGACTGTTGATTTCACCACTCGGCTTTTGTGGACTGTGTTCCAAGGCAAAGTCATTGCATTTGTCTGTGGGGTCAAATGCTACTGCTGCTTTGTTCTTTTGTTTGAGTAGCTTGGTATGCTTGTGTTGAGAAAAAGCATCTCTGGGAGAGACTCCCATCTTTAGGGCGTTAAGTCTTTGTAGCCGCAGCTGGTAAAGGTCAATGGCAGGCGTACAAGCTCTGCTGAACGCGTGCTCTGTTTTCTGCAACTGTCGAAACTATTCCATCATCTGTGCAGGACTGTTCGGATGGGGACTAAACAAATAATTACCTTAGTTTCCTTATTTCCATGCATTCCTTTCTTTACATTAACAGCAGTTTATTACAGCTTTGCAGCCTTTAGTGGCTCACTGAGAGTCTGAAGTTATCTGAATGCAGTGCTTATTAAAGTGGCTTATCAAAACTATGAGAACTCTCACTCACTATGTGAGAAACAAATGGGCAATGTGGAAGGGTTTAAATCTGAAAGGAGATCGGAGACGGCGAACCAGGACACAAAATGACTGCTTATGATGCTCTTAAATTCAACATATAGTGAATCGAGTAAAAAAAAAAAAAAAAAGAGAAACACAGAGCCACTGAGGCTCAATCCCAATTCCTCCCCTTGGCCCGTCCCCTCCATTTCTGGGAATGACAAGTTTTTCTTAGGTTTGTTATCTATGAAACCCTGCTAATTCTAATCTGAGTCATTGGTGCTCTGTAGTTAGAGTAGTAAACTCTGTAGTTTTTCACTCATGTGATAAATCCAAATTCTCACTTGAATTTAAACGATATACCACCGAGTTGTCCACAATAATATGGAACATGTTATTTTTCTTATTTATGTTTGAATAGCATCAAATGTCGAAAGCGGGGGGAGGAAGTTGAGGTTGAACCACAGCGGCATCATGATGCCAGACTGCAAATTCAAGTTCAATCAAGGTTACTGTTTGTTTTCCTTTATCCGAAGCATAAATGAGGGTAACGTGACAGTAAATACACGAAAAAGCATATTGGAATAATGTCATCATCCACTCAGGTGTAGATTGCCTCATTTTTGTCTGCAATTCACTTTTGTGTGTCGCACGGCCACCTTCTTTGTTTCATCTGTTTGCCGTCTGCTTTGGCAACAAAAGGTTGTTGTTACTGTCCACTGTGTGTGTGTGTGTGTGGAGCAGAGGGTGGAACAGAGGAGGAAGGAGGGGCAGATCAGTGTCGGGCTGCTCTCAGGAGCCCTGCGTGGCTCTGCTTCAGGTGGAGAGGAATGGTGGGTGAAAGGGCACCGGCTGCTGCCAAATCTGCACAGTGTACTTTCTGCTGTACACACAGAAAGCGAGCTGTGACTGGCTGACTGCAGAGCTTTCTGTGGGAGCAGATAGGCATCTCAAAGCAGACACATAAATCAACTAAATGTTTTGCCCTGAGAGATATTTTACTAATATCCTTTTCGAAGAGTGAGGAGTCGGACTGTTTTATGAGCAGCTCAAATTCAGATATGGATTGAGTGGGAAATGTGGGTTTTTCTGATTACCCAGAATATTCTCGGCTGGCATGATTGGCTGATAATTATAGCCAAGCCAAGGCTGATAATTACAGCCAAGCTAAGGCTAATAAGAAAATCACATAGAACTCTTGCCATGGCTTTGGCAGCACTCCACAGTTTCCAGTGGCTCAAATTTCTATGCATCAGGAACATGAAGGTAAACGGCTGCGGGGATCACCAGCCTTACACTGTCAAGTTTGTTATTGTGTGTTTGGGATTCAAAAGATCTGCTTGCACAATATGTTGCTCGACTAGTCATTCAAAGCAGGTTGTAAGAATATGTGTAATGTTTTCTGCCAGTGGGTGGAAGAAGCATTTTCTGCACCTCCTTCAAGAAGCCCTGTTTTCTGTTTAAAAATACAGCTCTGAAATATATTGCATGGCTTTAAACTTCAGACTTTGACCCTGTGCACTGATAGAGAAATACTTTGTAGATTATCTTACCTTCTTTTTATTAGTTGAAAGTCATCTGCTGCTGATAGCTAATCTGATCTGCCAGGGAAACAACCAAATCGTTGAAGAGAAAGTCTGAGTCTCTGGCCCTTATGTCATCGGTATGTAACGATCTGGGCCGTTTTAGTCAAAACACTGATGGAAAGAAACGGAAGCTTAAAGGTATTGAGAAATAGAGGACTTCTTTGAAATCAGTCCAGCTTCCTTCCTCCTTTGTACAAATAACACACACACAACTGATCAGGTCATATTATCCACCATATTACATCATAGTGTTCAGGTGTCCCTCATAATGACTTTCCAGATGCTTCTGACTCTAAACAATGTGACCGAATGACGCAGGACTTCACCAGTGATTGTCCCGTAAAATAACTTCAAGCTGCTTACAGTGTTTGGTTATTCCGCGTTTGCTTGAAGATTACATAACCGCCTGTCCTTTCCTCGTGTCAGCTGTGATTAGTCTGCGTATTTTCCCTTTAAACACCTGTATCAGCCCTTTACAAGGTCAAACTTTGCTCTGTCATCACAGAAGTTTGAGTTTTTACTGACATTCTGACACACAGAATAAACTAGCTCTTTTATTCTTTCAATAACCACTTGTAGCAGGTTGAAGCTTGTTGATTTTTATTTTTTTTTTCTCAGTCATTTCAAACTGCATGTGTGTCGCAGTCTCGTCTATGTACACATTTATAAAAAAGCATTAAAGCAGTATTTTCCAGTTTCAACACAGTTTTGCTCTTTAAGCTGTCTCTGAAAGTCAAAAACGCATTACATCACACCACAGACACTTCCCGTTTACATTTGATCTCTTCTGAGATCTGCACTTCAGATTGAGACGCAGATCGTTTCTTAGCTGAAGTAAAACATGTATTTAGTTCTAATGGTGCAGTTAGATGGTTTTAAACGGTTCTTAGCGAAAGCTTTACAATTAGCTTGTACTACCAAATCCTGAGCTGATGGAAAGACTAAACCTTTACTCTTAGAATTTTGCAACTATTACAGGAATTCAGTGGTTGCAGAGAACAGATCAGTGAAATGATTTTTCCGCATAGGAAATAAGTTAATTGTTACCAACAGTATTTGCACCTTGGGTGAAACCTAATCTGCCACGTGGTGAAATGTTTGGATACTTCTTGAGTTTTAGATTAAAGCTGAAACTCACAAAAATCTGCCACGGCTCTTCATCTCTGCCTCAGTGGTGTTTACTGACTAAATGTTAGGTGGTGGGTGTGTGGTGGTTGTTTTCATTGGGCTGCGTTGGCTGCATTGCAGTGTCAAGGAAAGGGAGCATTGCTGTTATATAATGAAACCATTGTCATTGTTGGATTAGGGCTTCTGCCGTTTTGGCATTTTCTGGTGGAAAAATTAAGTTTTACAAGTACTTTGAAAGAAAAAAAAATATGAATACTTGAACATTTACATAAAATGTTTCAGTCTTTCAGCAGCTGAACACACTCCTCCATCCTCTCACTTGCTAAATAGTTCAGTGTGAGTGACAACGCTGACCCTTAATCTGATTACATTCATCTTCTGTTGACACATGGCCAAAGTGGCTCACATGAAGACAACATGGAAAATTCTGCGGGAACAGTCAATTTGTCACCAAAGTTGTTTCACCAACATTTGTGGCTCCACAACAACATTCTGACACTTTTCCCTCAATATAATGGACAAGCAACTACAGATGTATTTGCAAACATGTAAAAAGTGTTGCCATGGAAACAAAGGAGATTTCCGTGCACAATTTGACTCAAACCCGATAAGCCAAAAAACTCTGCGTACCTTATCCTCACAACAACACTGACAAACAAGTTTTTCAAATGACTCATAACTGTGGTTATATGTAAGTTTTTGGGTTTATTTGTCATTTGCCTGATTAAAATGTTCAGAGCATATTTTTAACTATTCAACAAACATTTGAGCACCTTTTGGAATTGGTTGCACTCATTTTTAAGGATTAATGTAATTCATTTGCTGTAGGAAGACTGAAATTACAGTTTTGTCTTCTCTGGAAAAAGGGAAAAAAAAATTGTGAAATGTACAAAATGATGATGATTGGTTTTCATTTGTGCAGTTTGGTGCTTAATGTTGTGCTAAGAAAGTTCGGTCACTGGAGTTTAGCCTCATCAGTTTCCATAAAAACTAAACGAAATTTGGGTAATCTTAAAATGGAACCACTGGGATGGATGATGTTAAAGGGATAGTTTGCCTCTTTTGACATGAAGCTGTATGACATCCCAGGCTAGCAATATCGTGCATGAACATTGACTACTGTGTCGTTTCTGCCTCATTTTGGTGTTGACGAAAGTAGTGCGGCTAGTTGACTGGGGCCACAAAAATAAAGCGATTTGCTTCTCAAAACAATATGCGTTCAAAGGGGTATTACATTTGCATCACAAAATGGTTCAGGAAAAAGTCAGACCTCACAATTGCTTGGCGCTATTTTCTCTCCCTTCGTATCACAGCAAAACGCTTTATTTTTGTGGCCCCAGCCAAAAAAATAGCCGGACTACCTTCGTCAACACCAAAACGAGGCCGGAACTCGGGTCACAGGACGCAGCGGGGGGTAAGTCAATGTTCATGCACGGTATTGCTAGTATGGGATGTCATACAGCTTCATGTCAAAAGAGGCGAACTATCCCTTTAAAGCGGTTTTAGTTAATGTCCAAAAGTGGTTTATTTTGCTTGCTTATCCTTCGTATGAACTGCAGGTATTTTGGAAAAAACGATTTTCACTGTGTTATGTTATGTATGATCAAGAAGATCAGTGCTCATTCTTTCTACGTGGTTCAAAATGAAGCTCAAACTTTGAAAAATGCCAAGTTCACAAGTTCAGCCCAAAGTATTTCTTTCTCATTCTTTCTTACAACATTGCAGCAGGTCTACACAGATGGGAAGTGTTGATTATATTCCCAGTATAATCATGTGATTATACAATAACAACACTGTGTTCTGTGTGTACGTTTAAACTATCCAGTTCATCGGTATGAGCGATCTCAGTATGAATACAGCGCCTATGTGTGTTTTGATTTAGTTGAGTACGACATATCCTGTTCGAGGCTTAGAAAGAGGGTGTAGACACCAACAGTTAAATTAAACTATTCAGATAACGTATTTAAACAATGAAACACTGTTGCTGGCTCTGGCATATTAGGGTCATGAGATCTGAATGTTACAAGTATCTATCTGTGTGTATAATGGATCTGAAAACAATCAATGCCCACATGACTATGGATAAGTGCTGTCTATTGCTTTTAGCACTACTGAGTGATAAGCCACTTTATTTCATAACATTAGCTGAGCGATTAGCACAACTCTCATTTGCTCTGTGCTTGTATTGCTCCTACTCGTGCTACAAAGGGTTAGTTGTAGCTGTCTTAAATGGAAGTGGGATCATGAATCATTCCACAGAGAAGCAGAGGGCATTTCCTTCCACAGACTGCTCTTAGCTCTGTGTATCTTTGTATTCTCAGGGAGGGCCTCTTCCTCACCACTGGGCTTTGTTCATTTGTCTGAGCTTCAGGCAAGGTATCCTCTTCTGAGAGTGCAAAGGGCTGGTGAGGTGAGGGTTGTATAATGTAATATGTAATGGATTGGTAGCCATTTTGTAACCAAAATGCTTCCCATTTCTTTGACTGAAAACTGATTCATAATCAACTACATCATCAATACAGTTGTTTTATTTTTTATTTTTTCAAGGAAATCTGATTCTACACTTGGTATTGCCTGAAGTTTGTAGGTTTGCAGCTTTATTTCTTATACTTCTACACATGCTCCTTTAGTTCTTTTTCTGAACTTATTCTATATGATAACTTATATAGTTAAATCATTTTAGCAGTTCAGCTAAGTCTTGGTGTTCCCCAGGGCTCAGTTCTTGGGCCCACTTTTATTTTCTATTGACATGCTGCCTCTCAACCAGCCTATTTAGGATCATGATGTATATTATAATTTTTATGCAGATGAGACCCAGTTGTACAAGTTCATGCTGTTAGAAATCCATAGCACCATGTATGCTTATCTTTTATAGTCTGTCAGATATCACACAGACTGTTAGACATCTACAAGTAATATTTGGTTATCATACTCAAGTCAAATATATTCTGTCTTGTTTTTTTTCTGATTTTAGAGTAAGATGATCACAGCTGTCGTTTACAAAAAGTTGTGCACACTTTTATCTACTCTCATTATCTACTGTGATGCAGTATACCAGTGGTCTTATTCAGGTTTTCTTCCATTTCTAGTTAGTTGAAAACATTGCAGCTTGCCTCTGGGACAAAAAAGCACAGAAACATCACCTCTGTGCATACATCCCTTTACTTGCTCCCATTTGACATTGACTTCCTAATATTACGTCTCACTTTTAAAACCCGTAATGGTCCTAAATATATATTGGATTTACTAACCGGTGTATATATAGTTGAGATCCACAGATAGTTCCCAGCTATAGATAGCCTAAAAGTACAGTACTGGTGTAAAAAAAAAACAAAAAAACAACAACTTGAAAATTGAATTATTTCCTTTTAAAGTGAACTGATGGCTTTGTTCAAAGTTTTCGCTGGTAGTTTATGTTAGCTGTTATTGATTGTAGCTTTCTAACGTATTTATTTGATGTTACCATCCCCCTTTAGTAAAACACTCTGCGTCATTGTTGACAATAAAACATTATTTCTGTATAACTTTTATTATTATTTTAAAGCTTCCGTCGGCAACTTTTTTTCAGTCATATTAGCTTGAACTGTCATGGGATTCTGGAAGTAGAATATTAAATAGGCTGTTTAGGAAAAATCCCAAATTCTGTAGCTCCCTCTAAAGCCTGTAATCGTGCTTGCAAAAACCGAGCGCTCCCGGCTGTTTTTAACCAATCACGTTAGGGTGGAGGAATCGCTACCTGTCAATCACAGCTTGTGCACACGCTGCTGAGCGTGAGTCTGCCCCAGCTTGTGTGCCCTCACACTGGTGTGAACTCACTTGCACAACCTCGTCCACAGAGGGGGAGGGGTTTGGGGGGCGATTCGGAGCTTGTTAGAGGTTGGGGGAGGGACCTGAAAGTTGTATCGTTCGAATTTTCCGACTTTAGACTCGGAATTTTGAAAACCTGCCGACGGCAGCTTTAAATGAAATGATTCTAATTCTTTGGAAAAAAATCTTATAGCTGAAAACTTGGCCAGACAAAACCAGACTTTGGATTTGACGATATCACCTCAAGCTCCAAAAAATTGTGAATGTACTGTATTTAAAAAATATATATATTTTTTCGATAGATTTCTTGTGATTGTTTCTGGCAGATAAGGAATTTTGCATTTAATTAAACAAGAAATTACACTAAACATTAGGTAAAGGTAAATAAAACCTGAAACGCATGCTTTTTGTATTTTATAATTTTTTTTCTTTGAACAAAATGTCTTAAGTTTGCTTTATGTGCTTTGTGGACCTCATTGTGTAGGTACAGCTTCTAAAGTGTACCTTATTCCCTCAATCTTACCCTTTCCCCTTTTTTCCACAGTTGGACAACATCCATTCTCCGCCTCTCACATCCCTCAGGAAGTCCAGTAACCCTGAACCGATTCATGGATTAAGCCCTGCTCTCAAATTGAAACGACATCTCAGTGAGGATGGAAAATATGTTCGTAGAAGGAGTCTTGGTGGTGGTCTCACAGGTAATCACTTCTTTTTGTACAAACCCTTTCCATTTCAGCTCTTTTTAGGTCTCGCATTTTCTCGTCTCCTTTTTTGTTGACCATGTGTTCTTCATATCTCATAAACTTATCACTCATAGGGATGAACGTGTGACATATTCTCTTTTTAGGACCACATTGGATGATTGTTTATGTAATTCTGTGCAGCCTGAATTGTTTTCACCATTGCTAATCTCTCAAAACGTAAGAAAACATTATGCATATTAAACCTAAGTTTTTAATCAAATCACTGCATCATCCTCCTCACCCCTCTGAAAGTCACCCATTGTCACACAGTATCTTCACTACTTACCGCAGCTTTAATTTTTATTTATAGTGGAGGCAGAAAAACGGCTTATATTAATACTTAGCAAATTAATGCCCACAGATAATCATCTTTCACTTTTAAAACTTCTTAATGGAAACAAATGCAGCTTAATAGCTGTAAAGTGTCATTCCACGCAAATGTTTCATTATCAGGCAGAGAGCTATTTAAACATTTATTTGCTGTGAGATTTCCCAGACTTTCATTACTATAGTTCAGAGCATTGCAAAATGACCGGCGTGACCCAGTTTTTCCCAGTATTATGAGTATCCACGTTTCAAGTATTACCCACCTTTGTGTCAAGCTAAAGCCATTTTTTCCCTTAAATGTATGCGACTACTTTCAGTTGCACACTTGACACAAGTCCATTTCTACCGTTCAAAAGTTAATGTGATGAGCCAAAATGATTCATCCGACTGATAACAGGACTGACGACAGCCATATCAGCAAACTCGACACTGCCCAAACTCGTATTATGACACGCATTCAACTACTTCTTTAGCAGTGTCATGTTTTAAAAAGCACTTTTGTAAAACTGTATTTTTATTTGCAATAAACTGTTAAGCAAATGTGAAATGTTTTTCTTTTTATTTTCTTGTTGGAGTAGTAATGGATTGAAACATGATTTTAGAGATTAGTTGTGCAGTGTTTGCATTAAAACACAAATCCTAAAGAATAGCTTACAGGGTCTCTCCATATGAAAGACATCCTCAGTGCAGCTGGGATCGTTACAGTGGGGTGTGTCCCAGTTACCCAAAATTCAACACAGAGTGATGTCGATTTCATATTCTATATTTGTAAAGGTTTGTTCCCGAGGACTGCTATGGTTCTGCTGTAAAACATTAACATTTGATCAATTCACCAGCTGAAAACATATTCTCAGTGAGTGTTCCGTCTTTTCTCTTCTCACTGGATTGAATGGGGTCAAACTCAGCTTGGAAAAGGAATCCGCCTTAGAGAACTAATCAGGACTTCAAAATGTTCTAATTCAATTTAATGGATAAACCCTTTAGAGGATAACGAAAGTTAATTTTTCCCCTTGGTTATCGCCTGTTTAACCAGAAATATTTAATGTTAGTATGAAGTTATTTTAATTAGACACTTAGTTTCCACCAACACATACGGGGGAAAAGTGCACAATCTAATTTAATGTTGTTAGATAGATATAAATCAGAAGTTAAATTTAGCCCAAGTCTCCCGGTGTCTCCTGCTGTGGCTGAAGAGGTTGACAGTGTCTGATTGGAGGTGATAAGAAATACATGCCTGCTTTATTTTACTTGGTTTAGTCTGCTGCTTTTTGTGTTGCTTATTAAGGAACATATCACCCTCCTGCGATGAAGAAGACGTTTCCACCCAAATATATACGTTTAAGTATGTGAATATTAGAGAGTTGGACGGTCTGACCAGAATTGGTAATTTGGTTGAATTACTCCATTATTTTTATTTTTTTTTGTGAGACTTAAGATCATCCTATGAAAGGGCGTTACTGCAATTGAAAGTTAACACAGTTGAGAACAATGTTAAAAGAACTTTGTGTCCGGCTCTTATGAACAGAAGTATGTTCAACTGTGGACAAATACAGATAGATGGTTCCTTTGGCGTGTCTGTCTTGTTTACCTCCATTTAATAAACTGGTAAACCTCAGACTGATAGTCTGTTTTATGGCTTTGAACGGTGTATTTTTTTTTCCTTGTGAAGTATAAATGGAGGACTTCACCCTGCACTGATTAAAATGTTGAACTTTTCAGTTAACGAAAAAGGCGCAGCTTTGAATAAATGCATTACCCATTAGTAATTGGTGTACATAAAAACAAGGTTGATAAACAAACCTAAAGCAGGTCAGCTTTGATTGTGCTGCTAAACAATACGAGCGTGAGTCATTCCTTCTAATCTGAGAGTGGAGTTTCTTTCAGGCTGCAGAGTATGTTGTTGATCTGGTTGCCAGACTGGAGATACAAACACTATTTAAGGACTGACGGTAATCAGCCACTTGAATTTTAAATCTCCAAGTTGACGTTTGAACACTTCAGTCTACATCTGAAAACTCTACAGTCAGTACGGTTACATCCAGAGTAGAGTCGAGCTGCCATTACAGCTCAGTCGGGCCATTTAGTTGAACCACTGTCCTCGACCCAGTATACATACACAGGTGGGGAATCGAGTTATTGACTGAAAGTGCGTCTCAGTCCAGATATCCTGCTTCTAAGTTTGTAAGTGCAGGTAAATTCTGCTGCACAGACGTGGTCTGTAGGTTACATGGATGGTGATTTTTGTTAAATCCCGCTGTGGTTATAAAATCAGGATTTTGTTAAAGCAACAGCCTGGACACCCTTTAAAGGACTGCAAGTTTTATTATAAAAATATGCAAAAAAATAAATAGAGCTTTGGAGCCCATTTGAGTGTAGTTAAGAATGTACATACAGGGCTGATTCCTAATATGGTTGTGTTAGCCTGGTTTTGAGATGTCAGACTAACATGTATACATGCATTTTAAAAGTCCAATAATTCATTTTTGCTACCGTCTCGTAAAGATGCTTCTGTCAGCTTTTAATAAACTTAATCCAAGAGTATGTGTGTCTTAAGTACCCTGAGGAATGAGTGTTTTCCTCTCTGCAATGAGATAAGTGTGGGACAACACAGTTTTAGCCTTATTTACTCTTCAGTGGGTCTGACAAGATGGAAGAACACTGCTGGTTTTAGTGGGGACACAGTTAAACAAGCGTCTAACTGAACGTTGACAAAATGACTGAAGAGTTTAAACATGATTCATCTCACCAAGGTGTGGTTGAAGCTGGATTTCATCTGCTCACAGTTGGAGAACCGACCTTGCACAAACCCGTGACTAAATGTAAATACAACTTTACCCCTCTCCCGGTATATCCTGATACACCCCTTTCTAAAAGTGTTGACTGGTTTGTGACAGTTTCCCTAATGCCGGGATGTGATGAGCTCCTGCGAGGAAAAAAATTGTCGGTAAAGAAGGAAAGACCTGACTTTTCCCTTCTCATCCTGTTTGCTCTCACTTCAGTCCTCCTGTTTTTCCCTGTGGCGATCGCTGTAAAACTGTGATAAGATCAGCAGGTAGAAGTGTGCCGGTAGGTTGTTATCGGATGTTTTCTGACTCACCAGTGGGGAAGAAAATGAAATAATCACCAGATTAGATCTTATTTTAATAGAATATATTTCATGTGGATTGCTTTTTGAGTAAAAGAATACAAGATTAGACCTATGATTATTTTAAAGAAAAAAATCTGACATTTTAATCCTATATTAATGATAAATGGGTACAACATTTCTTGAAATTGATCAAATATTGAGCAAGAAAGCTGTAATTGGTAACAGCAGTGTAATCTCAGGGAACATTATTTGTGTCGAAGTTAATATTAGTCTTTTTCTACTGATGCCAGATAAACAAAACAAACCTTTTACACCTGCTAGTATTTTGTTTTTCTCCGATTTCCTCTACCTCCCTATCACTCCTACTGATTTAACCTGGATTAAACACCCAGGGGAAAAATAAACAAATTTATAAATGTAATATCTTGACTTTCAACCTGACGGGGGAGCTGATCAACCTGCCTTGTGCAGCTTACCGAAGCGTCTGGTAAAAAGAGCTACCTGCTTCGGAGTGAATTAACCTGAGAAATCCCCTTTCTGTTTAAATCACAGCCTCCTTTTTTGTTCTTCCTGCTCCTTGCGGTAATGGTTAATCCTCTTCTGCTTTTCCTGGAATATTATCCGACACAGAAAGCTGGCGTGCAGGTTGATGAAAATTCTTCTCCTTTTACGGGGAGCCAGTGATGCAGCTTTGTTGAGTCGTGTTATGTTTTTAATCTTCAGTTTATCTTTGCGTTGTGAGATATTCTGACAAGATCAGGAGCAGGTGAAGCAGCATTTAGTGCCATCTAGTGGAGAAAGATGAAAATGAAGAACATTCATACGTGGAACTCTTGTTTGTAAAACTTGTAGTTACACCTGTTTAACTCTATTCAGCAGAGAGAGCTGGCACTTTACGTAATGCCACGGTTTTCGGTGATCTCTTAATGGGCTTTTGCTCCCTCTGGCCTAATTTAACCCTTTGACTTCCTGTCCAACTCCACAAGGTCAAAAGCTTTAGCTTAACACTCCTAACGAGGGCGGACAGCTGGGATTTTCTTAAGTTAGTGGTGCATCTATTGACCTGTACTTTCTCCGTAGTATCTGGTTTGCATTAAATACCATTTTGATACAAAAGTAATAGACTGCATGTGTAAGTTCTGCCTTCAAACTGCCACTAAAGTGAAAATGATTATTTCATCAATATCAATTGATAGAAACAATTAAGACTTTTTTTCATTTTGATTGAATGCCACATCATTAAATTAATGTTGCTGAATGGTCTGAGTTATGTAGAGTGTTACTGTGGTTTTTAGCTCCCTTCTGAGGTCCACAAGATGAATCTGACGGATTGTTGCATGATTAACAGGAGAGGAAATAAAGTTCACAAATTTCAGCTTTTATTCTTTGTGTGGGGGAAAAAAAATTCTGTTAAAGGTTTAATGTTTAATCCAGTTACCTTTTAAAGTTGTCAAGGGAAAGCTGATCTCATCCTGTTGTTTTGCAGGAAAGTACCTTCTGCTGCCCACCACCCTCCAGCAGACTCCGACGCCGCAGCAGCCGTCATCCGAAACCTCTAACCTCGTTCGCATGCGTTCCCTGAACCTCGGAAAGTCTGACCCCTCGCTCACCTCAAGCTTGGTGAGTGACTCCCAATTCTGATCCCCTTGCAGTAGTCTACACCCTGTTATCAGGGCAAGCCTTTCAACACCCCGTCTGAGGACAAAGTTTTGTTAAAACACAACCTCCCCTGTTTGTGAATTACACTGAACCCATTATGCTTTTTATTATATGGCACTTGGAATATGATTTGCTTATAACCACACTGTCTACTTGAATTATATTCAGTTGTACATGGTGGTCAAACATATGATGTAAGAGGATATTTGAATGCTGGAGATGAGCCACCAGCTGTGTAGATGGTTGTCACAGATATGATGAAGAAGAGAGGCAAAGACGTTTCTTAAGACATTACAACCCTGATATGACTTTGTGCTTAAATGAGTTTTTCCCACACGTTATCGTTTGTTTTGTTTGTTTCTGCATGCCACTGACCTGTGGATTATGTACATGTTTTGTTAATAGCTCTCATCTGTCGCTGCTGCCATAGGTTCATTGTTTTATTATGTGCCTCATAAACACACAACATCAGTGCTGTTTATCAAAGAAAATGTACTTTATTCCGACGGATCATTTAATTCGCTACATACTTGCATTACTGAAAGATTTGAGTTAAACGCATAAACAAAGGCCATAGAGAAGGTCCAAGCGCCGCCTCTTTGAACTGAATTACGTCATGAAGAGAGATGACCTTCAGCGTGTTTGTACTCCGTTTTCTCAGATCACTTTGATAGATACTCCAGTGTGCTGTCGTGATCTTATTGTCTCAGGAGTGAGATGCAATCAAAAGCAGAGGCTAATCCAATGATGTTAAGCCGTGAGTCATCCTGTGTGTGTGCTCGATATCAGTTAGAGAAAAGGTTAATGCAATGAAAAGCATGTGAGGTCTGTGTTGTATGTGCGCACACAAACACATGTGTGAGGGTGCTTTTAGAGGAGCGTAAAGGTATATTTTGACTGACACACATATCCTCAGTGATGTGAGTGAGCTGAGCCAGAAAAGGCACTGTAACCCGAACTGGAAGGGGTCTAACTATTTTATTTTTTTTTTTTTAGCTGGCCCGTGACATCAGGGTGACCTTTACACTAAAAACGGAACGCTTCTTCAACAGTCTGCCCTTCTCATTCTTTTAGATCCAGATTTCATTTAGAAATTCAAATATAGTATTCCAGTCACATCAACTATAAGTGTTTCAGTCTTTCTTTTAATGAGTAAATCTGCCAAATTTAGTCTCAGAAGAAGCCGGATAGATGACATCTGAACTTATTCCGTACACTTGGGGGTGCTGGTGCATTTTCTCTTCCTAACTAAATGCATGTGTCCCTCTGTTTGTAAAGCATAAATGAATCCCGTTGGTTATTGTGTCCTGCTGTGCGAATGATTACCAGAATCCCTGTAACATAATTGTTCTCCAGTAGACGAGTCCTGGAGCTCATGCGCTGATTGAATTTACGTTTTACAGCTTGACGACCCGAGAGAATCCTTAACATCATTGGCTTTGCCAGAATTGTAAATAAAATGTATTTTATTATTAGTCTTTACTGATCCTTTTAGACAATGATTAATCTGACAACCATCACAGGAAGGTTGAGGCTCATAAGATGAGGACACTTCAGCAGGAGGGAGGTGCCACAGCTTTCAGCCGCATACCGTTTCTGTTTTTACCCGGGAAAGAATTAGCTGTGATAGAATGATTTCTATCAAAATAGGACTGCCTGGATCCACTAAGATGTTTGTTGTCCAACACTATAATGAAGTCAGTTTGACCATGTCGGCTATTTGATATAAAAGTGCTGTTAGCCTCCACAGCCCTAATGATCTTTTAACCGAGTGAGACATGGCACAAATTTTTCTTCCTATCAGACTCTGAAAATAGGAGCACAGGCAGGTGGGTGAAATTGGGGCCTGTCCCCTAAGGGAGAGCAGTGAGGGCCATAGTGCATCCATGACACATTTCAGCATCATCATTGCAGTGCAATATTTCTTATAGCTTATGTTTAGGTGCTCACAGACTTTGTTTATACCTGGTATTAGCATGCGTCTTGGGTTATCGGGTAACAAGTAGACGGATGATTTTATCAGTTCACACTTGTTGGAATTCATCTCCACACAAGTCTTGAGTAACCACTTGTTAAGGGATCTCACTGTTTTTTCACTCTTTATGGAACTACATCATTTCAGTTTAGAAATAACAAAGCCTGGAATGCTGTGTGGGGTAAAGCTCATCCACCTGCACATTTCAAGCTCTGTAATACAACTGACTCATTACCTGCAATTATGTCCATGTTGCATCTGGACCTGACCCACTAATAAACGCACACAATGGCTCACTATAAAAGGGCCTACTTTTTACATTTTCTGACAGGCGTGTGGACGACAGCCTTATGCAAACAATCTTTACAGCCGGCACCGGTCATGATACATGACTGCTGTTGGCACCGGAAGGCACATCAGATGAGTAGATAGAAGTTTATTTTGACATTTGTCCACCTATTGCTGCAGCACCCCGTATGAAGCAACATGGATGGTGCTTCCACCTGCAGGTGCTGTTGATTTGACATTGTCATTTTAGAAAAGGCGCTGTACTGTATATGGAAACTTCCTCAGGTTTTTATTTATTCATTTTGGCCTTTTTTAAAAAAGAATAAAAGTGTGTGTGTGTGTGTGTGTATATATATATATATATATATATATATATATATATATATATATATATTCATTCGATACACATAAGGATTATGGAAATGCCTTTTTTGGTTTAAGTCGTCACTGTACACAAGACTGATCAGATGAACTGTCAGCAGCTTCCACTTCGTGAGCATAAACATGACCATTATTCAAAACTCAACATGTAAATCTTCACATTCCCAAGCAAATTCCTCCAAAACAATTGATCTTTTGTATATGGCCAGTGTGACGAGTGCATATTTTTCCTGGAGGTGTGTTTCCAGTTTGCAACCTTTTATTCTAGAAACCTTCCTGATTTTCCTGAGTCTAAAATGTATAAATAAGGCCCAGGAAGCATTTCTGTTCACGCCTCTAAAAGAATGTGGGTATGCTGCCCAGACCACCTTTGAATATGTATCCTTGATGCGTATATTAAGGAGCATTCATACTTCACTTGGCTGTCACATGAGATCAGAACATGCAATACACACTAAATCTTAGGCGTGGACATTGGAATTAGCATTTTGTTGATGTTATTTGGAGTTTATGGTCTTAGTTTAATCCTGAAAAAGCCTACAGAAACATCAAACACAAGTCACAACTTTACTTTACAGCAACAAAAAACGGTTGAACTCCCAAAGTCTATTCATGGGTTCAGGACTGGGCTGCAACTCCTGGAACCAAATCGTTTGCTTTGTTCACCCCAAATCCGAACTCAGCAACTCTTCCACTCCTTGTGTACGCTACAGAACACGAACACAGCAGTTCATTCACTCTCAAACAATTTCCAGAGGGTAAATATTAGCATTGATTGTGATTACCGTGGAATGCTTTTAACTGGTAGTTTTCAAGGGTGAGTCGGTGATCTGCCTGCTGCACACATTTATTTTCTAAGAGTTTTGCACAAAACTGCTTCTTTGTGCTGCTGTAATGCTTTTGATGAATTACAAAACAATCATGCATGAAATGAGCAAAGCAATTACCCTGGAAAAATGATCCGACTCTTATGTTCTAATCATGATGCAAGAAGAGCTGCAGTGAATTATGATCAGTAATGTGATCAGATAAAAATAGAATAAATACATTTAAACAAATTTTTTTTTTAAACCCAATCTAGCCTTGTAATAACCGAGTTAAAAACCGAATTCTAACTGCAGTTTTTATCCAAGAATTTTATTCCACCTGATGTGGCCAGATATGATCTGCTCCCCCCCATCTATAACACTGTTTGCATTTCCCCTGTGACTCTGTGGTTAACGCCACGTGAAAATTAAAATCTGGTGGCCGCTGTTCGGATACACTCGTGTGTAGACACTGACGGACGTGTTGCTGCATCTTTATGGCATTTCCTTTGGAGTCCGCTATAGTGTCTCTTCAGGGGTTCGTCGACAGCCACTGTATCATCCTGTATTCATCCTCCAGCATGAGCTCAGGGAAGATGGTGACGGGTGCATGAAAGACAGATACCTCAGCTTCCTGCTTCTGAATGGGCCAAAATGTTTTGTCGGCTTAAAAATTGTGGAAAAATTGAGTAATTCTTAGTTTTTGCTGGGATAATTTTGTACAGTTTCCTGACAAATCTTGGAACCATATTAGAAGTTGATTATAGTGGCAGGATGGCATTTGTCATAATGACAGTTGTGTGACTCGGAGGCACAGCAGTTCACTCAGTGACAGCGGCTGAGTGGGGGCCTGTCAGCATGACATGTGCTACAGTATGACATTGTTGTCGAATTTGGCAGATATATTCACGTCTCAAGAGATTTACTTTATTTGGCTTTTGGGTCGGGTTGCGTGCTGCTCAATTTAGAATTTGGTACAGTACTGGGTTTTGACAGGAACGTTACATAAATGACAATATTTTAAGAGCAAAATGAGTCATTTTTAGTGAGATTTGGTTCTCTGGTACTTAATGGTTCATACTTTTCTGAACTTCACAATAGTTTTTTTTTTTTTTTAAACGGCAAAGTCAGAATTTTGCAGCTCAGCACATCATAGAGAATGTCTTCCTCAAAGTTCTTAAAATTTGGAATATTTCTGACTTGGTGACCTGGTGCAGAGGGCCTCTTGTTCCTTTGAGGTTCATAGACATAACAAAAAAATTGTCAGTCTGAACACCTAAACTGTGTCATATTTAAGGAAGAGTGGTTTTAAAAACTACTGCCATCTCAACCCTCCCCCACTTCTTTGACAAGGTTTATTTGTACACTTGACTTCTCAGGAAATGACATTCAGAACCACTGATTCCTCCAATTTCTCCCTCTTTGTTGCCTTGTCTACTAGGGGTGGAACGGTACAAAAAACTCACGGTTCGGTACGTACCTCGGTACGGACCCTACGGTTCGGTACATTTTCGGTACAGTGCCGAAGGAGTAGGGGTGGGCGATATGTATCGTTTGCGAAATTATCGTGAATGTTGTTTTGACGATGAGTAATTTTGCAATATCGAGATATAGGCAAAAAAAATAAATAAATAAAATGTTTTCTTTTTTCTTTTTTTTTTTTTCCCCATCGCCAAAAAGTGCGGCGCCAGTGGTCCTCTGCCCTTACCACAGCGCCACGCCCTGCTTTGAACGCTCTATTTTTTTCAAAGTAAACGCTTCGGACCCCGCGGGACACTAAGCTAAGGCTGCTAACACCAGACTTGCCCTTCAATTGATCCCCGTTAAAGGATTTAAAGTGTCCTGTATTGTTATTTTTCGTCACTACCTCCCCGAGTCGGGAGTGGGTAATTTGCACGCCTGCTGCCTTCCTTGGATGTGGTAGCCGTTTCTCAGGCTCCCTCTCCGGAGGGAGAAGTAGCCTGAGAAACGGCTCGAGGTTATCAGTCACCAAAGCGGCCGGGGCACCCCGAGGCACCCCGAATGGGTTTTGGGTCTAATAAATGCACGCATCCCCGAAGGTCAGCGCTCGTTTTGCATGTATTAGCTCTAGAATTGCCACAGTTATCCAAGTAACGGTAGAGCGATCAAAGGAACCATAACTGATTTAATGAGCCATTCGCAGTTTCACTGTACCGGCCGTGTGTGCTTAGACTTGCATGCTTGTGTTCATTTTATTGTGATCTTAATGCAAGTTTTAATTTTTTTTTTTTAAATATCGTCAAAATATCTTTATTGTGAAAATCCTAAAAAATATCGATATTTTTTTTGCCCATATCGCCCAACCCTACGAAGGAGGCGTGTAGCGAGGTTCGAGCACATGTAATAGATATCTGAATCCTGCCTCTTCTACAGTGGAATATGGGCGCATAGTAGATGCGATGTAAATTCCAATTGCTTCAGTAATTTTTTTTGCTCTGCATGTATTCGTATCCAGGGGTTGTTGTAATACATTTGGGAGACGTAATTGGTCGGGTCTTTTCATGGTTTCTATAGAACGCATCTGACGGAGGTGTGTGGTGGTCGGTAGCTACGCCCCTTGTCATGCTATCACGGCTGAAATGTTTCATCATACCACACAGACAGAACCAGCGCGTGTTTAATAAGTTAAACTTACACGTTGTCTCCTTTGTCTGCAGCGTGCTGCTCTCCTTTCTTCCTTCATGAAATGAAAAAGTATCTCCTGCGCTTGATCCTGACTCTCTGTGAGCTCTTCCAGCCTCGATATTAGACGCCTGATGTGATGTCCATGATTAATATCACCATTATGCAGACCATGAACACGGTCGCCTCCCCGCTCTCCATATTAGCTTCTTTGTGGTGTTTTTTCTTCTCTCGGGTTTTGTTTTGTTCTAGCCTAGCAAGCCAGACCCGTACAGCAAAAAGCTGTACAGGGGTCTTGTGACGCTGGATAGCAGTGTGGGCGGGATAAACGGCTGTCTGTCAAGTTCAACGCCACGCAATAGGATGGCGCGACAACCAATCAGAGCGATGAAGAAGTTTTACGTAGTCAACGCGACGGAATGTACATTGTGGTCAGTAGTCTATGGCCTGAAAAGCTGATTTCTCTTAAGCTCTAAACTCTGTAAACTTTAGCAACATTTGAAACCTTTTCAGGCGAGAAAGTAGTCGTTTAGATCCCCAAGGTGTTGAAAATCTGACAAAATACCGGCTATTTACAATTTTGTTCCCACGAATTCGGCGCTGCTAAAGCTAGCCGCAGTGAGCAACGCACTTCCGGTTTGCCATTTTGACTACTCTCGTCCCGTTAACGGAATTTGACCGTTCAAATGCCTTACCGGAGAGTTTTGTCAGCTCTGAGACGAAGATCGGCCCGCTGTCTTTGGTACATCATGCTCGCAATTGACTGGGGATTGCTCTCAGATGTAAGTTTACTTCGTTTCCCTATAAATCTAAAGAGAGTTTTTTTTTTTTTTTTTTTTTTTTTTAAAAAACCTCTTTCTGGAACTACACACTGAAACGTCGCACCTCTGTCGTCACTAGGTAGACTGGCCTCCGACCCCGCTCCTCACGATTTGATTGGCTCGATTAAGTTTTGATTTGGAACCTTGCAAAAACGACCACAAGTGACTAGACTAGCCCCGGAGCAAATTCCATTTGTGGCCGCTAGGGGCGTCTAGATTTCTAGGCTAGTTTTGTTCCGTCTTGGTGTTGAATGTGGCGCTAAACGGCTAACGGCTAACACGTCACTGACGCAGACGGCTGCGCGCGGCGCATCAGTCCCGCATCATGTGCAGAGCAGACTAAAACAGCTCCGCTGGGGAAGGACAGTTATCAGAACGAAATTCGAGTAGGACAGTTCTGATAACTGCGTTCTTATAACTACTCTGTCCGAAAGCGTATATCTCTACGGACCAATCAGAGCTTGCATGTGGCAGTGTTTAAATGGGTCCTGAAAGAAACTCTTGCAAAATAACACTTCTGCGTTCAGAAAACTTCCGTACCGTGTGTATTCTGCGTGGAAATGCGCGTACCGAACCGTGACCCCCGTACCGTGACGGTTCAGTACGAATACATATACCGTGCCGGCCCTATTGTCTACAGTACTTTTCTTCTTCATGCATTTTATGTTTGTAACATGGTTGTTTTCACTGAACAAATAGATGAAAATGGTTTATTCTAAGCTATAAAAACACAAGGATTTGATACTAACTGAATCATAATTAACTTTTTTTTTTTTTTTTTTTTAAATCTTCTAAATCTTTAATATTGCTATTTCACCTTTGAAGTATTTCTGTTGGATGGATTGCCATAAAAAATTTGACCAACATTAATAAACTCAAGATTCACCCACATCATGAAACCACGATTCATTTTCAATATAAATATTAAATTAAATATAATTGCAATGAAAAATTCTAATAGTTTTTTCTTACAGCCATTGTTTTTTTTTTGTTTTTAGATTAGACATTCAAACAGTTGGTGTCACAAGAACGAGTAATCAAAAACATTTGAAGAATTTGATGGAAATATTGACTTTTCTTTTAGTTTTATTTTTCTCCAGCTGTTTCAGTCGAGGTCACCCCTCACACTGAGGAGAATTTCATTGAAATAGTGATTGGAAACATGACATTTCTATCTTTTTCGTCCTGCTGTTTTTATGATATTGAATCTGTATTAAAAAAAACCAAACCACCTTTGCAGGTTTAACCTCTGTCAGCCTGTTTACCTCACTGGACTCGTGTTATTCCTTTTTTTTCACCCTCCTGCTGTGCTCCTCATTCATGCCCCCGGGTGTGCACGGCTCTTTCTCCAGCATGGCACATCTCTCTTGACCGTGATGCTCTCAGACAGAAAATCAATAATTCACTTCTGGTGTGATATGGAGATAAGACCGTCATAATCCTGATGTTGTGCCTTTGTGGACTCTGATTTTCGCTGGTAATTGTTATTCAGTGATGTCCTTTGTTGATATCATGGCTCGAGGAGTAGTTTGTTGCACACAGAGGTGGGCTCTGCATTCAGGGCTGCAAGAGTGGGCACGCTTACTTTTCTTTAAAGAAACTACCGATCCTAATGTCTCGCATGCAGGCTCTGAAACTGACAGCAGTGGTTTGTGGACGAACAAGAGAGAGAGACTGTCAATTTACCTGCCGACAAGAGAGCTGGCAGCTCAGTCTCAGTCCTGCCGCGTGGGATAAATTACGTGCTCCAGTCTAAAATAAACAAGTCGAATGATCTGAGACTGTTCCACTCATCAGTCCAAAAGAGCAGACAGAATCCTGCTTAATGCCATCCCTTTATGGCGTTGTAGGTTACAGGCACAAATTTTAAACGAGCACACTGCCACTGGCAGCCGGAAAGAATTAAATCGGGTTGTTTTGATGGGTGTAACCAAGACCTGTTTAAGCATGTTACCTTTGGTGTAATCAAACGGTAAATAAAGAGTCCATAAAGAGGTGCATGTATTTTTGCTGTGTGTAGCCTGTTGCACACACACACACACACCTTGTTTTACCTTTGAGAGGATACTCCTTAAAGTACAAGGTGGGATGAAAAAGAGTCTTTATGGATTAAAAGCACAACAGTGTGTGATTCAAATGGAGGGTATCTCCTTTTTAAAGTAGTCTGCTTCTGTAGATATGTTCTGATCTCAGTGCCCCTGCTGTGATTCCTTGGAGGCCCCGTTCTGACTTTTTGCAGTTGCATATTTACATCTTTGTTCTTTGTTTCCTCCACTGTGACGAAATGTAAAGCTTTTAAGTGAAATTTTGTTTTTGTAAGGTGGCCTTTATTGATCGGTTTGAAGCTGAATTTGACGTTTGCTCTTTGCTCAAGTTTGAGGGTGAAATAGCTTGTGGCAAACCTGAAAGTAATCAGAAAAAACTGGCGAATGTTGCTTCACAAAATCACACATCGAAGAGGATGGCTGACGCATTTAAATTGTGTACGATATTATAGACTCTTATAGATTGTTTAATGGTCTCAATGTCACCTTTACCTGAAACCTGGTTCTAAGCTCAAACCTGTTGGGCCAAAATGCTTTCACTTTCAGTGTCTGAAACTCACATTGCTCTAAAAGATGGATCTAAGACCACATGGAAACACAAACAATGCTCAAAATTAAGATGAATGAGTCTTTTAGACAAATATATAACCTTCGTATGAGCCCTGTTTGCTATCGAGAGTGTTATTTAGTAAGTCAGTAAGTCTTGTTTACCACAAACATTTTGTGTATTCAAGATGTGCATTCACCTTCCCTTTTCCAGCTCTACTGTTTTATCCCACAGCAAATGTTTGGAAGTGTATTGACCTCATGCTTCCCTAAAATACAAACTGTGGGCTATTATTGTAAACATCTGGGTGGGATGCAAATGAAATGTCACTTTAGGTGAAGTAGCTGTAGTCGAAACATTCAATCGAGGCGTTTTTTTTTCCCGTTTTTTTTATTCAAATGTGACGGTGGTCTGTATAATGTGACTGTTTTTCTTTTTCTTTTCTTAACTAAACTGAGAGAAGAGCATACTGGATTTTCCAGATGGGCTCGAGCTGACATCATATTCTCCCGTTGAATGCACACATTTACATGGTTGCTCCAATTTGAACAAAATTGAAAATACAGAGGAGTAGAAGGATGCATTTCGGCTATTGGCTCGTCTCTCTTACCATGTTTTCTCTTGTTGTCAGGGTTTAAAGATTAGACCTCGCCTGGGAGGTTGGCCCCGTAGGCTTTATCATGCCTGGATATTCTGACTCCTTTGGGTTCAGGTAGATATTTTTGCTCTGCTTTCCATGAAAGGAATTTACTTTACTTAATGCTCTCCTCACAGGCCATGTCCCTCCTCTGCCTGCCTTACATCTGCAGGTCACCTCATGGTCTGATAAGCTCAGGCAAGGCAGAGGCTGCGGGTCACTCAATCAGCACTCGCTGCATGCTTCCAGTGCTGCCCTCCCTTTTTTCTCCAAAGCCAGTGGAAACAACCTTTGCTGCCCACCCGCCAGGAGAAAATGAGTCACAGACCACCTCCTGCACTTTTTTCAGAGGCTTCTCTGCGCCCCTGCTCCAAGGCCATCGGCTCGAACTGTCTGCCTTCATAGCGCCCTAAAAAACTACCTCAAAGCGGCTTTACTTTGTCTGATTTCCTTCTTCTTCTTCTTTTTTTTTTTTTAAACTGACCGCAACTTCTTTTTTTCTTTCTTTTAAAAAATCATTTACAAACAAACTTCTGCCACTATTTGATCACATTTGAACTGGATCCTTTTTTTTGCTTTGAAGCAAAAATATCAAATATTTGCTCATTCCATCCTCTGAAAGCTGTTTTCTCTTTTTGTTCTATATGACAGTAAACGGAATATGTTTGTGTTTTGCACTGTTTGTTTAAAGAACAATCAGTAATCTGAATGCATCATATTGGGCTGTGGGAAATTATAGATGGGTAAACGAGTGTTGGGTATGTAGCAGCAAACACTGTAATTTACCTCAGTAACGTAAGGGAACTGTATGTGTAATGTGTTTTTACACAAATTAGAGTGTCGTAGAATGTAATTATCATAAATCAAAATTACAAACTACTGCTTACAGATAGTAGAAGGCCTATATTTCAGTCGGTGCAAATGAATAGAAAAACATTCATTGCATTTGTGTTCACACTTTTGTGGGAAATGGAAAGTGTTCAGCACTGAGTCCCACATTGAATAACCCTGCAGCAGAAGCAGGTATTTATTTGCTTTGGCTCTGATCAACATTGACCTGCTTCTAGACTGGAGGTCATGTGAATACAACACCTGGGTCGGGTGCATGCTAATTTTCAGTGAAGGTGCTGCGTTTTGGGTCAAAGAGTGGGCACAGCTCACTACTTTATTTACAAAAACACACGCGTACTGACCGTAGCTGACACATGGAGTCCCTGAAATACAGAGCATAACCTCATGGAGAAAAAGAGATGAGAATGATGGATATTACCAGTGTGTAAGACAGCTGGCAGCTTACTGTCAGTCATGTGGTGCGGGTCAAGTCAAGAATAATAATAATAATAAAAAAAAAAATAGTGATTACCAGATGCTGCTGCCCAGCTAAGCATGCAGGATACGGTGTAATGCCAAAGTTCAGTTCTGTGTATGTCCTTCAGAGCCCTGAGAGTAATCCTACCAGGTACTACTGGCAAAGAGAAAGGATTTAATGGGCTTATTTTAGTGGGTGTACCCTTGTTATTAAGCTTCGCTTCACAAAAACCTGTTTAGATGTGCTACTCTCACTGTAGACATGCTGTAATGTCCCAGGCTTCTTGAATTTTTTTTGAACATTTCATTGATTAATTGCCCAAAAAATCCCCCAAATTATTTGTTGATGGAAATTATGTATTCAGTGTTAATTTGCTGCAAATGTCTGTTTTTACACTGCCTAAGAAAAACCATTTCATAGTTAATTTTAAGCTGTATTAACCAGTAACACTCGCGTCCATTTGTTTGTAAAATATTATAGTTGCAGATTATAAATAATTGTTTCTCAGTCAATGATTGGACTAATTGTTTCATAATTAGCATAGTGTCAGTGGTGCTTGATTGAGCTGCTATTTACACCAGAAAACCGGGGACATTCTACAACAAACAAGACAAATGACCCCTCCCTTGTGTTTCTGCAGCTCCTCATCTTGGGTTTTCAGTCCAGTGTGGGATTTTATTAATTGCTCCTTTAAGCAGTTACAGGCTGAGCAGTGACTCGAGACTCGGCAGTTGAACATAACAGGATTCTTTAATTCCCTCAGGTAATCTGGAGAGCATTGTTCAAGCTGAAAAAGTTGACTACTGTAATCCTTGTCCTCTTTGGTCTTAAGCGGTTTATTCAAAAACAGCCCGATTAGGGGAGCACAGACCTGAGCTCTGTATCTGGGCTCGCTTATCAGCACGGCAGCACAAACGACCGTCGCAACACTCCATCGGCTCTCTGTTGTGCGGGTTTGAAAATGAGGAAAGTTGATGTCGCGGTCACCTGTCTGACAATCCCGTGCACCAGCCGCGGGAGCCGCTGCACTAACTAAGAGAAATCATTTGAGCTTGGTTGGAGATGAGGAGAATGGAAGGGCTCCACTTAATATTCACAGAGCAGTAGCACAGTGAATGGAAATGAGTGTGAGGGGGTAAAAAAAGGAATCAAGGAGGGAGGGGGCAAAGAAAACAGAGACTGAAACAGAATGTGAAATTGCAGGATAGAACTGGCTGCATGGCACACGGAAACAACTTCTTCTACAAATGCTAATAATCCAGGATGGTGTGGGGACTGAGTTAGTGAGTGTGAAAATCTGTAGTTTCTTGCTGAGTGTTTAAAAACTCTGTGGAGAGGCAGCAGTGCATGAAATCTCTGGAAATTGACACAGGATATGGAGTTGTATACATAACAAGGTGTACTGGTTGATTTCAGCATGATAATGACTCTGTATCTTATTTGATATGAAAGAAGCGTGTTACATGTGCAAATTGCCTCGGATTTCCATATTAAAAGCAGCAACGTTTTATATTTAAACAGCAGGCCTTGCTGGTATTTTTCTCTTTTTTTTTTCATGTGCTCAGCTTTCCTCTCCTGTTCTTTACTTTTAATACCATCTCTAATGTCGGCCGCCATGTTTCTGTCACTGACCTAACCTTCAGGTGTGCGTTTTCTAGTCTCCGTGTGCATTTAGACGAGCGAGTTCTGTTGGCGCTGCTGACAGGATGCCAGATTCATTCCTGAGTTTGGAGCAGAACAATGCTGGGAAGGATATCCTCTCATTTTCATGGTCATCTGTGGTGCCCAAAAAGCATGGCTGCTCACAGAAATGAGTTTTGGGGCTCCCACTTGTCCCCAGTGCAAACCCCCCCCCCCAATGCACACACACACACACACACACACACACACACACACATCTCCCAGCCACCCCCTCCTGTTGCCACGCTAAATTAGCACTGCCTGTCTTCTCCCTGGTTCTCCCTTTCTCTCCGGCTCCATCTCTCTCCTCCTTCACTCCTGAAGTTACAGAGGAGAGGAACAAGAGGAGGTGTCAGCTGACTGCCCCGCTCCAATCAGATAAGTTCTGATGGAAGTGTTTAGCAGCTGCTAAGATCAGATTTAGCCTGAGGGAGGGAGCGAGCAGGAGGCTTGAGTGAGGCAGTGCAGCATGGATGTGCGCCGGTAAGGAGGCATGTTAAGTCGGGGCTCTGTGCCATGGACGAATCCAGCATTCTGAGGAGACGGGGGCTACAGGTAGGAGAGCAAAAAGAGCCGTGTCTGTATGGGGAGCTGAGCAGGAATGCGTGTGTGGGTTGTAATCTCCTGCCGTGGTTGCTCTTTTAACGGAGCACAGTTAGGACTTTCTGTCTTAACACTTGGCAGCACAGTACTGTGTGTGTGTGTGTGTGTGTGTGTGTGTGTGTGTGTCCTGCATGTGAGAGAATCTCCTGGCAGAACTGTGTAAATGGCATTCACAGTCACAGCGTGTGATCCTCCCCACTTTCTGTCGCTGTTAGGATTTCTAAATAAGAGTTCAGCTAGCTGCTAATTTTCTGTTCAAACTCCAAATCAAATGGTTTTTCATATTCATTTGTGGTAGCTACTGGTGGGAGAGCTGGGCTCTGTATTCATGGAGCAAGATTGAAGGGTTTATTTAGCGCTTTATTGACTTTTTATGATAATTAAGCTCACAGCGCCGCTTTTGGACTTCAGTCAGAATTCATGATTGAAATGCAAACCGAGTTCAGGACAATGCTCATGACAAATGAGTTACTTTATCAAATTACTGCTGCTATCACATAACAAACATATCATTTAGATGGGAAGGCAGAACAGAGAGTTCTGAAATATTCAATTGCTTTTATTTAAGAGCAAATGTCATTTTTAATCAATGACTTGAATCATTTTCTTAAACCTCGCCCCCAAACTCTGCCACAGCTGCTGTAGTCGAGCGTAAATTGGACTTAATTTCTGTTTTTTTTTGCTTACGCTGGTTAGAGCCACGAACAGAGTCATTGATAAACATGTTTAAGAGGAAGTGTGTTTAAAATTCCGCTCAAACAACCGCGTGTGTTTGGAATCACAAACTCGCTGAGATCCATTCCACCTCAACCGATCCATGGCTGATGAATTCAAACTGATGAATATGCATTTAATGCATTTCACAAAAAAACAAGGTTTTTTTTTTTTTTTGCCTGTTTAAGAACAAATTCTTCCCGTTTGAAGAACGAAGTGTTAACATTTGTCTTTCATGTTCACAGATACGTCCGCGTGTTCCTCTGCGATTTATGAATGTTCACAAATTGAATTTTTTTCTTGATGGTTTTAATGAGTTTCTCAGGGGAAACCAGCATTTATCAAAAGCTTCCAACTAGTAATTATGTGCACAGTTGCTTGAATCTCTCCTTTCCTTTGTCGGACGCCACCTCCTCCCCTCCTCACCTCATTCAGAACAAGACTTGTCTATGTTCCCTAACATGCATCAGTTAGACTGCGGTTGGACTGCTATCACGCTCTGACTTCTACATTCAAAAGGAAACACGGAAGTTAATTTGTCTGGCAAATGATTGTGGCTGCTTCTGCTTCACAATTTTCCATTCATTCTTAGACCAGGATGTATGACATCATTGGTGTCGGAGCGTGTTTATGCTGAGTGGATTGTAAGAACTGAACTATTTACAGTGCAGAGGGCGTGCGTGCTTTGGCTGCAGGAAAAACGATAAAAGTCAGCTTTGTCTCCGGTGACTTGTTGCTCCTCTGTTGTTTCCATCATTCAAAATATGCAAACCTTCAGACTTGAAGTTTGCCAGAGTGTGCGTGTGGTTTTAAGTTAGTTTAGTGTGTTTATTTGTGCAAGATCTATTTCTGTTTATCTCTGGTAAATGAAGGGCAGGCCCCAAAGAGCAATGTCTCTTCAAAAGAATAAGAAAATGAACATGCACAGAAATAAATGCGGTTAATATAAATGTCAATAAAGGAATGAGTGTGGAAATAAAAAAGACAGATGGCATAAAAGGAAAATTAATTGTTTTTAGTTGCACATTGAATTTTGAATGATGTGGGAGTAAAAATGAATGAGTGTGGACACTGTGTGGACCTTAAATATGAAACTAATTAAAAATTCTTACTCTATAGTAACTTCTCTTGAACCTCCCACATTTGTCTGTTCTTTTACTTATTTTGTCTTTATATTGAATATTTTATGTATTTGACTTTGTCTTTCCACATTTCTTTTTTCACCTCTGTGTATATTCCCTCATGTGTTTGCTCATTCTGTGGCAGATTTATTTTTCTATGTACGGTAGTCCTCATGTCTGCCCCTCGGGCACATTAGTGCCACCATTCGGTTGAAGCCAGATTTTTCCCAAATGAAACAGGCTGTTGGATTATTTCTGTGGATGACAGCAGCGTTATCTTTGTCTGTGCTGGTTGCACTGCCTCCAGACTTTTAAGAAAAAAAGTCTGTTGAGATATTGAACACTAGGGCGTCACGCTGCTGTGGTTTTCTGTAATGCTTTGTAGAATTAGTTAAATAATGGCCCAAAGGTGACCCTTCTAACACAGAACAGCAGGAGCACACCACTGAGTGCACATTTATGCTTAATGAATTTATTTTTAGACTTTGAACCAAAACTCTGCTGCAGGATTATTTTTGGTATCAGACCTGTTAATGAGTTCTCAAAAGAAATGTCTCAGTGAGACCCTGACAAGATTTCTACTGATTCATGCATAAAGCAGAGCAAAATTCTGTGCATTATTTGTTTAAAAGCACAGATAAAATAGAGTAAAAGAATAGTATCTAAATATCTTTCACCAGAATGCAGAGGGGAGAGCAATTTGTGACCTGGAAGAGTGGAGTCTCAAGATCCTGGTTGCCGTACTGAGTAGGCAATTCTGGGCTAGCTCTTTCTTTTAAAGGGGGCAGTATGACCTCATGCGGTCTGCTCCCAACACCTTCTCTCCGCCACTTTAAATGTCTTAGATGCTAAAGTTCTCATACCAGCTGCAAGATGCTGCTGATCAGCACACTTGCTGTGGTGCCCCTGCAGAAGGTGGAGCGGATCAGATGTGTTGAGTTGAGCCCTCTTTACATGACCAAATGCAAGTCGGCCTTTATCAGAAGAGACGCGGCATTTGGCACACGAGCATCGATGAAGATCGGTGTGTGTGGATGAGCTTCGTCTTCCTGAAATCTATCACCCTGCTTTGGTTTTATCACTTTTCAGCCCCTGGTTGTTATTCCTGTGAAAAGATTCAGCGCCCCACTGTAAGCTACGCCCGGCTGTTTTTATTCCAACACCTACAAGAGAACGCTTTCTCGTGACATTTTTCTGTTTGCAGTTGGACTGTTGTTTCTCACGATCGGCTGACCTTTTATGTTAATTCTAATTCACAAAATGGAAAATAGGTCTCGGACTGTCTTTTTCTATTGTATAAATTAGTCAGAAGTGTGTATTGTGCTGTTTCAGAGCAAGGTCTCTGAAGGTATTTGCCTTAGAACTCCACTTTTGCTTCGTTTTTGGGTTGTCTCTACTCTCGTGGCTGCCTCGTTTGCTCATTACAGAGATCTTTTTGGTGGGATTTTAATGATGCCGCTGGCTGCTACTCATGTCCTTCATCTTAATTAGAAGCTGCCTGTCAGAGGCTTCCGCAGTGCTGTGTGCGCTTTACTGTACTTTTGACATCCATCTACCACTACCTCATAATAAAAGGTAACTATTGAAATGAGTGCAGGGACATTGTGGGTCTCCAAAGAGCTGTTTGTGTGAAGTTGACTTGTGAGATATGGCCAGACTGGCGTTATGATGCGGCACTGGAAACATTTGCATTTTCACCAAGCTGACACATTTATTCTGTTCATATGGACTGTAGGTTAGAATAATTAAATAATGAGAGTTGCAGGCATTAAATATTGTTTTTTCTGTTAATTTGGCAACAGACAAACTACTTCATACAAGCACCAAAGAAATGCTCTCACCTGGGAGAGACGAATGAATAGTCTGACCTCTCTTTAGCTGGAAGAGGAACACAGCTTTTGTTCTGAAGTGTCCTTGTGCTAAACGGTGAGTTTCTTTCAGCCTCAGCGGCAGCTCATTGATGCTGTGAAAGAGGTCATATTAAAAGTTCAACTGAGGAAGAGTATTTACGGAAAAAGTCATTTGTTTTCACTGGAAAAGCAAGTTTGATGGAAGAGAATAATTCCACCTTTTTGCTTTAACTAAACATGTTCTTGAACGTATAGCATATTCTTTTGAGTTTTGACCATTTAAATGAACAGTTCTTTATATTTTCAGTATTTATAAGTGTTCAGTATTCTTTATTTTTTTTCAGATTCGTGTTTGATTTCATCGAGATTTGATCTCGAATAGTGCGGAATATACAGAATGCAGAATATACAGTATTGGACAATAACAGCCTCTGGTTAGGATCCCAAGAGTTTCCTCACTTCTAAAAGATTAAAGTTTTTAGAAGGAACATGAATTCCTCCGTCACTGATCTGGCCTTTCAAGATGAGCGCTTAAAATGGTCTTATTTTTCTTGTAGGTATAATGATCGTTTATTTTGTGCTACAACTGGATAAATACCAGTAAGATAAAGTTGAGTAACAGAATGTTATAAGCAAAATTTTTAAACATTATGTTTAACGATTTCATAGCTTGTGGCACCACTCTCCGGTTTCTGCTGGAGTTTGAGTCTTTCTGATGTCCTCATGTTCAAACTGAGCCCTTTCTGTTTGCCAGTTCTCTGTCATGTCCAGCTGTTCATACCGTCTGTCGTCTGTTCGTACATCACTTCTGTCATTAGCATTTTGTTCCGTCAAACATCAACCACCAGTCACCATTAAACAGTGTGTAGAGCCACCAGTTAAATGCAAATGGCAATTACTAATTTGTAATGACAATATACATTTTTACATTTTGATGAACAGAACCTCATTAATAAGGCTCATTTGTTATGAAATAGCAAGACAAAGTTCAACTTCAGTAAAACGTACGTGTCACCACACACTGAAAGTTGAATGCAGGGAAACTATCCATGTTCTTGGGATGCATTTCATTCTCGGCTCTTAATTGGCACAGTTGGTAAGCTTTCTGGAGCCTTATGCACCAAGCCAACAATCAGCTGGTGGGCATGTCTGGAGTGTCAGAGAAGGTCTGTCCCTCTTCTGTTTTTGGCGTGTGTACCCTTTGTTGGACTCTGTCTGCATCGCTTTCAGTTGATTCAACATGATCGCCATCGTGGTTGTCAGGGAAAGGAGCTCACTGTGATTGGCCAAGCAGTGCAGTGAATGAGTGTTTGACATTACTGAAAAACTTTTTTAAGGTTTAACAGAGGGAATTGTTTTACCTAATTCAAGTTTTTAACTTTAAAACTTCTACAGTAGATTACTTGGATAATAAAGGTTGAATTTAAGTATGCAAATGAGGTTTATTTTTTTACCTTTTAATATGTACTAAACTGCTTAAAGCTCAAGAATGGAGATCTGAAAAATGAATATAGCCAGCTGTAAAATTCTTGTTTAATTTTATTGACATTTTACCATCAAAAGTTTTCCAGAAAACATTTCTGCATCTCTCTTTTTACGCCATTAACCTGAAAAAAAAAATCACAAACGGATCGGAAAAAAATCCAAAATGTTTTTTGTGTGAATTTAATGTTAAAATGCAACCACCACATTGTGCACCTCTGAACTAAAGGGCACAAAATGGGGGTTTCCTCCTGACAGAAAGATGCATCTTTTTATTAACAAATCATATTTGGCTGAGTTTGGCTTTTTTTTCTATTAGTTGCATCATGAGGAAACCAGCAAAAACGGAGTGCTTTACACAAATTCTTGTGTTTGGTGTTGCAATCTGTACTTCTGCAGCCAAGGGCCAGAAATTATTTGGTATATGACACTGGTTTACAGTATATATCGTTTCTACCCAACAATGTTAACATTTTTCTTCCCAAAGTAAAATCCGAATGATGAGTCGATGTCATCTGCTCAGCCGAATCAAATGAATCCTAATGCATCTCATTCTTGTGGTCATACTGCATCATCCCATTCATTAAAACACATTATATGCTGCGATTTCGCACCTGTGACTGTTTTCCTTGCTGCTGATATGATTTATAAAAGTATAATAAGATTTTCTGATTACAGCTGAGATTATCAACAAAATCAATTTGAGATTTTCTCCATCAGATGAATTTCTCTCCAGTTTGACAGCATATCATCTCATGTAAAGGAAAAGCTCTTCAGATGTTTAATGTAGGGATGTCCCGATCACATTTTTTTTTTGCCTCCGAGTCATTTGATTTTGAGTTTCTGCCGATATCCCGATCCGATACTTCAGTAAAGCATTAATAATAATAAGAAAAAGAAAATCCAAGTTGTCCTTTAAGTTTTTTTTTCATTATTTATATGGCAGTATCCAACATGATACTATTTTTATATGGCTTATATACTATCATTCCGTTTGAAAATCTTTGTACCTGAGGATAAATTCAAAACGTGAACATGGTCATAATTGTTGTTTTTAAGGTTAAATCCGATCATTTCCACCCAATTCCGATCATTTGAAAATCACGTGATCGGATCGGGACATCCTGAGTTTAATATTTGTCCGAACTATACACATCTGTTCTCATTCTGGTATTACTGTTCCATTTAAAAGACATTAAAAGTTGATAAAAGAGAAATCATCAAATTAGGATTATGATCTATGTCAGTCATGAACGGAATTTTTTTCCTTGTTGTAGCTGAGGGTGAGGCAGTGGATTAAGCATTTATGACACCTAATATGCAGTTAAAAGCACAAAGAGATTTAACCAGCAAAGCTCTCTAACAGTATCTGGATGCTTTGCTGTTGCGTGTTCCTGCTGGTGCAGAAATCGATATCAGACTGAGCTGAGAGTAATGGTAAAAAATATTACTTCAGACAATCAGTTTCAGTTTACTGATGTAGTTGCCACTGCTAACAAAAGTCAATTGTTCTCATGCTGTTTCTGTATGGTCAAACGTCAGATCTTTTGCCATTTATAAATGTCTAGGGCTCTTTGTTTTCTAATTAAGGTCAATGTAGGCAATTCAAAACAACCTGCTTCATTTACTACCTGTGTGTACAGCAGATAATTGGTTTTACTGAACTCACTGACCTTTCCTTATCTTCAGATACACATCAGGTATCTGACTTTGGGGCAGTGTTCAGCTAAGATGATGCAGAGATTTTGTTCCGTTGTTCTCATTTAAACGCTGATAAGCTTTTTCATTCATTTAAATGAATCCAAATTCATCTAATGTGCTCCATGAATATATGCTCGCTCAAATTTTTTTCTTTGAGATTGTCATTCTTTTAGAAAAGACCCTTATATTAACGTTTATATAGTTCCTAAAGACTGAGGTATTCCTCACTTTTATGATCAGTTAATCTGCGAACCAGTTACTTTCAAGATTAATCACTCAATCTGAAAATGTCACAGTACTGAAAAACACTTCACACTGCCCGAAGTGACATCTTTAATTAGCTTATTTTGTTAACCAAATAGCTGAAAATTAAAACAACGTAGCAAACGAGAGGCTGACACCAGCTAGTAGTTGTTGCTTATCGTGTTAAATAGTAGTTGATTCTCTCTGTTAATTTTTCTATTTAACTCCAAAAGCAACTGATAAATGTTTTTGTTTGTTTCCTCATGACGCTGAAGAGAATGAATAATACTTTAAATTAGCTACATTTATTGAAAAGGTTGTAAGCAATTCATTTTTATTAAGATATTGAAACTAAATAAATTCCTTGGTGTAAATTATGTCAGACACACACTACAGCTTTTATGATTTATATTGTTATATTTTTATACTAAAATGGGTTATATTGCGGAATCGTTGCTGGTATTGTTTTTTGGTGATACATTATCCACTATGGGGGAAAAAATAAACAAAAAAAAAAACAAGCTCTAAGCCAGAATAGTTTATATCAAGAGAGCTGCCAATCGATAAACCAACGCATCAAGTTTTATCAAGTTATGTCAGGTTAGAAGAATGAGAAGAAGATTGTGTTGACAGAAATGAGACACCCTTATGGATGTGTAGCACCGGTGCATCATGATCAACAGTCTGCAATATTAGGATAATGCCAGTCCCCTTTTATGCATCACAAATGCCAGAAAGACTTTGATAAAGGATACACATGGGCGTCCTTGCTCTATGCTCCTCTGTCCTTAGTCATCTCTCCTCCAGGTGCATCAGGACTTCAAACGTCCTTTAAGATGCTTTGCTGAGATAGCTCTCTGTATCGCAGACGGGAGGACGCAGGAGAGAGGAAGCGTGAAATAAAGAGATGAGAAGAGGCTGTGCGCATTAGAAAAATTTAAAGGGCTCTCTCTGCGTTTCATTGACTTTTCTTTGAGATAAACTCTGTTCAATTGTATTGATGAATCCCCTCATGTTTTTGTCCAGCACCTTTTGAAGGTGTTTGGTTTTACTACAGTGCTGTAGTTTATGACCAAAAACATGTAAGCCTCTCCATTAGACTCAATTGTTTTGAATGTCAACGTCATACTTTCCAAATATGAGCACGAAGCATTATCATTTTGAGATTGTTAGCATGCTAATGTTAGCATTAGCACAGCTTCACAAAGCTGTTAGCATTGCTTTAGACTCGTCTTCATGATGATTCTCGTCGTTATTCGGAGCCCGTCTTGTGCGTAAAAGGCTACAAACCAGTCCTGGAATATGACGGCTGGGTTACAGGTGATGCAGTGGTATCATCGCTTCACAGAAGTTCACCCTCAGCTGCTTTCTGTGTGGACTTTGGACTTTCTCTGTGTATTTGTGAGGGATTTCCAGTTGTTCAATTTCCTCTCAGAGTTCAAACTCATACATCTAAGGTTAATCTTCAAATTGCTCATTGGCCTGAGAGTGAGCCTAGGGATTGACAGTGACAGAGTGTGCCCTATATACATGGACCTTCCCACAACCCTGAATAGAATAAAGCAGTTGTAGAGAATGGATATGTCGGTTTGCACTTGTCCTCACGATCAAAATGACATGTGACCTCAGGCTATAATTATAATATATAGAGGCTATATAATAATATATTGTTGGGTGTTGGATGATGGTTTCTTGTAATTACTCAGCATTGCTTTGATTACAGTTAGTCAAGTAGATGTTGTAAGTTATCATTCTGATAACCACAGATCAGAAAGATTTGACTTTGTGTACCCTCTGATGTCACTCAAGGTGATGGTCTGATGTGAGTGGGGATTTCCTTGCCAGTCAGCAGCAAACTGCATTTAAACTAAGAAGTACACTTTTGATCTTGAAATGTGGGTAAATCCAAAATAAATCAAGGGGAATTATTAATGCAGCAATACACACAGGCCTTTTTACAAGAGGAGTACCCCTGCTTTGATGTGAAGTCTTAAAGATGAAATGATGTTGCTGGAAGGTATTCATTGACACTTGCCCTGCGGAAAAAAGCGCACTTTAAGGTTCATCATGTAACAGTTGTTCTCTCTCATGCACCAAAAAGATTACCAGATAAATAAATGAATAGATATACAAATGTGTTGTCATTTCTGGCTTGCTACTCAGACACTCAAAGGTTTTCATATAATTGCTCTGTTTGTATTGTATTGTATTGTCTATTCTACAACCGTATAGCCCATAGTGGATCACAACCTCTTATGGAAATATTTAAGTATTGTCGCCTTTGAAAAGAGTTCAAAATCTATATGCTTTCATAAGTCAAAACTTATAGACATTTATAGAAATGAACATTTATAGCCTGAAATTTTTGAACATCTCAAAAGTACAGATATCACAAAGTTTGGACACTAATGAGCTTTTCAGTAAAAATATGTGGTTTGTTTTGTTTAGAGAGTTAATAGTTCAGAGTATATGCTGAACTAACAATCAGAATTTTAGAAATGGCACACAAGGTGTTAAATTACCAAGAAACTAAAGATGTACAACCACAAATCCAAAAAAGCAAATAAAAACAGTGAATTGATTTGCAAATCTCATAAACAAGTTATTTTATTCACAATGGAGCATAATGCGAAAGATGTGACATTTCGAAATATAATGAAAAATATGAACTGATCTTGAACTTGAAAGTAGCAATATTTGGAACTCTAGTTGTATGATGCACAACATCTATTGCTATTTAAATGAACTTGAAAAGTTAGAGAAAACACAGACTTGTTTGGATGAATACTTCTATTTTTTTTTTTTTGTCTCTATTACGGAGATGGATCCCACGGTAATCTTTTTAAGTTATCCTGCATGTTCTGGGTGCTGTTTGTATCATAACTCTGATAGTTTGAAACGCTGACCATGACGTTAACACACAGCTCGGGTTGAGTTTGACACATCTAGAGGAATGTCTGTCATGAACCTGGAGTCCACTGATGCTACAGTAAAGAGAAAATGTGTCAACAATATTGGAAAAACAAACGGCTCTTCTCTTTATTTTTCCTTACATTTTGGTCCTTAATATAAAGTAACAAAGACACTTTCAACTAACCTCAAACATCCAAAGTTTGCCATCATACCCCAGGCTGAGTAAGAGCCAGTTTCCATGGCAACGATTCATACCTGCTCACAAGTGGCACCACATGACAACAAAGAGAAAAATGTGGCCCTGATTTGTGGCTTGTTGCGGAGAAAGTAATAACAACAAAATTATACACAGTAGTGACTTCATGATTTTTGTTTCTCCAAGAAAACGGTCCTCGCTCTGACTCATGTGCGATCAGAAGTGCCGAGCGTTGCCACGTTATGAATTAATAATGCAAAAGAAACTTGCAGCCCCATAATTCTGCTTTTTTTTTTCCAATTAAGCTTTTGCCAACCATTTCATATTTTTGAAGCATGCATAAAATATGCAACTTCTGTCTGTTTCCCTTAAACACGGGATCCTTCTCAGTTTGTGAAAGTGCGGAAGTGACAACATGAAGCGGAAGATTTGGTTGGGAAAATGTTCAAAGCTTTTATGGCTAAAAGAAGCTCTGCACTGATGTTTCATATTGTTGATGATATTTTACTCTTTAGCTTGTCCAACATCCTTGTAATTGCTGAATTTTTTTGTTACAGCAGATATTTTCTCCCCGAGTGCACGATGTTCCTGCTGTTTGACACCACTGCTTGTTGAGATGTGATACTTCATGTGAAAAAGGATTTAATACGGCTTAAGATCGTAACAACTCGAGACCAAGACAGCTTCATTCAGATATCTGAGGTCTGGATTAAAGGCAGTTCATGTTTTATGCTTCTGCATCTCTACAGGAGTCCAGGAAACATGTTTCACTTTTTGTCTTGTCTCTTACAAGTTAGTTGTAAGCACTGAAAGCAACCTAAATGCGTATAGATTAGGAAAAATAAAAGTAGATGCTTATTGGGAAGAGAGGAGATCTGCACAGGTGATGTACCAGAGAAAAACATTCCAAATTCCCCACAAATCCTGTACCATCTCCACCAAATGTTCTGTGATGGACAGAACGGCCATTTCGTTGTCCACCAACATGGTGCAGCTTTGCTGTGAGGAACCAGTAGCTTATACGTGTGCATTGTACACCCACAGGGGCCCGGTCCATTTTTATAAGATCCGTTTGAGAGCCTCTAAAAATGTCACAAAAATAAAATGGCAGCTGCTAATATTTGCGTTTCTTTGTTGTTGAGACATCTCCACCATGAAGTTGTTACTAATAATCTCGTAAGTTCTATTTCTTGGGCAGAACAAGAGAGTAAGATATGTACGGAAACCACATTTGAAACAAGACGTTTGGGGGAAGTTATTATGCAGATCGCTTTTTAAGAAGTTTTCCAATCCAACCAGCAGTTATTGGCAAACGGCTGTACTTGTGGCTCGAAGAAAAGTTGTTTACAATAAGTTGTTCTGACTGACTGACTTCTTGTTTTTTTTCACAATTTCTATAATGTACATATATTTGTCAGTGTTGTGAAGAAATTTGCCACTAAAAAGTGCAGCATTATGCCATTTGCACCTATCCTTCACCCTCTGTTTATGCAATACAACTGTGAATGTACGATGCAGAATTACGAAGCACCGCTGCATTCAAGCTGTGTCCAATATGCATCAGTAGCTGTCTGCCCCCCCATTCAATAGTGAGTCCTCTAAGAGTGAAAACTGTAGAGTGTGGTTGTGAACTAGATGACAGTTTAAACACAGGGATTAGCCTTCATTCTAAAACCAAGGTTGTGTAGAAAACTGGAAAAGAAGAGAAGAAACTCTTCCATCGTTTGGACACAGGCGTAGACACACGCTTCACATCTGCAGAGATGCATATGGGCCATCAGCAGGACTTGAATCTTGCTTTTTTTTTTTTGCTCTTTGTTCTTCTCTTTGTATTGTTTGGAAAAAATAATTGGCCAAAATTTCACATTACTTAAACCCTTTAAGGCATAGTGAGGTATATGCATCCCTGTGTGTGTTCAGTGGGGGCTGCTTTATGAACACAAGGAAACATCGTTTTGAGACACGGACAAAACCAAGCTTTAGTCTGAGGTGGAACTACAGGTTTGATATGTCTCACTGCTCTGTTTCATTAAAACCATGTCACGCAGTGCGAGCTGAATACATTTGCTCTCAGTAATGGAGGCCTTTCTGTGCACAAGCTTTGCTTACTCAGAAAGGTGTCAAAAACAAAAACGAGGAAGTCATCACAAGATTGCTTGAACTCTATGTAAATATTTTCCTGAGGTGTGAATTGATTTCGCAGGAAAACATGTATTTATATCGCAGACTTCACGCTGTGATTTGGAGCACTGTGATTGGCTGGTATCTGATTAGTGTAAGCCATTTGCTGCGTGGTAATTAGTGGTGTGTTGGCTGCGGTCATGTCTCTCAAGGAAACTGGCTGCCCTTGGTCTTATTCAGGCAGCAGGGGAAGCCAGACATTAAGCCCTAATTGATAGCAAAGGGAGAGTGGGGCTTAGCACTTTTTCTGCTGACTGTAGCAGCCGATACACATCAACTCCATGTCCTACAATGTTTGAGACAAAGGAGCTCGCTCTTATCAGGTTATTGGTAGACAATAAAATGTCCAGTGATCAAATCGATGGGATTTGTAGTCAGAAAAGAAGAACACAACACAAATCAGATCCCGAGCCGGGCTATCAGGACAGTTTACAGGAATGCAGCGTTTGGTTTTACAGATGTGATGTGAATCCCGGGGATGAGGAGACACCCAGCTCTCTCACAAAAATCTTGTTTAATTAACCAAACGGTGCCGTTAACTCTGAGGGGGATATAGTTATCTGCACAGGGTCTGCGGGTCATTGTGCCTGATGTTACTTACGTCGCTACCCATGGGGCGCTAGTATGTCCACAGCTGCTTTCTCATTTATGTAACGTATCCGTCCTCCAGTAGCTTTCAGAGAAAAAAGTTTTTAATGTTCATTGTAATGTTAAAAAAAGAAAAAGTCCTCGCTATATATTTCTATTTGCTTGGCTTGTCTGTGATGGCAGAGCTTTGGTTTATGGGCAGTTCACACAGCAGGATGGTGAATCTGAACATCAACTACTTTAGAAGGTGGCTGACCTGTTGGCTCCTTATCTGGTTCTTGACAGTACGGTTTGCTTGGACTTTGGAATTTGACTGAACATTTGCAAGAGCACCCATGCCTCTCTGAAGTTTCATTGTAATGTTCTCCTTTGATGTTTCTTTTGGACGTCCATTGTGAAAACATGCAGGCCGTGAAGTCGCTGTTTGTGTTTTCCTTGCAGAATAAAACCTGCATTTTTAGCTCATACCATTAAATATTGCAGTACTTTCTCAAATCTAAGACTCTCAATTTGTCTTAACACTGTCTCAACTCAATGAAATGGGGGTCACTCAGTTTTCTGCTTTTTTGGCACCTTACATTTTCCTCCAACTATTGGAGCTGAGAATGGCATCGCAGCCCTTTTAACCGGCTGCTCAGAGAGACTTTCTGAGTCAGTAATTTTACAGGGAAGTGTTTGTAACTCAGAAATTCTTGGAAATCCTACTGTTCTGCTGATTTTAGGATTTCAGGATGAAAGTGAAAACCTGAGGGGCTTTGAGTTCTGAACATCCAAAGATTTAGCAAACCAATGTGCATGTAATGCTGATTTCCTACCAGTGAATCGAACTCTTTACGTGGGTACTTGAGGTAAAGTTCAGCCATAAACAATATCTGCTATATTATTAAGTTTTTCGGTATATATACAAAGAAAAAGTTTGGAGACCTGATATGCTATGTTATAGCACATTTAACCACGGTTATTGAATGACCTCAAGGCCTCTACAATGCTGCAAATGTTTGCTAACAGTATCATCCTTTTAGTAACATGCTTGTGAGAATGCGTAATCCTTCCAAAAATCAATGAGAACATGGTTAGTTGCTGGGCATTTTCCCACTCGTTTCGTGTCTAACTGGCTCCTGTTGCTGGCTTCATCTCCACATACTATTCAGTGTTTAAAGAGACCAGCAGAAGTCAAGCAACTCTTTGATTCACATCGTATGAGCAGGACAGAGTGAGGACAGAGGAGCATAGAGCAAGGACGCCCAGGTGTGTCCTTTATTATAGTCTTTCTGGCATTTGTGCATTTGCACTTGCATGACTTATGAAAAAAAATTAAATCGGGAGGAAGCTTCTTTAAACCTATTTCCCAGTTGCAGAATGGATGTAACAGTTTCACACCTGCTCTGTGATCTCCCTCCATATGTTGCCTGTTTTTGAAGCTGTGAAGCCACTGCTGCTGCAGAAATAGCTAAAGTCTCAGTCGCAACCCTGATTATCACTTTCTTCACTTCAGCTTTGAATTTTCTGCGGGTTTGGACCTATTCTTTGGGATTTGCCAAGAAATATTATTCTATCAGATCTCGTTCTGCAGCTTTTCTGTATCCCAACACACAGGAAGGGTCACATCAGCTCCTGCTGGCCTGCTGAACCCACCAGAGATCAAATATGTGTTCCCAGAATCTTCCATAACATCTGGAAATCTAACATGAAGTAACTTTGCAGAGATCCTTTGTTAGGGCTCATGTGTTATACTTTGATGACAGCAAATACTTCAAGTGAACACAAAGAAAGCCAATAACTAATATTTGTTCTTATAACTCTTTTCTTTTTCTTTACAGAAGGAGCTGAGTCTTCCCAGAAGAGGCAGTTTGTAAGTACTATTACGCATGTGTCACAGTCTTACAAAGGAGAGCTCCCATTTAATTCAATAACTGCACACGCTTTTAGTTGTTGGACCTTTTATTTTTAAGCACACTGGAACTGTGAGTCTGGAAACTCTTCTCCAAGTTGCCACTTTATTGGATATAACATGCTAAAAAAAATAAGGCAATCTTAGTGAAGTTGTAGTAAATCCTTCTGAAGTGAAAGTTATAATGATTAATAGAGATGTTGATTCAACTGTTTAGAAATCTGTGACTAAACAGTTTAGTCAACTGCGTGTAGTACAATGTAAATCAGCAGCACCACTAATAACATTTTCCAAAATGAACAGACGTTTGACTCAGCTTTTCTTTCGAGGTGTTTAAATGAGAACTGAAAGTGATAAACTTTATGGAGGGAGGATTTACTACAGGACTGTTGTAGGGACTTAATTAGTTTTATGAATAAACTGTCAGCTGAGTGTCTATAGTAACAGAAACAACAGGGTATGTTGTTCCACCTTAATGGGCAACATGTAACTGCAGGCGATGGTGGTGTGGGGGCTTTGGCAGAAAACTGTCTAATGCAAATGTAACAATGTAGTATTATTCTATATAAACTCATTAGATGTTTTAGGTGTTGAAAAATTCGTCCCTCTGTTTGCCCTGTTCTGAGTGGCCTTTAACTCTGTTCCTCCCATGAGGAAACCATCTGATTCTGCAAACTGAAAGCGTTCTGACTGCTGTTTATTGCAGATAACTCCTAAGTACCAACACAATCCTGCTTCAAAGAAACTTATCTCTAGCTCTCATTGGTTTGTGGTTGCTGTAATACTGCAATGCTAATGTGACTATAAGGTACTCTGAGATTAAAGTGTTCAGGTTATGATTTGGTGCTACATAAAAACTTTGACAGCAAGACATTGAGTTATACGAACTGGGCCTGTGCATATTGCCACATGGTGTTGCAATCCAGATTGTTTTGGTGATGCTGTATAAATGTTCTGCGTTTGAGAAAGAGCAGTGACAAAGTAAATACCTGGCTGATGCGGAGGTGACGTTCAAAAGTGCCCTTAGGAGTGAGATGAGAGCAGTGGTGCTCAGTGCATCATGGGAGCATCACCAACAGCAGCCCGGGCCTGTTTCAGCACACTGTAACAAAGAGAAGGCTCAGGGTTCACATTTCAGCTTCACACTGACATTGTGGGAAATAAACGGCTGTCTCTCCTTGCTCTGAGTAATTATGAAAAAGCATCTGAGCACTGGAGGACCATGGTGGTCCCCAGCTGTAATAAGTTTGAGCTTTTGCACCAGCTGCTATGATGTCCGAAGAAGGATCTCTTAGGACTTGGAGTCTAGGCGGTCTCAGAGCAGGAGCGTAATATTCGACGAAAAAGAAAGCTGCGATCAAAAGCTCATTTCCAATGAAAGTCCAAAAACACATTCAGTTGTGCTGGAACCGTTTTAAATCACTGTTTGGGGTTTCACTCTCAGCACATCCCATAGATCCATCCAAATAATAATAATAATAATAATAAATGAAAATGATTGTTGTGACATTTCCAGTTTAAACTTAAGGAACCCTGAAATGGTTTCTTATAGATTTAAATGTTTCACTTTTATAAAACATGTTAACTTGGACTGGAACACTTTTGCTAATAAAGCTTTTGTGATATCTAACAATAGCGACTATAAGGGCCTGCTCATGATGTGGTTGATTTATTAGTGGATTCACTGACTCAGAGGTGTCATTTAAGTACATTTCTGTGGTTTTCAGTTTGCTTTCAGGATTGTGTAGCTGATTCGGATGAAATCTTAACAGGTCTGTTCTGTTTGGAAAGGATTTCAGCTATTCTACAGTTGTTTTGCCACCTTTATTCAGTATTGCTCCTTTCAGATGAGCTTCCCATTAAGCAAAATCCATTTAATTTTGTTTGCAGAAATTACTACAATGACCTTTTTTAACTTGAAATGGTGTTTAAAGTCAAGTTGCCATTTCTAAGTTGCTGTTCCCTGATCTCTCTCTAATTAGTTGTAGGATGAACAATGAGGACCAATCGTAAAGCGACTGCTTATACAAAACCTTATGAGACGTATGTATGAAAAGTCTGATTTACAGATATGCACCTGTTTTCATTCCACTCTCATTTTAGAAAGAGGGACTATTTTGTATGTTGTTAAAAGCTAAATACACCAACATTGTTGATTAAGTTCTGTTTTGTTACCAAAAAAGAAGGCATTGGAGGAAAGTGTCTCGACATCGGCTGGTCTGGTGATCTTTGTGTTGGCTCGGTAATTAACTGCAGTTTGTTAGTGTGTCATCGGATGAGATACAGATTTAATCCAGGTGAATGCATAACAGACTCCCCAGATATGAACTGTGCCTTATTTCTGTCTTTCATGGTCAGAAGGAGGAGGTGCTGGCTGTAATGGAGGTGACCCATTACTAGATGGATATATTTAGAGCACTAGAGCCTCTGGTGACCTTTGGTAACCATAGTAATGCTGTTGGAATATGACAAAGTTGATGTGAAGGTTTCAAACCTATTACAGCCACTTTGCTTCAGGTGGTAGGTGTTTATAAAAGGGAGCATCAAGTAACTTGAATATTTCATGTCTATTGTCTCTGCTTTCATGGGTTCAATGTGTTAAGGGTGGTCGGTAAAACACGGACGCGACAGATACAGCATCTGGCTAAAGTTCAGAATCTACATCTACTCATCTCCTAATCGCAGAAAGAAAACGTGCACTGAGAGGAAGGCTGGCTCTTTAAACCTGCTGCATCAGCCGCTGAACACTGAATGGTTTTCCTGGGACAGAGAGCCACCTATTGAAAATTGGATGTCATTAACAAGCAGACTGCTTCCACCATAGCTTTTTAATGAGCAATGTTAGCCACTCACTCACACTCTGCATCATTGAGACATTTATGGCTGTAATTTCTGTTCCATGGCTACATGTGTGATGGATTGCAGCTTTTTCAGGCTTTCATATTTGGAGTTGTTTTCAACACAAGTCATTCTAATTGAGAGGTTACTATTTATAGGCTGACCTTAATAGCTGGAAGTCTTTTGTGGGTTCAATTAGATAACTGCGAATTAGTCATTTGTATGCAGCTCAGCAGGCACTTGGATTTGTGATGGATTTGTTGACCATAATGTTAGATCTCGTTTCCCATCATCTGCGCAAAACCACAGCCTGTCGCACTTGGAGCTCGAAGATGCCAAACACATCCTTGTGCCAACTTCATCAACTGCTTTTCCATGCAACACGATATTAAGGAGGATCTGTTGACTGTGATTTGATTACATTCAGTTTAACAGATGCTGTCAGCCGCATTTCATTAACTCATGTCAGTACAAATGAGGTTTTTCTCCGTGTTCAGCAGTTTACTGAGATGTAGAAGCTTTATTTTCACCAGTGCAACATTTTCTTTTGTGAGAAAAGTCATTACCTACACCTAAACAACTCATTGCACAACTGCCCTGCTTTGGTTTGAAGAAATGCCTCGCAAAAAGATTTGGAATTGTTTCTTAGGAATGGTTTTTTGAGCAAACATTTTTGCATTGAAATAATCACAAGTCGGTGGTTATTTAGATTAGCAGCAGGCTTTCATAGTTGTAGGGCAAGACTACAACTTTAGTCTTTTTTATATTGTGTGATGGCTTAAAACTCCACGTCGACAGTCAGTTGTCAGGAACATTGGAAGAGTTTGTGAACATCTGCCTTTCCTCTATTCTTGATTGTCTTTTCGTGCTCTGTTGGACTTAGTCTTTTTCACCATCTTGATTTGGCGTCGCATCTGTCGTTGAGACGGATCACTAATTAGTTGAGCAGTGTAGTGAAGAAGCTCTGTACTTTGTAGTTTGACATGACTGTTATTTTTCTGTGTATGAAGCTTATATGCTCAATACTAAAAACATACACACACAAAGCGATCCATATGATGTTAGTTTAAATTGAAGCCCAGATTCTTGAGCTGTCTGAGTGCGTTTAAGCAGGTCTGACTGCTCTTGATCTATGTTGGGTACTAAAAACTGAGCTAATAACGACCTGACTTGATGCAAACGCTGCTTTGTCTATTGCTTCCCTTTCTGAATAATGCATACACAACATCTCCCATCTGCACTGTCAAGTCTCTTGCACAGGTGTAGATTGTCTTTCTGTTCTTTACGGTGTGTTCAAGTACAATATTTTTGCTCAGCCACTGCAGGGGCCTCTGTCACTGATGGTTATTCAGCTCTGTATACGTGTAAGAGCTGTTACACACCTGTACGTGTATTGTCGATGCACTCGGTTTAAAATCTATAGTTTTCGTTTCTGCTCTGCAGAACGTTTGACCAGGGCACTGCTTTAGCCTGTAAAGCTGACACAGCTGATCTTGTGTCATGTGTTAATCGACTTTCCTGCAGCCGACATTATAACCCGTGACTTTCTCTGCTAAGACTCTATAGGTCAAGGAAAGTTGGAAAGGGGATTTTTTTTTTTTTTTTTTTTTCAGAACTGGGATACAGAGAGTCTGACCACTCCACTGTGGTGAAACTACAACGGTGTCAAGAGCAGCCTATACAAAAACACATTCTATACTTCACCCTGAGCAGTTTTACTGTGTTGTTTCATGCAGGCTAAATAAACATGGATAAGGAAAATGACAAAAAAAAATTAACTAGCAGTTCAACCCCTGTAGTCGCAAACTGTTAAAGATAACAGGTGTTCAAGAGTGTACAGGAAATGCTCCTTTCATTTCTCTTGCTAGCTATTATTCATCCTTCTTTTTTCATTGTTCAGAAAGTCCTATTTGTTGTCTTCACCTAAAGCGTTTGATTTCGTAATGAGGATGTTTTCCCATTCCTATGCCAACGTTTGTATTCCGCGAAGGGGCCTCACACAATCTTAGCAAACTGTCTTGCTCTTGGGCAGCAACTCAGCCCAAAACAAACAGGGCAAAAAGCAAAAGCGGAACTGAATTTGCATCCGCTCAAACCGCTCATAAATTTCTCTTTCTCAGGTGAAATAGACCAGTATGGAGTCTAATTTTATCCCTCTCTTTGTGGGAGTCTCTCTAACTAAAGAATGTGGTTTATTCTGTGGAGGAAAAACTAGAGATTTGCATGAAAGAATATGAGCAGGAAATACGAGGCACACAGAGAAACGGGCTGCATGTTCCGGTAAGATCATCATCACACCATCATTTCATGATATGTCAAACACTTCTTTGCTGCTTTAAGATTTAAGCCATTGTTTATTACCCCTTTAGTTAAACAACATGGTCACAAAACATTTCAAGACATTGTTAGCTTAGCAGTTTTTTGGCAAGCTTTGGAAGTCATAAAATCATGTAAATAAAGTTTTCACAGTACCATAAAACCAAAGGGCAAGAAAGAAGATATAGATATAAGTGGAAACATGTGACTGCACTTCAGATTAATTCAGCCTGAACAATAGCAGCTCTTTTGCACTTTTTTCTTACTTCAGGTACAGTAGCAGTCAAAGATTTGTACGAAAACCTCAGTGAGTCATCAAGTTTCACCAAAAGCCTCAAATTAGCACCCTGCAAGCAAATCAAATCATTGCCTAGTATTTATTCCTTTTATATTTGTTTTTATGATATCAGGACAACATAAAGTGAATACATTTCATTCACTGTTACACTTTCATGGATGTTTACAGCATCTGGCTGTAACTTATCAACCTGCTATTTGCTCATTTTCAAACTCCTGAAAAGACGCTAACCAGTATTTGTCTAACATTTATATTTCAGTTCCCATCTGACGGACGGGTCTTTCTGTCTGCAAACATTACTGGATACACACAACCATTGTTAGCGATCATAGGTTTGTAATCAGCTGCTTTAGTAAACACACATTTTCTTTGTTAGGGTTAAATAACTCTATCGTAAGTCACTATTTAAAAGTTCTGATTTTGATGCAGACTTGTGGAAAATATAACCTGGCGATATTCCGAATGATCTTTTGTTGCACTGATCGTGTTTCTGCCCTCCTTATTTGAGAGTATCAGCAAGGATGGCGCGAACGCGAGTTTTGCTGGGTCCGTTTTCTAATGATATTCATGACCAGTTGTACTTCACCATCCTGCCATGTTTAGCCGAAATGACACAGACTGTGAAAGACGGCTCAAACCACTCACTATCAGGAATGGTGTCAACATCTTGCATTTAGGTAATTGGTGAAGTTTACTGGCTTGCTATTTCTGCTTAGGGGCTCAAGTCGGCCATTCGAACCGATTTGAGTGCTGCTCTCTGCACGCACCTCCGTTATGACGTTACAAAGAAACCCGTCTATACTTCTCATTACACATTAACAGGATTTTGATGGAATGATCCTTTGGTAAGTTCCTCTCACAATCAAGCATTTCTGCTATACAATAACAGATTTTTGTGGTTTAGTGTGTTTAGAACTGACTGCCCAAAGTTTACTGGCAGCATCATGAAAACCTGGGTGTGTACAGTGTGTTGTCAAATTTTGTCCAAACACTGTGTCTTTACAGCTGTCACAAACAGCCACATTCACAGATCAAATATAAAGCTAAACAAGGAGCACAAGGACCTCAAAAGTGGTAATGGTGTTGGCACTCAGTCATTTGGACGTACGAATAGGAGCAGAAACATTTTGTAAAAAAAAATAGTAGAAATGGAGCTCGACTGAGTGCTGTGTTTTTTCCACACACCAAAGATTTGATTCTGATTCAATTAAAACATGTTACGGCGGTCAGAAAAAGTAGCAATGGGGAATAATTTGAGACTAAGATTGCGACCACACAGGGAAGCTTCTGTGTCCACATGGAAACGCGACGCTTGCTGAAAACGATGCAGTACACACGAAACACCTCTAGGTGCGCTGTAAGCCACCCCCACCGGTTACACCAGAACAATAGAAGAAGCAATGCGCATGCATGTGCGCCCCTACTTCTACCAGCGCGAAGCTCACGTTGTTCCTTCAACAATGCCGCTGTAGTTAGCAGGGTCTGCAGCAGTGCTGCTATCAATGTTGTGGGGTCCATGATGATCGCTGTCTGTCCTTGTTGTGTTGTCTTCTTCTTCCGGATTTTGAATGGAAGCCGCTTTTTGTTCTGGTCACTGACGTATGTTTATACGTCACTGGCGTTGGCCATGTGGCTGTGACGCAGATGTAAACAAATCCGTTTTGGCTGTAACAATGGAAACGACGCCGTTCTCAGATCTTCCCACTCTGGAACCCATTTTCCAAAACTATCGTTTTGGGGTAGTGGGAACGTCGGCTCCGTGTGGCCGCGACAGCCAAACGATAAGAAAAAGTATCGTTTACAGTGAAAAACGTTTTCGTGTAGCCTTAGATGCAATGGATTTCTTCTGACATGAATGCTCCATGGACACAAGATTAAGTGTCTCACCTGCTTGATTCAGACGAACTTTGTGGTTTCTTGTAAAACAACGAGACATGGTTTAGGATATTGCTGAAAACAGTTAAAGTAAAGCAAAGTCACAATGTAAGCTGGTGAATGTTAAAAAGGATGTGAATGTTCTTGTGTAATAAAGGAGGCCGACTTAACTGCATATCTGTCTTGATTTCAGAATCTAAACACACTTGTATCTGTGCTCATTCATGAATGTTTCACTCAGTTGACAAACTCAAATATGTTGCAGCCTATGCTTACTTGAATTTATCTACACAAATCTGAATTGTGGGGCCATCACTTTTGCGTTTGTTTACATGTGTAGCTTTAAATATGAAGCTGTGTGAAGAATTTCTGTTGCTTTGCATAGTTGAGTGAGTGGAAATCGAGCCGAGCTCCAAAATGTATTAAGTTGAGGGTGAAACATTGGTGTTTTCTTTATGCCTTACGATTTGGAATGAAAAAAGTTTGATAGAAATCGAGTGATAGGGATGGCGGTAGGTTTGCCTCGGGGATAAATGTGCTGTGGCAGACAGTAGAGAAGGACATCCGTTGGCTAAAAATACAGCAAAGCGTTTACTAGTTGTTTCCTCATTTTATAAAAGAATTATAATAAACATCAAGTTGCAAAAAATGAATGTTCATTAAAACTTCCTGAGTGAGTTTTTTTTATTTTACTTTGAGAACAAGTTGCATAACAGAAGCACCTCTCCAACTGTTAAGCAAGAGGGTGAATGGATCATGCTTTGGGCCCTTTGTTGCAGCCTGTTGCACAGGAAACATTTCACTAGTAGAGGTGAGAATGGTGTGTTGGATTAAACAATGGCCATTTCTGTCTGTTTAACAAAAAAAATGGTTTCTGCAGCAGGATAGTGATCCTACATACTCTTGAGTCCCTCAAAAGAAATATAATCTAATCTGTAGACAGTTCTGGACGATTCTAGAGAGCCTTTTGGGTTTTAATTCTGCGGTTGTATTTTCTTCAGCTTTTAAAAGGTCTCGTTTAGATGAAAGTCCAGTACTGTTTACGTGCACGTGGATTAGAACCTCACATCAGTAAAATTCTGTGAGCAAATCCACAAATGGCTGGTTGAAAATTGGGGGAAAAAAAACCCCACTTAATATCGGACTATCTGGGGCTGTGGAGTAGACAACATTGTTGACTCTCCTGTCCTGTCACGATATTTGAGCCCAAGTCTCCACAGTTCCACGCCTTCTCATGCTCCAGTTCTGTCTTCCCTCAGCTCCCGGTTCTGTGGTTGATGCAGTCATAGGTGTCTTTTTTAGGGTCTCTTTGCTCCTGAAACATGCTCATAGCAATAAAGAATTCATTATTATTGTGGAGGAGTGTGAGGCAGGAGCTCCCTGTTGTCTGCCTCTACCATCTTGTCCAGGGTAACGCATCATCATGCTGCAGTTATCCGTTGCACTTTCTGTGGTGACTCATTTCAGACAGTACACAGTGTCAAATTATCGATAATGACCTCCCTCTTTTGTCATTTAGCAGTTCATATGTGGACAATTTCCTGCCCCTGAGTCACAGGTTATTTTGACTTCTTTGGATCTTAATGTTCTTGCAGTAGAGCATCTACAACAATAAGTGCAGACAAAATTCATTATGGAGGATTTAACTGATGATAAGCTGTGACTGAAATCCCTGCAGTGGTCAGGATAGTGTTGTGTATCACCCTCGACTTTGCCTGGGTTGTTTAAACCAACCTAACTGTTCTTGTCGATGTAAAAAATTTTACTTTTCGGTCTACTAGTATGTTTGTCGAATCCTACAACGTGTTCTCCAAATACCTGTGAGCTTTTAAAGTTTGTCCCTTAATGCTCTTCTTTAGACGCGTCTCCAGTTGCTAATTGTTCCTGAATTTTACTCCCATCAATGAAATCTCAAGGTGGATTTGCAACTTCACTTTACTGCAACCAAATTTTGAATCATTTTAGTGTTTGCTCGAGCTATAACTCTATCATTTAGAAAAGTTGAATGGTCCTGCCTAAAAAGACTTAACTAAAGTGTTCCCTAAATATAGCTTTGATTGAACAACTCTTTCATTCAGGCATTTTAACTGTATATTTTCCTAACTAAGATGATTGTCCTCCATTTTACACATTTTCCCTGGAAAAGATACTACATTCAACACTTTTCTTACATTAACTATTTGTATTTTATTGCTTTGCAAGGTCACTTTATGAGATTCATAATAAATTAAACTTTATGCAAAGCTCAGTCTTTGCGTAATGTTTAAAAATGAGTTTATTGTAATTAGTTGGAAAGATTATTTTACATTGTAGTCCACAAAACCACCGTCAACTACTTTGTCCTCAATAGAAGTGATAGAAAATGACTTATTGTTTGTAATTCGATTACTCTGAAACATTCACTAACTGCTCGGGTGCAAATGATGGCGTGTAATTAATGGATGATTTCTGGTTAACCCAGTGTAAAACTGGTGTTTTTGTGTGTTTTTTAATCTAGAAAGAATCACTAAACTGACCCGATTCGGCTCAGAGGGACACATTGAAAACTAAAAATGATTTCCAATTGAGATTTACATTTTTGTAAGGTCACACTTATTTACCAGAAGTGTTCATATGTTTTAGTTTCTCATGACATTAACTGCAGTGACATTAGTTTGGATTTCAGTCTTTATTTCCTCAATCATGCCTTGCACTCATACGACTTCTAGTACCACAACATTTTTTTAGCTCTATTTGTTTTTTTCATTTTGTTTTTTTTGCTGTCGTACTTCTCTTCCTGTACACCAACCGATGTGGACTTGTTAGTGGTGCAGTATGTTTCTGTTATGAAGATGACATCATCCCTGTGGTTGTGGTTATATTGTAGAGCTTCTGCTGGCGTCTGTCAAGGTGGCTGCACGTAGTCTAGGTTTAGTTTATTGCCTGCTTTTCTGCTACGTAGCAAGTCACCAGCTGGTGGAGGGCTTGCGCTTGAAGGAGCAGGGGGTGTGTATTAGGGGAGGGAAGAAAGGGTATTGTCCTGCCTCCATGCCCTCGGCTGACAACTGAGGATCTCGTTTGACAACTTCAAGGTGGAACGTGGAAAGACCAAAACAAGAACCGTAGCACCCCCCCCCCCCTTCCTTTTCACCCCCTCCCTTCTTGTTGGGGGAGAGAAAACCAATCCGTCTCATCGCTGTGTGGTGGCTGGGTTTGGCTCTTTGTCGGAGCAGGGGGGGGGACCAGCAGACGGGCAGTGTGAATGCATATCATGACCACAATAGAGCAAACAAGCACAGTTCAGCCATGAAAGCCCAGCGGGAGAGGCTGAGAATTCCAGGGCTGACGCTAGAGTGAGTATTTCCTCCGTTATCCTACTGGGGAGGCAGCTCCTCTGCTGCGTGTCGCTTCATCTCTCTGCGTGTCCTATTTGTTGCTGTGTTTCACTGTTCCCTTATGCTCTGGGCTGTGTTAGCATTTAGCAGCAGCATCTGCAGCAGGAAGTCTGATGTCAAATCCTGCACAGCTAGGCAACAGCAGCTTGCTCGCGTGTCTGAGTCAGATTTGTTGACAGGTTTCTATTTTCATGTGTGTGGTAGACAGATTATGCAAAGGAGTGGTTTTATGTGCAGAGGTGACACAAACGGCGCACATGTAGGAAACGCACACATATCACCTATCAAGAGTGTTGTGGCAGTGTTTGCTGGATAAGATCAATAAGGTGAGAAGCAATGAATCACTGAAGGCTGTGTGGTTTACGTCCGCTTCATCACAGCCACTGCCATTTCAATTACTTGATACATTTATTTTATTTAGGTCAACAAGGCATTTGTTCTGGTTCCCTGTCTTTGAGGATTTGAAATGTGTAATTGAGCCAATGGGCTGATGAATGACGTTATTTCTATGCAGATTTTGGGACTTATGCAAAATAGTCCCCTCACTGAATTCATTTTTCTGAAGTGCCGCTTATTTTAATGTACAATGAGAACCATACTATATTTTATCTTTATATTCTATATTCATAATCGGCCAATTTTATCACATTCCCTTTAAGACCAAATTCAACAATTAGCGTGTCAATTTGACTTAAAATGGGTTGGAAAAGAGCATATTTTGTTGGAGTGTTTTTATCAGAGGGTTTGCTGCTCACTGCAGTAAGATGGTGCGTGATATTTATTCATAGTGAACTACAGTTCAAATCTTTTATATATATATATATATATATATATATATATATATATATATATATATATAGTGACTAGTGACAACAGAGTGGCACACAGAGAGATCTTGAACACAGTAAAGCAAGTATATCAGGCTCCAGTTTATAGTGGTTTCATCTTAATTTTGAAAATAATCACTAGATTCCTTCTTTGAAAAAGTTTCTACAATCCTAGTGCTTAATGTTGAGGCTAATTTCCTGCATCATGTTTGGGATTTTTCTGTTGGACAATGTTTTATTAAACAGTTTTGGAGGCCACTGCAGTAAAAGTTACTCACCTTTGCATGACCTAATGCTCTGCAGTGCTACTGCTGACAGTCCATCTGAAAAAGCACTCGATGCATGACATCACTTAATGAACCAAAAGTCTCTCTCTATGATTTTGGCTGCAACAAACAAACGGTTTGCAACTTAATTTCCAAATTTCTGTTAAACCTAGAACTCATTTTTGTAATCTGCAGCCTTTTACCAAGTGCTCTTCATTTCCTTCTGCCATTTTAGTGTGCATCAGTCCACAGGCTTAATGTCAGAAACACTGCAGAACCAGACAAATGGCTCGGGAACCTGCTCTTCAAACATGATTAGGTTCATCTGACACGGATCATTTGCTCTTCATGACGTTGCTGTCTTCATATGGGCGCGTGTCAGGGCTGTGAGGAGGGTGGGGAAGGGGATCTGTTCTCTGTGTGTGTGTGTGTGTGTGTGTGTGTGTGTGTGTGTGTGTGTGTGTGTGTGTGTGTGTGTGTGTTAAAAGATAGGTATTCACTGCATTCAATTTAACTTCCAGCCTCACTCCTCGAAGCCTGAGCCCCACTCCCACTAGCCCTTGCAGTCCGTGCAGCCCGTTGCACGCTTTTCATTTCTGGAGGTAAGCAAGAGTTCTTCAACCATGGCTGTGTTGTTGTGACAGGCTTGTCAGTGCATGTTTGAGTCAATCTTATGTTCACCAGTTATAATGCTGGAGCTGAGTCTTCAGTTCTCCCTACTGAAATAATGTCGCTGACATGACACTGAAGGAAGAAACGGCGCTTATGTAATGTGGATAACGCCGCCCCTTCCCCCATCGTTCCCCATTCTGTTCTGAGGTTTATGCTCCTCTTTCATGTGCTAAGTAGGATTTGTGGCATTTGCAATACATCAAAGTGAGGAATGGTCCCAATTTGCCTGAATCCTGGCTTGATTCATTTGGGAATGATGAGTATTCAAAACAGTTGAAGCTAGTAAAGGTTCAATATCTAACCCCGTTGCTTTGATCTGAACTAGTTTGTGTTAATATCCCAAAAATTTGTGTGCGCTGGTAGAGCTGCAGATTAGGATTTATCTTGTGCCACGAAGGTAATTATCTCCTTCGACTCCACATCTCATCCACCTCATTTAGGTTTAATCTATTCTGTTGACTTTCAGGTTTTCAAATTGTTACCAGTTCGCTAATCAAACAAACCCGATGAGGACAGATGAGATATGTGCTTCTTTGTGTCTAATCCGATTGCTTCACAGAATGAAAAATGAAGACTTAAGAAGAGTTTTTGCTCCAATCTTCTTTTATACTTAGAGAATAAGCATTACCAAGACCCTTTCTCTTATGGCCTGCTTCACTGATGCAAATTGGTCTGTGCATTCGGATTCTGATACATATTCACAGAGACAAACTGTTAGAATGAATCTTTCAGTATCCCCCCCCCCTCCTCCTCCTCCTCCAGCTCATTCAAAACACAAAATGTTGAGAATTGACTGTATCAATGAATAGCATGAAACACCCACGTATTTCACCCCTGTTCTCCTCTTGTACTGCTCAGCCTTCAGAGAGAGTTAAGTGAAGCAGGCGTTTAAGTGAGTCAGCTCCATGTAAGAGTGTAGAGATATCTTTCGCTTCTTCTTTTTTTAATGGTTATTATGGACAATATAAGATTTTGCTCTCATTTATTAAACTAAACATAGGTTGTTGTGCACTAAGAGAAGCCCAGTTTAACATGAAAACACGTGGTTTGCCATGATGGGGAAAACAAATAGTGACTGACTCATGTTCGATGAATAAGTTGTTGACATTGTGTCAATGGAGTATTTCAACACTTCTATTTCTAAAGCAGCTGATACTATGATCAGAACTTGTGGCCAATTGTATTGTTTTCAGGTTTAGTCAAATGCTTAAAATATGTATATATATATATATATATATATATATACATACATACATAAAGGTAGCTATAGGTAGAAAGAGCTCAAAGCCAAGGTCGTAGGGCTGGGTGGTATCAACTGACTGACGCTGCAGTAAATAACCTGTTTCCCCTGTAAAGCCATGCTCATGTGTGTTATTTTAGCCTCTTCAGAGGCACAGCAGACTACAATACTGACTGGCAAGTTTAAACACTTCTTATTGGATTCTGTTCCATTTTGTTGAAGTCCTGTTGAACCAGATTTGGCTTCTTTGCCCATCAAACATGTGTTTGTGTGTGTTTATCAAAGCCCTGTGCATCAATGACGCACGCCGCTGTATCAACAGATACAAGATGGTGGCGGGAGTTTTTTTTTTTTGGTTTTCATGTGGGACTAAAGATGAAATAAACGCGCCCTTTAGTGAAACTGACACCATGGTTTGAAAACCGCTGAGTGCTTGACTGCTCAGGAATTTGCATTATTTATCTTGTATGATAGAATATTTATAAGTTAAACAAAAGAGATTTATACAGTTTGACTGAATCTCACACCCACAGCTTCAATTGCAAGAAAAAGTTTGGAATTAACAGGGTTTCTGAACTGACCTCTCATATTGTGGACTGAGGGTCTTCACATTTGTAGTCTAACACAATCTTACTGAACTACTAACACACAAAAAGTTTCTTTTTTTTAATCGTATTGATAGATCACTCACTGTTCATCTCAAAAAGTCATTTGTGTCCCTGTTCCAACAGCTCTTTTTAAAGCTATTTGGAGTCGGGTATTTCCATGTAACGTAGATGGAAATGTGTGTGATAGGGATGCTGCTTCAACCTTTGTTATTGTAATCATCACCCAGTTCTGCATTCAGGTGTTTTTCATCACATTTGCATCGCCACAGAAATCCCAAACAGCCCATGAAATGAGAAGGAGCTATCAAACGTTATACAGTGTGCATCACCATTATTTGTTCCTCTCAGACAGGGACATTTACTCTGCAACAGCATGCTGCAAGTTGTTAAAAGAAAGCCAGGCCTGGGTGCAGTCTATGCTCTGGAATAGCTTCGGAATTAGCAAAGATGATCCCTAAAATTCGAGTGCCAAATATAAAAGAAATAAAATCAACGAGTTGGCCATATAACCTGAAGACTTTGACAGCTTTATAGCAATGAAGAGATGTATGGAGCTGAAAAAGGCTAAAAGCAGCCCCTGTAGACGTTTGCAGCCAACACAGCTTGCCATTTTTATTGAGTCTTTCCTTTGTAACCCAATTTTATCTTGTCAGTGCTTTTAAGGATCTTAAAGACCACGGTCGATGTAAATATATTGTTTAGTTTCATGTGCTGACCAGCTAACATTCGCTAACTGCTTACTTGATGAAACAATGTTTTCCTCTCACAACCTAACTATAGTACAGTCTAATATTTTTGGTTTTAATCTTCTGTGAAGTTAATAAGACCAACTAATTTATGACTTTACAAATAAAGGGCTTCATCAAAGATTGCTGTGCGAGTTCAATCAACACTTTGTCATCCTATATAGGTTTCTAATTCATGTTGGGTAGCAACGTCTTTGTGGTTCCATCCATTTACAGCACAGGATCATCACAGCTGCTAACCTTCCAAACTCCAGGTTTATTACAAACAGGCCACCATGAAATATGTCTGTAAAGACTGAGGACCCTAATATTTATGAAAAATACTTGTAACAAGATAAAATAGGGTTGCAAATTAAAGACTAATTGTATTCCAAGTCATCAACATAATAATTCATTAATTTGTTTATGGTGACAAACTAAATTAACTGTTAGTAGTTTGACATTGTAGGAAACAACAGCCTTTCAAAGTCAGGGCAGCGGTGCATGATATCAGGTTTAGGTTAATTTTTTTAATCAAATTCCAGATTCAAGGTAAACACAAGAAACTTGTGCTAAAGAAAAAAATAAATAAATAAAAGGACCAGACTCGGTGAGTAATTCCCTATACTCCCTATATAGACCAGTGAGCAGTGCTGACCAACATATCATTGGGGTCATCAGGTGGGAACCTCCTTTCATCAGTGTTTCGTCTAGTTGGGCCCACGACACCTCCAGGAGGCTAGACAGTGACCACTGGCGTCCCAGAGTCACCCCCCCTAAAGTCTCTAGCATGGTTGTTGCGTCTGCTCGCGCGAGCGGTGTTGATGACCTCACGAGTTCGTGCCCGCCATATATAGTGGCGCAAGACGATGCGCCAGTAGTTGCAATTTTCTCCGTGGCGCTGCTACGTGAAGGTTACCGCTACTCTACAACCACGAAAGTGGAGAAGAAAACAATGAAGAGCAGGAACACTGTCATTAATGATACTGCTGCAGTATTCGGGTAATTTTAATTTTTTAATTCAGTTAAAAGAGGTGATGGTCTGAAGCCCCCGGCATCACCACTTTTTGAGTCTCTGCCCTCTTCTTTGCCTTCATGTATCTGTCCCGTAGCTTCTTCCACACATTCTTACAGAACTCTCCCTCTTTCCTCAAAGTTCTGCCCATCTCTGTGCACCAGTTTTGGGAGTTTACGTGGTCCCTGTGCTGTTTCACTGCAGTTTCGTACAGCTGCCTGTACAAACGCATCTCCTGACTGAGCTTGGTCTCACATCGGTCCATCCAGTTTTTCGTTGGTGGCGCCGCCAAGTTACAAAAATCGACTGGTGCACGACAACGCGCTGCGCCGTCTTTTCAAGGGAAGCACCATGCCTGATACGTCATTTTGACGTCACGGTCCGCCACCGACGTGACAGACGCGTCAACCATGCCAGCGCCTTAATGCACACCAGTAACAGCGGGGTGGGGATACAAACCCTGGTTCGGGTAGGGGGAGAAATAAACGAGGTTAAGATAAGTAGGAATGGGATTCAAACCCTGGTCCGGGTAGGGGGTAATAAAAATATACAGGGTGTCAGAGGTGGAGGCAGGACAGGACACACTTGCAGATTCAGCAGACAAACTCACCTAAACAATCCTACAGTCACTAAAAATGCCAGCAAAAACAAAGCCATACAACTCACTCTCACTAACTGCACACCAGTAACAGCGGGGTGGGGATGCAAACCCTGGTTCGGGTAGGGGGAGAAATAAGAGATATTACTGAACTTTAGTTAGCAGAGATGGTCCACATTTATACATTATTGTGCAAATCTGATAAACAGCTGTATCTTCAATAATAATATCTTCAATGGAGACATGAAAAGTACAGCCGTCAATATTCACACTTTCTTATTTGTGTGAAATCCTGGACATTCCCAAAGGCCTCCCAAACTTTTCAGTGCACGTTTACTTGCATTTTATTTGAATAATTAGAATGATTAATTGTAGATTCTGACACTCTTACTTGTTCAGTTGTGGATCAGACTTTCTTTGGTCTTTATCAATAATGAACACATGCACATAAGAGTGTATTACACTACAGAATATATCACAGTCTTATGTGCAAAGTAAGAATTGACTCCCAAGAGGTGTTAAAGTAGCAAAGACCACAGTAAAGATGTGGGAAAAGAGAATTGCAAGCCAGCACAAATAAATGTCAGCATAGCATGATTGTTAAAGCTCGGGTGGAAAAGGAAATGGTCTGTGCACTTTTGTTAGACATTAACAGAAATACAGAGTGGTTTCGGTGAGAAGCAGTAAATGGATATTTTGTTTGCTGCAAAGATATGCTGCTCATGAGTTACCTGAACAGACATATATTCAGTATACGCTCTCAGAATCTATAAATAACAGATTTGTGCTTGTTCTAATTCTCCAAAGAATGATATTTTATGTATCCAGATTGTCAATGCACTTACAAAGGATGCTACATGCTACTATTTTATGTCACTTAAGCTAAACTAGTGTCAGAGTTAACAACATTTGTCCTTATTTTTCTTTTTTCTGAGAGCTGCCAGAAAGTGACAGAAGCCAGTGAAAGGACAGTAACCCAAATCTTCTGCTGGTGACGTCAGCAAATTACAGGCAGTGACCTTGCTATTCATGCTACCTTATGCGGGTTTGACTTTGAACCATCTGAACCGTTGTTTCTTATGTGGAGCACAGAAACTGAGTGAAGCCATAATTAGAGTGAAGGCTGTCACACCAGCCTGCAGGGAAACGGGTCGAGCCGCTCTGAGAGAATGAACTCGCAAACTCAGGCTTTCTGCTGACGAAAATGACCTCTGATAACACTTCATTACAGAAGAGGTGCACATAAATGGAACCAGTGGTTATGTGTCAGTCATGCCAGTGCTCTTCCTGTCTCTCTTTCCGAGCTTTTGAATCCCTTTCAGGCAGTGCTCTTGGTAAGTGATTAGACAACATTCTGGGGGCCCTGAGGTCTGACTGTGCCCTCTGCGGTTATTAGGGGGATTGGCTGGAGACAACATACCTAAAATATCTTAGAAACCATTACCATTTGTGTGCATCTAAGGGTGGATGGCTTGTATTACTCTCAGGTATCTAGTATCCATCAATACATTTAGTCTGTGGCTATGGTCATTAAGAATCCCCAATTAGTTCAAATTGCAATAACCGGATGTTTTGAGCTGAATTCATAAATTATTTGACTTTAGTCTGGTAATCAGACATGACGTTTGATAAATTCATCAAATGGAGCATTGTGATGTTGTAGCTGGCTGAAGGATTAATCAAGATAATAATCAGCTTTGTGGAAATTTATGTTTGTACCCAGCCATTTTTCCTTAACCTAACTGAGTCGGGTTGCCAAAACTGCATGTGGCAATTAAAGAAAACTCTAAAACAAACATTATGGCATCAGAGATGAAACAACCCGCAGTCACTACGCTTCTGTGCGCAGTTGAATAAACTATGGATAAAGCTCTGTTTCCCCATTTAATTGGAGCACCGTTTATGTCCCTGTACACATGCACGGTAGTCCAACTCTGTAGAGGATCATCAAAGTGCAAAATTCACTACATAGATGTTGTCTTTCAGTTACTTACTGGTGAATTTGTAAGATGACGCTGCAGCTTTAAAGTTCAGATTTTATTGGAGCAGAGCAACAGTCTGGAAATGCTTTTCATTTTTTAGGGTTTTGTAAAGACACATACTGAGTGAAATTTCGGTATTTGACTAATGCTACCTCCTCTTAACAGCGACTAAACTTGACTGTTATGTAAGGCACCTGCACAAAATAAACAAATTAAAATATAGGCTCCTCACCTTGTCATTTCGGCCCGTTTGTGACCGCCAAATGTGTCTTCATTTTGTCTTAAATGATATTAGACCCTAAGCCACATTAACAGGATTTTTTCTTCCAATGTGAATGTAATTTATCTCTACTTTTACATGCTCTCATGTGGTTGGTTGATATTTCTGTTATTTTATGGCTTGAAGAAAAAAAAAACAGACAAATGCTCGATTATTAAAGTAACCCATGATTAATTGTTTCATTACACTGATCTCATTCACAGCATCTCATACACACTCAGACACCCTTATCACGTCACTTTAGTTTTGAATTGCTCATTTGCAGGGATGAACTTTGCCCCTCCCCCCCATAAAGAATAATCCACATTAATTATTATACGAGTAATCGGAATCTGGGTCCTGAAGTTCCTTGACAGAAGTTTATAATGGTTATAATTTTGTTTGAAAGATTGTTTTGTTTTAGCCCTGATAGCTACGGAGAATTTCTCCACATACTTTCCACCCCGCAGCCAGCTGTGATCAGCTGACCCCGAACTCTCACACTCACTTGAAAGTCAAATTCATCACTGAACTGACAAAAAAAAAAAACTGTTTGCATGATGAATTCATGACTATTCCTCCTCAACATTTAAGACCTTCCTTTTTATATATTATATAAAATATATATATATTTATATATTATTATTTATATAGTGCAACCTTTAATGACATATCTATTCATGTTTCTCAATAATCATTTGAGTTTTGACGCTTATCTGCTTGTAAAGTCGGACAAAAAATGAGTCACGGATCAAAGGTGATTTTAGTTAAGACGAGGCTTCCATTTAATGAATGAGGCAGGACTTTCGATGCAGGTAAAAGCCAAGGGTAGAATTTATGCAGTAGCAGTAGAATCTGTGCAAAAGAGGAACATTTCCATTTCAGATACCTCTGCTAAATACACTGACCCACCAGACCTTTTGAGGGGTGAGTTGGTAAAAGCAGCGAGTTCACAGCAGCATGAGCTGATGATGCGGTACCCCTCTGTCTCAGAACTCCCCCCTCCCCGCACAGGATGTGAAGTGGTAGATGCCTGTTACACGATATGAAGCATGTTGAGCGAAGGGAGCAGGGTGAGTGTTTGGGATACGGAACACAGTCTCAGTGAGACGGGGAAAAGTCAGCTGATATTAGGTGTCGTGTCCCTGCTGCAGTGGAGGCTTTCAGCACCTGACCTGGATCACACTCTCTCTGTGCCTCTCAAGATTCTCCCTGCATTACTTTTTTTTTTTTGTGTGTGTGAGGACAGAGGAGGACAACGTGTCCTCCCTGCCAGGGCGTTTATGCCGCAGCTGGCTGCAGATGTGCCTGTGCAGAGGAAGTTTGGACCTAAGGAGAGCACTTGTCGGGACTGCTCAAGGGGTCTCAACCTCCTGAACCCTGACAGCCGTCGCTTCTCATCAGGTCCTCAAAAGCCCCCGTTACATCTTCCTCTCTGGTATGACGCGGACACAATGTCTACAGATTCTAGTCCGTGGACAGTACTGTCCAACTTCAATATGCCACATTTCTTCAGTGGAGCTCGTTTGCGTCGGTCCAAAAGGTACTTAAAAAAAAAAAAAAAAAAAAGACTGCCTTGCTTTTTTTAACTTTTTTTTTTTTTGTTATTTTGTTGTAAAGCTTTTTTTGGGGCATATTTTAATTGTATAGAGCATAGTTTCTACATATAGTTAAAACAATAACTTTCAGCGAGGTGTTTTAATGTTTACATGCAAACATGTTATCTGAGCTGTTTCATGAGATCAGCATCAATGAGAAAATGGGTGTTCCCTTCTTCCCCACAGTGTATTATTTGCTTTGTGAGTCAAATGGTAATTGAATGTTTGTTGCCGAGGCGGTCTCAGGTTCCTCGCACATGATGTGTGCTTTCTATGAGCTTTCTATGTGCCATTCTGGTTAAATAACACTGGGTTAGTGTCCTTATGTTACTGCTCGTTTGTCAAAACAAAAAAAGCACTTTCTCAGCTGTGCAAGGAAAGGGCCGCCTCCTGGAAAAATGTTTGGATTTCAATGAATAACTTGTATTTCATTTGGCTTTTTGAATCATTCGTAACATCGTGGAATTAAAAACTCCTCATTGCTTTATGGGATTTAGTGTGTGGACAGTGGTTTACAGCTAAGCCATCTGATCCCAGTTGGTTGTATATGATGGGACTCAGCATTGGTGAAAGTCTATACAATGATATTTATTTTGTAATCCCTGTCCTGACCTACTTTTTTTACAGTGCAGGACAGCTTAATAAGAAATAATGGTCATTTTCAGGCGGAAATATATTTTTCATTGAAAAATGTCAGATTTGGAGGTGATGTTGAAAATTAGAGCTGTGCTGTAGTAGTGTCAGAGATCACAGCTATGTTTGATGAAGATAAACTGTAGTAATAATTAACATTAATGTCAAAAACAGATGTGAAGCTTTATTACAGATGTGAAGTGACTCAAATCTACGGCAAAGGGATTTTGTTGTCATATATCACAAGATTATTTTCTTCTTATTACCAAGATACTAGTTATTATCAAGAGACTGTACGTAGTGTAATAAAGCTGAGATGCATTTACATCATAGGAGCCAAAATAACAAAGAAAACAAAGCTTTTTCAAAGCTGGATCTGTACAAAACGTAATACTGTAAGAAGCTGGCGGTAGCTTAAAGCAGTAGCCATTTTTGTTGGCTACAACAATGTGCCACTGTGTTTTTACACCCAAGCAATTATAAAAAAAAAAAAAAATTATTAATAGAGCTCTGTGTGTCATCTGTGTGTGACTTTGAATTAAGGTTTGTCAGCACACAGCAGCAATTTGTGTCATTGCGCTTTGTCAGCTCACCTGACAGCTGTGACGAGGGAACGCAAAAGTAAAAAAAGATTATTCATGTTGACACGGGTCAGGATCACACATGTGGAATTCATCTGGATTCTCAGAAGCAGACAATCAAAGATCTATTTTCGCTTCTTCCCGCAACCTGGATAAGTAAATCTAAGTAATCGTTTTTGACAGATTGAGATTACTTTGTGTTCATCTTGGTTTCTTTGAAAAATGCGAGATAAAAATAAAACGTCTGAAATGCGAAGAACGCTGTCATTGGAAACGGTTTTCAGTCCTTAAAGAAATATTTTCAGCTCTGCTTGTGTGCTGGCGGACAATGGTTTGGTGATGTTGAGGGTTTTGCATGTAAGCGAGACTGTTAAACCTCATATGGATCTGTTCCAGCAGTCCAACGCGTCCGCAGCACAGCATAAACACTGGCCTACTTTCACCCTATCATCTTTGCCCAGGGCTTCTTTATCTCCCCCTTTAAAGACTCACAGTAACAACACGATTCCCCCCCTTGCTGCGTGCCGCAGAGGTGTCTCGACCAAAGCCCAGCTCAGCATCAGATGTTGGGAAGGAGACCTGCATCCCGTCACAGCTTGTGGTGGTCTTTTAGTGAAGTAATCCAGAAGCAGTCAATTTAATGTCACCACAAGTGGCACTCAGCTCTGTAATGGAGGTTGTGAAACCACAAACTCAAATGTGACGGGAGGCGAGAGGCAAAGCAACAAGAGGTTTGACTGGACAGTGATGTGGCATTAGTCCACAGTGAGAGCTTATAAATAGATCTTTTTAAATCTGAGCCACTTTTACTGAGCACCTTTGTACCAGATACTATTCACTCCCTCACGATAAATCATTCATGGCATGTGTCCACTCTCCTGATTGCAGGGTTAGCCCTAGAAAACACTTGAGTAAACAAGCATGACTTGGATTTAAATCAAAACAGGGTTTCCCTGCTGACCAAGGAGATGAGTTTGGATTTTGGAGCTTTAGTAGTCCAGCGACAGAGCTGTGGGAAACGACAAGCAGTTAATAACACAATGCTGGTGTGTATCCTTGCTTTGTGTAGACGGTTGAAGGTAAAAGTTGCTCTCAGTGCCTTCGGCATTGTTGGTAAAATTGCCTTTGACTTTCGTTTGTCTTCTCGTGCGGTGATGCAAACTTTTGGTCCAGAATCTTTTTTTTGTGTCGGAAGATAAATCAGCTTCAACAATAGACTGTGGATTCCATTAAACGCATACCTCTCACATTTACAAGATCAACATCACACCGGTCTGATTCTCTCTTTTGGCGCGTTTTTTAGCTCGCTTCGGCTCGGCACGCTATTTGCGTGTTTCCACTAGCACGCGGTACCTGCAACCAGGTACACTTTTGGTATCACCTCAGCCCTGGTTCGAAGCGAGCCGAAGCGTTACTAAAACATGACGTCAGCCGACTGCCTTCCACTGATTGGGCGATGAGTGTCGTCACTGCAAGCGTCATAACCGCGCGACGACCGACTAGAATGTAAATAAATACAAGACTCAAGACAAGACTCCACATTTTACTGCTTCAGTTTGTACTGCTACGAGATGGCTTTGCAGAGGAAATCCACTCCTTGGTCGGTCGAGGAGGTCGGAGGAGGCTGGATTTGTACGTTGCTCGGCGCCGTGTAAATGACATCACGGAGGTTTCGCGCAGCCGTGTTACGACGACCCCGCCCACGTCGAGGAGGCACGAAGTGTAATGGAAACGCAACCAAACCGAGCCGTGTAGAGGTAGTGGAAATGCACCATGAGTCTACCAGGAATGGGCACTGTAACTTTAAACATTCAAAGTTTCATTTAGAATCATAAGAGCTCAGGAGTAAAGCAACCACTGATTAGTTATGTGCATCATCTCCTCATACTATTAGACCCTGGTGTGTGGCTGATTTCTCATTAGATGATCTGCTTCTTTGAGTCTGCCAGGATCCATCTCTGGTTTTGGTGGCAGTTTCTACCTTTACAGACACATCACTATTGGCCACAAAATATGCTACTTGCAGCGCTTGATAAGGAGAAAATAAACATAAAACCCTTAAAGGGGCCATTCAAGCATTGTCAGAATAAAGGATTTTATTAGTTTACCAAAACCATGGTATGAAAACCTCAAGTGTCACTGCTCACAGGTGAAATGTTGCTTTAAACTTGTACTAAGTTTGTCTTTGAGAAGCAAAAAGTGCTCACATTAACATCCAAGTGCCAAGTAAAGCCAAAATACGCCAAATATCTAAAGTAAAATCCATTATTATCAACTTTCAAAGCCTGAGTGGTCCGTTTGGAGTTGTCTGATAAATGCTTAAAGTCTGTGAATCTGTGCCATCCGGCATCAAAGCGGGCGGAATATTGTGACTGCTTTCCATCAAAGCCTTTAGAGCATGGTCTTTAGAGCAAAGTCAGTGATCTGATTGGACATCATAAAGTGTGAAAAGTTTCGCAGCTCTTCCCTTTCACCGATGTGACATTGAGGCTCTGAGGGCTCTGCAGTGTTAACAGAGACTTGAAGGCCGCCAGCTCATGTGTTTCAGCATGAGTGCAGTGTGTGTGAATTTGATCGCTGCTGCAGCACACAGACAGGAGAGCTGCACTTCTGACTGACACACACTCCTCCTTCTTCCTGTATCCTCTCTTCATCTTGAATGGTTGTCGTGCATCTATCACTGAAGTAAAGTACCTCATGCTTCAGAAATGTAGCTTTGTATAAAAATGATCATTTGTTAGCTGTAAAATGGCTTTCCCTGCAGTTTGTACGATGTGAATTATTGTGAATGTCTTGGAAAACGCTTTCGGAAATGGTTCATATCTCTGAGGAGGTTATGTAACAGCATGTCATCGATTTGAGTCTGTGACCTTGAAGTGAATCCATGGTCTTCGGGCGTCATGCGTTTCCACTGACGGCCTCTAATCTGCAACTATAAACCTAATGCTAAATGCATCATTAAACAGTGAAGCTGCTTTAACATTAGAATAATTCATCTCTTCTTTCAAGGTTATAAACTGGGCTTCATTTCTGAGTCAGTGTTTATCGCAGTGAGTCAGTCGTGTGATAACGTGACCAGTAAACATAAAGCACAGAACCTGCTTTTTTTTTTTTTTTAACGACTAAAGCAAACTGTTATGTTACTTGTTTTTGTGGCGCTGTTGGTGCCACTATTTATTTAAGGAGTGTATTCTCCCTGTGGGTCTGCTGGAGTGCATTATCACAAAAGCTTGTTTTGGCAGTTTAACAGAGTGGTCGGTCGCTTCTGTTTCATTACAGGAATAAAACGAGTGATGAAACGGGCCGGAACTTAGATAGTTGACATTTTTTCGTGCATTTAAGTCGCCTGCAAGTAGCATCCAGGATGAACATTACTGTACTTCCACATTAATGATCCTTTAAAACTTGATGGGTTTGTTCAAATATCGAAAAGGTAACACGAACAATGTTTTCCCAAACTGAGGTGATAATGTGAATCATAGCTAACTGAAATACTGTTGTTATACATTTTGTTATTGTATTTGTGAAGGCAAAGAAAAACTGACTTAAATTGAACCTTAACTAAGTACTTTTTGTTGATACCTGAACAGTTTTATTGCTTTTATCAGCTTGCCTTATCTGAGCGACAACTTATCATTCGGCTTTATTGATTACCTTTGATCACCCTGTTGTTTTAGATTTTCTCCTAAAATGTCTTGGTAAATCAAAAGTGTGGTCTGGGATTATACAAAGGTTATATGTCTTGTACCTTTTAATGGCAATCTAAAGAAAAACTTGCATTATAGAAACTGAAACAGAAGCTCTCCCGTTGAGTGGCCTAACAAAGGTTTGATGTTCATGCAGTATTTGTTCTGGACATTGTTGCACATGATAGTTTTAGCTCCTGTCTCTTTAAGACCTACTCGCCTCAATTCTAAAGTCTGCTTTGATCATTTGTTTGTTTCGTTTGGGTCACTGAAACATTTTGGAACATTTTAGTTGGAAAAAAAACAAATGATTGTATTATTCCAACTAAAACCCGGCTTTTCAAATACTTGTAAACACGATCAACGTAAATCGTACAAAGCAGAAATACATATACGATACACATAGATAATGCGTTTGGGAGTGGAGTTATTTCTACATTTTATTGGACTTAAAGTGGCCAAGACGCTCTCAGGCTTTGACATGGAAGTAATGGAAGAAGCCAGTAGAAGAAGAAGCTGGTAACAATGGAGCATTATCACGAGGGATGCCGTATAAATCTTTCTTTTTTAATGACTAAAGCATACATGTCTTAAATGTACAGATCTTTTAAGTTGCCCCAATCGCCACTCAACATGGAGCCAACTTGCGGTTAGCCAAAATACTTGTCAGTAGCTATCTAGTTTCAAACTAACAAGCTGAAAGGGGCTGTATTGCTTGCTGTTGTAGTGCCAGAAATATTTTACTTTGGTCAATAAATTTATGTTGCCATAGTTGCAAAGAAGGTATTTTCGGAGCTTTATTTCAAGAATTCCCCTGTTGGGTGTACTGTACATATATAGTTAATTGTCATATTGAGCTTATTTTTCCATAAGAATTTTATTATTGGGCTGTTAAAACCATAATCATGTAAATGAATTTAATAAAGCATAACATGTGTTTATCTGCAATTAATGCTTTAAAAGATGTAAAATATTTACTCCTGTTTACCTTTGAGCCATGTGAATAATAAATTGCACATCACATATTTGCCAAAACTGCAGCAGAGGATGAGAGTAAAGCAGGATTAGATTTATTTAAAGGGTATCAATATAATCAGTGCTCCCTAACGGTGAAAAAACCACATGAAAATATTTAATTTCGTTTAGTTTAATCCATTACCTGATTATCTCACATGACTACAATCTAGCACTAATATTGACGGACCTACCTTTGAACCTTATGATGCTGCGAGCACACAGTAACTATTTTCAAATTCCTAGTGCAGTGATGGGCATCTTCTGTCGTCTGATAATCTTGTTTCTCTGAAGTCAAATGTTGGCTGTTCTCCAGCTTTCCTCAGTAATTAGGACGAATCGGCAATAATTGTATTTGGACGTGTAAAACACCCCCCCACACTGCAGAAGAGACTCAGCCTCCTGATGGAAAATCATCCAAACAGCTGGAAACCTGAGTGTGTTCACTATGATAGAAAACACTCAGGTTTCTGACAAACAAGTCAGAGCAGCTGATTGATCAAGCCTTCCTATGTTCTTTTAGGGCTTGATATAATATATATTAATATTTCAAATGTTTCACACTTCTCCTTCAAAAGTCGAATCCTTTTAGGAACTAAACTGACTCAAAACTAGAGGGCTCTTCAGCCTTTTTAATGTTATCCCACTATTTGGGGTGCACTTAGTTTGTGTTTTGTTTACAGTTTTTCCTGTCTAATATGTGCCTCTCTGGTTTTGCAGCTGTCGAACAAGCAACAGAAAAAGCCTGATCGGAAGCGGTCAGTCGTCAGGGTTACCACGACCTCACTCTCCTCTCTCATCTCTTACAGGTAAGTTCATATCCGCCTTATGTTCATGTCAACAAATGTGTGAGCAGGGCTTGATTTCCCCAGTGCTGGAAACGTACCCGCATGGTGTACAGAGGAGGAGCCATTAATTCACAATGTTCTCCAACAGGAATGCAGTCCATTGTGCGACGCAAGGAAAACAACACAGGAAAATATTCAGCTCACTCTTTGCAACAATATATATCAGTATGAAAATGTCAGCTCTTATCTGGGGCCCTCATGCTATTATATTTACAAATGAAGAAAAATACAGTTTGTATGCACATTTGAGTATTTTTGACTGCCTTTAACAAAAGATGCAAACGCTGCTTTTGGACTAAAAGCAACCAAAGGATCAGAAATGAAGGATTTTGTCGTACATTGTTATTGTCTGTATCAGGTCAGTGGCAAATTAAGAAGCAGTGATTGTTTTGGATGAGGAAGCAGTGGCTTTCAGGGAGGAAATGCACAGGAGCAGAGGGAGGGGAGGCCTCATTTAACTCAGGGCGTTTTATTTCCTGGCATTGCTAAGCGAAAGCAGAGGCGCAACTCGCAGTGTTTAGTCTGGGTTTCTGACGAAGGTGGCCAGACTTTTAGATGGATTCAGATTCCGACAGCCTCAGTTCTCTTGCGAGCGAATGTGTTCAGCTCTGGGATGACTTAACGCTGTGGCTCAGACGTAATATTTGTACCAAAGGTAAGTAGAACCTTTTTTTCTGTTCAGCTGATGGATAAGCTCATTATGAAGAGTAATTGTTTTAGAAATTTCTGCAGAGATTTGATGTTGCAGATCAAAGCTTTGCTCACGACTATGAACGCCTTTCATAAAAGATGTTGTAGACTATTTCCTGTTGTTACTTTCAGACAATGTTGAGTAGACAATGTTACTTAAGGTGCAGTCTAACTCCCAACGGAAGACATTGTACTTTGGAAGTGGCAGATTTAGATTATAGTGCACTTAAATGGATGGTATTCATCACTAAATTGATTTAGTGGCTCTATCACTATGTTTCTCACTATGTAAGAGGCCTTTTATCATTATTGCATGAGACAGTGGTACTGTAACCAGTAACAATTAATTAATTGGTACCACCCTCAGTGGAGGATGTAATTAATTAATTATGTAATTACTAATGCTGGACCATTTGCTTGTTTTTCCATCAAGGGTTTGCAACACAACTGCTAATTGCCGTCTTTATCGCAAGAGGCGATTTTCAGCAAGATGAAATTAATAAAGATAAAAAATATATATTCTTTTTCACTTAGAAGATTAATTTCACGAAACCTGTTAGTGACATGGACCATAATCAAAGAAAAAAATGGCTGAAACGTTGCTGCTGCTGCTGCTTTCTTCTCAGATATACATGCATCCAAAGTTATTCATGAAAAGGGCTTGTCCTGAAGAGGTGGAAAGCTCCCCTAAAGGTTGAATAAACAGAATTTAGATCAACAAAATCAATAACAGGCAGAAGGACTGCCTCAAATGAAAGAAAAAACAAGTTACAAACAGTTAGAATATACATTTTAGACGTAATAAAAAAATAAGAACGATGCTGAATGTGTGAGTTTGAAACAGGGGTTCTGTCACCATTACTCCAACATAAAGAAAGGACTCCATGACCGGGTTTGCTATTCGTGACAATTTTCATGCTTTTTTGTGTTTTTCTTGTTTGTCGTCTTATTTTTTTTTTGTTTTCTTTGAATTCAGTTCAAGTAAATTCTACTTTATTACTTCATTCCTAAGTATGACTTGAGTAAAGTATCAACTATTGTTAGAGACATGTTACATACGATGTCATGATTCAGTTAAGATGCAGTTTTTTTGCCAAGATGCCCCATTTTTTTCCCCCAACCTGACTGAAATCTTTGTCACTGCTTTTACAGCATTCAGAATTGATTCCTGCATTCAGACTAAAGCCCAGCTTAGAGCTCGTATCCTTGGAGCGGGAGTTCAGAGTGTTTAGTCTCGTTCTGGAGCCATTCCAGGTCTTCTTCAGGCTCGAGTCACACAGAGACCCCCAAAATAAGAACCAACTTGAGGCAGCACATCATAGAACATCTGGCACTTTGCATGAGGGGGATGCTTTGTTGAGATCTGCCAGATTATCTCTGATTGAACGCGTCAACGAGTCGTTTGCGGAGCCAAGTCGTATTTGTTTTTGACTTCAGTGCAGAGAACACGAATAGCACGCCCAACCTTGCAGTTCCCTTCTCATGTCGTGCGACACATTGACAGAATGGCTTCAAAAGTGGAGCGCAGCGCCCACCCCGCCCTGAGTGAAAGCAGCTTCACAGGATTGAATAGATTTATGAAAGAGTTCATTTAAAAGTGCCCATTAGACCGGCTACGTCCAACAGTTTTATACTTCATCAAATGAGTCACCATCTCTTGATAATGATACTTCAGCCATTCTCAGATTTACTGGACGGAGCCTTTACTGATTGGGCTTCGTGTTTTTGCAGTCGCCTCCCAGCTCAGGAAAAACACAATGATGAGATTTTCTAACTTTCTAATGTTCTGGCTCCTCCTTCTACTGGCTGATTTAAGCATTTACCATTTTCAGTCTTTATCCTCGATCATGTTGTAACATTTTCGTCTTTTTCTTTAAGCTTTGAAATATTCAGAGAATTTTTCTTTTCTTTTCGAATCACTATTATTTTATTTCTATTTTTTGCCCAGTTGGATTTTTACAGCAGCATTAAGGCAGTTTTAATGAGTTATTTGCTCGTCAGCCTGTTGGGGTTTAAACCGATCACATTTAAAATTGACCACCTCTTCAAAGTTCAACCATTTAATGTTGGTAAGAAGAGAAAATGAAACTACAGCAAGTGTAGTTTTATGGGATTGTTTTGCTGCATCTTCTCTTTCTGCCTGTTTTGATAGAAATCAGGCTTTCTGTCTCTGCCAGTCACACCTCTTTATCTGGACGTTAGTTTCTGACACTGATGGATCCTCTTAGATAAGCGCGTCTGTCTTTGCTGATACGTGTTTTACATTCACGTTTCATGTCTGTTGTCTTGATTTTTACTCATGCTGGTTTATAGCTGACACCTGTTTTTCCTGCCCACAATAAACGTGATGCCTTTGTTATTGAGTGCTGGTATTTTACAGGTTACATCATTAAACAGTCAGACACATCTTTACAGTGTCTTGTTTTAGAATCACGAGCAAGTGGAAAGTTGAACGAGCGATTCGAGGATCTGAATTGTGTGTTTAACTGGAAAATGTGAGGAACAATGTGTTGGTCTGGTCTCTGGCCAGCTTTGTGACTCTTATGACTGGAATGAACTTGAGTGAACTTTGTAGATTCATTTTGATAGTCATCATTTTAACCAATTATTCTGCAGTTTCAGCTTCTGAAGTGTGAGAGTTAGTGGACTGACTCGTTAAAGAAAATGGTGTGCGCCTTAATGAAAGGAGAAATTATTTGATTAAGTTGCAGCTTTAGAGTTCAGTCAGCTGGGAATGACTTTAGAACCTCAGTGTTATATTTTAGCATGCAGTTTTCCTGTTTTAAAGGACTAGAAATAACCAGAGAGTATTTGCTGGAATGCTACGTGCATGTGGTGTTTTTCTGATCTGCGATAAAGCAGATGTAAGTTATTATTTACACTCTGCAAACTGATACCGGAGTCTTATTTATGATTTTGCATGCAGATTGCTTTCCTTCTTTTGAATTTATTGAATCCTCTTTTCTGTGTGTATTTTCATGCAGGAACAAGCCCACAAGACAGCCCCAGAAATTTCTCTCCCAGTGCCTCTGCTCATTTCTCCTTTGCACGAAGGTAACCTAACCCCAGATACATGATTATAGAAGTAAACCACTCTCACTTGTAGCCATTCAGTCAATAAAAGTATTAGGTTTTTCTCTGCCAGCAGGTGTGCAAATATATAGTTTGTCTACTTATACTGTCAAAAGTGGCATCAATAACACATTTATTTGTATTTTTATTATAATCCACAGTCACTGCCACAGAGCAGACAGGTAATTTTAAGTTAGGATTTTCCATTTGCCCTCAAATCACCCCACATTTGTCCAAAGTATTCTGTAAAGTTCACACCTTCCTCCATTAGTTTGTCTCCCTCTGACTCTGAAGTCTTCTTATACTTAATTTAGACATTTCATTTCATTTCCCTCCTTTTTATCCAATTTCTGTTTAAAGTGACTAATAGGATTCATTATGAAAAATACCAAAGCCGGTATTCATCTACAGTCATGTGATCATTTAGGTTTTTGAAGTTTTCTCACATGCTTTGAGTGCAAACATGGGGGAGTGTCTTCATGTAGATGAGCTTGGTGCAATAACTTCTTGTATTTGTTCAAAGATGACTCCTCCTCACTCAGTGGCAGTTTAAAAAGCTGCTATTTTAGTTGTTGGGTCCCTGATGTGTTTGTCATTGCAGGACGGATGGTCGCCGCTGGTCTTTGGCCTCTCTTCCGTCCTCTGGATATGGAACCAACACACCCAGCTCCACAGTCTCTGTAAGCATCGCACGCTCACTGTGCCCGACAAGAAATTAAATCCATCAGCCTCATCAGTTTAAGTGTCTGTTGTGATATAGTTTAAAACAAAACATCTTTAATCTAAATAATAAAACTTTAAAAGTCAATGCGGTTGTACTGAATTCATAATATAAAATGCTTTGCTTTCTGCGAAAAAAAACCAACAAATTAAATCCCTTTTATTGTTGACATATAATGAAGTTGGAAGTATGATAATACCTCTTAGGATTTTTAGATTATAGTCTTAAACTGTAATTGTATTAAAAACATTCATTATCAAATTTGTAATATTTGAATATGAAGTAGTTGTGGGTTAAAAACTGCAAGTTATCACAGAGAACAAATGACGAGGCAAAGTAAAAGTGGCTTTAACACGTAGTTCAATTTATGTCATGGTACCTGTGTTAACTCGTGTTTTTACATGTAACTAACTATGTCTGAGAGGACTTTTAACAAGGACGCAGTTCTGCTAACAAACACATTTCTCTCCGTTTCTGTGTCTACTTCCGCCGTCTGCATCTGTCTATAATCATTTATAGGAAGTGGGTCTCAGCTTGCACATACTAACAATACATGTACACACTTATACACGGAATATACGAGAGGAATTACAGAGCGGCAGGGGGACGGAAAATGACCCATACTCGTTTCTTTTGTGTGGTCTTTGGTCCCAGTGCATTTCCTGCCATTCACGCCATCTTCAGGAAGCGTGTTCTTCTTTTCCCTGGTGGAAGGTTTTTGTTTTGTGTAAATTTATTAGAGTTGTAGCACGATTTAATGAGTTACCATGACTCATCTGTACACATGATTGTTTAGGTTGATTTTCTTACTCATTTCCTTGCAGTTGCTTAGGGTTTGATACTCTCATACAAGTTTGAATTCAAAAACTGGAGCCAGCAGCTGCTTTGCTTAGCATAAAGACTGCCTGAGTCCACCGGAATGACAAACGTCAGTTTTACTCTCCAGTCAGCAAAGTAGAATATTAACATTTTGCGTTATTCAGCAGAAATTCATGTATATTTTTGAAGTGGTTGATTATCCAGTCAAAAAAAATGTCGATGTGGGACGTAATGTCATTGAAACATGGTACTCAGTGTTGCATTCAAAGGCAGGGGGCAGAAGTCGGAGTCTAATTGTACAAATTGCTGAAAAAGAGCAAATGCACTTTAATGGATGGTGAAAATACAACCAAATTACCTCCATTTAAAAAAAAAAAGATCCCCAAAGCTTAAGATGACTGAGGTGAACATAAACCAAAGATAAACAGCGTGTCTTTATTTTCATAAAGACGATCAAACACAGCCGCTCTGTATTTACCGCACATTCTTTTAAAGCCACGCAGAGAAAAACCTCATCTACTTTTTTTTTTCTTTTCATGTTGAATGTATATTTGTTTCATTTCCAGTCATCCTGTTCATCACAGGAGAAGCTGCACCAGCTGCCCTTCCAGCCTACACCTGATGAACTGCACTTCCTCTCCAAGCACTTCTGCACCGAGAGCATCTCCGGGGATGAATGCCGCAGGGCGGCGGCCATGCGACCCCGCTCACGCAGTCTCAGGTACCGAATCCCTCTGATGTTTCACAGACATCTACAGCGTTGTTGCTTTTTTGTCACCGATTCCTGTCTGATATATATTTTTCAGCCCTGGAAGATCTCCATCTTGTTACGACCATGAGATTATTATGATGAATCACGTCTACAAGGAGCGGTTTCCTAAGGTAAGGCTTACAGTAACTTACCTGCAACCGAGTCTGACCACTGACAGTCGTGCGTTTTACCCAGCTTGCTCTCCCCCATGTCACTGCAGGCCACAGCTCAGATGGAGGAAAAAATTCAGGAGATCATCCGCAGCAACTCTCCAGAGAGCGTCCTCCCTTTGGCAGATGGTGTGCTCGGGTTTGCCCACCACCAGATAATTGAACTTGCCCGAGACTGTCTGGAAAAGAGTCGGCTAGGACTCATCACCTCCAGCTACTTCTGCGAATTCACTGACAAGCTGGAGAGGCTTGTTCTAGAGGTGAAGGCATCTTTGAAAGTGAAAGAAATGTTTGTTTTTTTCCATGAAATTTTAGAAGTTCACAGCTCGAAGATCCATTTTGACTGAATTACATTTACAGAAGTTATAATGTGAAGAGTCTTTAGTGAGAATGTCCTCTATGAGTTCACAATTATGATGGGTTTGTCCAACCACCTGCATTATAACCTTTGTTGCTCCATTTAAAAAGAAACCCATTTCGCAAACTGTGACTGCTCTGGCTGATTTAATTAGCTGGAAATTAATTACTGACACATTTCTACTTGGAAATTTGAATAAGTTTGAAGGTAAATTTTGTGTTTTATTTATGTTGTACAAATTAAGCACTTGCATAACATGAGAAACACCTTTGGGGCAGCGGAACTTTACGTTTTCATTAAAGTTTTTATCAGTTTTTGATGTTCTGAATGTTAGATTTTCCAACCTGTGATCTTAGTGTAAAGTTAATATATGAAAGAAATGAAGAGCTTGTTCCTCCTTTGTATTATTCCTGCCTTTTATCAGTATGACGGCATGTAAGACGACTGAGAGTATCTTGTGTCTGCTCTGTTTGTTTGTTGTGCAGTCCACAGAGAGATCAGAAAGTGAGGAGGTGAACTTCATCAGAGAGCTGGTGAAGAGGATCCTCATAGTGATAGCACGACCCGCTCGTCTGCTGGAATGTCTGGTACGTTTCATCACTAAACATCATCTAAAATATGTCTTTGATTTGGAACTAAAATTCATCCCATCTAATCTGTTACTCAGAACACTCTTTAGATTTACTTTTTTTTTACCCCATATGAATAATTCATTAAGACCGTTTTAATTACTGACATAACTGTCACGCCACAGCTCAAACAAATGGGGAAAAATCACTGTGTTCCACACTGAGCATTTGCTCAAGACTGTTCATGTTTATAATTTGTGTTTGTTTAGGACGTGTTTGTGTTGCCACATGTAATTTCAGGCACATTTAATCTTAATTCAGATCATCCTTGAGTCACTAAATTAGACTGGCAACTCAGCAGCTCCCTTTAGCGTCACGTAGCATTTATAGTGAGTTTCAGTTAATCACAGTTTTACTGTAACCGCTCTGTAAGCTTTACCTACAAATAGTGGAGCAGTTAGAAGTCAGATATTTCCATCTAGAGAAAATTGAATCCAAACAAGAGATTGAATATCAAAGTTAGATTTACCAGACTTCAAGCAAATTGCACGAAAATGTTACTTCGGTTAAGATTAAGAGGGAAATCTTTTTTTTTATTTTTTTTTATGTGCTTTAAAGAGAAAATAGATCAAATTTGATTATAAAAGACATTTATAACTGGTAGTGGTGCCTTCTATTCAACACTAAGTTATTGAGTTAGTTCAAGCAAAATTGGATTTTTAAAATGGATGCTAGCATGTTAGCCTGACTAAAATCAAACAAAATCAGATTACAGTAGCCCAGAAGGCACAAACCAAACAGTGTCTCTCGACTGAGCCTTTTGTGTTTTTTGTAACCATTGTCCTTTGGGAGTTCTTTGGAACATCTAGTCACTACTGTACATCCTACGCGTTGGACCTTAAATAAATCCCTGTGTAATCTATGTGTAACATTTTGTGGAATCTATTAAAAGACATGCAATATAGTACATATATTATATTTCTTTTAAAGTCAAAGCACCTGAAAATGTGAATTGTAGTTTTATCACCTCAGAGTGAGTCCTGTATATTCACAGACCGTACAGGTCCTCTTTTACAGAGCCAGTCATGTTGCAGCATCATTTTTCAAAAAAATTCTCTCTGGAGAGAGCCTTCAACGTTTTTAAAGCCAGTATAGTTTTTCCTAAAGTATGGGGTGGATGAGAAAAGCAGTCTGCAAAGAAAGCCCAGGGGGCATACAGTAAATATCTATTTTCCCCTATTATTGCATCAAATTTGAAAAGGTTTCAGCATCTCCCTTCTGAGATACGGTAAATGCAGCATAACAGTGGTAATTTAGTCTTTATGTGTATAAACAGTACTTTAAGGGGTCGTTTTTACACTGTACATTCCAGTGTATACTAAAATGTGTTGCCACTTTCAGGAGTTTGACCCAGAAGAATTTTACCACCTTCTGGAAGCTGCCGAAGGACACGCTAAAGAGGGCCAGGGCATCAAAACGGACATCCCCCGTTACATCATCAGCCAGCTGGGACTCACTCGAGATCCTCTTGAAGGTACAGGAAACACTCAGTTTATCATCATTATTGTCAGTGCTAATATGACACACACACACACACACACAAAATAAAACCTGGTTAGAATGAATTGGGGTACAGTGATTGATAAATATGGGGAAAAGTTAAATGTGTGCAGTCATTTTTCATCGTTTACAGCCTTCCCTCAGAAGGCTTTATAATAAAAGCTAAAAAAAGAAAAAAAAGAAATGCATGATGGGTTTGTAAAGGAATGAAAGAAGCGAGTTGTGGAGAACAACAAAAATAAAGAGTTACTCTTGACAAACATCCTGCACCGAGCAGTCCATCCTTCTAATGACCCTCTGTCTCTGCAGAATTGGTAACCGACAACATTCATTATGACAAATTAGAAAGGAATGGCTTCCCCACGGACCATTTACAGATCCACACAGGCTGGCTCGTCAGCCAATCTCTCAACACATTTCCCCCGAGTGTCTCTTGTGTTTCGTTTGCCAGCGCCTTGCGTGACTGAAGCAAACCTCCGAGGAGGGACAGATGTTAAATAGCAGTGGAAATGTGTTTCCAAGCCCTCTGTGGATGAGACAAACACCCCCTTTGTGAGAGTGCACACATGGACATTAACATTGTTGCACACAGACAGACAAAATATAAAAGATGCAAGGTGGTTTCTAATCAGCTCTTGTTCTGGAGTGGTGATTTTCAAAACGAGTGTTAGGCATGTGTTTGTGTTGCCAAATTTGATTTCCACCCCATTTACCCTCAAGTCACATTATGTCAGAGTCAGCACCTCAAAGCCCATCGGCGAATAAAGTCTTAAGTATGCCGTTTTCATCGTTAAAAGGTTATTTTATGATGCCTCTGTTTGAATAACTACATTGGAGACATGTTTGTTGTCTTCATTTGAATATCAATGTTTCTAATAAACTAACAAAAAAATCTTTTTTTGCCTGTTTTTATGTTTTTTTTCTGTGTAGAAATTGCTCAACTGACCAGCTGTGACAGTGGGATCGCCGAAACCCCAGAAACGGATGACTCTGTAAGAGCTCAAAAAGGGATTATTCTATTGTATTGCATTTAGTCCATATGGACCGCTGGCAAAGCGGTGAAGTAAAGATTTTATCTTGTTGATTTGTTTTGGTGTTTGTCTCTCTTACTGTCCTCAGTCTCAGAGCCTCGGCACAGTCTTGCGGTCCCGAAGGAAACCCTGTGAATTGGACTTTGAGATGACAAAACTCATCAGCAATGGTGCCTATGGGTGAGGTTCCTTCTTTTTTTTTCTTCCCCAAAGAAAAAAAAGAATCTTTTTAATGATCAACTTAAACTTGGAAAAGGTTGAGCTGATTTAAGCGCGGGCGTAATTTCCCTGCTGCTAACTGGTAAACCGTCTATTCCACAGAGCTGTTTATCTGGTTCGCCACAAGGAGACTAAACAGCGGTTTGCAATGAAAAAGATCAACAAGCAGAATCTTATTCTGAGGAATCAGATACAACAGGCCTTTGTGGAGAGGGACATCCTCACCTTTGCTGAGAACCCTTTTGTTGTGTCCATGTACTGCTCCTTTGAGACACGCCGGCACCTGTGCATGGTTATGGAGTATGTTGAAGGTCAGTCGGTGTCTGTTTGAGTGCCATGTGATGCAGCTCAAAGCAATCTCCTCTAAACAATGCCCTCTTTTTTTTTTTCTTCTTAAGCATACTTGTAACACCCCTCTATTGATCTTTGCAGGGGGAGACTGTGCCACCCTTTTAAAGAATATGGGTCCTCTGCCTGTGGATATGGCCAGGATGTATTTTGCAGAGACCGTACTGGCTCTGGAGTATCTGCACAATTACGGCATCGTCCACAGGGATCTCAAACCTGACAAGTGAGACCTCATACATTTTACCTCAACGTTCTCAGATGTTGGTAGAAGAAAAAGCAACTGAATTTTAACATTGCTCTTATTTTCTTCCATCCATCTGAATGCCATGTTAACTGTACTTTAAAGGTAAAATATACAGTATTTTAAACCTCAGTAAAGCAATAAGCAGCGTTTTTTCTTTTTAAAAAGTGTGTACATGTTGGTATGTGTGAGTGACTGCTGTTCAATTCAGACCAGGTTTCCAGATTTTCCTCCACTGAATAAATCCCATTCCTCAGGTAAAAAGTCTCCCACAAAGGCAGGAAAAAGTCCATGTAGCTCTGGAGCTCCATTAAGCTCTGCCAGTCAGATTTCACTTTTGCTTTTGGCTCGGTTTGTTTTGGACTGGGACTGCTGCACCCAGAAGTTTTAGGAAAGCAATCTTAATAAAAATCCATGTGAATATTTTCATCTTTAGCTGAGCTTCAATGAATTCAGAATATCTATTTCTATTTTTTTGCGTTACATGATTCTGACCCTATTTGTTATTTATTTTTTAGAACATTGACTCATACTGTGCAGGAACTGTCAGAGGACAAGTTTTTCCACAACAGCAATACAATATCAAAGACATCTCTGCAAAGATGTGTCATATCAAGCGGCCTTCATCAAATCAATACTTTACAGCAAAATGAAAAAATAAAATCACTAAAAACAGAGTTTTTCTTTTCAGTTTTTCATTTCCGTGTGAAGCTCACAGAGTGCCTCCTATATTACGGCCAAATCCTGTTTGCTCATATTAAAGAAAGCAATCCATGAGTTCTTCCTCTGCGTATGCTCGGAGTGTCATGAAACTCAACCTGGTAGCTTTAGCTTTATTTAGCTAACAAGCAAGTTATGATTGTAACTAGAGGAACAGTTTTCATTCTTTCAAGGGCAATAATTATGTACCAGTACATCACAAATGGAAAGTACTAAAGTGGAAATTTTGGTACCTGAAAAGTTGAACGTAATGTGGGATAATTATTATGTGATGCATATCTATAGATTCTAAGAATGCGTAATGATGCCTGTAGTTGTGTTGGAAACTGGGAGCCTTTAAACTCAGGAAGGAAATTTTAACAAGTCTTGACAAACCAGAAGTTTTCAGGCTTTTTGCCAAGCAAATTAAATGTGCTTCCGTGTTTTTATGGTGCAGTTATAATGAACAAGTATACAAATACAAAAAAACGATAAAAATTTCAAATTAAAAAGACATAAGATATGAGAAATGTGATTCTGTAGTGCAAATTCATTCTATCCTGGTTGAGTTTCATCCCTGTTTAGTATCAATTAAGTCTTTTCATTGGCCAAGCAAGTAAAATAACCAAAACCCAAACTCTATCAACGGCAAAATGTCCAATTATCCAGTTATTATCATTATTTTAAAGACCCCCAAGCCAAATATCCCACTACATTAAACATGTAATGCTATTTATTGATCATTTTTACAAATCTAGCACTTCATTTTTCTAATGACGCTGTTAAAACAGGACATGTAACATAGAATCCGTCTGTTGTTTTTCATTTCAGTTAAGTGAATCTTTTCTGTCTTCCTCAGTCTGCTGGTGACCTCAATGGGCCACATTAAGCTCACCGATTTTGGACTTTCCAAAGTCGGGTTGATGAATATGACCACTAACCTGTATGAAGGACACATAGAGAAGGATGCCAGGGAGTTCTCTGACAAGCAGGTAGTGTTGGTCAACTCAAGCTTTTTGCAATATGACAATATGTTTTCCTTATAAAATCAATCATTTTACCGCTGTTTTTGTGCTTGTTGTTCTGTTTAGGTATGTGGAACTCCAGAGTATATTGCCCCAGAGGTGATCCTGAGACAAGGCTATGGGAAGCCGGTGGACTGGTGGGCGATGGGCATCATCCTCTACGAGTTCCTTGTGGGCTGTGTGCCTTTTTTTGGAGACACACCAGAAGAACTGTTCGGACAGGTCATCAGCGGTCAGTGTAACCTCCCTTTCTTTGTGACAATTGAGGACTCTGGATGAAATTTCTCAGAAAGTGTTTTCTGCTAAACGTGATGGTAAACGTCTGCTTGTTGAGATATACACCTGGAAAGTAGAGAAAATCGGGAGGCTGCATCAGAGGGGGCTAGAGGAGGAGTTAAAAGTTAACTGTCAAATCGGACAGTTTCCTGCAACCTTTAGTCTGTACAGGAAGTCACAGAAACACTCACATCCTGCTGGATCTGATTAATACAATGTTATCAGACTCATACATCAGCTTGTACAAAGCAGAGACTTTTTTTTCCTCTTTAGGCAATCTGTGAACGTAATTAATTTTATATGAATTCTCACGTAAACCAGCATTGTATCACTTTGCCTCTCAGGCTATATGAATGCACTTAAAACATGAAAAGCTGACCGGCATGGCATCAGATATGTGCAGATCTTACTAATTCTTCTATAAATAAATTGGTGTATTAGAGCAGACTGGAGCTATGATACTGTATTTTTTTTTTTATGCCGTTTCAGATTTGTAATCTGAATGTGTTCGGCCTGTTTGACTAAACATCACCATCAACACACACCAGTTTCTCTGTAACAAATAAAAATAATGTGCGATTCGTGAAATTTTCACACAAATCCAATAAATAACTTTTTTTTTGTCCAGCTGACAAATAAACTGAACGGAAGTTTCCAAAGTCATCTTTCCTGCGCAGGCATTGCTCATCTCGAACGAACCTCTTGTCACTATGAACATATTTGCATGCTGGTGTTAGAATTTACCTCCAAGGAACCCTGTGGCTGAGTTAGCTGCTCAGAGTTCTTCCCAAGACTGACTGATGTTCACTTTACTGATAAATGAGTAATCCACAACAGATTTCTCTGCTGGTTTGAGCTCTTAAATTAAGCATTTTATTTATGTATGACACGGATGAAAATCCCTTTCTAAAAAATCATCCACTGCCTTTTTTTCCCCCTCTTGGTAGACATTTGCATTAAAATGCATTATATTTGATTTAAAATGTGTTTAAAATTCTACTTGACAGAGAATATTTTCTGCTGCGAGTGCTGATTTGGGCAAAGTTTCACAAGCATCTGGTGCCGTGATGCCGTTGTGCACATCAGGAGAAATTCCCAGGCCTCATTCAGACGTGAATTAACCATTTGCATAGTGACCACATGGATTTCTCAGTTTATTGAAGAGTGAGATTTCCCTGAAGGCCGGTAGAAAAACAGATGGCAGTGAGTGGGTTTAGCTTAACTCAAGACCACGAGTGAAGTTGGACGATTATGATGGTGTTACTTTGCTGCTCTGCAGTCTTGTGGTTAGCGCAGAGAGAATCTTCATTTTGAAAACAGGAGGCGTTTTCTTGTCAACGCTGCAGCTCTGTTGAGTTGATGGGTACCAATCTCCATGTGGGACGTTGAAGTGAATGGCATGCCATGACTGATTTGGTTTGCTCTCAATCAAGCCACACCAAGCCTCTGAGAGTGACTGTTAATTAAAGGGGCCTTAACACACTGAATGCATGCCACCGTGGCCTCAGGACGCACATACATATTCATAGCTTTTGCCCAAATTTGATTAAAATGGAGGACAAACGGCGCTCAGAGCTGACAATCAGCACGACACAGACGGCTTATCCATGAAGCCTTTCACTAAGAACCAGGGAACATGTCAGTTGTCTAATTCAGAGGAACACTTAATCATAGAACTAAAATTTGCTTGTGGGGGTACTCTGATAGTTCTTCAGATTAGTATGTTTTCACCAAAAAAAAAAAAAAAAAGATTTGTCAATTATGCTAAATGTTTTTAGCCGCTACTAAAAAATCTCCAGCTGCTTGACTGATGCACAAACTGGATGTGCCATATGGTTTGTTACTTAGAACCATCTGGAGTCCTGAGTGAAACATTTAGGAAAAGGGCAGGCACTTTGAAAGCTGATTGGGTGAAGTCTCCATCTATGATTGACCTTTACAAGTTAACTTAAACACATTAAATAGGCATGACCAACATATTTAGTCGGTGAATAGGAGATGCCAATTTCTGACTGACATCATACAAAAAATCTGTTCATACGCCTGTGACACAAAATGCACATTTGCTAATTCAGTATTCTGGATGTTTCAGCTGCAACATCACAAAACCTGAACATCCAGCTGAATGACTATATCCCACATGTTATGTTTGTGGTGTATTGTGTATATCGTGTATAACGACACACTTTTTAGCTGATTTTTTTTTTTTTTTTTTTTTTTTTTTTTGGGGGGGGGGGGGGGGGTGCACCACATTTACACCTGGCATTAGCATAGAAGATGAATGCTTTATTAAGTCCTAAAGAAAAACGATTATATTGCAGTATAATGAATGAATGATGACTTCTTAAAATAAACCAATATATACGATGACAAAAACAGTACTTTTAAAAATAAGTGAGTCGAGATGAAGATTGTAAGGCTATCACTGTAGGTGGGAATTACCTTTTAGTACTGTTCCTTTTTGCAGCAGAGGTGAAGAAGCCTCTGACTGAACACACTTGGCACAATTGGCTCCAAGAGCTCCAGAGCAGTCCCAGAACAGAGCTAGACTTTTTTTTTTTATCAGTTTGTTCAGTTTTGGCTACATGACGACAGCAAAGATAATTGAACTCTCGTGCCCCATGGATGTGGCATAACAGTGTGAATGCAAATTCATCCCGGGGAACACTGAAGGACCACTTACTCGCTGCACATACCGTATTTCTGATACTCCAAACTGGTGTTTTGATGCAACGCAGCAGAACATAACGTGCAGCTTTGTAGGGAAGGAGGATGCGTTGTTGCATGTCCTTACAAGGCACACACAGTTTATGGATGTGTCGGTGGCAGTGGTTTCCAGTGTTTCGAGGCTTTTCTTCACATTTGTTCACAGATACTGGTCCAGAATGAAAACTACAAATTGATCAAATTATTTAGCGCCAAGTGCAAAAACGCACACGTGAAGCTCTGAGACGAGATTCATGTTAAGTTAATTGGTGATTCCTAATTGGCAGGGAAGGCCATGCAGCCTGGTTGTCTCTCTCTCTGTCCTAGCCTCTCACCCAATGTCACCTTGAATTGGCTCCAGGCCCACTCTGACCCATTACTGGATAAAGCGGGTGTAGCTAATGGATAGATGGATGGAAATTACAAGCGTGACTACATGATACATTTTCCACCCTAAGCCATCAGTCTGCCACCTCTATTAATCGTAGAGTCATGGCCTGACAAACGTTTGCAGTTAATTAAGCAGCTATGACCACATAGTAATAGCATGCGATATTCAAACTTCAACAAGACCTCTTCAAAACTATCCATAGCCTCAATAAAACTCAAGGCACTATCCAGGTTTCTAGAAGTAACTCTTTGAGGGCTAATCAACTTTAAGGTTGCAGTTTATGAAGGTGAAGACTCCAAAACAAGTGTTTAATAGTGACTTTCTCAAACTCCTAAACTTTCTACACGCATTATAGCTTTTATTTTCCATTCAAAGCCTGATGTTTTCTTCAAAAAGGAGAAAAACTATTCAAAACTCATCTGCTTCTTCCGTAACTTTTAAACTGATTGTATGCGTTGTTTGTTTCCAGATGAGATCAACTGGCCTGAAGGAGAGGACGCTCCTCCTCTTGATTCTCAGGAGCTCATCACCTTGCTTCTGAGACAGAATCCTCTGGAAAGGATGGGCGCAGGTGAGAACAAAGAGAAAGTGGAACAGCCAATGAACCTGTGAGAGCCACAGAGGCACAGCAGGCCACCATAAATTCTCTTGTGCCATCTCGGCAGCGTTCATTATTCCAAGTCACTGGGGAAGAAATTGAGGTCATCCCACAGCAGAGCAGTTTATCCTGTGGCCTACTGACCTCTTCCCTTTGATCAATTGCAATTATTTCCTTGCTAGTCCATGAATCTAATTCCATGCATGATCAGGCAGTATCAGAGTGTAAATTTGCAGACTGTAAAAGTGACCATGACCTGACACAAAGGCGGGTCAGGTCGATGCACGCAGCCTGCTCAGTCAAGGGACAACTGGGCGTCCTTGTTCATCCTCACTCCCATTCACAAGCGTCTCCCGCTATTTCACAAAAGGTCACCGGCAGGAAACTGTACTGCATAATTTATGGTCATTTCTATCGGTTTGGCCTTCAGCCACAAGGGAAAAGGGAAACACGGCATAAACGTTTCTTCACCTCCTGTGTTCAACTCAACCATTCAGTGTCCAGTGATTTGTGCATCTGTTTTCCCCACATTTGTTCTGAATGTTGTTTTTTTTATTTTTTTTTTTCCTCCCTTCGTTCCACCTGCAGGGGGAGCTGCTGAGGTGAAGCAGCACCAGTTTTTCCACAGTCTGGACTGGAACGGTCTGCTAAGACAGAAGGCTGAGTTTATTCCTCAGCTGGAATCTGAAGACGATACAAGCTACTTCGACAGTGAGTAAAAAGCACAGGTTCACAAATGAAAGCTTTAGATCAATTATTGTCTTCCTTATTTTAAATTTCTGTCTCTTAAAGGTGCATTTTGCAAGATTATTTAAAGAAAACTTCTCTATGAAATCCAAAAGGACGTTGCTGAAATTTTTATTGTTGTTACCATACACGCTAGCTGGAATGAGGATATGAAAGCATGACTTAGTGTTGCATCCAGTCTGCCCTCAGTTCAACATGAGAAGAAAAGGAAGTTTCGCTGTCCAGAGATCAAACTTTCTGTCATGACTCCAACTTTTGTCAATCATTTTGAAGGACAGGAAGTCAATAAATAACACTATAAAAAAACAATGACGACTAAAGCTGTTGACAAGCTGCCATTGGAGAGAAGAAAGATGAGCACTGTGTGTATTGTAGCACCGAACCACAATCGTACTTGTGCTTTCTCGCACACTGCTTTAACAACCCCTCCCCCTGCCTGCACCATCAGGCGATGCAGAGAGTGGGGGGGCTGGTCCACAACTGCAGAAAGCATAGTCTGCGTAATCTCTCCATCAGATCATCATACAGGTCTGTTGTTGGAGGATTTCCATCCAACCGCAGTGTCTGGTGCTGTCTCCAACACTGACCTAAATATCCTTAAGGTCATTTATAAATATCCTTTAGGTCACTTATAAAACTCAAACATGACTATAAGTGGCTTCACCATCTCAGGATTGTTTAACAAAACATCCAGATATCATCTTAAAAATCCTGAAAAATTCCAAGATTTGCTTAGCTTGTGGAAGATCAGTCGGAAGGTCTGTGGGTCGACTCCTGGCTTTCCTGAGCCACATGTTGAAGCATCCTTGGGCAAGACACTGAATCCCACGTTGCTTACCGACGTGTCCATCTGTGTATGAATGTGTGTGATAGGGGAAAACAAAAAAAAAAAAAAGCCCCCTGTGTAGCCCATAAAACTGTATAGACTAATATGGGCGGTAATACAGCGCTCTCAGTGGTCAGCAAGACTAGAAAAGTGCTATACAAATACAGTCCATCTACCATTTACATTGTGAACAGGTAACTCGTAATAGCTCAGTAGACGTCACCTTTCATCGTGCAGAATTGTCAAAATGCAAAAATAATTGTCTCCTAAGCAAAAATAACTAAAGCACAGGGCATTGAAAATGTTTTAACTATAAAAACACGTTGAACTTTCCATCATGTTTCTTTAACAATGGAACTGTTATCTTCCTATCAGTTAAAAACAGGAGGACATACAGGTGGTACATCTTTTAAAATTTCCATAAAACTCTTAAAATCCTCAGTTTAGCTGAGGCATCTTTTTTGAGCAGCTTCCCTTATTATGAAATAAAATATGCCGCGCCTGGTTTAGACATGTGGAGAGACTGCTAAAAGTCTGTAAATAAACAGACAGTTACAAAGTGTTTGTAATTTCTCTCCTATGATAACTACAGCAGCACTTTTAAGAGCTTATCCCCAGCCAAAAATCAATCCTTGTTTTCTCTACCTCTCCAACTAGCTGCTCGAAACTCAGCTTGGTAGTTTTTTGCAGAGTTTTGCTGACAGCACAGAAAGCTGCACTGATTACGTTCCTTCAGTTTGGCCTTCAACTTGGCAGAAGGACTGACCCGTAATCACCGAATGCAATGAAAAACAACTGAAACATAAATCTCCCTTCCTTCCCAGCTCGCTCTGAGAGATATCATCACCTGGAGACCGAGGAAGAGGACACAAACGATGAAGACTTCAATGTGGAGCTACGACAGTTTTCCTCTTGCTCTCACCGTTTTTCTAAGGTGATTCCTTAATCTCAGACCTCAAATTGTTCTGGTTTCAGACTAGCACAAAGATGTTGTTGATGTAAATGAGCTGATGCCCTCATCTCTTCTGATCACTCTCTCGTGGGAAAGGACGATTGGGCGCTTTGCTGTTTCATATGGAAATGTGTCCAGAAAATAGAGTTCACCCCCACCCTATTATATTAAACGCCGATTTCGGCTTTGCATACATTTTCCGCTTGAACATCAGATCTGTTTTGTTTTTGTTTTTTTTGGTAGTAATGTGTGATACAATACACAGCACAATCATACAAGCTGGGAGTCATTGTTGTGCTGCATTGCAGTATACTCCCCACTCACATGAGAACAAAACATTACAGTGAGTCTCAAAAAGCAGCTGGGTGTCTCAGTGGATGTGTTGAGCCACACTAAATCTTTTCCTCAGCTTCACAGAATCCTCATGCTTGTAAGACATAATGAGACCCGTACAGTACAAACGGCTTCATGCGGCTGCCAGGATGTAATCTCTGCAGAGCATGGCACAATGGTTGCTGCATTCTGTTTAAAAAAATCTATGCAGAAACCAGAGTTTTGCATCTGTCGCCTGCATTAAGCCAATCATTGTTGGTGTGTCGTTGTCAGGTTTACAGCAGCCTGGATTTGTCTCGTGGACACCTGGAAGAGAAGGGAGAGACGGAGGAGAAGAAGAGTGAGAGCCCACTGACTGTGGACTCTCTCAGCTGGACGCCAGACTTTCCTGAAATGTACAAACACCTACGACCTCTGAAGCATAGATGAAATATGAATGAATTCAGACATGATTTGGCTCTTACATAATTTGCTCATCTAATGAGAATTTGCTGTCTCTTTGATCCAGGCCTTCGCTGTCCCACTCAACAGACACAGACAGCATGAATCAGAGCTCTCGTCCAAGTCTGCTGCCAAAGTTTGCCATATCAGCTGAGAGCGAAGGGGACGACACCTCGGGCCTCGGCGACCCCAGCAAGGCCTCCTTCTCTATCGGAGAGCTGCCACAGGATGAGCCCGACGCCACCACTCCTGGAAGCACCCACAGCGGAGCCACGCTCTCCGGTACGAATGACAGCATCAGGAATTACATCGTACACAGACACATGATACACGTGCTTGGCTAAAGTTTCAAAGAATTAATGCGATGATGAAACTGAGGCATACGAATTCAGAAATACCAACAGACACTTTCTTTTACGAGTCAACATTTTTAATAGCTGTCATTTTATTTGTTCTGGAATAATTTTGGGAAATAAGTTGGCTTTCTGATGGAAATGGTAATTGTTTTCATTATTTCCCTGATAAATGTGAACAGCTATGAACATGAATATTTAATTTAAATGAAGAATAATGCTCTAACTTATCATAAAGAGAGGTAAATGCTGCTGGTCTTCTGAAGACAAAAAGCCCTTGTGGCTGTTTGTTGGGCTCGAACTCTGGTTTTGGTTTTGTTTGTTTTGGTTCAGTGTTGCATTCAGTTTACCTCAGAAATAGGATGTTGAATGTCCAGACAACATATTTCTGTTTATATACTGTTTGATGGACTAAATTGGGGGGAAAAATGAAAGTACCAGTATGTAGAGGGTAGTAACAACTGATGAAAACATAATTATGTGATATTGCTTTCTGCCAATAGATCACTCTGAATGTTACACACTCGAACTTTAACTAAAGAGCTAAAAATACATTAGAATATTTTATACATCATAGAATAATTTGCGTTTTTCTGTGTTTTCCCTTCTTGGGAAATTACAGAAAGTCTGACTACTTGTGACGCTGATCAAAAAATCCTAAATTCCAAATTTCCAGTTGCAATGAAATGTGACATGAGAGCTGCTGCTCCAGTGAGACACCCAGTGGTTTTCTAAGGTTGTGAACTGCACCTTTAAATGCATGATACAGTTAAAACTTTTGACCTATTAGAAGTTCAAGGTTTGTAAGTTAGAAATGATAAACTCTGAGCACCTTTTTAAATATTTAAGTTTTTTAAAGTGCACAGTGAATATGTGAACTTTAGAGGTGGTATTTATTTATTTTTTGTTTTAGCCAAAGCCAGGTTAGCCATTACTACTAATTTCCAGTTTTTAGCAAAGCCAAAAAGTTGTTACATGAGCTGTTCAACTCAGCTGGAAAGCAGATAAGCTTTCCTTTTACAAAGAGGCAAACTAAATCTATACCTCTGAAGTTTCTTCATTTGTCTACCACATTGCTTCTCCTGCAGTAACTCCTATGTTACTCACTCTGAGCTGATCTTGTGTAATAATTAGGAAGTTTCTCAGAACATCTGGACCAGCTGACACCCAGAGGTGTGGAGAGCCCTGATGGCACCAGTCATGCCTCCACAGATCAGGGACCTCAGACCAGCTCACTGCGACCAGACAGTGCTGCAGAGAAGACCAGAGTTGTGCCAAAAGTCCCAAAGTCGGTTTCAACTGGAAACCTTTCTCTCATGATCCCTGGGGGTAAGTCAAAGAAACCACAGACATACAGAACAAGAACATATACTGATGTTGATTTAAAAAAAGATCTTCTCCTTTTAGGTGTGTTGGAGAGATAATGCGTTAAGATTTAAGATAATAGTGGTGCGATGAGAGCTCACTGTGGCTCCGTGAAAAATTGGCCTAGCGTGGCACCTGCCGTGAGCTTCATTTTAAAGCATGGCTGGGAGCAAATAGCCAAGCCCAAGCAACTAACAAGCACAATACTCTGCCAGGGCTGCAGCCAGAGGTCTTCACTGCTGGGAGAGAAAATCCCATTAGCTTCATCTCACTTCAGTACTGACTTCAGGGCCAGTTGAAATCTGATTGATTTTTATAATAATAAAATCTGCTCAGGTGGTGATTGTCTCTTATTTTTACAGATATCTCTGGGGTGTCTCCGCTGGCCAGCCCTCTTTCTCCTTACTCCCTCTCCTCAGACCCATCCTCAAGAGATTCCTCACCGAGCAGAGACTTTTTAAACTGTACCACCAACCTGCGGCAGCCTGTGATCATCCACAGCTCTGGAAAGAAGTTTGGCTTCACGCTGAGGGCAATCCGGGTGTACGCTTGTTACAGTGACGTCTACACCGTCTATCACATGGTCTGGGTAAGGACTATTTCAGCATGTATGAGTCACTTTGTCTGTTGGGATGCCTCACAATGAATGTCTAACATTTTGATCAAACCGCCTGGTTCAAGCTGTTTCAACTTTCCCCTCCAGCAGATCATATTTATGAGAGGACATTGTAACATTGTATTGTTAGAGGGAAATGAATGTCGTCCGATGGTGCTTCTTCTGCAATCAAAAGCCAAAGTCCCGACAGATATGCTCTAATTGAAACACAAAGCGCTCTGAATCATTATTAATAAATGTTTTAAAAATGAACAAATAAGTCTACAACTCAAGATTGAGGGCTGGGGAGGTGTGCTGACTTCTTCTGTTTCGAGGACATTCTTTTTATTGAGATTTTTATAGTCAAAGGTATCTTCCATAAGAATTGATCTTTACAGTCTATAAAGTTCATGGTATGAATAAGTCTTAAATGATGATGACAAGGTTCAAGACAATTTGATATTGATGTTACAGCTCAGAAAACATCTTTAATTATGCAATGCATTTTTAAGACAAGTGTCAGTAAAGATGAAATAATAGTAAGAATTCCTCCATCATATTAGTTGTCTCTGTGCCCTGACAGTTAGAGAGAAATCAGCTTTCTCTGGCTCCCCTTAGTGTTTCTAATTGGATTTGCAAGAAGCAAAGCTGCCCGAATGAAATCAACCAATCGGAACCAGGAAGAATCTTTAATATGCTCTAAATGGCTAAAGGGAAAGAACCAGCCAGTGGACCATGGCATCCTCCGGAAAAAGAAAATCCCACATTTTGTTAACGAATCTTCACAACCTCTCAGCAGAGGATGTTGTCTGCTATTAAAATCTTGGAAAAGAAAAAAGATCCTGAGATGCTCTTCTAACTTAATTGCCTGGCAGAAGATCCAAAAATCAGAAATTAAAGTTAACTATATGTTATCTTCTAACCTCCAAACCAAAACATGTTTCTCACAACATGTTCAAGGCAGGACTTCTGCATCTTTTCTGTATCACCGTCCTGTTTTCAAGGCTCACAGGCAGAAATGGTTGAAATTGATTAATTTCTTAGCTGATGATGAAGGAAAGTCCCCAACATGAGATTTTATTGTGTTAATTTGGAGGCATATCTGCTGATTCAGCAATGCCAGCTTTTTATTTGGAAGCACACAGTGACACAGCATGAAGCTGCCAGTGTTTAGACTGTATGAATTCCCAGAGTGGAAGCTTAAAATGTACTTTTTAGCACGAATATAGCATAACTGCTTTTTGGAAAGGGGCTATTCTCAAACAGTGAAATCATATATATGATAGTTGTTGCAAACATACAACTGTACTCTTTTATATATTTAATGAATGCATTCAATTTAACCCCAGAATGCATCCCAATGATCCGTCATGTTTACTAAATGAATATAGTTCGTTATAATGTTGCACCATGTCACATGTTTCAGTCTCGATTACTATAAACTAGAGATGCACCGATCCGATATTTGGATCAGATATCGGTATCGAGATCAAAGAAAATTCGAGATCGGGTATCGTTGACAATCCATATCGGACGATTTTTTTTTTCTTTCTTTCTCCCCCCCCTTGTCCTGTCAAGCATTTGCATTCAGGGCCTTCTGTCCCCTCTAGTGGTGAAAAAACTTAAGTTGGGATGACCTCTGATTTATTTATTTATTTATTTATTTATTTTTTAAAGTTTTTACCAAGCTAGAGAAGCTATTGTTTTGTTCAGATGCTTTTGTAATGGATGTTTAATTCCCATTTGCACTTAACTTTATAAAGAGTTGATTGCTATTTATTTGAAAGTCCACCAACTAAGCTAGTGAAGCTGTTGTTTTTTTTCTCAATTTCAGCTCCTTTATTATTTAATATTTCGTTTTACATTGGATTTTGAATCCCTAATTGCACTGACTGAACCAGTTACCCTTGTTATATTTTTATGGGTAAGATTGTTTTATTGGTTCACAATTATTGAATAAATAAGTAATTCAGTACATTTATTTCTGTTTATTTGTTTTTAAAAAAAAATAGGAAAGAAATGTTTAAGTCAAGTCTGATGTTGCCTTGCACAAAAGAATGATCCCAGTCTTTTCCACACAATGAAACTTACCGTTTGTTACCATAATTCCGTGCTGTTTTTCTGTATCGGTATCGGATCGGAGGTGCCGATACTAAACCTCAGAAATCGGTTATTGGAGGTGAAAAAAGCGGATCGGTGCATCCCTACTATAAACCATTGTGGACATGTAAGAAAGGTTTGCCCATCACTGCTCTAACCAGCAACAATCACTCTGTCGTTGTTGCTTTTTAAACAACATGTCCTCGTCATTTTTTGTCCGTGATCATTATCTTATGAAAATCACATCGGATGCAAAATTACATCAGCAAAAATGTTCCATGAATATACAAACATGTAAATGTTGTTAAGCATCCGTATCGCAGGCTGTTGGTTTACAACAACAACAAAAAATAGGATATCAACATATTCAACAAAATATTATATATTATAATATTAATTATAATAATATTTCTGTGTTTTTGTTGACAAAAACAATCAAATTACATGTATGAAAGCGGTCTAAAACTTTTCAAAGTTCATAAATAAGGGATGATGATGAAAGTCTGTTGTGTTTGTTACTCAGAGTGTGGAAGATGGCGGGCCTGCTTACAAAGCAGGACTCAAAGCTGGAGACCTCATCACTCACGTGAACGGAGAACCGGTTCATGGTCTTGTCCACACTGAAGTGGTGGAGCTCTTGCTAAAGGTAATTCATTTCTCTTTTTTTTTTTTTTTTTCAAAATATTCTGCAGCTCTGTGTCACGGTGATACTCTTTGTGGTGTTTCGGCAATTTTGTAATTTGTCGTAAACCAGTTGAACTCTCTGAGTTGAAAACCAAGTGCCACTGAAATAAAATAAGCGAAAAAAGGTCCAGTTGGGATGCATTTAGTGGAGCCGGACTGTTTGTGGAGGAAAATATGTATTCAAAATTCAATCATGACTCTTAGAGGCAAAATAAACATTCTCTACCACCATCAACTTAGAAGTTTTTTTGATTAAAAGCAAAAGTAAAACTAATGTAAAACAGTTTGAACTGAAATACTGACAAAGATCACCAAATTAAGAAAAAACTGCACATGTGGTCTCACTTTGATTTTGACCTTTTTTAAAGATTTATTCAAACATTACCTATGACCCACAGTGTAGGCTTGTGAATTATTATGGATATTTAAGTGGAGGTTTTGCACAAGTTTCTTGTTTACCTTAAATCTGCATTTGCCGATACACATGTTTTTCTTTTTCTTTTCAGAGTGGTAGCAAAGTCGCCATCTCTACAACACCCTTTGAAAACACTTCTATAAAAACTGGTCCAGCCCGGAGGAACAGCTACAGGAGCAAGATGGTGCGATGTGGCAAAAAGCCCAAGAAGGAAAAGACACCAGAAAGGTACAAATATAAGCCACATAATCAAATGTTGTGTCATTTATTTTAACTGGACTTTGTACCCACATTGTTAAAGTTCAGTAAAACTAGGCTGATCAAACATAAAACGATATATCGAGACACCAAGAAATCATACAAAAGATCAGTCAGCACCTGGATGTAACCAAAGACATATGAAAAATCTCATTACTTACACAACCATGCCAGAAAACCCTTCCTGTGGTTGTGGAAAAGATGTTAAACTCAAAGTCAAATTAATTTGTATAGCACATTTCATGTACAAACAATTCAAAGTGCTTTACATAAAATAAAAGCATTGTAGCGGGGAGTGGAAGAAGCATTCAAAATACATAAAAGAATATAAAAAGAAAGAAATAAAATGATTAAAAACAAGCAACAGTCTTGATAAGTTAAAAGATATCGTGCAGATTTCATGCATAGACGCATGAGAAAAGAAATGTCTTTAACCTGGATTTAAAAATGTCTCCATTTGGTGAAAGTTTAATCTCCACTGGCAGTGTGTTCCACTTGTTTGAGTGATGGAAGCAGCAGGGTTAGAGGAGTGGTGGATGAACTGCTACACCCACCTGTGAGAGCAGTGTTGATCTGGGGTTGCTTCAGTTGGTCAGGTGTCTCTCTCTTTAGATTTTTATTTTTTTTCTTCCCTGACGGCACAGGCATTGCCCAGGATGACAATGTCAGGGGGCTCATCGGGCTCACTTTGTGAAAAAGTGGTTCAGGGAGCAAGAAACATCCAACTGAGACTCTTTGGGATGTTTTTAACAAGACTTTGCACAGTAGTTTGACTTCACCATCATCAATAGAAGTCGGACAAAAATCAATGCAATGCAATGATGATTTTACATGACTGATAGTTCATTTTAATTGATTTTAATCGTTAATTAATTTAAATTGACTTTGCATATGGACTCAAATCGAAATTCGATTGTAAATACACTGTACTTGTAAAGAGTTTTTCTAGTCTAGCTGACCACTCAAAATGCTCTAAACCAATTAGCAATTTATTAAGAAGAATTCCTGTCATTATTTGTCAACTTGTCAGCAAAGAGGTGAGTGAAGAGTCTAAATTCCTGTTTGCAGCCTTTGCCAGGTCTGCTGTTTGGCCTCTAGGGGGCAGATAAATGCCACTGAAGGAGAATTTGAATGTGTGATAATGCTGTGGGAACAGTGGGTTGAGAATGTGTAATAACGTACGGATTTATTTTGCATAAACAGGGAATTTCATACTCATTTTTTTGTCACTTGTGTCTCTTGGTTTTGCAGGCGGCGCTCTCTTTTCAGACGTTTTGCCATGCAGCCTTCTCCTCTGCTTCACACGAGCCGCAGTTTCTCCTCCCTCAACCACTCTCTGTCATCTGGTGAGAGTCTCCCTGGCTCCCCTACTCACAGTCTCTCCCCTCGTTCCCCCACTGCCGCAATCCGCACCGCTCCAGATTTCACCCAGTCAGGTGGAGATTTTATCTCATCGTGATAAAATCTTGAATGCCTTTCAGAAAGTATTTCACATGATGTACCATTCAGCTACCAATACCCGCTGTGTTTTGTGCTTCTGAATTCCAGGTGGCAACTCGTCCCAGAGCAGCTCTCCCAGCTCCAGCGCACCAAACTCTCCTGCAGGCTCAGGCCACGTTCGTCCCAGCACCCTGCACGGCCTCGGCCCCAAGCTGCCGGGTCAGAGGCTTCGACAGGGGCGCCGCAAGTCTGCCGGCAGCATTCCCCTCTCTCCTTTGGCCCGCACACCATCACCGACCCCTCAGCCAACATCTCCTCAGCGCTCGCCCTCTCCTCTTCTCAGTGGACATTCTGTAGCACTTTCTAAGACGACCCCAACCTTCCCAGCCAAAATACATTCCCCACCCACAATCGTGCGCCATATTGTCTGCCCTAAAAATGCCGAGCCTCCCCGTTCGCCCCTCCTTAAGCGTGTCCAGTCAGAGGAGAAGCTGTCCTCGTCCTACACGGGAGAGAAGAAGCACTTGTGTCCCAGAAAACAGAGCTTGGAGGTGACCCAAGAGGAGGAGCAGGATGAGGAGCTGCGGACTGGGGAGCGGGGTTACGCTGTCCGGCAGAGTGTGGACGAAACCGCCTGTGAGTCGGTGGCAATCACTCGCGTGCGACCTGTTGAGCAGGGCTGCTTAAAGAGGCCCATGAGCCGCAAGATGGGCCGGCAGGAGTCTGTGGAGGAGCTCGACAAAGAAAAACTGAAATCCAAGATGGTGGCAAAGAGACAGGACTGGTCAGAGAGGAGAGAGTCTCTGCAGAAGCAAGATGCCTTGCATGAATCTGACTCTCTGCCACTGCATGGTGACGAGAGGGATGAAGGGTTTCTTTTCCGAAGCCAAAACAAATCCCAGAGCAGCACAGAGTCTGGCCCTCTGGATGCTAAAGCTGTAAGCGCAACCCTTAAAGATGTTCTGTACAAAAAACTGTCCACGCGTGTCTCTGAGGGTGCCGCTGAACCTTCTGGTGGCAGCTGTGAGAGTGAAGGGGCCCCTCGATCATCTCAATGCTCCATTCACCCTGAGTGGCAGCACTGCCGACCAGGTAAAGACAATATGAAGCCAGACAGGCTGGACTTCAAGGCTCCCAACATTGAGTTTACCAGGAAGAGGCTGTCATTTGAAGAGCGAGATGACTGCATGTGTCGGTTGTCGTCTGGCATCCACGAGAACCTCCACTTTGGCTCCATGAGGTCTAAGAGCCTCCAGCTGGACACAGCCATGACCCACGACCACATGAAGGCAAGCGTTCACTCGAGCCCCGAAGGCCTGGCCCCCAAGCTCTTCTCAGGGAGAGGAGAGAGCGCTGTGGAAAAACTCCACCTCATCTCCTCTGCAGAGTCTCCTCTAAGAAAGACATCGTCTGACTATAAGCTTGAGGGTCGCAACGTCTCATCTCTGAAACCTCTTGAGGGGACCCTGGATATTGGCTTGCTTTCAGGACCCAGAGTTTCCAAAACAGAAAATTGTTTGCCGAAAGTGACAGACAACACGAGCAACCCTGTTTATGTGAGTCCTCCAACTTGGCTCCAGAGCCCAACTGAGAGACAGATAACCATCCCCCAGCTGAAGACCTCAGAAAAAGTAAAAAGCCCTCTGATATGTTCGCCAAGCCCTGAAGCTGTTGCTTCTTTAAATAGCATCGTTGCCTCCAAAGAGCAGTCAAATAATGCGGCCGCAGAAATAAAAATCACTGCAAGTTGTGAGAAAGCCCAGGACAGAGCTGGAAAATCATTAAAGGCTTCAACCAGCGCTGTCAAACAGGAGAGCCGGGCTGGTGCAAAGGCCTCCTCCTCATTGGCTCATGAGCACAGAGGCCCGCGGCACAGCTCCCACTTCTCCTCCTGTGGAAAAACACCTTCCATACGGGAAGTGAGTAACGAAGATCAGGAGGATGAAGTGGAGCAGCAGGAAGTCACGCCACACACTGCATCACAAAGTACTGACAGCTCCAAAACAGAGGAGCCTTTGACTGCAGCAAAGCTGGAAGTCGACATTAAAACTCCTACACGAGTGGACACTCCAGCTCCAGCTCCAGCTCCAGCTCCAGCTCCAGCTGCAGCTGCCAGTGAGCTATTACCTGGCCCACTGAGGCAGAGTACAAACTCTGAGTACAAACTTGGTCAGCTTCGGAACTGTGGGAAAAGCTTAGGTGCAGCACAAAACTCAATCACAGCCTCTGTTTCAAAGTCGACGGTACAGAACGTCTCTGCTTCTGCACACGCTCCAGAGAATGTGCTTTCTAAACAAACTCTTCAAAACATCTGTTCCTCAAATACTCAGCCGCAAGTTTCTGTCACATTGTCAGCATGTGGTTCTGAATGTGAAAATAAATCCAGCGGTTTAAAATCAGAAGACAGCTGTGGAACATCTGCCGGTGGGGATGCTGTGCGATCCAACAGGTCAGCTGTGAAAGAGGCTGGAGGAACAGGCAGCAACAAGGCCGAAATCAGACCCATTAAGCTGGAACAGAAGAAAGAAGTTGGTCCAGTAAAGACGGGCGCCTCATTGAGTATTTCAACAAAGGACAAACTGAATGTGAACAAAAAGGATAACACTGTGGGCGCTGGTGCAGCAGACCTATCTCAGCAGACAGACGTTCCCATTTCACCAAAGAACACAGGCAGTGTGAAGGATTTAAAGCAGCTGCCAAGAAACCTTCCAGCTGAAAAAGCACAACGTAAATCTTCTGATTCAGAATTTAAGAAAGAAGACACTGTAGTTAGAGCAAAAGAAAGCACTGTGGTCCCCTGCACAAAACTGAAAGGTTCGGCTTCGGCAACTACAAATGAAAATATTTCAAGTCCCAAAAGTAAGTCCAAGCCTGACCTACAACCTGCACCACCCACATCTGTGAAGGAGGCAAAAGCACTTGAAGTGAAAACTAACAGCACCGCTCCTCCTGTCCCAGCAGTTCAATGCAATGCAAACTCGAAGCACAGAGACTTGCCTCAAGAATCTGTGACCGTAACGTCAAACTCACAAGCAGCCCGTGATGCTAAACTGAAAGACGCCCCATCGATGTCCACCAGAAGTGACATGAAAAAGGAAGAATCTGTGCAGCAGAGGCACTCACCCGCTCGTGGTGACGCAAAGCAAAGAGAGACTCAGCCCAAAAGTCCTGTAGTAGTAAAAGATAACACGGACTCAAAGTCTAAATCTCTGTCCTCCCCGAAGCCTGCTGCAGCACCAGTTAGCAAACAAAGTGTTGATGCCAAACCGAAAGACCACTCACCCAAAAACCAAGATCGTGACTCAAAACCAAAAGATGTCATCTCACCTCTCGCTGCACCTCCGCTTCAGCAGCTCAGGAAGGAGCAGCCGCCAGATGTTTCTCCACCGCCGGCGCTGTCGAAACCTGCAGTGAAAAAAGAAACGCACTCACAGAACAGTGGAGCCACCTCAGGCAAGGTCCCCAGCTGCGAGCCTGCGGACAAGACATCAAAAGAGGGCCCCACGTCCGAAGCCCTCAAACCGGACAGCCACAAGGCCCCAGATACCCGAATCACCACCCCCGACAAGCAGGCGCCCTCCAGCCGGAAGGAGCAGGCCGACAAGAAGAAAAGAGACGCGGTTCAGGAGGTCACATCTGCACAGAAAAACTCTAAAAGAGACTCGTCCCGGGCCTCTCCCTCTGCGTTCAGAGACTCTTCAGACAAAGACAGTAGCAGGTGTAAGCAGCAGAAGGAGTCACCCCGTAGTTCCAGTAACAAAAAGTGAAAGCAGTAGCTAACAGAATCACTTCAGAGAATCCAGATGTAACAAAATGTTAGACAGGATTTATTCAAGCGTCATCATGCCTTCTTTGTTTTTGGTTTGTTTGAGGACCGGGCAAGCTGTTACATGCTGGTGTGTGTGTGTGTGTGTGTGGGGGGGGGGGGGAGGGGGGGGCGGGGGGGCGGGGGCATGTGTGCAGTCGTTTGCTGATCATTTCTGAAGTCATTGTTTCACCCTCAAGTCAAGTGAATGTTTGAAAGTTTGTGTTCATCATTGAATGCTTTGTGCAATCAGTATGTCGGGGCAGTGGGAGGAGCCTTCCGGAGGCGGCGATGTGCTGAAGAATCGGTGCCATAAAAGATTTTTGAATTGCACTCTTACTTCTAAGCTCGGATGACCTGATGTCGGGGTCTTTTAATGCAGTAGGCCACACCATTTTACGCAGCAGTTTAGCAGCTGTTGGGATTGTTTCCACTCGGTATGAGCCGGTTGTTTTGCGTTGGGTTTTTGTGCAGTGGTACACAGAGGGAATGCACCAGGACTTAAATGACAGAATCGTGTTCCGGTTCTCAGAATCATAAATTAGTGAAGGGGCCTTAGATTGATGGGAAATAAAACTCCTTGCTGTTCTTAGCAAGATTGTGGTGTTTGTTCACATTCCTCTGACATCTGTACATATATTTTTGATTTTTATGCAATATGGTGTAAATATAAGATTGTAAAACAGGGAAATATGGGCTTACATGATTGTCGTTTGTATTATATGTAAAGATTTTGCAGTGTCATGTTTGTATGCTCAATATTAGTATGTAATGCTTGATAACTGTGTGGTCTAAAGTGAGCTACTGCGTTGTTTCTCATCGAAGGTATCCTCCTCTTTGTGTTTCTAACATGTTTTCACATGTTCCAAAATTGACTTGAAGAGAGAGGAGAGGGAACGAGAAGCTAAGTGGGCTGTTTTTAAAAATGTAGCATTAAAAGAAAAAGAAAAAAAACTGAGGGCTTTCAAGCGTTTCCCAAGAATGTCTTTGTTGTTGATGACGTGTTTGCTGGCTCACTGCAGTTTAAAGAATGAAAAGTATTGTTTGATGATTGGAACAAACCAGCACTTCTGGCTTTGTCTGCCACCGATTGCTGCAGTCGACTTGTAAAATCTGTGGGTAACATCCAACTGGTACAAGCTGAATCCTGCGATCTAAAAGGGGTCGCGTTCTCGTACACAGACTGCTTGAATGTCAGGGTGTCTGTGCTGTTGCAGTTACGCGTCGGTGTGTCAGGCGGCCGGCTCGAAGCTTCACCTAGGCAAAGATTTAACGAAGGAGTCCTGAGTGTTTGCATTGCATATTTCCTCCATCGCATAAATGTAATATTGGTGTGCAAATACTTGGAACTAGACCTGTAGGCTGTCATGTATCCTCATTCACTTTCAGCTATTTACACACACATTTCTTTACTATAGATACCTTTAAATTGCAAATCCTTAATGACATCCAGAGAGCAGCCTAGAACTCTAGAGTTAGCAGTAATTGCTCTGTTAAGCAGGCTTTATAAAAACAGTAATGTAATCTATTACATATATGAAAACAATTCAGTTGATGCAGCATATATCTAAGCGTTCCACGCACTGTATCTAAGGATTAATTGACAGCAGAGATTCTAATATTAAACGAATCTGATGTTTACCTGCATTAGATATTGTAAATGTATTGTGAGAAAACAAGTGCACCTTAATATTCGCTGATATTCAGTCTGGAGGCTGAGCAATGAGGAAATTTGGAGTTAAAAGTAGATCCAACATTCATTTTCACCTATTAAAGCCCCCCTCAACATCTTTTTCCCTGTAATGAAAGACATTTAAATCCTCAAAGCACATTCAATGTTTGTTTACAAAGCATCATGGATGTATATTTTGTATATTGTTAATTTGCCAAATCTATGTTCTGTGTCTCAGATGATGTTGCTTATAGCCGTGTGTGACTTTGCTCCCTTGCCACCAGGGTATTTGTTTGTGCAGTAATCGGTGTGTCTTTTCATACGTCGGGTTCCTCTTTGTCTGCTTGTCTTTTCCTTTTCTTTCTTCCTTCCTCTGTGCAAAACTAGTATTAGATGAACTCTGTCACAATGGTTTGTCTTTTAGAATATGTGCAATAAAAGTGTTTGAGTTTTGTATTTTGCTCAAGGAAAGCTCTATGGATGTCATAGATGTTGTATATTAACAGATATTTATACTTCTAATGTTGCGTAATACTGAAAATAAAATGGAATTCTGAATTATTCCTTTTGTGGGGTTTTTTAGTCACATATAGTTACATATAGAAATATAATTATTTTATTACTATTATTATAATCCATAAAACCATTATGGCCTAATCCAGCTTCCTCTCGTTGACCCTGCCCATCACTTCTGCAGAGGTAAGATGCCCCTTTTCTTTTAGAGATCAATAAGTAAAAGTTATCCAGCTGAGTAGGGGGCTATTTGAATGGCTAGATGATACTACTCCTTGATCTCCAAAACTAACGGGGAACTTACTGTATCCTTAAGATTAACCATAGGAGATGGATCCAAGGGTGGCATTGGAACTGGGTTATAAATGTGTAAAGCTTCAGAAAATGACTTCTACGGACTTCTGACTTCAACCAACCACTTTAATCCATGCTGCTAAAGGGATTTTAAACCTCTGGTTTAGTGTATAAAATGTTAAAGCTATAGAAGCCTCCTTAATGCGGTTTGTTTTTGTTAATATCACCTTAGCAGCTAATATCACATTAAGAAACCCCCAATCCTAAACAATGTAAAATAAGAATGTTGATTGACACGAATACAACATTTTTGAACACTTAACTGTTTATATGCCGTGCTCTTTGGGTCAAAAGGTAAATAATAGCATTAATATTAAGAATTTTCATATTGATTTGTACTCTTTAATCATGATAAAATGTTCAGAAAACAATCAAATACTGAAGAATTTGTATCCTACTCTGGATAGCATTTTTTTAATGTAAAAAAATAAATATCTTCTTTGGAGTAAATCCAATAATTTGTTGCCGTTGCACCCAACCTTCAATGTTTATGTCTTGAATCGTACATAAACTTGTAGGTACAGCTGTAACCGTAACATGTAGCTCAGTACTTACACCAAGTAAAGCACCTGAATACACACACCACTACTGTGCATTTTTTTTTTTTTTTTTTTTAAAAGAGGTCTCCCATTAAACCATGATGTGTAATGTAATACCAACAGGTGGCAGTGTCTCTCTACTGCTGCTGTTTAAGCCGGTCTTCTGCTCTGCAACGTGCACTCTGTAGAGCTACAGAGAAATAATGAAGTGCAAGTACAGAAACCCTCTGAAGATTAGATTGTCTCTGATAACACAGCATGTTCCCACCTGCTTGTTTTACTGAGATCTCAACTCTTAAAAGTCGTCCAAAGGACTATGATCGTCATTCCTTCTGTATATCAAAGTCAAATTCTGGATATGATCTGTAGGAACATGAATATTTCAAGCATCTTCAGATTGATCAGACGAGGAAGCCTCAGAGATACGCGGCACATTATGCTCCTCTATCTGACTCCGAAACAAACCCCAGATGAAGTTCAGTGTATTTTCAAACAAGATTAAGGGCAGGATCAGTGTCCACAGACTGACAATTTAGCATAAATATTACATTGAAAAAATAATCCAAGAAAAAAAGTGACTGCTGGGAGGCAGGAAGTGCTGCAGCAGCTCCCACTGAGATCATTATAGTGACTAATTTGTGAACAATAATTGATTGCATGCTTCATATTAAAGTCACTTCCAGCAGGGAACAATTTCCTCTCATTAAGTGCTTTCTCACTAATATTTTAATCAGAGCTGCAGTAATGCTAAATTAGCTATGTTCCTCTCATCTTTGTCTATTAAAAATATTAATTTGCCCATGAATGTGTTTCCTGCTTCTAAACACAGTGGGAAATGGCTGTTTATTTGTGTGCTGATAAAGCAAGTCATTAATGTGATGTGAGCAAGTAAAACGTAATCGCAGTGTGAACCATCCTCCACACTTTTTCCCATTGGTGCCATCTTTCATTGCCATCTCTCTACATAGCTGGTGTAATTCAAGGTCTCATGTGGAAGTTTTCTTACTCTTTTTCATCAGTCTAACACCTGTGCTATTAAGTACTGAAAGCAAGTTATTCAGTGGATAGAGGGTTTAATGAAATGTCGTCATTTTACATCTGGCCCAGAGAGTAAAAGCTGGCTGGCTGTTTATCTATTAAAGGCTGATCAATACCAATGATGTGACTCAGCAATGTGCTTTGTTATCAATACTCAGTGCAGAGTTAAAAGATATGGAGGGAGGGAAGGGGAAACTCATATGTGCAAACAGATGTATTCATTATGAAGAGCAAGCAAGTAAAAAAACAAGATTCATAGTCTTCATCAATACGAGTGAAATGTTTCCTCGGGTGCAATGGGTCTTTGAGCTTAAATGTTTGAACTCTTGAGATTCAAAATCTCCTTTGCTAGAGTGTCCTGACAAAAACTGCATCAGTCCTATGAGCAGTTATCGCACAGCAGTACTCACATATTGTATACATGCACTCATCGGCCACTTTATTAGGTACGCCTTGCTACTAAAAGGTTGGACCCCCTTTTTGGCATTAGAACTGAGTTAATTCCTCGTGGCATACTTTCAATAAGGTGTTGGAAACATTCCTCAGAGATTTTGGTCCATATTGATGTGATAGCATCACACAGTTGCTGCAGATTTGTCGGCTGCACATCTATGATGCCAATCTCCCATTCCACCAAATCCCAAAGGTGCTCTTGGATTGAGATCTGGTGACTGTGGAGGCCATCGGAGTACAGTGAACTCATTGTCATGTTCAAGAAACCATTTTGAGATGAGCTTTGTGACATGGTGTATTATCCTGCTGGAAGTAGCCATCAGAAGATGGGTACGCTGTGGTGATTAAGGGATATATATATATATGGATATGTACGCAAGGGCGGTCAAAAATGATTAATTATTTGTAAATATATATACACACACACACTATATGCGCACATAGAAGAACGTACGCACGTTAATCTTGCATAAAGCATAAAAAGCTGATTTTGCGTCAAAAGGGGGAATTTCCGCATTAGCGGTTATTTAAATGCGTTCCGTTACGCCACTAATTTGACTGCAACCGAAGGTCGCAGCTGAAATCGAGACTCGTCAGACTAGGCAACATTTTTCCAATCTCCTGTCGTCCAGTTTTGCTGAGCCTCGGTCTCAGTTTCCTGTCTTTGGCTGACAGGAGCTGCACCCGGTGTGGTCTTCTGCTGCTGGAGCCCATCTTCTTCAAGCTTCCACGTGTTGTGCGTTCAGAGATGGTATTCTGCATTCCTTGGTTGTAACGAGTGCTTATTTGAGTTACTGTTGCCTTCATATCATCTCTAACCAGTCTGCCCATTCCCCTCTGACCTCTCACATCAACGAGGTATTTTCGTCCACACAGCTGCCTTCACTGGATATTTTCTCTTTTTTGGACCATTCTCTGTAAACCCTGAAGATGGTTGTGAGTGAAAATTCCAGTAGATCAGCAGTTTCTGAAATACGGCCCGTCTGGCACCAACAACCATGTCACGTTCAAAGTCACTTAAATCCCAATTCTTCCCCATTCTGATGCTCGGTTTGAATTTCAGCAAGTTGTCTTGACCACCTCTACATGCCTAAATGCATTGAGTTGCGGCCATGCGATTGGCTGATTAGCTATTTATGTTAGCAATTAAACAAGTGTACCTAATAAAGTGGCCGGTGAGTGTACATACAGTATAATGAACCCACGCACAAGAGTCTTGTCTGATTTATGGTCGTCTACGGAGAGCGACGGAGACCCTCCCGGAGACGCTCTCCGTCGCTTGCGTGCGTCGGACAAAATTCCTATCTATCAGTCGAGGCGACGGAGACTCGCGGAGACCGCAAGGGTTGTGATTGGTCGGCTAACAACATCATTTCTGGAATCACTTTTCCGGATAGTTAGTTCCTTCCTCTCACAACAACTCCGCCATTTTTGAAAGAGTTTACCGTGTGCCAGTTTAACATTTGATCAAAATGATTTGCATTTCAATATCAATTGGCTCCAACTCCAACAACAGTCTTTCTCTCTCGGTCGCCATCGTTCACTGTGAGGAGTGGAACGGAGCCAGAAGGTAAACAATCAATCAACAACTTTCACGATAGACGTCGCGAGATTGAGTCGTCTAATGTAGCGACGCCGACTGATCGGGAGGTGAATTGCCTTCGAAATCTTTAGTGACCACTGAGTTGGCTTGACGGATAGCGACGGAAAAGCATACAGAGGCCTTTAGTTGGAGAAATTAAATGAAAACAATAGTCACCCGTTTTCCTCTGAAGTCCTAGATTAAGATCTGGTACCGCCAATTACATCAGATGTTTTAAATGGTTCAATTAAGTCCACCTGTGTGCGTCCCACATACTACATGAGTTATTAACCTGTTATTAAATGCCACAGAGTCTTCAATGCCACTAAGCGTTAGCAGAACAGTGAGGACAAAGAAGGTCTCCAAACGGGTCAGAAACCAAGTTTGAGAGACGCTCAGATTAGGCATAGCCTACGTTATAAAATGATATCAAATATTCCAAAAATCCCTCAGAGCATCACTGAAATGGTCATTTAGAAAATGGAATGACAGGAACTCCAACAAACCACTAAAATGTCTGGACTAGGCCAATGGTGACCCCGACGGAGCTGCAGCGACTGGACCAATTTACGCCGTACACTCCACACAGCCTGGTTTCATAGAAGATGAAAGCCACTGCTTAAGAAGAGAAAACGAGACACCATGTTTCAAGTTCACCCAAAGATAAGCAAAGGAAAGACGTAGCGCTCATCAGATTAGACTAAAATGGAGGTTTTTGGCGATCAAGGAAAATGCCTCGTGTGCTGCAGTCTCACAGCATCCAAGTTTTTTCATCAGCAGAGCGTGGGAAATCTGTTGGAGTTGAAGGAAAGATGGATGATGCTAAATACAGGCAAATTCTTGAGGAAAACCAGTTTAAGACTGTCAGACAAATGAAACTGGGACAGAGACTCACCTTTCAGCAGGACTATGACCTTAGGCATACTGCTAACATAACACCCAAGAAGTTTGAAGTGTTAAATCGTGATTGAGAATCTGGGGTGTGCAGTTTTTTTCCGCAGTTTTGTGGGGGGGAATATTTTTCTGTCTGGTTTTATTTTTCATTGGTCTCACAGTTTCAAATAGTTTGCACCTTCAAAGTTAACACGTTGGGCTGATAAAATGATTAAAAACTCCCCAAAAAACAACTTTACTTCAAGATTGTAAAGCAACAGAATAGGAAAAATGACAATTTTCACCCGTATTGCAGCCCGTTAACTTTCATTGAACCTTAGCGCAGTACTTTATGAATACTACATTGGTGCCATGCACAGCTTTGCAGATACACTTTGGGGGCAGTGTCAAAAATATGAGAAACAACCAAATGCAGGCCACTCTTCTTCGTGTGCTGTTGTCGCTCTTGTTGCTGTAGAGACTGAAGTCATAGTGGACAAAGACCTTCCTTGTAGTGGAGTAAAACCAAGTGTCAAAAATAACAGATGGGTCTCAGAACATTATGGTCACTGTTGCATTCGCAGTAACAAGCATTTCTTACAAACATTAATTGTTGCACTGTTGAACTCTGCTGTGTTCGTTCCCTTCTCTTATCAATTCAACCATTGTACCCACTAACACTGGACCTACATATAGCGTCGTTGCCCAAACTTTTTTGATAGTGGTGGCACATTTTAGAACAACATGTCTCTGAAACCTCTGTGCTTGTTAAGTTTCTGTAATTCATTCATTTATACATAGGTACAACCACACAAATGGACAGTAATGTTAGGCCTTGAATGGATTTTAGGCTCAAGGGCATTGGCTGAAATAAAGCTGATAAAAGGCTAAACTGTTTCTTGGAAAGAGCTTATGGTTTCAAAATGGATTTTTAGCCAAAGAGTTCTCCACACAAACTCTTTGCTGTACCTGCATGCGACCAAAGTTCATTCAAATCTGATGGGTCAATATTACTCGTATTGCTACAGGTGGACAGCAAAAAAAACCTAGAAATCCTCCAGAATTGTAATCTTGTTCCTTGCCTACACATAAGTTCATAAAGATTGAGTTCAAATGTATCCTCTCTGACCCAAACCCTTGTTGTATGTGATGTCCCACCAAGCCCACATCTACAAGCTGTGGAATGCCCACTCATGATAACTAAATCTGACTAGTCATGACATTGAAGACAAAGAAAAACAGTTTCAATAGTTTTAATCGGGTTCAGTAGGTATTTTAGTAGAAATCTTGTTACTAGACAAAATGTTAACACCCTGATGGCATCATTTTAAATGTAGGGCACTTGAAACGAATGACTTTTCACTCTAGTTTTTCATCGAATTGAATTCAGGCTTAAAGTTATGTTTGATTAAGAGACTCTTTTCATGTGTCATTCCACGAAGGTGGAATAACCTACCGAGCGCTACCAGAACAGGGGCGTTCCTATCTGTCTTCAAGAAACTCTTCAGAGAGCATCTCCTACCCTAGCACACACCCTGTACTTCCCTACCCCCTCTGCTGCGCTTTCTCTTTCTGTACTTCCCTCTATGCCTGCACTCTATCTCTACACTGTCATCTCTGACAGAGTCTGACTCCTGGTTTTCCTTCTATGTAGCTTATTGTTAACTTTGATGTTAGCTGCATTGTTGTATCCTCATTTGTAAGTTGCTTTGAATAAAAGCGTCTGCCAGTTGCATAAACATAAACATGAACTTCTTTGAGTGCTATAGCAGCCACAAAATGGACACGCAGAAGTTCTGCAAAATGTCTAATTTTTCAAGATTCATACTGTAAGAACCATGGATGTATGTGCAAAATTGTGCTATTCCCTATACAACCTTACCCGTTTGTGGTTTTAAAGGAAAGAAAAGGAAAGAAGAGGTCACAAAGTATTAACCTCCAAAGTTAAAACGTACTGCAACAACAACAAACTGCAGTACCTCTGAAGGCCGTGTGAGGCCATTGGCATTAAAAGTGATTCAATCCCCAAAGTTATAATGCTGGGTTGGAGTTGGAATCATACCTGTGTTGCCCCTAGATAACAGGTTTAACCAATGGACAGGCAGAGCCTCTCAATGTATGCCACTTCTGAGTGCGAAAAGCCAAAATGCATATCATGGCAGTTCGTCCTTTATACGCAGTCCGAGGGGCCTTTCACACCAAGCCAGCGATCAGCTGTTGGGCACATCTGGAGTGTCGGTGAACATCTCCCTTGTATTTTTGGTGTTTGCACATGGAATCGGTGTCATGTATGCCTGTGAAAGAGCTAACTGATTGGCTGTTCCCCTTACCAACTGATAAAGAAGAGAGAACGGCTTTTTTTGGCGATAACAAAAACCAGAAAGGAGACGCTGGCAGCGTGAGGAGACCTATTAGTAGGCCTGTCCTCAGCTGTGGTTGTTCATGCTGGTTTGGCATACGGCATAAGAGCCCCAAAGAAGATCACTAACAACTACAAATATCTCTGTAATCCGACTGGCACATCATTGTTATATTTAAAGTCAAATACACAAACCAAAGCACAAGACTTCTGGGCACATTAAAAGGGAAAGTCACAAAAGATCAGCCGGCTTCCTCCTATGGGGAGAACCAGATTTCATAATAATATATTCTCTTTTTTTAAATAAGACCTGCTCTATCTCTGACTATCCATTCTGATATACAACAAAAGGCAAAACGAGAATCGTATGAATAAAAGTAGTGAAAACAGTGGTGGGAAGACTGCTTGTTCCTGTACTCATGCAATCTGAGACACATAGATAAATCCACTCTGGCCTGTATTAACTTCGCTGCTGGAATTTGTTTGAGTACATTCTGTGACTTGGGGAGAAGCCAAAACTCCAGCCCTGCTCTCATATCTCATGTTGCAACTAATGGCTTCTGGCCGAGCCTCGAGTCCTAAGCCACTGGGCCATCACGCACGCAGGGAGGAGCAGGCTCATCGTGCAGGGGTAGATTCACTCTCAAGTTAGGAATAATGAAAAGAGCTCAGCTTCTGTTTGAGAAGTTACAACTGTCCTTATGCTTTCTGTTGCACCGGACTCTAACGTGCTTTAGTTATCTTTTTATCATGTTTGATTTCTCACAATAACCCCCCCCCCCCCATTAATTTCCCTTTTTTGACTCTGTTTATTAAAACTTTCTTGCCTTGACTGTGCAACATGCAAGACTGTAGATTTAGCCAAATATATTCCAGCTGAGCTTTGGCTCATTAAGAATATTAGAAGAAATGGAGCAACTGCAAAAACATCCATTATGATTATGCAACAAACCGTCATGTATGATATCTGCCTAACCAGTCTGTCATGTGACTTATATAGTTCTATAACATATTTAACGGTGTTGAAACAGTTCTCTCTGCAGAGTCATATGAATGATGCAATATAGACACAAGGAAAAGTGAGTGTTTGTGAGTGTGGGTGGCGCCTGGTTGAGTGTGGGTGAGTAAACATTGAAGTTACATTATGGAGGTTATGAAGAGGGTGGAGTACCAATTGAAGAACATTATTTTAAGAATTCGTGGAAGTGCTTGTCTCGCAACATTTAGATAAATAAAAAGTTCTGAGTTTGGAACGGATCTGACCTGAAAAATTTCTTTTGAGCAAACGAGGCGTCTCCATGTATAGCTAGGATATTTTTTTTATTATTATTGTAGACTACAATGATTAAAACCTTTATGGCCTGTGTAGTTGGAAAAAAAAAGTGTAAGAGGTGGATGCTTGGCTGGATGACATTACGGTTCCTGTGCCAATGTTAGGTGTAATCAACACTGTGTAGCAAACACTGCAAGCTCAAATTTATTGTAGTTTTTATATAATACTGTGAAGTTTATGTTCATGTGTCACCATGTTATGTTATCACTGACATCAGTTCAGTGAATTAACAGACAGGTGATGTCACTGTTTGGTTTTTGGGTTCTGGCTCAATGTGCAGCAGAGAACAAGCAGCCCTTAAATCCAAAATAGCTGCACATTAATGGTTTGACTGAACATTAAGAATCTCAGGTCACTAATTAGCAATTAATTTGTTATAATATTTTAAAATCAATGCAGCAGAACCATAGATATCATCTTTTTCCATTTCAATTCTTGTAAAAACCTTTATTACCCACAATGCAACGTGAGAGCCAAAACAAAACACTAATACTTTCAGGTGTGTATGTTTTCTTTAATGATGACAAAGAAAAATGCATGTCAACAGTCATGTCTATTGTTTAATGTTATAAAACAAAAAGATTTTTTTGAGATAAAGAATAAAATGTTTTTAATTTCCTTGTTTTCTATTTTTCCTTTTTCCTTTTGGAAAACACTGAAAGCACTTTTAGGGTCAAGCTTTTTGGTTCGGCTTAGGCAACATCATTTCTTGGTTAGGTCGAGCCGTCAGCACTACTTTGGTGAGGTTTAGGAAATGGATACCGTTTTGTTTGAATCCACAACTTCACAACCTTAATCTGACTTATTAAAGATACAGAAATGCTCCTTGACAAACCTCAGGAACCAGATCCTTCGAAATGCAGGGGGTGGACTTGTTTGAACTGGCGACTGAGGACAAAGCTTCTCTGGATATAGCTTTTGTTATATGCCTACATCACATATCTAAACCAGGGAGCAGTGGTACATCAACTCGTTAGGGACCCATTCCAGCTCAGTTTGCGTTATCTTTACAGTTTGAACATAGCTGAAGAACTATTGCCATTGTCTGTGGTGGAGTATTTTTACACTGTTTGAGCAGAGTCTCAGGCCTGCTGTGGAGAAACAGGCCGTGCCACTTGGCATCATTTCATACTGTAGATCAATGCATATTAAATTGGACAAAGAGGTACAAAGTTACATCTGAATAATTCTAAGGCACTATTCAGAGAAAAGTTATCAATATGTAATTTTGTTGAATAGAAATTATATTTTTGAGTTTTGATAAATTCATATAGTAATGCATCCATCCATCCATCCATCCATCATCTTCCGCTTGTCTGGGGATCGGGTCGCGGGGGCAGCAGCTTGAGCAGAGAAACCCAGACGTTCATGTAGTAATGTTAAAATAAAATTAAAATCAAATGTGTTGGTCTCTCGACATGGAGAAATTAATTTAGCCTTTTTCAGCCTCAGAAATACACCCAATGCTGCTTGATGTTTAAGGGCTACTGTAAAAATAACCTTTCTCAAGTGATTAGGAATCATACAGACTCACATTTCTGTCCCTGCTAATAAATATTCATTAGTCCATTGTGCTGTGGTTTGATCTCCATCAACGAATGATGCAAACATCTTTTTTACAGCTAAACCAGCCAAATAGTAACATAGTCTTTGTTTTTGTGTTGTGAGCCTGTACCAGAATAATGCATTTGGAATAACATGAAAGCTGCTAAAATGGTCTGCGCAACTGAGGGGAACTGAATAGAGATGAGACTCGTAAGTTGATAACCATGAGCAACCTCTTCCAGTTTAATTTTTTTTCCCCAATCCAATTATCCACCCTGAGCCTGAAACACTAAACTCTCACAGACTTAGCTGACATGTATAGTGTTTTGATTATGTAAGCTTAGGAGAGCTGGAAATGGTATACAGTGGCTGCTGTACGAATTTTTTTATCTTGTGTCTATTAATCACCACCTGTCTGCAACATTAAGGCTCTACATCATGTGTTTTGGAAAAATACTAAAATTCAGGAAATCCATGAACTTAATCAATCTTAAAGTGACACCAGAGAAGTTTATCAACCCTAAAACTGTGTGCTTTTTTGTTTTGAAGTACGCCAACGCTTGTGATGCACATTGCACAGGTCTGAAACTGTCTGGAGCACTCGGGGGGGCTGAGATTTTGCAATTCACGATTTTGGTCCTAATTAAATAAATAAAAAAAGCCAACTCGAGGCACAGCTGATTGATAATCCCTCTCCTGGCTGCAGAGGGGATGAATGCAAAAGGTCAAACAGAGACCCAAGCTGAGAGTCAGTGGTTAAGAAGAAATTAAAGAGGATGAAGAGGAGGATGGGGGAGGAGAAGATCCCTCTAGCAGACACAGAGCTGTGGTCTGGGCTCAGATGAGTGACATGACCCCGGTGTGGTCCCACACCGGGCGCATTATTGAGTGTCTGAGAGGGATTTAAAGTCCTGGGCTTAGCACAGATCAGGCTCTGATTCCCTGCCTCAGGAAAACCAGGGCGGGGATTGGAGCCGCTGTTATAGAGGCAGTGATACAAACTGAAGGAGATGTTTTAGACATGCTTAAATGCAACAGCACCTGACATACCGAAAGCCTTGTAGTAGTGAGAAAAATACATTGCATACTGCCTTTTCTAAGTCGTTCTGATCCCATCTGAGATAGAAATTTATACTCTTAAGCATAACATTTGACAATTATTATTGATTATTTTAGCAAAACTGGTAAAGTATATTTTCTTAAGTACTATTTGTTAATGGTAAGCCATCTATACCTTACTTGAATTTTTTCATTTTAATGCTGCTGTGTCATTTTCTAATCATTTGAGTGGGAATATCTTCTTTTTTCTTTCAAAGTTTACCTGCAAAAGGAAACAAAAACTGTCCTTGTGAGAAGGAACTTGATTGGTGAGTTTAAAGCTTGTGTGTTCAAATGTTTGAACACTTTCATGGAACACTGCAACTGTTCTGTTGCGATAGCCACTAAAAATAGACTTTGAACTGCACAGTAACCTCAAATGAACGTTGTACTCTATTACTTAACAACAAGAAAACCAAGGGGAAGAAATAGAAGTGACCAGATTCTGAGGCAAAATCTGAACTATATCAAAATACACAAAAGTTTAGTTTAAACTAAATATGTTGCTCTATAAGATTTGATGCCCAGCTTTTGATCATAATAGAGAAGACAAAACATATCAAGCTTGGGAAAAATGTAAACCAAAGATAGAATATTGTTTTTAACTTCTCAATTTATTGTGAAGACATAAAAAATGTGCAATAAGTAAAAAAAGATTTCAGTCTGCATACTTTTGACTTTATTTAGGACCTGCTATGTGAAGTGAAAAAGCCCAAATGAGCGTTATGTAAACACATTCCCTGCACGCAACAGCCACAGCTGGCTGAACTTGCGTAAGAAGCCCTGGCTCAGCCTCAGTGTATGCCATCCGGGTTTGTAGATCACTGGAAATCTGCTTTAGTTCAGGCCTGTGTCACAGGAACCAGCTGCATGGTACCTCATCGGATGGATTAGCATAAGTGCAGGATTGAGGTCAGCCCAGATGACTAGAGTATCAAAAAAACGACCTTTTGGCCCCAGTGATTTCCAAAAGTGTTCATGAAAGTTTTCTGGGATTGTCTGAGGCCTGTAAAACAAACCGTTGAATGAACCAACTCAAAAATTTTGGATTCGCCTGAATGTTACGCAGCTGATGCCCTGAAGTACACACAATGAATCTTAAGAGGTCTGCTTGATGAGTAGCATTTCAACTGAAACTCTATTAAATTATAGTTATGTTATTGCAGGTTCATACAATATGGAAGAACATAGAAGTTGAGTAGCCACTATATTTAGCCAGCGCGCGGCTAACGGTGCTGGAATGTAGAATAAGTAGTTGCGGAGGGGGTCATAGGAGTTTGACCTGCCACTCTACAAGAGTTTTGTGGATTTGGAGACCTATCATGGCTAGTAGAGTGTGATGTGGCCAGGTGAATTAGTGGGGTGTCACACCAGATTATTATGTTATAGCAGATAGAATAAGGCTTTTGAATTAGCGTTTGCTCTACGTTCTGACAGTCATCAGACTGGGTCAAGACCAAAGACTGAGATTACAGATGTATCTTCAAGAGGCAAAAAGTTGATTTTTTAATTGGATGTTTGGGCTCTGCCTTAGAGGTAGGATGGGGACCTTGGAGTGGAGATGCTATTCCTTTTTGTCAAAGAAAGCCAGCTGAGGTGGTTCTCAGACTGGATGTAAATTATAGATGAGTCATGGACTGGAATAGGCTACCTGAGAGCCATTGAGAACGCAAATTTTTAAAAACACATTCTGTTCAGCTTGAAGCCTCAAAAAGGTAGTCTGCACACCAGAAGGTAATATCACAGTGACCACAGTCAGTTCTTACAGTCAGTCAGTGGTTTGCACCTGTGACTGTTGTGACTGGGGGTGTTTAGAGGGTGTAGAACTTACAGGACATTAGGCCATCTCACTCAGCTTGGGAACGTCTCGAGATTCCCCAGGTGTCAAAGATCCAGAAACTACCATAAACTCATATACTACATATGTACTGTACGTTCATATAATGTTTATTTTAGTACAACATAAATCACCATTGTGTACTTTCATATTTGTTGGTTGCTTGAAAAGTAAAAAGGAAAACTAGTAATTTAATTCCATACATAAATAAATAGTACATTGCATGTGAATAAGAGAATTCAATGTAATGGAGAAATTAGAGCTAATTTACCAGAAGCTCTTACCTTTCCTTGAATATGAGGTGCAGGTCATGCGCTAACAAGTACAGCCACGCACTGATTAGGGAGTAATGCACTTAAGTGGAGTAAAGTGCTCCGCTTCATAATTGGAACAGACTGGATTTGCTTCACTTGATCTGCCAGCATGGCACAGTCTTAACAGTCACAGGAACACACAGCTTACAGCTGCTGATTTCATCAGATCAGGATGTGGAACCAGGGCAACAATGGGCTACTGTTTAATAGAAACCTGCAGAAAAATGCAGCAAATGCCACAACTTTACATGATTCATAGTACCATTTGTGTCGGGCAGATGTTTGCACTTGGTGGTGTATTTTCACAAAATGTCAGGTTTTCACTCGGACCAAACAGAGGACAGATAATGCAGATGTGTTGGGACAGCTAATATGGCTTTTAACATGTTTCTCCACATACAAGCATTATCTAAGTATTCAGATAAAAACATAAATTATAGTCTTTTTGATATGCAAAACAAACAAAAATGACATGTAGAATATGTGCACGTAAGATTGTATAAGAGTATTGGTCGCAGTATAGACTTCAGTTTTCTGTCAGTGTAAGTTTGCTCAGTATATAAACTTGATATTCAGCTGCTTTGGGGCAGAAAAGGTAAACACTACACAGTCTTCCTGTTTATCTGACAATTTGATGCACTAGGCTGGCCAGTCACAGACAAAGTATCTCAACGTCTCTAGTGTGCTAACTTTACACAAATACAGATTATTCTGAATTAAACCTGATCATGACAGGTTTCTATGGCCTTGTCTCTGTGCTGAAACTGAGCAGTACCGTGTTTGCGTCCAACAGAGGTCATTCCTCTAAGTGAAAGTAGACAAATCTGCTGTTGGCAGGTTTCTCACGCAGTGGCGACCGGTGGCGACAGACTAGTCAAGCTGCAGATGTTCACAGATTATAGGCTTGTGCAATAATCAGCTTTGTGGAGACGTGTTCACTCTTTCATTACCAGAGGCCTACTGTTAGAAATAAGCAAAGACGTTTTCTCCTATTCTTTGGAAACTACACAAGCAGAAGTTTATTTTTAACTTGTAAGAACACAAATAAAAGGAATGGATCACGAAGCAATGGTGTACAAAGGCCACAAAGTCACGCAATTAATATTTTGACCTATTTAAGAAATCCTCCCCTATACGAAAAGACCATTAAAGGCCACCCCTGGTTCCAGATATTGAAATAGTTCACCCAGGGAGTGTCTCATGCCTGCTCGGGGTCAAAAGCTGAATAATTAGCTAGTTACTCCCTAAAGTACTGCTTTTCAAAAGAGGTGAAGGATCAGGTCTAAGTTTACACAAAAAATACAAATCAAAACAGTTTAATGTAGGACAACATACCACTGTAACCACCACAACACAAGCTGTGTTTCATGCTGCTTTTATTGCATTCCTCCCCTGTGCATGAGGTTATTGTGGCTTAAGGACAAACACGACCAGCAGCATGAGATTAAATACTAAGAAAGCATTGTGAAGTTAGCATGTGACACCCAAACCCAAACTGAATATATCTATTCATTTGGAGGTCATACCAGAGCACTGCTTCCCCCAAAGTGGCCCGGGACATATCTAAATTTAAAATGCAAGGTTGCTTTCCTGAGCTATCATTGGATAACAGTACATATGCAGTGTATTATGGAAAGAACAGATAAATGCTGTCTGAGCGGTTAGTGGACATCATATGAACACTCACCTTTCACACAGGGACACAACAGCAGACTGTTGATCTTTTTAATAGAAAAAAAACTGGCACGGCACATATGTTAAGCCGCTCTTCCATTTGAACTTATACTGAAACATTTATTTAGTGGTATTCCATTAAATGTCTTGAATAACCAGCAAAGCTAACAACTGTAATAATAGTCTATTTTGGACCCAGATTGCAGGAAGCACTTTTCTTTAATGGATGATTCATCCTGATTGTTGACAAGAACATGGTCCAATGTTCCTGGCAGATTTGTGCTGAAAAGCCTCCCACTCACATGATCCATTTTAGGGCTCAATCAGGAACCAGGTTTTCAGATGAGGCAAATGCCAAACTTACTCTTCAGTGAACTTTTGTTATCTATTCGAAATCCATTTGGGACAGCATTCATCCAGCTCTGCTTTCCTGAGGACGGAGCAGTAAAATATATAAGAATTGATTTGGGCTTCAGAACAAGTCCTTCAGAACTATAGTAATCAGATTTTACATGGAAGCATCTCTCAGTGTTAAGCTGATTTAATAGCATTTGTTGTGGGGGAGTCAGGCAGTGAAATACAAGAAATATAAGGTCGTAGAAAATACAAACGACAGTCATTTTAGCCATTTTATACAATTAATGCAAGTGATTCAGCGTATTTCTCAGTAACCTGGAAAGCAAATCAATGTCAGGATTCCAGTTTCTTAGAAGTAAGCCGTTGCAGTGCGTAACAACAAAGGTCTCTGACGTGATTTTAGATTGTTGCACTGCTGTCCAAATTCTTAAATAATCATACATAACAACCTATTATTTAAAGCTTCACTAAACACAGATAGAAATGACGTGGAAAAGTTGAGAAAATACCCCCCCCCCAAAAATAATCTGATTTAAGTAGAAAAAGTTACATAAGCCTGAAGATAAGGCCCTATGGATTAATAAGTGTGAGAGTCTGCTTAGAGTTTCAAATATATCTGATCAAACAAAAGAGCAAGATTTCACCCAACAGTGTCATAAATATTAGGCTTTTATAACCAAGTATGTCTGGCTGCAACTTGCGGTCGGATCACCCAGTTTGACCCACATCCATCTCCACTGGTTGAGTTTTTGGGCCTGTCTCTGTAATTTTGCCCCACCACTTGATAGTTGCCCCAAAGTTTGGTATGAGGATTAAAGTGTTCCCGCAGATTCGAGATCATTTCAAAACCCTGGGTAAATGGTTGAGGCCCCTGGGCGCATCCTTAGTATCTTGAATGCTGTTTTTGGTGCATAGATGTCTGAGGGGTTCAAGGGAGCATCTTTGGTTGAGGTCAGGGGAGAGTTTAGGGTTAGAATTAATGGTTGGGGAGAAGGGTCCAAATATAACAGTTTTTGAGGTTGTAGTTACTTTAGTTGTTTGTAGAGTTTGTGACCAAAAAAATATTTAAAAAATGCACTTCTCATTGCTGGTCCAGTCTAGCCTGGGAATTCCCATGCTGCTTTGCGCTCGATTTCATTCTCACTGCAAAGTCAGCCTGGAAACCACCGCCCTTATTTTTGCCAGAGTTTGGGAACCAATCACAGAACGGGGGGGGGCGGCGGCGGCAGCAAGACGATGACGACGTCTATGCGCTACACCGAAGCTTGTAGAGTGTTAATTCAACATGACAGCGGACACAACGTTACCGTTCAATGCAGCCTTAGAAAGTGTTTCGGAGTAGATTCACCCTAGGGTCATTTGAACCGTGACATCCAGCCAAGTAGCCCACCCGAAGTTTTTCCGATATTGGCTGAACATCAGCTGAGTTACTGAGTTATCCCGAATAGCTTAGTACAAGCGCTGACGGACCCTGGCAGTATCTCCAAAATTACCACACTAAAATCACATGTCATGAAACCAAACTTCTACAGTAGTACAAATATGGTCTGTACTCACAAAACGATGCATTTGGAAGTTTGTACATAGTCCAGGAGTTTATTATTATCATCAACACAAGCCTGATAGCTTTTCTGCTGCTAAAGCTACGTCGACGTCACTTCTGGGAGCTGGGAGCTTCAAAGTAAGATGAGGGTTGAGCTACTACTGTAGACAACAAAGCAAGGCTGCTCAATTTCTCCATTATTAAAATAAATTCACAACTCTACAACATAAAAATTCATGTAGAATATAGCATATAGGCCTACTTTGTTGTCAATTTAAATAGCTTAGAGCGCAAGTTCACTTTTATTTTCCATTTTTTTTCTTCTTCCTCGTCGAATTTCTGTCGTCATCTGGTATAAGTGATACAATTGGCTATGAATCGCGCGCAAAGCAGCATGGGAAATACCTGACGTCATTTGATAGACATTCGTAGCGCCCAATAAACGGCTCTAGGCATTCGTAAACCACGCCTCAAATACGAGAAAATGCACACCTAGTTCCCAGACCACCATCTCATCGAGATTGTGGACGCGTCAGCCAGGCTAGGTCCAGTCCTCCTTCTGGTCTTCACGACCCTTGGATTAAACTCCACGCAGAATAAACACTGACTTGGAGTTTTGAGAGAACAACACATGAAAACAACAGAAGTTTTCATGTGTTGTGTCAAATGCCGATAAGATCAATAATACGACACCGCTCCAGAGGAGGGGAACGCTATAATCATTTTGTGTTGGAAAACTGCTGTTATATCATAAGGGAGTTTGGCAGGGAGCTGAAGGGACAGGATGTCTGATTCTAAACAGGGACTGGAAACAACTAATATTCCTCCTCCCCTCTCCTAATCAGATACTGTACTCTCCCAAGAGAGGACTGAATCAAAGGCATTATCACTGCCATGGGTCTTTTAAAGCATAAAACCCGAATGTGTTTGTAAACACCAAGAAGGCCTCAGCAAGAGTTCCAGCAAGTTATATCATATATGATGGAGGTGATTTGGAAGCACTGGCATTAAGCCAAATACACTGATGCATAAAGGAAGTGCATTACTTTGGAATTTGGCATCTCTAAGGGCCTGTTTTGGAAATCTGTGAGCATCACAGACCTGAAATTCTTCCTATTTAAGTGTCCCCTTAATGTGCCTCATTTTCTACATGTCCAGTAGAAGTTTTCCAAACGCATCCACAGCAAGCTGGCATGGTCACTACAAACTGGTGAAAGGCTGCAGAAAGGCTCTCTCACACACACCCACGAAGACGTGTAACACTCCTGTAACTTTTTTTTTTTTTTTCTTCATGATGATTCATGATAAACATTTCCCAGTTTGGGCAAACATGACATTTACTGCATGGCTTAAATTTGATCAGAAACCGTCAACTTGTATCAGTTTGTCATTTCAAATGAAGGACAAAAATGAAACCAGCCCCCATCCTGACACATGTAAGGAGTGACTGCAGCTCCCATATTTAGTTGCAAGTAACACTTAATGCAATTATTAACTTATCTGATGCAACATGAAAGGAATATAGCTGAAAGATATTGGCACTTTTTCCATTAAGGTTATCAACTTTTCACAAACAGATAAATACCAATGCAGTAAAATCATATATCTTTAAAGAATATCCAGGATTATTGGCCAGATAAACTAAACTAAACTCAAATGTCCATTCATCCAGTTTCTATACCCTGTAGGGTCGCGGGGGGGCTGGAGCCTATCCCAGCCGCCATTGGGCGAGAGGCAGAGTACACCCTGGACAGGTCACCAGTCCATCACAGGGCCACACAGAGACAAACAACCACACGCAAATTCACACTCACTCCTAGAGACAATTTAGAGACACCAATTAACCTAACATGCATGCTTTTGGATGGCGGGAGGAAGCCGGAGAGAACCCACGCATACACGTTGCAGCCCCAACTCAAATGTCATAATATTTAGATAATACAAGCACATTATACAACCTGGACACAGTAGTCCTGAATGTAAAAGCAGATTTCAGCTCTTTTCAAAGGTTTTCACTGGGATTAAGGTCAGAGCATTGCTGGTAAGTTTAAATCAGTCCACCCTTTTTTTTATGTGTTTGGATCTGTGAGAGATGACAAACCTAGTTTTTCTTAAACTAGGTAAACGTTTGGTGTGAATTGCTTCAGTAAACCTTTGGTTTAATCGTTTCTTTGAGATATTCAGTGTCTCCAGGACCAGAAGCAGCAAAGAGACCCCATAGCATGAAAGAACTTCCACCATGTTTTACTGCAGGTTGGATGTTATTTTGCTTACTGGCTTCATAGGGAATATTTTAGATATATTTTCAATTATTTGATATATTTTTCATATTCCAGCTACAATGCTGCAACAGTTCAATGAGAGAATTACCCCTAAAATTTCTAATCATTCAAATGATCTAACTAAAAGTTATTGCATCAGATCAGATGGAAATGTTATGTTTTTTTTTTCATGTGTGATGCCAGTCATGTAATGTATCAGGTCATTGTATAAAAAGGGTTCAAACTCTGATATTCCCAGATGCTTACTTTAAACACTGGTACAGATTTTTTTTTTTCCTTGTTATTTGATAAGGATTTAGATATACAAAGAATCCATATTCCCTGGCTGACAGCAGGCTCTGAGGCCTAAGCTTTGCTGGGGAGACAGAAGATTGGTGTCCTGATCAGACCTGGGAGACTGAGCTGCGATATTTATTTTTATATCTCTTCCAGGAATGGTAAAAAGCCTCAGAGCCACATTCATAAATGTCAGTCATGGCCTGGCGGAGAACTCCACTGATGAATTGATATTATATGTCAAACAATGCTCAATGCAGTTTTATTAGTCTATTCCAGTTGCACACATAGTCAGAGCCTGCAGTCATGCAGACCTGTCCCAGCCTGAACTGTGAAACCAGACAAGTTGAGTGAATGTCTAATGGATGGCAGAGCGTTCAGTTTTGTCCAGAGAAAGCAATCTGTATGCGAAACCAAGTTATCCTATCTTCAAATTCCAAATAAGGTCTTTTCATCAATATAATCCAACCTCAGATTGTGGATTTTACAAAAATGTCCATGTAGCTTATTCAAATTAAATATCTTATTAGCTTCACACTTTTAAAGGGCATGTTTCACTCTAACACCTATTTTGATTATTCATGATAACCACAATCGGGGCTGTTAATGATAATTAACAAACAATTGATCTTCAAATTCATTATTCAGTTAATCAGCAAAATGGTCACTATTTTCCAGAAGGGATGTCTTTGAATAATTTATTTTGTCCAACCAACAGTCCAAAACCAAAAGACTGTCTAACAGAATGACTAACAAAAAAGGAACATATTCTTGTTTCTTGGTATTTAAAATGAAAGAATAATGCTATTTTTTGTTGATAAACAAATTACTTCCCTTTAATACGAGTAAAAGATTCAACATTAGCTCTGAATAAAGAGAGAAATGGCCACTGTTTGCTGATTTCATAACAATGTGCTCAGTTTCGTTTGAAAACCTGTTTTCATTTTTCACTCCTCTGGGGCCAAATTGACCAGTTTTCTTTCTCACAAAAACGCATGAAATAATGCCTTTAACTTTACATTATGTTATTATGTTAGACTGTGTTTAAAATAATCTAAAATTACATGTCGGTACCCTTGAATAAAAGCTGATGGAAAGCATTTGAATGTCTTTATTTGGCGGACTAATTCTCTCCCTCAGTTACAGCCATCCAAAGTCCTTAGAAAATCTGGCATAAATAAAAGGCTTTTAACTATTTTGGTTTGATTCCCAAGTGGAGTATGTCATTTGTTCCCCTATTATTTAGTGCTTTCCCTCTTGTTTGGGGGGTTAGGTTTAGGAAAATATATGGTTTGGTTTCTGCCCAATTTTATCTGGCAAAACATCAATAGAACCTAATTTTTTGCTTTCCTCTTTATGAAATGCATCAATATTCTAACATATTCTGTAGTGTAAAAGGTCCATAAGGTAAAAGGTGCTTTAAGTAAACTTCCTCATTTAATGTATATCTGTGAAACTGGTTATGTTTCCAATTAGTATGCATCTACTACTCGGTTTCCTACGCATAAAACAGAGACTGTCCAGAAACAAGGCCATCAAATAGTCGGTTCCAGTACAAATCATGTTGTTGCACTACTGAGTTGCCAATTTAGGAAACCAGCAGCCTGTCCTGAGCATTTTAATTCCAATGGTAGGAATGAAGATGAGCCCAGATTTTCACTTTTTTTTCCCCCCCAATTTTTCAGGTTGTAACATTGTTCAAGGCTTGATCTTCTCATTTCACGCAGATTAATGGAATACAAAAAATGAAAAGGCACTAAAAGGATAATTTGTAGTACTTCTGACTACACAGTCAAACCCACAAATCCATCCTGACAACTATTAATCAGTGTAGCCAGTGTTTGTCTTGTGTGATGGCCACTCGGTTAGGCCTCTCTGTTCCTGTTGTTTTCTGTATGATGCCAGATGGTCAGCCTTATACACAATGCATGCCCTTTTGTCCTGTACACTGATACTTAAGCTTGTGGTGGAAAGTGACTGTGCAGTTGGGATGAAAGAAGCAGCCCATTGCTCAGACCCCCTTCTTTAACTGGTCTCTAGAGCTCAGACCCTCTCTTTCAGTGACGAATTCAAAGCTTTGCTTCTTCTCAGTAGCTTCTGCCATCTTTGATTCTTTTGCCATCTGTTGTCAGAGTTGAGCAGACATTATGAGTCCCCCTTTTGCCTTTTGTGCCATAAAGTTGGGGATTATATAGTGAAAGACAGTATATCCCTAAATCAAATAAAAAATTCAAGGGATATTATGGTTATTGCTGCTGATGAATCCCGATGTCAGGACTCGTCTCGGACTTGTTCCATAACTCCCACACTTGTTTTCAGGCGCAGGAATCTAACAGCAAGTCTATGCCCACATTCTGTTCTTCTTTTTCCCCATGAAACCTTCTACTCATGCAGCAACATGACCTCCTGCCGACTTAAGATACTTACTGAGACCAAGGAATGGCACTTTTATGGGTACATAGGTCAATATCAGGTCATATTTTCTGTGTTTCTCTTTTGTTCATACGCAAACAGTTTTGGGGACTGAAACCAAACTTTTTGGAAAAAGGGTTTTGTTGACTCCAACTGTAACATTTATGAGTATACTGGAAAACCAGGGTTTTTATGTTGTGTCGTCAGATTTTGTGCCATTATTCCTGGGTCTGAATTTAATTCTTCAATGTTGACATAGCAACAGGAGATGGCAGCGGGAAAATGCCTGTACTAACCTTCCTAAACACACTTTGTAATGTTTGCACATACAGTAAATGTAAAGTTACTCTCCAACTCTAAATAAAGACATCACAATGCACCGCAGAGTTTAACGCCACTTATTTCAACACAGAGCCAGCCGCCATAGTCCCCAGCTTTGACTAGACTTGTTCAAACTTCTGCTTATCAAAACTGTGAATAAAGCAGTACATTGAGAGGGGAAGGCCACTACTATGAGATCGCGTGTTGGTGCCGTCAGAAAAATAAGACACGGTAAGTATACCAGCATTAGCGGTGGTACCACTTATACCCTGTGTACATGCAGTTAACTGTCCCTGTGGAACTTGTGTTGTCGTGTTATGCACTTCTACATGAACGGAATATTTTTCTTGTCAACAGTACTGTGTGGATGTGATTTTTTTTTGGGGGGGGGAGGAACAGAAAAGAAAAAAATCCCACTTGTTAAAAATACACATGCTCGTGTGCATAACCAGAGAAACTGTGGTGACTGTAGTTTCATGACAAACACTTTCAGGGAAGCCGTCTTATTTCTAATTGTGTTGTTGAAAACTTTTACATTCCTCTGGATGAATGATGCCCCCCTTCAATCACCAACTGAAATAAACCAGAACTGCATCATTTTCATGCAATCAAATATCAGTTTGTGACGTTTGGTTACAAAACCTCTTCAAATATTTTAATTTTGTTGGCACAAAATGCCACTCTGTTCATTATCATTTTGCAGAGTGTCAGCACACATTTTTCCTCAATTACAATATAAGGAGAAAGATAAAAACAGACTGCAAACAAACATACTCAACAAAAAAGCTGCAGTAAATCTCAAAAGATATGTCTTGCAGTCAGTTGAGTCTTTGCGAGACATATCTTACAATCTGAAAAAGGAGTTGTGGACCCTGCAGTGCTAGTGACAGGCGGACGGATGACTATCTACCAGGAAATTCAATTTGCAGCCAGATCTTATAGCCCTCTCGTGTAATTCAAATCGACAGTTTGAAACCCTCGCTGTGTGTTGATGACGAATTTGAAATGCAGGTGAGAAATAGCTGGACAGATCCTCTCTGTCAGCCTGGAGAGAGGAACAGAGCAGTGTGTGTTCTGTCCTGACCGCTGAAGGACATCCTTGGACTATGCATAGACACGTTTGTAGGGCTGATATACTTGCCTATGAAATATCACATGCAGCACATGTCATTCACAAATATTTACACCTAGTGTTTTTGTTGACAACTTTATTTTCCGCTTCAAATACTCGACTCTCACTGAAAGCTAGAAATTTAAACAGATATGCAAAAACTGCAAGGTTTTCAGAGGGTGATATCATCATGCTGAGTTTGCTGTTGCATTTGTTAAACTTCTGGTTCGCAAGTTTGTCGAGTTCTTTGCCGTTTGCTCCATTTTTCTTTGACAGAACATTTTTCAGCAGCTTATAATAAAAGGAATGAACAGAGAGAAGAGTGGAAATTAATCTGTAGATTAAGTATATTACATGAATTCTAATTCCACTTTTGTATCAATGTCAAAAGTAAAAGCTCATACTGGGCTCGCCCTCCTCAGCCCTTTGCCCTTTCAGTCTCTGTGAATGATTTCCTCCTTCTCTGGGAGAGCGCTGTGGCAAGCACATCAAACAAGATTACATATTTAGAGCAAGGGTGTATTTACTCCCCTGTGAGACATATTTAATTTGCCTGTTGCCTTGGCAACATGAATCTCACAAAGAGAGGCCACGGGGTTGGCTGTAATTATAGAGCAGGGCCTCTTCATCAGAGGCTTTAATCAGAAAAATGAATATGCTCAAGTTGTTGTGCAGGCCCTGTGGCAACTTACACATGACATAAGACACCACATGATCGCAACCAAAGGGATTAGGATTCATTATTGGACTTGAACTTGCAACCTTTTTTAAATAAACATTAGGTATAATTTCATAATAATGGGGCATTTGATGCCACTGTTTTATTTAGTGTGATTCAAAAAGAAGAGAAGCAACTTAGGGGGTCCCTTGGTTTAATGGCTGTCGACTTAGAGGGGAAGACCCATTGCATTTCTCTCACCCCGGGTAGAGAATTCATTATTCAAGTTCGTAGAGGCATTCCCAGCACAGGCACTTAATAAAGCTACTGCAAAGTACTTGTTCTGTATAAAGCAATGAACAAAAATCTCAGAGAATAATTATTATCTACAGAGCTCCCCTATGCTCACCTACAGGCCCAGTGTTATTTTCTCATACTTTTTTTACGTTGTTACATGTCACCCTCCGTCTTTAATGCTCTGATTTAGCTTCTGTCTCTTTAAGGCCCCACATTTATAAAGACTCTGTCTGCTTGGATTGGTCAGCTAACTGATCAAAAATGGTAGATTGAGAAACTCTTGTGCGTACTTTATTTGAGGTGTGTCAAACCTCAATAGACTAACGACTTGGGAGCCATTTCTTTTGTTGGTGATGTCATGACATTTAAGAAAAGCCTGGTCCTGAAACTAAGTTTCAAAAGAAGCTCTGGATCTGTGGGAGAGAATAAAGAGAGTGGGGGACAACATTATGGCGCATTGTGTTTTGTTTAGTAGCTACCGTATTTGTGGATAGGTATCTTTGTTTACATGCTTTAAATCCATGATAACAATGATCATGTTATATTAAATTAAATTCAGTTCAGTTCAGTATATTTATTCACAAGAAACAACAACGGTAATCTCAGGGTACAAATTCTATACAGGTCCAGTTAAATGTGATCCAGTTCAGTCCATTTCAGTCCAGTTTACACATGGCAGTAATACCATGCCAGTCCATTTTTAAAAAGAAAAGACCTCCAGCAGAACCAGAAGGATGGCCATCTACCTCAATTGTTTGGGGGGAAACACAAACTTAGCAAGAAAAAAAAAATCCATTTCAAAATTCCTTCCTGAGAGAAACTTATCAAACTAGCAAATAAGAGCTAAATAAGAGCTAAGAAAGAGGAACTTAATGGACTTGTTCCAACACAAAAACGCAGAGAGATGTGGCAACTAAGCTCTTCCCTGCATGCCAAAAGAAATCAGTTTTTCTCTTGCCCCATTTAAGTCTCACTTTGGATTAGTGATCAGTTAACCTGGACTGCACCCTTGTCTCAGTCGGTGATGTGTGCGCTTGCTGCAGACTAACTCGTCTCCAAGCAGCTAGTTGGCTCTGGATATTTCCTGTAAAAGTCAGGCGTCCGCGAGACGCACTGATATAAGATTCTGCACAATCTCTGTCAGTGCTTTGTTTTGTTAAGACAATATCATAATTCATTTGTTGAAATGATAGCCAAGACTATAGTGCAGATCTTCATTTGTTCAATCTGTCCATAGCTGATGAGTGTCTAACAAAATATCAGACTGATGTCGAGAAATTATAATAAATATATCGAAACAATTAGAATGACGAATCTGCAGGTCATGATGATTTTTTAAATTTTGTTTAGACCAAGAAGCTGCTTTAAACCAAACTTAAAGGGATAGTTCGCCTCTTTTGACATGAAGCTGTATGACATCCCATATTAGCAATATCATTTATGAACATTTTCTTACCCCCCGCTGCGTCCTGTGAGCCGGCCTCGTTTTGTCGTTGACGAAGGTAGTCCGGCTAGTCAAACTAGACCCGGTGAAGCAGCTTTTAGCTGTTATGCTGCACACAACTGGAACAAACTACCAGCAGAACTGAAATCAGCCCCAACTGTAAGCACTTTTAAATCCAGGTTAAAAACATTTCTCTTTCGGTGTGCTTATGGTTGAGTTTATATCTTTCTTTTTCCCTTCTTCTTTGATTGCTTTTAACTGTGTTTTTTTTCTCTTTAAATTGCTGCTTTATGCTGTTCTTTTAAATGCCTTGTCTTTATGTAAAGCACATTGAGTTGCCTGTGGTATGAAATGCGCTATATAAATAAAGATGCCTTGCCTTGCCTTGCCTTGCCTAGTTTGCTAGGGTCCCGAAAATAAAGCATCTTACTTCTCAAAACAATATGCGTTCAAAAGAGTAATACATTTGCATCACAAAATCGTCCCTCCAGAAAAAGTCAGACGTCATATCGCTTGGTGCTATTTTTGCCTTCGTAGTGATACGAAGGTAGAGAGAAAATAGCGGCAAGCGATTGTGAGGTCTGACTTTTTCTGGATGGACGATTTTGTGATGCAAATGTATTACTCTTTTGAACGCATATTGTTTTGAGAAGCAAGATGCTTTATTTTCGGGACCCTAGCAAACTAGCCGGACTACCTTCGTCAACGCCAAAACGAGGCTGGAACTCTGCTCACAGGACGCAGCAGAGGGTAAGTCAATGTTCATAAATGATATTGCTAATATGGGATGTCATACAGCTTCATGTCAAAAGAGGCGAACTATCCCTTTAATGCTAGTATTTTTGCTGCCTAAACAATTGTAATCCATTAACCTTACGAGGGGACAAATAAGGCCAAGAAATAAATATATGTTGGTCTATCAAAGGATTCCTCCAACCTTGAACAAATGATCTGGGATTTTTTATTTAACCACCAATTTCATTGAGTGGACTTCTTTGTTCATAAAGCAAACATTTCTTTATGTTGCTGCAGTGTTTATCCCTCTCTGTCAAATATTTATGTGTTTGGGCAGCAGTAAAAATGGAGGCATTTATATCCAAGAACCGTTGACTTTATGCACATCCTTGGTTTGCAAAAAAAAATGGTTTTGACTCTGGCAACTGGGTTGTAAGAAGTCATAAATAATTACACGATTCATCGCCTTTATACCTCGGATATCTGACCCAGATGTTTAGAGGGTAAAAATAATCGTCTGGAGGCCATGACTATCAAAAATTTAATAGAAATCCAGAGAGCAGTTTCGTCGCCATCCACTCTCCCTCATCTGGCATGTCTAAGAATTTAAGAAAGACGAAGACACCTAAACAGGAAAAACAAGGGGCTGAGTGGAAGAAGGATTTTTCAGGTTCCATCCAACAAGAATCATATCTCTTCTCTCAGAAAGATTTCAAGCCCAAGTGCTCTAAATGAGAGGGCCCTGAAGCAAGGGTACAATCTCTGTTAGCTAAATCACTGGCCTGTGCTCATCAGCCATAAACATGTCACAGCGGAACTGGGTCATTCCTCTCTGTGCGTGCACATCAAACGGGGCCTCCAATGCAGCATTGACTGTCTCTGCAAATTCTGGGCTGCACCTCCACATGATGTGGCCCATTTTTTTGCTCTTTTGTCTATGTGACATGTCACCACCTCGAGCCCTCACGGCATGCAGCAAAGAAGAGACACAGACTAACTAAGTGCTTCAGACAGGGATCGGTTAGACGGAAGGGCGGGATCGCTTTTAGAGGCGAAAAAAAGGGTAGAGCAGAAAGGAAAGTGTGTGCTGACATGCTGTGTTATATTCATATATATTTATAAATAAGGAAATCGTGAGAAGGAATAGAACAGTTTGAATATCAAGAGGAAGTTGTGTTTTAATGTCACAATAGTGTCACTAAAACTACTCACGAGAAGGACAGTTTCAAAGATGCTGTAAATGAATCTGCAACATGAATTATTTCTGGACTAATGTTTTGGTTAAAATCGCTGAACAACAAGCTGCCCTGCTGCAACAATGGAATGAGGAAAGCAGAAATATTTTTCTTCTCCCAAACACTCACATGAAGTGACAGTTCAGGTTTGTGTCTGTGTCACTGATTTCCCAGAAGTCTGCACCACAGCTTGCCAACATTATTCATTAATCACCTTGCGGTTTCCTTATTTTTCCAAGGCGTCTTGTTAATGCAAGGCAGAAGTTACACTGAGTTTTTTTGTTTGTTTGTTTTTCTTAAATCTGTTTTCAGCCGACGTGGCGATATATAAACCTCCGTATTCTTCTCCACTCATCTTTTAGTTCACAGCTGCTATCTGTGAATTCCATGCCTTGTTTTTGTTATTGTAGCTTTTTACAGTGAATGAGGGGCCTGAAGAGCAGACATTCAGCTTTAATTTGACAGAAATTTAGCAGGCAGGTCTGTAATAAAAGGAACCCTCTTTCAGCCAAATGAACAAGACCATCAATAAAATTTTTATCTGCTTTGTTGAGAATCTACTTCAGGCATGACTGCCTGAGGTCTGGAACCCATGGATTAGTGAAGATCTGCCAGGCCTTTACAGCAGCTGTTATAGATTGTTTGTGGGTCTTTCTGCATTTAGTTTTGCCTACAGCAGGTAAAATGCAGCGTGATTGGGTTGAGATTGGATGATTAACCTGACCAGTGCAGAATGCTCCACTTCTTTGCTTTCAAAAGCTCTTGTGCTGCTTTCCCAGTGCAATTTAGGTCACCAGCCATCTGTCCTGTGAAGAGCTGTCCAATCAGCTCCTGCCATTTACTGCATTTGGCTGATTCTGAGCAGATAGTACTTCCCTTCACACTTCACAGTTCAGCTGCTTCTGTTTTCTGTCGCACCATCAATAAAGACTAGTGACCCTCTCATACCTTCTTCTTACCTTACATATCTGTTTCATGCTGTGTTTTTGGTACAGATAGATCTTAGTTTCGGAATGTTGTTGCAGAGGTCATCTGTGTTTTTAAGATGGTTTGGTAAAGTCTAATACCACCTTTCTATTTTTGAGTTTATGAATGGTTTGCACCTTGTGGTGAACCCTCTGTATGTGTTCTTCTCTTTGTGTTACACCTAGATAATGATATGTCTACTACTTGGAGAGTGTTCTTTACTTGGTGGCATGTTGTAAAGGAGTTTTTCTGTACAATTGAAAAGATCCAGCGATCACCCACCGCTGTTGTCCTCTGTGGAGATCCAGGCCTTTTAATGTTTCCATGCTCGCTTCTTTCTTTTCAGGATGAACCAAACAGCTGATGTGACCACAAACATTGACCACTACAACTGCAATTATCACCACTTTTTGTGAACAGGGCAGCCATGAAAGATTTGACAAGTTCAACAATCAAAATGGCCCCAAGTATAGACAATAAAGACCCAAGGATTGAATTGGATGGTGGTTTAGGTCCAGCTCTTTCATATATTTGCATGAAACAATTGCAAGAAACATATGTTTATGTTTATGCATTTGGCAGATGCTTTTATCCAAAGCGAGTTACACTGGTAGGCGGGTAGGGTAAGGGTAGGGATCTTGCCTAAGGACCCCTACTGGAGGTAGCACTTTTCATGCAGGGGATTTGAACCCAGGTCAAATCTTACCACTACACTATCCAGTCCCCATGTTCAAGACCAACATATGACATACTTCTGAGTTAGGTTAGTTAAGTTAACTCAGGTAACCTGAGTTAGGTTCAGGTAATATCTTTAACACTTTTGGTACTTCCTGGTTGGGTTTGACTGGTGTTAAAGATTATTACAACTTAGTCAAGGTTAGAAAACCATCATGGTTAGGGCTAAAATACATTATTTTTCAATGCAGCTATTAACCTCATGAACACAGCTTTGTTATTTGTGTTGGACATGCGAACACAATGATAATATTTTTTCACTTCCCCGTTAGGTAGGCAATAATAACACTTGGTTAGGGTTAGAAAAAACAATCATGATTAGGGCTAAAATATATTCTTTTTACGATGCAACTGTTACCTTCATGGCCACCATTTCGACAACTCACATGCTGTTGCTCTCATGGCCACTAGAAGGAGCTTATTCTTCAAACTTAATTATAAATTGCTTTGTGGTTGTATTTGGGATTAGGACTGTCACCAGATTTCGAGGTCAGAGCTGATGAGGTTCCTCCAGTCAAGAGGATAATCTTGCAGAGAACAGAGGGGAAAAAAACCTCTGAATTTAAATGGAGCACTTCATTACAATCAAGTCCAGACCTTTTTCCCGCTTTATTGATGGAGGGATAATGAAGCAGCTCACACCTTTTTGAGTCAAATGTCAAATTATCTTTGGGGCCCAAAAAAAATTCCCTTACTTTCAATGTTAATACCTATCAAATTACATCACTGCTTCCTGTTCACATGTAGGTCACTCTAACGCTGTTCAATTTCTCTTAAATAAATTTAAACCTGATGTAGGAAATAATCTACCCCTTTAAATTCGGCACCATGAGAAAAATACACCTTTTTTGACGTTTAGAATCATTTGAGCACATCTAAGTGCTGAGTTTGTCAGTGTGTGCCCACACTACAGGACATCTTGTGTGTAACATGATCACACATACTACATCCTTGGTGTTCCTTTAGTTTGACCTTTCACTCTACAGAAATATTGTAACACACACAGCTTCATACAAACCACACGTACACAAATATATGTGCAGTTCAAAGAGTCAATATTACATTGATATGTTGTTGCTTCTTTTTATTGGTATCTCATTTTATTTGTTTTGGCATTTGCCATTTCATCCCTCTTGTCCTTGCCTGTTGTATGTTATTGTTTATTGTGATTAGACTGGGTCCACTACCAATGCTGCATGGAAACTATGCTTTCTCCAATAATAATAAAGTTGAATTTATAGCTCCAATATGGTGCAGATTGACCCGGTGTACATTCATAAAAATTTTTACAAGAGTGTCACAAGAGTTCAAGGAAAATAATAAGACACAACATGCTAAACCAAAGTACTTTTTGCACACACAGTGCAGCTTAATGCGACTCATTCAATATTAATTTATTATTTGCAGTGTATATTGCAACTGGTACATTTTTATTATTTACTGGTTCAAAGTTCAAAATGAGCTGAACTGGTGCTAAAAGGTGAAGTGACAACATTGCAGACCCCTGATTAGGATGAAGGAATCATAACATGTAGGTGTATCAACAATGTGAACGTCCCGCCATTCCAACAAGGCTTTCCATGTAAGGAAATGTGCGTTACTCAACAGGTGAGTCCCTTCTTTCTGTTCATGCATTTGACATGTTTTAAGACATGTGTAGAGATGTGATACAGTCTTTAAAAGCGTAATTAAAGCCTCTCCCCCTCTCTCTCTGCCTGTTATTCTTCAAAGCTTGTGATGTTTGAATGATATTAAATTGATACTGAATGATGATTTAAGGGTCAAATCTACAGTCAGAGGGGAAGATCAGGTGGATGTGGGCTCATTTTGGATTTTAAAAATAAAAATAAAAGATAATGGCACTCAGGATCCATCCGTAAGGGCTGTGTTGTTACTATTTCACTATAAATCTGGTGTGTGAGTGTAACAGCTGTCATGTAGGTGTGTCGGATACCGTGAGATCCCGACAATGTCTTGAGTCCGTGGTCATTTTCAAAACGCACTCCAAAACCAAATTAATGATATTCAAATGGTTTATTACACAAAAAGGAGCAACAAACATAGACAAACACTGTTCACTTATCGATTTAAAACTGATAAAAAATAATAACAATAAAACGTTTTGGGTATATTGGGTAATATATAAAATTGGTTTCATTTGCAGCACCGGTACGTCCGACACAGGTGAGCTGTCATTGATGTCTGTAATTGCAATTATTAATGTTGCATATGATGCCAGCGTGCTAAAGACGCTCTGTGGAGAGCTCTGTTCCAGCTGGCTGCTGTGACAGGTCACTGACACTGTATTTCTGCTTAATCTAACATGTTTCAGACTCGCCGATTTACATTAATACCTGTATTTTGATATTTGAAATTTCAGGAGATTTTGATAATAATTTATTATAGTTGGTTTGTGAGGTTGTGGAGTTCCTCTAAAAAAAAAAAAAAGGCTTTAATAGGATATTAAAGGAATTGTCGGAAAGGCGGGATGTTTATAAAAAAATAAAACATACCGCAGTTTCGACCATAGGAGGAAAAAAGTGTTGCAATGGCGGGACGTTTGATAGAAAATTAAGTGTCGCCATTCTGACAAATGGAGGCCCATGTCGGAATGGCGGCATGTAACCGTTTCACACATGGTTTTTAGGTTAACTGTGTAGCATGCAGTTGCCACATCCGCAAAGGAAAAGAAAATAAGGAAACATACCTTGTAATGAAAGTAAACAAAAAATTTGAATGTGATTTTGGCAACATGCTAGCGTCAAGCAGCACTATGATTAGCTTTAATTATGTCTGTCATGTGGACAGGAGCACTACCAAAAAACTTATGACAAATCTTGCTTTGTGTGTCCTGGATATCAATAAAGTAGGATGCTCACTACATTAGCTTAATCAGTTCTGAGGGAAGGAAGGTTTAGGCTTTAAAATATTATAGCTTAAAGCTGATGTAGGGGCCTGATTCACAAATTCAGCCCATGTTGCTGCTTATCTAAAAAAAAACATCTGTATGCTGTGAGGCACATATGAATTTTGAGGGCAGCAAACACTTGAACTGTGGCTAATATTGAAAATTGATGATTTACAGGCAAGTCCAGTGAAGAAAGGCATTGTCTGATGAGTTGATGTCACAGGTGGTGAGAGGAGATGGAACCAAAATGTGGAGGAAAAAATCTAAACCTATTTATAGAAACGGTAACAGAAAGATGGACAAGCCAGAATACCAAAACTAAAACTGGCTGAAAAAAGAAACCAAGAACTGAGAAAACCAACTGAGGACAAGAATATAAACCCGAACTTGAATGACTGGGACAAGTGGAGATGCAGCGAAGATCTGGCCAGGACTAAAGAGAACCAGGGAGCTTAAATACTGAGGAGAAGTGAATCGTGAATAGTAAGCTGCTAAGACAATTAACACAGGTGATAACCTGAACATGAAGGCTGAGGAAACTAAGCAAGAGATGTTGGCAAAGAAAAACAATAACCCACTAAGAATAGGAACGAAGGAATATCTAAGCGCAAAAGACAGACACAAAGAGCAGAAATCATAATAAAAACCTGTGACTAAAAACACAAGAAAACAGAATAGAAATCTGGAATAACCAAGACAAAACTAAAACCTCAAAATCGACCATGACAGTTGATGGTTGAGTAGCGGGAGAGTAATTTCATTTCAGAGGAATGCATTAAAGAATTTATTACACAATGCACGCTTAATGCATGCTGATGGCAAATCTTTTACGAATTACAGATAATTTGATGATTCGAGTCATAGCAGACACCTACAGAGTTGAGATTGGACAATTAAATCTGTTTTTATGTTGATTCAATAATGGCGTTGATGCGGATCTCTTTATTTTACTCTTATGGAGTTAGAAGCAACTCATGTTTAAGTATCATGAAACAACAAACAAGCGCATATATGAAAAAAAGTGGAAAAGTGACAAAAGCAGAAAAAGTATTCCTGTTGCAAAAAAGGAACCAAAGCACGAAGAGGAAGTATCTTTTTCCCCTTTTGGGGGGTGGGGGGGTTATTTAGATAGCCATTGGTGGGTGATGCATTTCACAAGTTCATCTTATGTTAGAGAGCATTATGGGGTTGCATGTGAAAGTTCTCAGCTTGCTCACAAAAGTGAAAGAACCTGTGAATATGGTGGTGGTAAAAATCTGAGTGCTCAGCAGACTAAAGGGAGCTAATTTATTCAAAATCTGAAATAGACAAAGATTAACAGTTTAAGGGGCCCAATTCCCCTTAAAGGGAATTCTTTAAGAAGCGTGTCCAGGTTTACAACATGAAAAGAATCAACTGTCAGGTCCTGAGAGCTTAACTTCAGCATCTGAGAGTCCAGATAGCACTCTGCCCCTGAAGCCAAATCGTCTTTGACAGATTCTGGATGACGCGAGAAAAGCAATTTTTTTGTAAAGCTAAATAATTTAGATTGTAGAGTAAACCGCTTACCCAAATGATAAAAGTTTGTTTTTGTAATAATAGTCCACCTTTCTAACTTTATGATATATAAGCTAATATTTTCGGTTGACTGACTTCAAACTTTGAAATGTAATGAATTGATCTGTGTCCCGGGAAACGATTTTCACTTCTTCTTTTTCTTCTTCTTCTTCTTTTTTTTTCATGACTTCGAACCTGTGACGACAGGAGTGTTTAGCAGTTTTGACATTAGAAAAAGTCCCACTGAAAGGAGTGATGATGTTAGACACACGTCATCTAGGAGGCCTTATTTCGTCTACTGTCTCACCTGGTACTTTTTGCATTTTATTTAACTTTAAATGTGACTTCTGTTTTACATTCTCTTTGATTATTTTCAGACCTTAAAGGGATAGTTTGCCTCTTTTAACATGAAGCTGTATGACATCCCATACTAGCAATATTGTTTATGAACATTTTCTTATCTCCTGTGAGCCGAGTTCCAGCCTCGTTTTGGCATTGACGAAGGTAGTCCGGCCAGTTGGCTGGGGCCACAAAAATAAAGCGTTTTGCTTCTCAACACAATATGCGTTCAAAAGAGCAGGGGCGCCGAAAAGGGGGGTAAAAGGAGAAGGATTCTAGGGGCCCATGATCAAGAGGGGCCCAGAGAGGCCCTAATAAAATTATAATTCTGACAAAAAATAATATGACACTAAGTTATTAACTAACTTATAATCACAAATATTTTTTATTTACAATTTACTGGTAACCATAACTTTATTTGTTTTGGAAACTTTATGTTTTGTATTTTTCAGGTAGCCTAATTAAGAGTTTAGAATCAGAGTATCAGTGTTGCAGCACATAAATGAATTCCATTGGATTCCTTGTGCTCAGTGTTTACCTACCTCAACTGTCATGTTTTTCTTTTTTCACAAATATGGGAACGATAGTCAGAAATACCATTAAAATACATATTTTTATGTAAAATAGCATCACAAATTTTTGCCGACCTCCTGGCCGGCTGTTTGGGGGCCCAGTAAAAATGTATTTTTGTAACCCCAGCCTACTAGCCGGACTACCTTCGTCAACGCCAAAACGAGGCTGGAACTCGGCTCACAGGACGCAGCGGAGGGTAAGAAAATGTTCATAAACAATATTGCTAGTATAGGATGTCATACAGCTTCATGTGAAAATACCACAGTTTGTCTAATTTTATTTTGCTTATCAATAGGGCTGTTAGATATAAGCAGGTGTCATCCTTTGTACCTCAGCAAGTTTGTGATGATGAACCTAGTTTCATCTGACTGCATATGCTGGTAAACCAAAATGGATGCTGAATTTTCAAGAGACATTGTACAAAGAGGTTCATTGCTAAAAGCATTCATGCAGTTTGTCTTTAAAAGAATATAAATCAGATGTGCAAAGAACTGTGGGGGAGAAACTGTCTAAACTTTGTGAAAAGAAGACTGTTTCTCAGCAGACTTGTAAATGCAGAATGAATTTTCATGGATGGAATAAATTGTTGAAGTGGACAACGAAGTGGTAAAATAATAGCACGATATGAACAACTTTTCCATGGTGTCTCGCTGCCTGTGTGCATGTCTGTAGACTTTTAGCACTAAACCCATTTCACACATACATAGTACTGCGATAATATGGTGGTGACTGAATGTGTTGATGTCTGAATCGTACCCCTGTGCTTATCTGTAACATTTTGTAATGGCAATGTGACGGGATCAGACTTAGTAGCCGATACATATCACTGAACATACAGCAAAAGTGTGAACTTCTACTGTCATATTAATTGGCATATTTGTCTTCTGATCAGCTTTTCTACTCTTCTCCTCCTGGTTTTACCTTCAATAGGATGAGTTGTTTTTTCACATCATCTGAGCCAAATAAGCTGTAGCTAAAATTTCTTCCCTTTGTCTGATTATACTGCTGTTTGCAAATCTCAAATATTGCATGTACTGTGGCTTTTTTCTTCTTTATTACAGTCATATTAGAAGGAGGTGCGGGGAACATTAACACATAAGGGACCAATGTCTAAATAACTGACAGGCATTGCTTTAACAGATTTATGAAACCATTAATGTTGCGTATTTCATGTCTAAAAAAGGTTTTACACAGTTTTTTGTTTGGTGTTTTTGCCATGAAGCTAACAGCAATAAACAAACATTACCTCCCACTACTTGAAATAATTAGTATTCCGTATATTTCAATCTCCATAATTGTATGTTTAGGTTTGTGAATGAGTAAAATGCAGGAATATGGACATTCCATATAAATCAAAGGCAACTCCCACATCTGCTCGCTGGTTATGAAAGTCGGATTTTGTAACTACAAGACCTCTAAACCTCTGAATAACACTTTTTATTTTGTTTTTCTGTGTCTATACAACAAGAAAACTGCTCCTGTAACCCCATTTCCCAACCTTTATGCTAGCTGCTAAACATATATTTTTGGTAAACAGATATGAGAGTAATCAACTTATTAAATCAGCCCCTATACCAAAAAATTGTTTTAACTTTTCAAAAATTTTAGTTAATCGCTCTAACATGATTTCTTTTTCAACAAATAATTCTGTAAAACTGCAAAATAAAATAAAATTGGACTAAGGAACATAATTTAGTCATCAGCATAAACCAACACAATGCTATCTGCAACAGAATCATTAGCAAGTTGTGATTATTAATATGATTAGCATTGAGAATAATAACTTATTTTGTGCTCATATGACAGCTTTCACACTTCTGGTTTGTTGTCAGCATAGGCTGTGTTCAGTTGCAATAGATACTGTAGCTGTGAAGCCTCCCTCTCATAATTTGTATTAAATATACAATAAAACAAAACAACAACAAAAAAAAATGTATGAAAGCAAAATATTCTGAAATATTAATGTGTATATTTACATATTTGTAATAAGAGAACTGTATGTCATAGGTGAATACTGGTCTAGTTTGCACTGTAAACTCAATATTTCAGATAGAATGACCAATGGGTCAAACTGTTTTTTATGTGAATGATAGCAATAATGACGCTGTCAAGCTGAGGTCATGGAAATATTTAGAATTAATCTGGTAAAGACAGGAAAAGTCATTATTCAAACAGCTAGGGAACTAACAGGTCATGTCCTCTTAAAAATTTGGGTTCAGATGTGAACCAAAACATATTAAATCTACTTATATTTGCCTGTTTTGGTCAAATACTAATTGAATAACTTTCTGATTTATGAAAAAACTACCTTCTTTTAAACTAAAACGGATGCAACATGGCTTCTTTACCAATGTTGAACTGTATAAAAAGGTCAGGGTGTCTAGATGATATAACCCAAAGTTTAATCTACTGAATGTTTTGTCTGGGAACACCAAAAAAATTGGAGTTGTGGTTTGGGCATCTGTAGGACAGCAGATGGGTCACCAGAGCCTGACTATTCAGTCAGGGGGGTGGGTGAACTGGTGCTGGCAGAAAGGGGATTATATTGTATGGTCTGGTGGTTCAAACATTCATTTCCATTATCTGCAGCTGACTTTAATAATCAAATATCTGCTGGACACTATCTCTTTGAGGTCACTGTGGTTCATCAAAATTTCAACATTTCAATATCTCTTCAAGATAAAAAGGTTGTTGTGACTCAGGGGAGGACGTCAAAAGTGCATTTTGTGTAAGTTTCTCAATTCACCACAGCAACAGCTTGAAGTTCCCATTTTTTACTGATAGTTTCAACACCATCAATACTTCTGTTCTCGACCTAACTTCCTCTTTTCTCCGTAATGAGGGGCCACTGGTGTCTGTGTGACTGCGGAACACTTAAAGGGGCCTATCCTTCTACAAAGCTGCTTACAGTTTCTTTTAGTGCAGCCGGGACAGTAAAGGGGATTTCTGCAAGCCAGCGCTCTTTTCTCAGCCATAATTAGGCCACCCACATTCACAGTCATGCGCCTCACATGGTGACTTTGTAACATTTTCAGGCCCTCAATGCTGAAAACATGTAATGATTTATAGAAAAAATGTTAAAACCATATACCTGAAACATGTTTACGTGCAGCTCTGACTGTATCTTCCAACTGTGCATCTCTTTTGTTCAAGGTGTTCCTTTTTCTTTGAGTCAGGGTGGATTTAGAAAACAAAGAAATTATGAATACAGGCTTCTCAATAGGTTTTACTTGTGTATCTTACCATGTATTGTGTATTGTTAATCTTATAATTTTTCGTAATTTTGATGATAATGATCTAAAGTCAATCAGTTTAATCCAAGCAGATGTTCATAATAAAAGCCTAAAGAATCCTTTGGGACTGTGAATTCAAGTTATGTAATTTCCATAGGTGTTTCGTGTTACTTGAAAGGGTACATGGAAGGGGGAGTGTGGACCACTAACGGGAACGAGATTGGTCCAATTGTGTGAGGTAATTGATTGACAGGGATACGGACCAATGTGTGGCCGTTGTTTGTCTCGCCCCTTGTTGGCCGCAGGGACGACGTTCAAGGGAACATTTGTTCGGGACGGGGAGGCTGTACTGTTATGTCGACTGGCAGTATGTCGTAAGACTTTGTACTTGTCATGAAATAGGATTTGAATTCTATTAGAGGTTATTGTTTCGAACTGATCGGGTGAGAGGTCTGTTTAGGGTTGCATTTTACTGATCGTTTAACGAAGTTTAACCAAGTGGAAGTGGTTTAGTGTGGAGGGAAGGAGACTCGTTGGAATCTCTGAGGGATCCATGCACTCTTGGTAAGTTTCTGTTGGGCGACCTCGCTAACTTTGTTAGCAAAATGTTAAATATTTGTCCTTAAAAATGAACAAGGATCCTTCTTGTCGTGTATCTACATTTTCCAAAGATTAGTTAGTTTAAACTGTAGCTTCTTTTTACCTTTGCGCTAACTTTTAGTCTTCTTTTGCTAACTTGGTTTGCTAACTGCTTCCACTAAATTTTTGCACACAATGTTAGGTCTTTGCTTCAGTCTATATCTGCTAGTTGAACTCCTGAAGGTTTCCCAAACGTTCTCAATGAAGTGGATAATTAAGTTTTATAACTCTGACTATAGCTCTGTCAGTGATAACGCTCATGTTAGCAGCCATATGCTGGCTGTGCGGGACTGTGCCAAAAACTGTAAAAGGTACCATAAAAAATCGGCTCATAATAACGGCATGAGCAGTGAATTATTTACTCTTGTGACAGTTATTTTCCTGCCAGCTTATAAGAACTCCCCTTGGGGTTTAGTTCAATCACGAAATAAACTAGTAAGAATGTGATAGCGAAATCATAAAAAGGATAAACTACTGTTTTTAGATCATGAGATGTTGGGTTATTTTACTTCCACTGCACATCTTCAAACTAGCGAAGACAAAACGCCAAAAAATACAACTTTACAGCTGTTTTTTTTAAAAAAATACAATTTAGTCCAAATGTATGTTACGGTATATAAAAAGGCAAGCAATTTCAACTTGTACTTTGGCTTTGTGTAATTACTGTAAATAGGATTTCTGTCCTTAATTGCTTTCCTGTAAATTGATCTTTCTCTTTTATAACCAATTTAATGATATCCTAGACACTTATTCTGCTTGCATGCGAGCATTGCAATGCAGCACAGGCAACAATTGTCTTGATCAGTGTGCTGTACATGGCCTCTCCTCTCATCTTACAGGTCTGGATAAGCACCCTGAAGATCACAGCTGCAGGCCATTTACTGATGGGTGCATACTGCGAGGCGACACACCAACAGAGCTGCAGTTTATTGAGAGCAGGCACGAACTGTGAAAGAATGAAGACAAGTTAGATATTTTTGTCTCCTTAAAAGCGTTGGCTGTAGCTTTGTTGGAATCAGCAAATGAGTACCTGGACTAAACGCATACTCAGAGAAACCTGAAGAGTAACATAGCCGATCGCAGCCCGTCTTCGAGAAAGCACCTCGATACAAAGGGATCAGTATGAGTGCCGAGGGATATCAGTACAGATCGCTTTATGACTACAAAAAAGAGAGGGAGGAGGACATTGATCTGCATGTGGGGGACATATTGTTGGTAAGCAAAGGCGCTCTGGTGGCTCTTGGGTACACTGATGGTCTGGAACAGCGGCCAGATGATGTTGGCTGGCTACCGGGCTTTAATGAAAGCACTCAGGAAAAAGGGGACTTCCCGGGGACGTACGTCGAGTACATCGGGAAGAAATGGATCTCGCCCCCTACACCTAAGCCAAGACCCCCCAGACCCTTACCGGTAGCTCCAGGCTCCTTCAGGTCAGAGACGGACTCCGACTCAGAACAAGGTGAGTTCAGTACTAAACCTGTTTAACAGGAAGCTGCACACACACACACACACACACACACACACACACACACACACAAATTATTGATTGGTTTCAGATCGGTTTGAATGTGGCATCTCGGGTTAAAACGCTGAACACTTCATTGGTAAGCTGTGGCTGAATCATCAATAAATGACACCCAGCGACTGGACTGTGACATTCAGATTTTGCTACACGTGTCATATTGGGTTAGGGTTAGGTTTCCTGGCTCTTGAAGATGTGATTACAACTGCCATCTGGTTACCTGACTAGCATCCCACAGCCCTTTTACATATTTCTTCCAGAACTTTCAGCCATATGTCTTGGCCTTCATCAGCAGATGGAGTCGCTTGTTTGCAATGTTTCTTACTGCAAGCAGCTCAGATACATTTGGACTCAGGTTAATAGATTTTGACAAAGAAGCTGGCCTTGTAAAATAGTTTTTGTTAACAAATCGCTCTGCTCGGGTGCTGTCCAGCTGCAATGAATGCGAACCAAGCTTGGGTCCCAATGGACAATGACACTGGTGTGTGTTCAGCGCACAGTACAAGTGTGCGTTATCTATAGGCCATATGGTACCAGTGGATATCATCTGTTTTTCTCCTCAAATTGCATCTTTAGTGGATGTAATTCCCTTATCAGTGTTGAGAAAGATGCTTAGATTCATGTAGTTGAGCCTTTTGTGCGGAAGCATAGCATAACAGTTAAGCTAGCTTTATAAGTGGATATAAATATGTCTCCTCTTGCTTGATTTATTTAGATGTGCCTTCTCTTTTTTGTTGCTGCTTGTTAGTTGGCAAGACGGTCAACAAACCTTTAGGTTTGTCCACGAAACTTTGCTTTTCGACCTTAGAAATACTGCAGCTCAAAAACATGAAACGACAAGGCCTAAATTTGCCCTATGGCCATAAGAGTTTTAGCAACATTTCTGTTTTATGTAGATGATCATGTCAGACATTTGCTTTTTTACAATATGGCAAGAATATGTGAACCAGCTTATGGTAAAGTGACCATCTCTTTTTGCTACCTGTGTCTACATTTGGCACTCACGCTTCCTTAAAACAAAGGTTTTGATTATTAAAAAGAAAAAAAAGGCCAAACCTCTCATTTTATTTGATAACAATCGTGTTGTACTAGGATACTGAGATGTTTTCTGAAGCTGTTATCGCACTGAAAAGATATCATTATTCCACTTGTTTTACACAAAATATAGCTTGACATTTGAGTGGTTTTGGGCCTATAAGACACCACAGTTTTGATCAAAGCAGGCAAACTTAATGCGTATTACTTTGGTGTAGACTCAGGCCAAATTCATAATCAATTTCTGTAGAACACTAAATGTGAATGTTTCTTTTTTTAGTATTAATTGTAACTGTCATTACTGAGGTTCTAGCTAAACTAATTGACATGATGTAGGGTTAGATTATTTTTTTCTTATTTCATGCCATGATTTGAATAAAGGTCCCTTTCAAATCAGTCAGAGCTACCACGACTATAAAGAGCAGTTAAAACTTGCATCTTCTTAATGATTCTGCGGCTTTCTCGAATGTGCACTTAAAGCTCTCTCCTCACCTAAAGAGCAGATGTAGCTGCCAGGTCTCCAGTTTCTGCTCTTTGTGGTACGGTTGTGAAATTCTTTGCTGTGGTTTGCAGGGTGAGCAAAGAGCTGTGTGAAGGGGGCATGTGTTGAATGGCTATGTCGTGGTTGACTGGCAGCAGCGTTGAGCCTGGAGCAAATGTGAATGTAGCACAGGGAGAAGAAAAAGTCTCTGTGTCCGGGGCTGTGGGAGTCGGGTGGGGAAGAAGGGAGGGGTCCCTGAGGTTGTGGGTAAGGGAGCGAGAGCCCTTGTGCTAGCTCTAGGGTTTGTGTAAGGGATAGTGTGCACAGGGATCAGGGCTGGAGCAGAGCTTGGGGCTTGGCAGAGGGGCTGAAGCAGGGGATAGGGTAGGTGGGGGGCCTTGGGAGGAACCAAGGATCTGCATGCTCAAGGGGGCTTTGAAGAGGGTCTTGTTGCTCCCAGAGTGTCTGTGATTTATTGCCCACCACCGAGGGATCTAACTCCCTTCCTCCTACACCCACCGCAGCTTTTTTTTTCTTCCTCCTTGTGTTTTTTTTTTTTTTTTTTTTTTCCCAATGTTTTGATAGTTCCTACAGTCAGCTCTGGGAGGGCAAAGGAGGTGGAGGATTGAGGCTTGGAAAGGGACCTCTCTTCTCTGAGCTGAGGGAGGGGTGGGGGGGGGTTAACATGAGTGCAGCAGATGTGGAGAAGGAAAGAGAAAGAGAGGAGGGCAGGGCTGGGAAGCTATTCCGCCTCATTCCAGCTCTCACCCTGTTTTTTTCATAAACATTAAAGTGTTCCTCCTTTGCTGGGCCCCTCAGTTGAGAGAACATGCATGTGCTCGGGCACGCCATGCGGAAGGAACACGGAGTAGCATTGGCTAATTTATTCCAATGCAAAAGTTCATGGCAAGAAAGCATGAACATTGTGCGTGAGTTTTATAAAGTAATAATGTGTCATTTTGTTAACATTTAGGCAGTTTGTTGCCATGTCTAACACCACTGATCACGCAGGCGATGCGTGATTATATAACAAATGTTTTGAGATGCCGGTGTTTGGTGTGTGTGTGTATAACTGCTTTTCATCGTCGAGCAGCCAGTCTGACTGAGCACTCCTCTGAAAGCTGGAGACGAGCGTGAAAGACTGCTCGTTCGGCATGTTCTCGCAAGGTTCGGCCTGCATGCTCAGTCATGTTAAAAGAAATATTTGATGCCATCAGTCTATCTGCTCTCTGAGCCTTATCTCTACGTAATTATTCATGTAAGATCACAGTACACTGCAGACAAAAGTTCACCTTTAAAAAAACAAACAACAAAAAAAAAACAATTTTTTTTTTTTTTTACATTTTTCATAGCTTTTTGTTACATATGCCCTTATGAGTGGAAACACTTGAAAAATTAGAGTTTTAGAGCTAGTAATAGATGGCGATTATGGAGAATCTCAAAGTTGTTCAAAATATAGATAGTAAAAAGGACTACTGGAAGGAAGAGAGGAGGCTGTGCAGAGGGGACAGTTGCAGAGAGAGTACTCTGCATAGCTGGAGATTGAGATAATGCAGCTCTCCTTCTCTGGGCCTCTTTAGCACTCAGCCTGACATCTGCTCTATTGAACGCTCTTTCTGTCAGTACTGTCATTTTTTTTTTTCACCCCCTCAATATTTCACTTCTCTCTTAAATTATGCATGAAGTAGCCTTTGCAATGTTCTTCAAATTTGGATTTTTGATTTTTTGTTTTTGTTTAGTTTTTTTTCTCCAGAAAGGACAGTAACGGATCACTGCATCCGTCCAAGTCAGCAGCAGAATAAACACAGCAAAAGTTTATGGTGTTATAGTGTGCTCTGATGTAGAGTTCCTCCTCTGTGGGACTAAAGGCAGCTGAAGCCAGGAATGTGTTGGCTCTTCTATGGTGGAGTGGTGCGCTCAGACTGCATGGTAGACTGGTTTGTAGCTTTGTGATGAATCAGTATTGTGCTAAGTGCTGATTGCAGTAACACTGTGCACAATGTAACCGGACAATAAATGGTTGAAGGCTGAATAGCGCCCCAGTGATTTCACACTGGCATTGTTTTTAGTGGTCATGTGAGACAGATTTTTACTGATTTGGGCTCGTTGGATTTTTTTTTTCTCACATTTGTAGATTATTACCCAGTTTAGAGGTTGTGTTTTTGGAAAATAATTGTCACTTTTACTTGGTCACTAGATGTTAGCGTTGGCCAGAAGTGGCGAGAGTGTACAACGCTGACTGTGAACATCAGGCGCAAGCTGGATTTAAATGTATTTTTGGATCGTCGTAATTTCCAAAGTGTGACTGTGTCACAGATGGGTGTTTATTAAATGTGCGTGTCATCTTATCATTATCCCCACATTTGCTTCAGGGGATCATGTTTAACTACAAGGGATTGCTTATTCCAGTATTAGTGGTTGTTTCCCCAGAGCTAATATGATAACATGGATTCCTCCCTTTAATTATGTTCAGTTCAAGAAACATTTAGGTTTGAAATTTAAATAGAAACAGACTTGTAACCTGAGTTAAAAAATATGCTGTTTGCTTGTTTTTAAGTGGCTGTGATTAAAGTGACTTAGTCACAAATGGCAAAATATTGGAAATAACAGGACTTCTTTGTCTATAAATGTTCATTCGTGACATTTATGGTTTGCTCTTACTCTGAGTAATCCTCAGATCAAAAGAAGGAGCTTTAATTATAGCTGCTGCTATCTTTTAGGATTTACTGCTGTCCAGTGATGTGATGTGGAAAAAGATAAAAGTGACGCAGTTTCAGGGTTCAATAAAATCAACAGTGTAATTTGATATTCTTCTTTTCCTGAAACGGCATTAGAGGTTCAATTCTGTCAGGCTTGTATGTAGCTGTGTGCACGAGACCGTGCATAACTGTTTCATTACTTGATTGTGTGCAGAGACTGAAGTCTGAATTGGCAAATCTTCTTTACTGGAGTCAGGGCTTGTCTGCTAGCAGGATTAGGAATGAGCGAGAAAATAAGGCGCAGACTGATGGCCTTGAAGTGCAGTAAGACAAAGGTGAGATTACAGAGAAACACAATGTCAAGAAGGGCAGAGGGAGAATTTCAGAAATGTTATTTATTGAGAGAGGGCACCCGACATGGTAGGCAAGCTAGTGTGACGAGGGTGTAGTATTACACAACGCTTTGATTAAACAAGACAAATCTTCTGCTTCGTTTAAACGCTTTTATTATTTTTAGCCTTGGCCCTACCATCCCGGATTAGCTGGTCGTGCTCCTCAGTTACACAGAATATACCGTTTTCTACTGCTGAATGGCTTAGCCAATAGAAGTAAGAGCTGTTGCAACACAGGACTGTTGCTGCAGTTACATATCTTAAAACCGTTGTGGTTAAACAACCATCACGATATGCCCCACTTCTGCACAACTAGACGTGCAGTGAGGCTGGTATCTCACTTGAAATGCTTGAGAACGACTCACAGAAGTGCTTACTTACAAACCAAGTTTTTGTGTTTGCCACGATTCGTATCTTCTCGTGTTTAAACGTTTTTACATTACACCCTCAAATGTCATATCATCATCATCATCATCTCATCAAGAGACAAAAAACCCTTTCTGTTATGGAAAGTAGACCTATAAGACTGTGTCAGCATAGTGTGACTTTGGATATCCTGTTCATTAGATTAAATCAGAATGAAACTGCATTATTCTAAAGGTATTACAAGTTTGAATTGGTTGAAATGAGCCTTGCACCCTGTGGCCAGTACTGAACATAGTGAGTCTTTATTTGAAAAAAATAAATCTAACGGTGTGTCAGACATCACAGTTCGAAGTCTCTTTTTCATTTGACTTAAAGCAGCCTCATCATCTCTGAAAGTCGTGCTTTGCACGTATAATTGCATCTCAGGAAAATAAAACTGTTTAAGTGAGGTCTCCCCAATATAGGGTTAATTGCCAGGCTGTAGCAACAGTCTCCTCATTGGCTGTTGCTTTACTGTTGCACTGCATCTCCCAGCCAGTAGGAGGAGACATTGCCTGTCTGTTTTCTTCCTTCATCATTCATTGACTTGCAGGTCAGCTGTGTTGAAGCATGTTCTTAATGCTGCCCGTGCACACGTGTTCATAGAGATGTTGTATAATTTTCTAAAATCTGCAGTCGGGGTCCACTTAACATCTGAATTGTTTTGTCAGCACCTGCAGCTCATCTTATAAGTAATTCTTCTCAGATTTACCACATGATTTTGCACATTTGTGGCACACTTTCTTAATGAGCCTCGGTGTGTTTTTATGTATGCCGTGGTGGTCTTTTAGATTTTACTAATGTGCCCCAGCCAGACCTGTCTCAGACGAGAAGAAATGGGATAACCTGAAAATGCTGATTACTTGAGCTGGTTCTCTAAATTTATCCAAAGTGAGTGCTATCTTTAGTGTGTCCGTGGTGCCCCAGCTCTGTCCTGCCCACAGTCTGCAGTTTATTCAGTTTAGACATACCATTTGAGCCGGTGAGATTGTCCCCCAGTGGCAGCTGCATCGGCTTCCTCAACCTGCGGTTGTCTAACTGACTATTGACTGGCTGAGGCCTTTTGGGATATCTTGAGGTCTGCCAAACATGCAGACTTGTAGAGGCATGTCCAAGGGGCCCCCGTCGTACCGCAACTTTCTTTCCCAAGTTACCACAGAAACCAGCTTGCATTGAAAAGTTGGTCTAATGATGTGCAGGCATTCAGCTCTTCTAAATAGAAGAAAACATTGGAATGTAACTCGAGTAACACCACTGAGACGAGCACGATAATTGAATCCGTTATTGTCTTTATTGGTGTTTGAGTAGTTAAAAGCTGCGGCCGGCAGGGGCATGTTGATCATTTGATCTCATGTCTCGGCATCTCAGAAATCATCACAGATAGCTCGAAGCATTTCTGCCATATTTTGTCTGCTACCTGATCCGACTCCATTGGCGCCAAAACTGTCACATCGTTGACAGTACCTAGAAGCAACTCTATCTCAGGCCTGACCCGTGTCACTCACAGGCCAGCCATTGACAGAATAGTAAACATAAGAGTCTGGACCCCTTTGATCTTTCTCGTTTTAGAAGTTATCACCAGGCTGTGGGAGAAACGCAGGCAGATGCTTTTAATACGTTTTTTTCTTTTTAATGCGTTTTCAAAGTTAAGTTTAATGAGTGACACGATGCATCTCTGAAACATCTGATAGTCTTTGATTTGTGAGAAAGATTTCACGAAACAAGTGTTTACCAGGGTGTTGTGTAATCTTTATTGATGTGATCGATAGGGTTGGGTTTCATTTACCTTCTGGTTGTGAATTGAGTTTCTCAGAAAAGAAGTTGGCTCTTCTAGGAGAGTCGTGTTAGATATCTTGTCTGGGAGAAAGCTTACACTTCCAAGGTGTGTGATGGCTGCACTGCGTGTCTCGATTTCTATTTAGGGAAACTTTGTTCCATCTCAAAGTTTGCTGCTTCTGAGAACCCCCCCGCCCCCCCTCACACTTCTGGTTTGCAGCTCCGATAATGTCTTCCAGATGACCAGTTGTCCAACATGGAGTTTTGTGTGTTCTGTGGTTAGAGGGACTTGGGTAATCCAGTTTCTTCACACGCAACATGCCAGCCTGAGTGCTGCGCTGGCCTGAGGATGTGGATTTGGATGAAGTGGTTCATTATATTTGACTTGATTGAACCCTCTTCTGGGGGAAGAGGGCAGTTCCTTGATAATAATCAGAATGCATGCATCAGCGTGAGCCGTAGTTGCCCATTTAAATTTTTTTTTTTTTTAAATTAATCATTTTTAAGGTAGCATGAAAGATAAATATGGTTCCAAGAAAGGTTTCATTCATGGTTTTTCTCAACGTTTTGAAAGTGCAGACTTGGTGTCGAACAGTTGAGCCTTTCAGAAAAATACCTTTTCAACATACGCCTTTGCAAGTCCAAATATAATCCTTGCCAAATCCTTGATCCTTTCATGTCCACACCTGGGCGCAAAGTTCTGAAGACAAAATAAGTACGAAAGTAAGACCTGGCTTACCTCATGTCACAGGATATTTACTTAGTTTCTTGGCCCGCAAAACACTAAGTTTAGTTCTCAACACCTCCTGTTCTTGAATTGGTCTTTTATTAATACACACCTTTTTTGTTTGAAAGCAGCTCTTTGGTCGTGTACCCTCCTCCTTTGAAGTTCTGAGCAGTTTGCTCGTCAAACACCTCACCGGTCGCGAGCCCCCACTAGTTGAAGTCCCATCAAACGGCCGTCACGGGTTAGATTTTTCTCAGCGGGATAAATGATTTATTCTTATTATAATTCAAACTTATTGAATTTGATCATACTCATAGCTAGATCAGAAGACTTCCTTGTTAGTTACACGTGCCCCAAAACAGAAGCACAACAACTTTGAATCCCACATTTCCTTCTTTAGAAAATGGCACAGTGACTCCTGCCTTGAACAGAACAGCAGATAAGTAGATAAGTTTTCAGACTGGGGAACCACTGCATTGTCCGGTTATATCTCTGCACCTTGTAGAGTATCGTGCTTTTTTTTTTTTTTTTTTTTTTAAATGTATCCAGTCCATTTCTTACCTGTGTCAGAAAAGGGTTCACAAAATGAACTACTGGCCCAGTTGATAATTAGTAGGAAGCCAATCACTCCTTTAATGATTATCTCTGTTGACTGTTTGTTGTCATCTCCGCCAGGCTTCTCTTTGCCGGACCTGACGGAGCAGTTTTCCCTCCCAGAGACCGCTCCACCCATGCTGACCAGACTGCTGGAAGCTATCGAGAGGAAGGGTGAGTTTCCCTGAAAAAAATAAAAATAAAACATCAGTTTGCCCATCTTTCTGTGCTGATGTAACATGCTTCACAGAACCATGATGTGACCTGTGGTATTTTTCTAGGTCTGGATAACCCGACTTTATATCGAACATTCACTGCTGGTGCTGGGCTTGAAGTCAGACAGTATTTTGACACTGGTAAGTAGCCTAACCCTCACCCTTTCTACTTGCGTCTTAATCAACTTGTTTGAAAGCGGTAACTTTCCTGTGAGCGAGATTCACACGCACACACAAGAGGAAGTCAGATCAAAGGAAAGAGTGTGATGAAGTGTGAGGCGACAAAAAGGGACTTCTGCGCACATGTAAATGAAGTTTGAAACACCACAAAAAGCTGTGGCTCTTGCCATATGTGAGCTTATGTATCAGTAAATATAACATGCATCTTGTGTTGCGTTGCTCCTCAGACCCTCCCTCAACAGACCTGGATCAGCTGGAACTTCCAGTGGTGTGTGATGGTCTGCGTAGGTACCTGCAGGATCTTCCCCAGCCCATCATCCCCACTGCACTACAGGCCCAGATGGTCCTCTCTGCTAAAGGTGGGAGCTCAGATGTAGATGCAGTGATCACTTATGCACCGCACAGCTGGCTTCAAACAGAAGTGTTGACGTAATGTACCCATGCCCTGCTGTACATCGAGTACTTGGAACAGAAACCGCAAGAGTTTGCCTGCACCCTTTGTTCCTCAATGTTGAACTTTAGATTTTATCTTTTTTTAGTCTTTGTGAGCAGATTCTTCTAAAATAAAAAGTATGCTGGGGCTGTCGGTGGCGTAGTGGGTTAAGCAGCCGCCCCATGTACAGAGGCTACAGTCCTCGCTGCAGCGGGCCCCGGTTCGAGTCCCGCACTGAGCGGCCCTTTGCTGCATGTCTACCCCCTCTCTCTGCCCCCTGCTTCCTGTCTCTCTCCAACTGTCCTATCATTAAAGGCATAAAAAAGCCAAAATAAATAAATAAATAAATAAAAATAAAAAGCATGCAAAGTGTATATTACTCATATTGTATCACTTTTTGAATTTTTTTTTTTATCTTCCTGTCTCTTTTTCTTGCAGCCTCTTGCAAGCGTAGGAAAAATTCTCACACCACACTTGTTCTGTAGCTCTGCATTTTCTTGCTGTCACATGGCCAGAAACAGGATATCTGTGGTTAATAGGAACTAAAACAAGCCTGAAAGTTTATCTCTAGCATCTCCGAGCAGCCAATCACCTGCTCGTGTACCTTACGCTCACTGTCAACCACACAATCTCTCTGTGGTTGACAAGACTAACTGCATATGACGCCTTTTTCCATCTCTTCATGGTTTGACAAAAAAGCTTTCATTTTAAGCTCCTCTTCAACTGAGGAAGACCTTTAATGCAGGATTGGTTTTTCACATCTCTTCGTCTGACCCTTGGCCGCTCTCATCTTTTCCAACAGAGGTGGTGAACCCTGAGGAATGCGCCCAGCTGCTACGTCGCATTGCCAGCACCCCGACACTGCCTCCTCAATACTGGCTAACTCTCCACTGTCTGCTGAGGCATTTTGCGAAAGTGTGCCAGAACGGCTCCAAGAACCTGCTCAGTGCCAGATCGCTGGGCGAGATCTTCAGCTCGGTGTTTTTCAGGCAGCAACCCACCAGGTGAGCGTCGGAGCAGTGGGCTCATGCCTCGCTGCGGCACATTCTGGTTCGTCAAAGATAGACACTCAGGCTGCAGATAGATAAGTGTGCAGGCTCAGTCATGCACATTCAGTCGAGCACTAAGAGCGTGCAGTTTGTCAGGCACTCATGGGTTTTAGCTATACACAAATATAGGTTGGAGCTTTTCTTCTTACCAGCTGTGCAATTAAAGTAGCTAAGCCTGAATTACCATCAGATTGCAACCAATGCAGAGAACCCAGAGCAGCAGACAGTCACCTGGGCTATAAAACTTTTTTTAACTTGCCTTTTCTTCACCCTCTGCAGTTGTGAACCCAGTCTGGATGCTTACATAAAGATCATCGAGGTTCTGGTGACCAGTGAGTGGAGTGAAAGTCATGCTGCTCCAGGTAGTTAAACCTTTATTTGTGCTTTCCTTTTCGTACATCATTAAAACATTTTATCAAATGCAACACTTCAATGAATTGCATTGCCCCATTTTGGAGGAAAACTTTGAGAGATGTGTGCATTATTTATTATCGGAGGTGGAACGTGAATGTTAAGTTCTGCAGGGACTAAAATTGCTGCACAACGCACACCGTGGCAGGAGCTATTAATAGCACCAGAGAGGCGTTGAGACTTGCAACTGCTGCACTTGCAGAGGACCACAGGGTACTTTTCCTATTTTTTTTTTTTTTTTTAACCGTATGAAATTGTACATTTATGTACAATTTAATTTCTCTTTCTAATGTGTTGACGAGAAATTGATAGATTTTACAACATCACAGTGTGGATTTCCATCTGTCTAACTGTGCAACATGATTATAGGTGAGATTGCATGTGGTTTATTGCTGTACTGGCAACAGGATGAGACCGGTTTATACGATCTTTAGTGATATCTTGTTTTCTTTTTTTCTCAGGATAGGTTTTCTTTTTCTTTCACGACTGACTTTATAACCTGAAAAAGCTTTTTGTGTCAAAGCTTTTGTTGGTGGGCTGCTTAGACAAAGCTGGTGTGAGACAGCAGTGAGTTGCGTGGCACAGTTTTCTTTTTACAGTGCTAGTTAAAAGCACCGTCGTTGGCTGGCCCAGAGGCCCAGGACCGACTGTGGCCGTTTAAACATTTTATTACCTGTCAGGGCTATTTATAATGTGCCTGTGCATGGACCTGTTGTCAGCTGTCAGCAATTTGCACCTGTGGGAGCACTTTAGCAGTGAAATTGGTGGATAAATGGGTAAACGGATGCATGGTCTGGCTGGAAAGACACAAAACCTAAAGTGCTTTTAGTTAGCGATACATATGTGATCGTGTGACCTGGTCAAACAACAAAGTTCAGGCGTGCCAGGCTAGTTTCAGTCTTCAGTCTCATGCAAATAATGGGCACCAAAGACGAGAGAGCCCACTTTGTAAACACACATGTTCCGATTGTGTGTGTTTCTGTGAATGACCCATGTGTATGCATGTGTGCACGGTGTCTGCGTGCCTCCTCCCAGTTACTGCATGACTATTTTAAGTAAGCGACAAAAGGCCCACTTAGATTTGGTTGGCTGGAAAGTCGGCCTGCGCCACAGAGCACTTCTTGTTAACTGAGGACTGCTTCTGGTCTCCAGAGCCACTCTCCTCCCCCCTCAGTCCAATCTTTGCCTGGATATTCACATGGCCTGCTCCTCAAAGTGCTCAGTCAGCAAATATTTGAAACTTTGCAAGTTAATCATAAGACTGAAGCCACCACCCCTCCGCCCCCCGCCTCCTCCTTTACAAACAGAGAAAGAGGGAGTGACCAAAGAGACTCGACAGAGCCGTGCACACAGGCACAGCTGGCATACAGAACAGGCTGCTCCGACACAGAGCAGCTACTGCTAATCATTAACTATCTACCTCCACGTGAGCAGGCCTCAGCCTCCCAGAACTCGGAAAGGAAGAAACAGAGAGAGAGAGAGAGAGAGAGAGAGATTCAGACCTTTAGCACTCACGGCAGGAACTGAGCCCTCAGTCGACAGAGAGAGAGAGTGAGCCACACTGAGCCGGTCGCATGTTGCACCTGCCTCACACCGAGGGGATTACCTGGATTTCATTAAGAAGCACATAACGCTGCAACCTTTTTAAGAAATTAAAACAAGCCACATCTTCGTACTCCGTGGCCTAAACTATGAAATGGAGCTTGAGCGGAGGACTTGAATTCAGCTTTATTGGATTAAATTTAACCTTTGGGAGTAAAAGTGAGGCTTCAAAGAAGAGACTCTTAATCCACCAAAACATGCACAACTTGCAACGTAAGTTTTCTGCTCCTGTCATGTAGACGTGTCGCAGTATGTTTCTGCTTTTTTGCCTTCAGGCCATAAAGAAAGAGCAACTTTGTGAATAGTATAGACACAAATTCCACATCTTAAGACTTAACCCGAACAAGAAGAGTTGGTTTTTGTTTCCTTTAAGCCTCCACACCACTTGCCCGGGGGCCACTGCTGTGTAGCTTGTGAAACATGCTGTGTTAGATACGAGCCGTTCTAAGAGCTACTTCCCTGAAGTCAGAGGCTCGAGACCCACCGTTCATAGAGGGCCTAAAACATTCAACTTGCGTGTCGGTACTCCAGAGTAAGTGAATGCAAGTAAAACAAATAATCGACGGGAAGAAAGTAAAATGGAACAGATGTTTTCAGTTGGGTAACAGAGGAGGATTTAACTTTTGTGTATAAAAGTATACAAACACATTTTTGTCATATTTAATCAGCATCACAGATTTGTAGTTGATTTGACCTCTTTGTTTTAAGTCAGTTGAGCCTGGAAGGATGATGGACTGGGTTTCACTTGAATCCTTAATTCTGTACCAAGAACTCGTTCTATTTTAGTTTCACTCAGGAAATCAAGTAGGCTATCTCTGTCACGTCGAGTGTCATGCTGTGGGATTACAGGCGTATTTCGGAGCTCAGGGTGCCGCTGACCGGGCCAGGCATTATAATTCAGCTGTGTACGTGCTGCTGCAGAGCTGTCTTTGTCTGCGTGCCAGCAGTGGGACGGGCTAAGCGTCCGCACGACACACGAAGGGAGGAGGGGCCGAGCAACCTGCAGGAGAGCAAGTGGACAGGCTCAACAGAGGGAGACGGAGGATGACTGAGGGGAAAGCATGAAGCAGGCTCCTTTTTTCTTCCTTCTGCTGGTAAAAAAAGCAGCTGCTCATTTGCTGTTGAAGGCGAATGCACGCTAATGCTGGATGCTACAGGGAGGTAGATCGGAGGTTTTTTTTTTTTTCTTCTGTCGAGCTGCAGTTTTGTAAAGAATTGAAGCAGGACGTGAAGGAAATGTGTTTTAAGAATGACCTCATCGCTCTCAGGAAATGAAAGATGCCGGAGCGGTTGGTGACAGATCCCCTATGTGATTGGCTGTGGTAAGTGATGTAACACGTTACCGAGCAGGCTGCCCTTAATGGCTTTTCAAATTGCCGTTTCGGTGGCTGTGTAATAAAGTGTTAATTGTGCCTCCTCGGATCACACAATGTGTCTGTGTGTGGAAGTCTCAGCAGGTTGCTGTTTTATAAGATTGGTTTGGTCACATGGCTGGATTTAAGAATGAGACATTTCTAGTAATCTGGGGATGAAATATGATCAGGTTGGAAGGCTGGCAGAGAAGTGCAGACCATGTGTTGTGGTTAAGCAGTTAGGCTGCTGCATGGAAACAGACTAAACCTCTGAATTTGGTGCTGTCTCTCACAGTCGCAGCTGTGTGGCAAATGAGCAGCGCTTATGGTGTTCAGTGAGCAAAGTTGTGCAAGCTCCACTGCTGCAGGAGGCTGGCTAATGCAGTGGCAGTGCAGATTTGTGGGTCGAAAATAGCCACCTACCTTATCTCTGCTACTGCTAGCCTCACTGGGAAACTGTTGGTTTAACTAATGTCGATTGATTGATTGATTGTAAATCCATGGAGCAGAATCTGGTTATCCCACCTTAAAGCTGGGCTCAAAGGGGATTCATTCATCAGCTGCTTTAGGGTTCAAAGTCTTGTGAGCTATATGCATTTTAACCTTTCTTTTACTGCTTTTCTTTTCAAAAAACTTCCAATGTGTGCGCTTTACCTTTTTAGAAGGCTTCTCTGCTGCATTTGCAGCAAGGAATATTTATAGATGGCCCTTTTCTTGAATGAAATTCATTCCCCCTGACTCATGCTTCATCTCTCCTCCCACCGCCTCGCTGTTACCGTCTCTCTCTCGGAGAGTGGCAGTATTTCATCAGCCCCGTTTGATCAATGGGGGGGAAGAAGCATCCGTGAGAGCCATCGAGCTATTTCAGCAAAAAATGCTTGATTCTTTTGAAATGCATCTTCTCGAGTCGTCTGCCCTTTTTTAAAGAATCAAAGAAAATGTCGATACAGCTCAAAGGTCTTCTTTAGTCAGGCCAGAAAGTCGAAGTGCTCGATTTAAGCCAAGATCCCGCTTAATGTAAACACGAGCACAAAGAAGCTCCGGTCAGTTATATTAAATTGAGCTTTTGCTTCCCTCGTCTCCACAGCTCTACCTCCAAAGCCACCGAAGCCCACGTCTGTGATTAACAACGGTATGAACAACAATATGGCTCTGCAGGACGCTGAATGGTACTGGGGGGACATCTCTCGGGAGGAGGTCAATGAGAAACTGAGGGACACTGCAGATGGTACGTTTTTGGTGCGAGACGCCTCTACGAAAATGCACGGAGACTACACTCTGACTTTGAGGTGAGCCACTTCCCCTTTCAGTTTGAAATGATGTCCTCTGAAAGACCATCTTATTTTAGATGATGTTGTTTTAAACGGGTTTTGTTTTTGTACACAGGAAAGGAGGAAACAACAAGCTCATCAAGATATTCCATCGGGATGGGAAGTATGGCTTCTCAGACCCGCTGACCTTCAGCTCCGTTGTTGAGCTCATCAACCACTATCGCAATGAGTCACTGGCTCAGTACAACCCTAAGCTAGATGTCAAGCTGCTGTATCCGGTCTCCAAACACCAGCAGGTAGGATGCCGGCTCAGTGAGAAGCAGCACGTTTAAAACGAGAGTGATTATTAAACCAGTTTAACTACAACTTTTGCCCAAATCTTTTTTCAGGATCAGGTGGTGAAAGAGGATAACATTGACGCTGTGGGGAGGAAGCTTTGTGAGTACCACCAGCAGTACCAAGAAAAGAATAAAGAGTACGACCGCCTGTATGAAGAATACACCAGAACATCACAGGTGAGCGTCGCCCACAGAGGAACCTGGAGTTTAAACGTTTGACTGCAGTATTTGCGTATCAGACACTTAAAAACGACTTCTCCTCACAGGAAATCCAAATGAAACGCACAGCGATAGAAGCTTTTAATGAAACGATAAAGATATTTGAGGAGCAATGTCAAACACAAGAGCGGTACAGCAAGGAGTATATAGAGAAGTTCAGGAGAGAAGGCAACGACAAGGAGATCCAGAGGTAAGAAGGCTGGGCAAAAAGCAACGTTGGCTACTAAATAAATGCTTGATTATGTTCAAAACTGAATGATCCTTTATTGTTTTCAGAATCATGGGTAACTACGAGAAGTTAAAATCGAGGATCAGTGAAATTGTCGACAGCAAGCGCAGACTGGAAGAAGATCTGAAGAAACAGGCAGCAGACTACAGAGAGATCGACAAGAGGATGAACAGCATCAAGCCTGACCTCATCCAGCTCCGCAAGACCAGAGACCAGTACCTCATGTAAGTGCCACACACGAGCGCTGTTCTGGTACCTCTGAAACAGATCCGGCCCAGTCTCTGACGTCCATGCGTTTTGTATCTCGTAGGTGGCTGACCCAGAAGGGAGTCAGACAGAAAAAACTCAACGAGTGGCTGGGAATCAATAACGAGAACACAGAGGAGTAAGTGTGCACTTACAAAACGAGCCGACACAAAAAATGCAAATGTTTTGCCTCGCAACTAATGTTTTCTGTGCGTCACTTTGTCTGTTTTTAGTCAATATTCTATGGTGGATGACGATGAAGACCTTCCTCACCACGATGAGCGGACCTGGAGACTGGGCAACATCAATCGACTTCAGGCCGAGGCTCTCCTCCAGGGCAAGAGAGACGGAACATTCCTGGTTCGAGACAGCAGCAAAGCAGGATGCTACGCCTGCAGTGTTGTGTACGTATCAGTGCATCTCAAAAACATGTTTTTATGGCCAATTCGTTTCTTTGTCTTTAGCAAAAAATACGTGTCCCCAAATTTCTGAAGCTAATTGAACAGGCTGAAGTAATCACAACAAGTTGGAAAAGAAAGAATTGTACCCAAAAAACCCAAACTTTGGAATGTTTTTTTTGCACAAAACAATGGCTGTGTCTAGGTTTTTAGTGTCAAAACAAGCTCTTGATTACCAATAGAGACTCGTGAGCAGACTGTTTAGTGCTTTGAAAATAGCCGATGCAAAAGAAAGCAGCTAGAGAAACTGCTCTGTTTTCTGTAAATGGAGCACACTGTGACGACTGTCCTCTCTTTGCAGTGTGGACAGCGAGGTGAAGCACTGCGTCATCAACAAAACCCCCTCAGGCTTCGGCTTCGCAGAGCCATACAACCTGTACAGCTCGTTAAAAGAACTCGTACTTCACTACCAGCACACGTCTTTGGTCCAGCACAACGACTCTCTGAATGTGACACTCGCATACCCCGTTTATGCTCAGCAGAGACGGTGAGCACCTGGATGTTTCGACACGGACGCAAAGATTTAAGGCCTCGCGGGAGTTGGACACACGTCGTGGACTACTTGATTCAGAACGGAAAAAAAAGCGACGCTACGATGCCTGACCCGGACTTGAAAATACGAGATAAAGCCTGAAACATTTCAGTGACTTTGCCTGACCACAAGCCTGAGGCAAATCTGAATGTAGATTTCTTTCTTTTTGCTTTTTGTGGGAGCACAGAATCGAGCAGAAACTGCTGAACTCCCCCTGCGGAGGACATTTGAGGCCTTTTTCTTATGGTGCTTGTTCTTTTTTGAAGCTTTACCAGTCAGTGTTGAATCACCGCGGGTGAAATCTTTGAATGGACTCGCCGGCCACGACAGTTTATTTTTTGTTTTGTTTTGTTTTTTTTTCACAATTTTTCTTTCCCTTTCACGTCATCAGTGTGTGTTTTCTTCGTATGTGGCTGTGAGTGTGTGACTGTCCATGTGACCAAAACTCATAGATTCAGGAAACTGTGTGGTGTTGGAGGGCTGGTAACACATTGCTTGTGTTATCTGTTCAGTAGCAGACCATGGATCAGCTGAAAAATGTAGCAAAATGGCACTTTTAAAACACATTTTAAAATTTTTTTTTTCTTTCTTTGAAACTTCTATGGACTTGTGTGAGAGGATCAGAGGACACGACGTCCGTCTGCATCTTGCCTTCTCGCTGTTGAACATTACAGTGCAGAAACAAACTTGATCTTAACTGTGGGAAGGTGAAGCTATGAATGGACTTACTATTTCATGTACATATGTGAAATTCTGCAGTCATGAATCAAAGTGCACCGTACCAAAAAGGATCAGTTTCTGTTGAGTTATATTTTGATCTGCTATGCAAGTCTTTTTCTCCATTTTTACTTCGAAATTGTTTTACTGTTGCAACCCACAATATAAGCTTGTTTTATTGCTTGAAAAGTATCTTTTCCTGTGTAAATATCCAAGAGGATATTTTGTGTCAAAATGCCAAGATACAGTAAAAAAAAAAAAAAAAAAAACGCTTATAATTTTTAAAGACAATAATAGAAACATACATTTTTATTATTAATTACTTTATCAGCTGGTATTAAGATGGAAAAGACGATTATTTTATTAGTTTCTTTTCCGCTTCAAACTAATGTTCCTCTCAGGCAGAGCATTTTGAGTATATGAGCTTCTTTTTTCCGACAGAGCGAAGCCTTCATGCAGTTCTTTGTTTGAGCACTCAGAATGGGCCGATGGGATTCTACAACCCACATCACCACCAAAAACAGCAGTATAGATTTATTTTGTTATAAAATATATATATATGTATATGTATATATATATATATATATATATATATATATATATATATATACATACACATCTGTTCCCATATGAAAATATTAGATCAATATACATATTACCTTTGGTATTTTTCTGTATCAGAAAATCACTGTTTACATGGGTGGATCGGCTCATTTCGGTAAGTAATTTCATATTTCATAGGGTGACTCGTGCCAGTGGAGTCTTAACTGGACTAACTACAGTTTCCCTCTCCATTTTTAGTCTACCTTGAACAAATCTGTGATTTGAATGGTACATTTGCAAACCCAGTGATCAAGAATTATATTTTAGAGTGTCAGAAGGGAAAAATGACATAATGGATCACTTATCTGCTGTTCAAGATATATTTTAGAAGTCTTCCCCGTCCCCCTCCTCAAACTGGTCATTATAGCTATCAAGTTAAATTTGTGTTAGCAGAATGTGATCATATCCATTTTGAACTTGGAATTACTTACAACTTCTACTCGAAGAAGGCAACTGCATTAGAAAATTCTGTTTTATTTTTGTAAATTTACATTTCTGAAAGGCAGAAATGCTTCAACTATGTTTAAAAACGGCTAAAATCAAAGTATGTGTATCGTGGATGGACTTGACCAAATTGCTCTTCCAAAATTGAATTATATGCACATTGTTAAACCTGTTTATCTGGTTTCTAACTGAATGCAACATGTCATATTTGACATTTTACTAAAACTTTGATTTTTATTTACATCCCCAACAACTGGTGTTTTCATTTTTTTAAGTTCCCAGACCACATGCACCATTTTCTTTGCCCCAGTTCTGGGTTAAATGATTATTTCAGATGTCTTTTTAAAAAAAAAAAAGTTATTTTATTTTTTAAATTTGGCCCTCCTATTTTTTAGTCCTTGTTGGATTCCCACACACAGTGATTGGATTGAGATTTGCCAGTGTTCCCCAGTTTGGCTTCAAATCTGTATTAGGTTTTGTTCAAATTGAAATAAAACACTTCTTTTTAAGAAACACGTCTGTGTTTGTTTAATTTGTTGGGTTAAATGCAATGTGTTTAAAAGGAAAAGTTAATGTTGGTTGGCTTTGAATTTTTGTGCAGACACGATCCCCAGAGGATTAAACTTAATCTCCTTAATGAACAACGATCATTTCATTATGCTTTCTTGGAATTGGAACATTATACAATTTTGACTGTCAGCATGGTGGAGTTTCACAGATATTCACTGGTGTGCAAACCAGTTTTCTGACAGACAGCTCGAAGCCTTTCCCACCTGTTGTGAAACATACTGAATGTGTGAAAGACGCAACCGGTGGACGTGACTGCCCTACCTGATTTGCAACAGAACAAGAACGCAATGTCAGCAATGAAAGAAGACTCAAAACTAGAACAAAGTGTCATAGAGGCATACTTAGGCAAACATATTTGCAAACACATAATGATATACACAAACACCCCCTATTTAGATATGCATACACAGCACATTTATATGTATGTACATAAATATCTATAATCTGTGGATATATGTATACATGTATGTAAGTACGTATGTAAATACATCCATTCATACATACGTATATACATACATATGTACGTACAAACATGCATACATAAATAAATACATGCTTACATACATACACACTGAAATGCATTCATACATACATACATGTGTAAAAACGTACATGCATGCATACAAAATGACATGCATAGATGATAGCTACAAACTTAAATACATAGATACATACTTAAATACATACATACTTACGTACATATATTTCTACATTCATATATACATTCATCCGTACATACGTACATATGGACATACATGCAAACAGACATGCATACACAAATACATATGAACATATGTACATCCATAAATACATACCTGCATTCATCCGTACATACCTACATGCATATAAACTTACATACATAAATGCATAGATACATACATGCATACACACATACCTACATTCATACATAGGTACATACATGCGTACATGCGTATATACGTACATCCATAAATACAAACGTACAGGCATACATACATACATATATTTATCTGTGTACATACATACATAAATACATAGGTACATACATGTATAGATGATAGATGCATACACAAATATATAAATACATATGTGAATCTGTATGTACTGTACATACATATATCTAAATGCGTACATACATCCGTTCATACATTGATGCATACGTACATGCATGCATTCATACATACATGCATTTATACATACACATGTACATGCATAAATACATACATATGTGCATCCATAAATACATATTGTCATGCATACATACACACATACCTAAATTAATCCGTACGTACATGCATGCATAGATGATAGATACTTACATGCATACACACATACCTAGGTTCATACATACATAAATACATATGTACATACATGTATAGATGATAGATGCATAAATGCATACACAAATACATATGAACATATGTACATCCATAAATGCATACCTGCATTCATCCGTACATACATACATGCATATGAACATACATACATACTGTAAATGCATAGATACATACATGCATATACACACCTACATTCATACATAGGTACATACATGTGTACATGCGTATATACGTACATCCATAAATACAAACGTACAGGCATACATACATACATATATTTATCTGTGTACATACATACATAAATAAATACATAGGTACATACATGTATAGATGATAGATGCATACACAAATATATAAATACATATGTGAATCTGTATGTACTGTACATACATATATGTACATGCGTACATACATACGTTCATACATTGATGCATACGTACATGCATGCATTCATACATACATGCATTTATACAAACACATGTACATGCATAAATACATACATATGTGCATCCATAAATACATATTGTCATGCATACATACACACATAACTAAATTAATCCGTACGTACATGCATGCATAGATGATAGATGATAGCTACTTACATGCATACACACATACCTAGGTTCATACATACATAAATACATATGTACATACATGTATAGATGATAGATGCATACATGCATACACAAATACATACATAAATATGTGCATCCATAAATACATACATACATACATTAATCCATGCGCACATATATGTACATGCGTACATACATACGTTCATACATTGATGCATATGTACATATATGCACACATAGATACATACATTGATACATACATGCATATGTACAAACATGCATGCATATATAAATACATACATACGTACATCCATAAATACATACGTGCATACATATTGTCATGCATACATACATACATACCTATATTCATCCGTGCGTACATTGATACATACATAAATACATATGTACATACATGCATAGATGATAGATACATACATGCATACACAAATACATATATTAATCCGTACATACATGCATGCATAAATGATAGATACTCACATGCATACACACATATATAGGTTCATACATACATACATACCTACATTAATCCGTACGTACATGCATGCATATGAACATACGTACATACATGAATAGATGATTGATACATACATGCATACACACATACCTACGTTCATACATACATGCATACATATACGTACATGGATTTATACATACATACGCACATGCATACATACATACATACATAAATGCATAAACATCCGTAAATACATACATACATGTACATGCGTACATATATATGTTCATACATTGATGCATACGTACATACATGCGTACATATTTACATACATACAAACATGCATGTTTTTATACATACATGCACAAACATATACCTACATTCATCCGTACGTACATTGATACATACATAAATCCATATGTACATACATGCATAGATGATAGATAGATACATGCACACACAAATACATACGCATATATCCATATATATCCATAATTATATACAGATATACATACCTACATTAATCCGTACGTACAGACATAAATACATATGAACATACATACATCCATAAATAGTGCATATTTCATACATGGATACATACACAGATACATACGTATAGACATATATACATGCATGCATACGTACATACTTACATACATACATACATACATACATACATACATATGTATAGACATATAATTCAAGGTAAACACAAGAAACTTGTGCTAAAGAAAAAATGAACCAAACTCAGTGAATATTTTCCTATAATCCCTATATAGACCAGTAAGCAGTGCTGACCAACATGTTATTGGGGTCATCAGGTGGGAACCTCCTTTCATCAGTGTTTCATCTAGTTGGGCCCACGACACCTCCAGGAGGCTAGACAGTGATCAATGGCGTTCCAGAGTCACTCCCCTAATATCAGCCATCACTGCTCCTAACATCACAACAACCATCTTTTTTTCCACAACCACAAGCTACCCCAGCCTCTCACCAACTGCACACCAGTCATAGAGGGGTGGGGATACAAACCCTGGTTTGGGTAGGGGGTAGAGATAGAAGAGATAAAGATAAGTAGGAATGGGATTCAAACCCTGGTTTGGGTAGGGGCCGGGGTAATGAAAATATGGAGGGTGCCACAGGTGGAGGCAGGAAAAGACACCCTTGAAGATTCAGCAGACAAACTCCCCTACACAGTCCTACAATCATTAAAAATGCCAGCAAAAACAAGGCCATACAGGCCAACTCACCTAAAATGGCCACCTGGTTTCAAAAGGCTCACATGGGCCACACTCTCCACTTAAATATATCCTGGATTTCTTCCTTGCTTCTTCCAAGAGTGTGTTTACCCTAATGCTCCTCCTGCTGGGCCCCCAGCTACTGTGACTTCTTCTAATCCAAATCCACTGACTGGACTTTACTGCCTCATCTGACACTTCCTTCACTATTTTCCTCACACTCTGTCCACTTATACCCAACTCCCTCAACAATGAAACAACAGACTTTGCAACAAATCCTCTATGTCCTACTTCCACTGGACATATCCTAACTTTCCACCCTCGCTGCTCTGCTTCTGCCCCCAACTCCACATACCTAAGCTTTTTCCTTTCATATGCTTCTGCTACTAATTCCTCCCAAGGAACAGTCAGCTCTATGAAATAGACTCCTAGACCACAAGTCTATACCAGGCCTTAGATTTGTAGAGGCTATTTCCTGGGGAACAACAAGCTTATCTCCTAAATCTACCTGCATCTCCCAATCACAAGCATCCTCTAAGCTGCCTTGCCTCCTTATTGTCTTATTAACTTTCTCCCCCTCTTGAACAAACTGAATTGCCACTCTCTTCACCTTAGACTCTCCTAAATTTACCTGCCTTCGTTTATCTTCAATACCTGCAGCTAAGCTTCTTAATACTTGGTTATGTCGTCACGTATACCGGCCTTGTGACAGACATTACCTCACAACCTGACAACATATGCCTCCGAGTTGCAGTACCTGAACATAACGGGTCCCCATTTACGCAGAGTGTGTATATATATATATATTTAGACATACATACAAACTGGATTCCAAAAAAGTTGGGACACTAAACAAATTGTGAATAAAAACTGAATGCAATGATGTGGAGGTGCCAACATCTAATATTTTATTCAGAATAGAACAAAATCACAGATCAAAAGTTTAAACTGATAGAATTTTAAGGGAAAAATATGTTGTTTCCAAATTTCATGGCGTCAACAAATCCCAAAAAAGTTGGGACAAGGCCATTTTTACCACTGTGTGGCATCCCCCCTTCTTCTTACAACACTCAACAGACGTCTGGGGACAGAGGAGACCAGTTTCTCAAGTTTAGAAATAGGAATGCTTTCCCATTCATGTCTAATACAGGCCTCTAACTGTTCAATCGTCTTGGGCCTTCTTTGTCGCACCTTCCTCTTTATGATGCGCCAAATGTTCTCTATAGGTCAGGGGTGTCAAACTGGTCAATGAAAGGGCCGCGTGGGTGCAGGTTTTTGTTCCAACCCTGCAACAGCACAGCTGACTTGTTTCCTTCAATCAACTGAACTGGTAAGACCTTCAGTGCAGACAGTTCAGTTGATTGAATGAAACAAGTCAGCTGTGCTGCTGCAGGGTTGGAACAAAAACCTGCACCAGTAATGCCAGTAATGTGAGAACCATGCATTTGGTGTTGATGGTAAGGCTTGTGACTTTATTGTCGGATGGTTTATAAAGTGGTGTGACGTTTCTGCTGTGTGCAAGTTGTTGTTTTACGTGGAAGGGTTAGCAGTTGCCCCTTAGCCACCACGTATTAGCCTCGCATGACACGCTGTGCGAACAGCGCGATCTCCACACAGGGAGCGCAGATTTGCACCTCTCTGTGTCCTACTATCAGTATTTGACAACCTCTAGCAATGGAAACGCGCTTCAAATGCCCCGGAGTTCCCCTTTAAGCCTGATCTTAAAAGTGGAAAGGGTGTCTGATTCCCGGACATTTACTGGCAGCTTATTCCACAAGAGAGGGGCCTGATAACTGAAGGCTCTGACTTGAATAAAAACTGAATGCAATGATGTGGAGATGGCAAATGTCAATATTTTATAATAGAACATAGATGACAGATCAAAAGTTTAATCTGAGAAAATGTAACATTTTAAAGGACAATTATGTTGATTCAAAATTTCACAGTGTCAACAAATCCCCAAAAAGTTGGGACACGTAGCAATAAGTGGCTGGAAAAAGGAAATTGAGCATATAACGAACAGCTGGAAGACCAATTAACACTAATTAGGTCAATTGACAACATGATTGGGTATAAAAAGAGCTTCTCAGAGTGTCAGTGTCTCTCAGAAGCCAAGATGGTAAGAGGATCACCAATTCCACCATTGTTGCGCAGAAAGATAGTGCAGCAATACCAGAATGGGGTTACCCAGCGTAAAATAGCAAAGACTTTTAAGTTATCATCATCAACCGTGCATAACATCATCAAAAGATTCAGAGAATCTGGAACAATCGCTGTGCGTAAGGGTCCAGGCCGTAAAACTCTACTGGATGCTCGTGATCTCCGGGCCCTTAAACGTCACTGCACATCAAACAGGAATGCCACTGTCAAGGAAATAACAAAATGGGCTCAGGAATACTTCCAGAAAGCATTGTCAGTGAACACAATCCACCGTGCCATCTGAAACTCTACAGTGCAAAGAGGAAGCCATTTCTGAGCAAGCTCCACAAGCTCAGACGTTTGCACTGGGCCAGGGGTCATTTAAAATGGAGTGTGGCAAAATGGAAGACTGTTCTGTGGTCAGTTGAGTCACGATTTGAAGTTCTTTATGGAACACTGGGACGCCATGTCATCCGGACCAGAGAGGACAAGGATAACCCAAGTTGTTATCAACGCTCAGAAGCCTCCATCACTGATGGTATGGGGTTGCATGAGGGCTTGTGGCATGGGCAGCTTGCATGTCTAGAAAGGCACCATTAATGCAGAGAACTATGTTCAGGTTCTAGAACAACATATGCTCCCATCTAGACGTCATCTCTTTCAGGGAAGACCCTGCATTTTTCAACAAGATAATGCCAGACCACATTGTGCAGATATGACAGAGGACGACTACCTAAACTTTACTCCAGCAACACTTGACTCTCTTGTTGACAGCACTATTCAATGCGTACAACACTGGACAATGTTGCCCCTCTGAAAAGGAAGGTAATCCGTCAGAAGAAGTTGGCTCCTTGGTATAATTCACAGCTGCGTGCTTTAAAGCAGACTGCAAGAAAGCTGGAGAGACAGTGGCGTTCCTCTAATTTAGAAGAGTCTCAATTAGTCTGGAAAGATAGTTTAATAACGTATAAGAAAGCCCTTCGTAAAGTTAGAACTGCTTATTATTCATCATTGATAGAAGAGAATAAGAACAATCCCAGGTTTCTTTTCAGCACTGTAGCCAGTCTGACTAAGAGTCTGAGCTATGTTGAGCCAGGTATTCCTTTAACTCTCAGCAGTGATGATTTCATGAGCTTCTTTATCAATAAAATTGTTTCTATTAGAGAGAAGATTGATGGAGTCCTTCCCACTATTATCAGTGATGTATCATAAAGTACAGCAGCTTTAGAAGTATCTTTAGAACCTGATTTGTATTTAGACGGCTTCTGTCCAGTTGATCTCTCTGAACTAACGACAGCAATAGTCTCTTCTAAACCATCAACTTGTGTTTTAGACCCAATCCCAACCAGAAGGAGATTTTCCCATTAATTGACACTTCCATATTGGATTTGATCAATCTGTCTTTGTTCACAGGATATGTACCTGTTCTTGAAAAAATAGTTGCAGCTCAGCTTTGTGATCATTTACACAGAAATAATCTGTTTGAAGAGTTTCAGTCAGGATTCAGAGTGCATCATAGCACAGAAACTGCACTGCTGAAAGTTACCAATGATCTCCTCTTAGCCTCTGGTAGCGGACTTGTATCTGTGCTTGTCTTGTTGGATCTCAGTGCTGCATTTGACACAGTCGATCACAGTATCTTATTAAAGAGACTTGAACATGTTATTGGGATTAAAGGAACCGCATTAGGCTGGTTTAAGTCATATTTATCTGATAGATTTCAATTCGTTCTTGTAAATGAAGAATCTTCCTCACACACCAGAGTAAGTCATGGAGTTCCTCAGGGTTCTGTGCTTGGACCGATTCTTTTCACTTTATACATGCTTCCATTAGTTAACATTATTAGACAGCATGGCATAAATTTCCATTGCTATGCTGATGATACCCAGTTGTACTTATCTATAAAACCAGATGAACCCAGTAGGTTGGTCAGATTACAAGCATGTCTTAAAGACATAAAGACCTGGATTACTCAGAACTGTCTGCTTCTAAATTCAGACAAAACTGAAGTCGTTATCTTTGGACCTGAGCGCTTCATATAAAGCTCTTAATGACCGAGCTCCATCATATCTTAAAGATCTCAATGTAAGATATTTTCCCAATAGGCCGTAAGGTGAACCCCGTTTTCGTTTAGGCTCGCTCCGTGCTCTCCGAACTACATGCCCGTCAGCTGATAAAAATGACCAAGTTATTTTGCACTTATAAAAAAAGTTACGCGTCACAGAATCCTGTACTTTTTTTAAACCGAGACGTTTTCTGAAGAAATATTTTGGCTGAATGACGATTTTGACGTCACAAGACACCACGTGACCGCGCTAGACCAATCACGTTGCCGATTTACGACGACAAACTGGAAAAATGACAACCTGCCTGGTGCTGTCAAATCTAACCTACAGAAAGGAATCTCGCAAAATATCATTTTAAAGTGAACATAAAATAATAATTATCAACGATAATGCTCATTCATGTATTTCTGAATTGAGCCAAATAAATTCTAAATAGTGCTTTATTTACAGCACGAAGCACAATTATGCAAGTGACCTTTCATGTTGTCATTTTGATCAATTAATGGAATTCCAATAATTATTGATAACCATCCGCCATTCAGTGTCCCAACTTTTTTGGAATCCGCTTTGTACATACATACAGACAAACTTGTCTATATATATACAAACTGGGAATCATACATACATACGTACATAGATACATATGTACGTTGAAACATAGGTATATACATATATACATACATAGATACATATATACATGTATATGGTATACATGTATATGTATATACATTCATAAATAGATAGATACCTCATGCAATCAACTACATTTCTACAGCTACAATACTGTTCACAGTCAGCAGTGCATTCTTTGTGACTTTCGCCCTGTTACATGTAGCAATACAAGTTGCGTAAGAGTGAAAGAGTGCACAGTGTTGTGAGTAAACTGCACCTGCCGTCGTTTCTGGTGAACAGTGAGTCAGCTTGGATCAATATATTCAATGTATTTCATATAAACTATATACTAAAAAATTTAGCTTTTCATATTATCACATTCTGTTTAGTGGCATTTTCCATTCATCTGTTTTCATTACGGGGTCCGCTTGTGTTACATCAAAGGGAAATGGTGGGTTTAACTGGTATCCTATATCTGTGATTAATATCATAATCCGTAGAATATATTCAATGACAGAGATCTGCAAAAGCTCTGAGTTTACATGAGGACAAATGCAGATTCATGTGAAAATGATAAAGTCCTTCAGCTTACATAAGTCATCTTGCTTGAAGTAATTAAAGTTACATGACAGAGAAAAAAAAGCTCTTTCTTATTCTTGCAAGTTCCCACAAATGTAAGTCACAATTCTAATAAAGCTAAAAATAGTCCTGATTGTTGTTTTTTTTTGCTTTCCCTCTGAAGACGAAGAATTCTTCCTCTTTTAGGTCAGCTGCACAGACTGTAATGTAGCCACACCAGTTACAGAGCTATAAAGGATGAGCTTTTAAGATAAGGCAACGGGTTCAGACAGTTTATCTTTAAAGCTCTGATAGTGGGAGCAGAGGCTGCTGCCTTGCACTGCACTCTGTTAATGATTAACAATTATATCTGAAGCCTTGATGGGCAACTCTTGGAAACAGGGAAGTAATTAGGGACCAAAGTCCATCAATCGACCCCCCTACAAAAGATTAACAAGCCTGTCATGATCAGTGACATACATTTCACACATGAAATAGTCTGCTAAATCATTCCCATCTCATTCAGCCACAACTTTATAGAAAGCAGCAGTTTTCAGAACTTAATTTAATTTCAATTTTGGTAAATCTAAAATAAAATAAAATTTTTCTCATTGCTGTGCTTTGATGTTTCGATGACGTTTCATGCCTAACTAAAAACAAAAATAGCTCCATTGTCAAGTTTTTTTTTAGATAAGATACAATCACCGTGTGAATCCACAGTTGTTCATGGTTACAAATTCCAGTAAGCTACATTACTGTGTTATCTTAATTCTGATTAACAACCACACGGAAACTATATGCAGACTGATAATACAAAGAGTCACGTTGATGATTATTCAGTCTGTGCGCTTCCCAGAATGAAGCTAGTAACCTTTACATAAAGAATTTAGCTTCGACTGAAGGCATTTACAGTGTAAATTATCTGGGAATATCAGATTGCTCCTCAGTTACACATCTATCACCAGGGTACACAACCCACTCTGACACACACAGCTTCCTTTGGACTGGACCTACGACAAACTGGGAATCATCATGTAAGCGTGCAGCTGTGTGAGCGTCTGATCCCTTTTATCTCTACACATACAGCATGTTTCAAATGAATGATGATTTTAGTGTCCAGTCACATGCTGCCAAGTCAACTTGTGGTGTGGATCCCCTGAACATGTGCGCACACTGTATATCAACACTGTTAATCAATAATCAAGCGCATTATACTGACTGTTGCCAGAGCAATTTATGATGTCTGGTAGATATGAAGAGATTCTGTTTGTCTTGATTGCAATTACTTAAAGTGACAACAGAGGTGACTGCACATTCTTAGTAGACTTCATGAGACAGAACGGGCCTGAAGCCTAAGGCAGGCACGTTTGCCTGTAGGCAAACTGTTGCAGTGTTCAAGTGCAACAGTTTTTTGGTTCGTTGGTTTGTTGGGAAAATGCATTATGCAATCAGTTATAGCACTGAGGTCCTAAACAGTGAAGCACTAATAAAAAGAAAGAAAAGGTTAGAGCTCCTGGAAGAGGCTGAATTACTTTTAAACTATCAATCCATGATCCACATATTTTTAGAATTCAAGGAGAAAAAAAATATGGCTTCCTCAAATTTAGAACTTGCCCAAGAGGTCTCTTGTTCAAGTTTACCTCTACATCAAATCCCAGTTCAGGTTGTCACCTAACTCAGTCATTTGAATTAAAGCAGAGATAAACATTTGCAAGGTGAAAGGAACCGGTCCCAAAGGAATGGCAGGCTCTGAAAGAAGAAAAATACAATTCTTCAACAGCAAAACAGTAGAGCAATATTTTGGCATGTCTACCTGAATGCGGGTGATCAAGGGACTGGGATTTCTTGCTAATCTTTGTAGGTATGTCTCCTGTAGACTCCAACATAACATTGTCAGGAAAACTATCCAGAAGGAAAACAGGGTATCAGGACATTTCTGTAAATCAACTATAATTGTTTTTCAGATTGTTTTTTTTAAAACATTTAGACCGGATGCAACTAGTGGATGCGTTGCCCTTTTAGATCTGGAGAGTCATTTGTGTGCTTATCATTTCAAGACATAATTATCTTTATATACCCTTTAAATGTCATCAATGAGATAAAAGAAATGGAAAAAGTGTTTCCATTTCAGTATTACATACCTACACTGTGTGTTAGAAATGGCTCAGGTAGGCTTACTTCCACAAATTGTTAATAAGATACAGTTTGGTTACAGAAAAAGTTGCTTTACTGAGTGGTTTTGGATGACATCAAGAGATTCTTTCTGAGGAATAAAAGATTTTAGTGGAAGGTAAATATTGTGTTTTTCAGAAAATCCTCAGCTTTTAGGAGGCTGTTTTCAGGCGTGTTTAAATTCTGAATTTCTAGACCAAGCAGGATACAAATCTAACTGACTGTGTCCTAAGCTAAATGTTGGGCCGATTAAATAAATTGCTAATGTGCAATGTGGGTCTCTCAATTATTAACAAGGCAGAGTTCACCCAGCCGTGATGACATCAGCTCTGATTAGTAAAGTGTAGAGATGGAAGTCAAAGTGCTTCTGCTGTGTCTGAGCAGGCAACACAATAATTTATGACGATTACGGATTCATCTATGAATATCCTAACAAGCCAATCACTTTACAGCAAAACAGTAAAAGCAACAAAAGTCTGCTGTCTGGAAAAAAAAAAAAAATATATATATATATATATATATATATATATATATATATATATAAAGATGTTTTTACAGTAAGATATTAAGTCTGTCAAAGTCAGTGGTATTTTTATTATAGTTTTCCCCCACCTCAGCTTGTTCCCCCTTCAAAGCTGCTCCAAAGACCATAAAAAAATGAATTGCCTTCACTTCTTACTGTCAATGATCTTCCTATTTATATGCCAAAAGTTAGCTGATAAAGCAGTGCAGATATTAACAGTTGAAACAACTCAAGACAGCAGCTCTATAAGAATGTTATGCATGCTAACATGCGTAAAAAGACTGTTCACTGGTATTAACTTTTTCTAGTAAACTATAAACACTAAGTGCAGCTGAGGCATATTGCCATGCCATTTGAATATGATTTATGACTGTAGTCTAAACTAAACTAAAAGTAGTTAAACAAATATATGTATATATCACTTAAAAGCACAAAGTTATTTGATCTAGGAACAATAAATGTTTGTAGCTTTGACAAATAGTGGTGAGGGATTAAAAAAAGTGTTCCAGTCAAGTTGATGATGATAAATATGAACCAATTACAACCTTTAAATGATGATTATATGTATAATTTGTAACAATTTAAAGGATTTGATTTAATTGCTATTTGCCAATGCATGTTTACGGACAGATTGTGAGGTCAATTCCAGTGGCCCGATTACACATAGCTTAGTTTATTATGTCAGTTTTGCAAGAATTTGAAACAAAAATAAGAAGTTTAGAGGCAGAGAAAAAAATTAATTTTGACCTGCTTGTGGCACTAGAGGAAATTCAAAGGATCAACAAAGTCGTGGCACTCATTTAAAAAAAAAAAGAGAGTTTAAAGTTGCAGTGATGCATCTTCTGGGAACCATGAATATACTTATAAAATTACTGTGCACTAAACAAATAGACTAGGTTGAGTCAGCTGCAGTAGATGATCGAACTGTAAGAGGTTTCAACAGACCTGAGAGATTACAGCCGTCTCAGGATATCATTGTGCAGCATTTGATATCAATTGCCCTCTTTCTTTGCTCAAAGATAGCTTGTCTTTGAGTCTGACAGTCTTCTCTCCAGGAGAAGTAAAAGAGAATGATATATCTCTTTAATAATTTCAGCTTTCACTGCAGAGATTATTGAAATTCTCGTTTCGATGTAACCTTGTGTTACTGAGCAGATAAAGTTATGGGGCTGGGAATGAGGAACAATTTTTTCTCCTTTGTGATGGTACCCTTTAAAAAGAGCAAGGCCAGCATTAGAAAACTGTGGTTTGACCAGCTTTAAAGAGAACATGAACATGAACTTGTATGTGACTTGTGTGTGAACATAAATATCGATGCTGAAAGATAGAGTTTGAGCAGACAAGACACTAGTTTTCTCCTCTGCATTCTCTGCTCGTGGTCTCACATATCACATTCTTTTGTCTTTTACCCTACATTTTCACAAAGCAGTGTTTCTCCACCAGCGTGCACGTCACGCATGCCAAAGCCTTCAATTTTATCAGAGACGCTCATCAGCGATTACAGACTGCAATGGAAAATTTCATGTTCAGCCAACGTTGGGTGGACCAACCAGACATTTTGAAAAGACATTCATGGTTTTTAAAGGGGGAATCCCCACCTTTTTTTTATTGGCAACTTTTTCCCTGACACCTTACAGATATTTGTGGTTCTCAGAAGATGTATCCTAAAACTGTGTCAATCTGCTTACTACCTCTCTACGAGCACTATGAGGTTGACAGTCGTGGGGTTGGGTTCAATACTTCAACAACTTTTGTTACAACAAACATTTGTGGTAGTGCACAAATTAAGTCCCGTATTAATACATATACAGTATTTCAGTTGGGTTGAAGTCTTTGACTGGACCATTGCAACATCTTAATTCTTTTATTTTTCAGTCATTCTGTTGTAGATCTATAGATCTGCATGGGATCACAGATGGCTTCACATTTTAATCTAGAGTACTTTGGTATACAGAGGAGTTCAGGGTCGATTCAGTGACTGGAAGGTGTTGAGGCATTGCTTCCTGGTAAAAGTATTAAAATAAGGAAAAGTCAAAGTATAGCACGATTTAATTTGAAAAAGGCTGTGGCTGAAAATTTGATTTACCATTCAGGTCCAAAAGGATAACATGGATTGCCAAAAATAGCTTGCCTCGGACATTCAGGTCTCCCTCAAAGTGAGTTATATTGATACTGGCCTTTCAAATATTTAAAACTGTGTCCAATTCTTAGGTTTATGACAAAGTCCCTGCAAAATAAAATCACACTGACACCTGAGCATACCAAAAAGCTCTCAAGTCAGTGAGGGCAGCTATCGGGAAACTGGTGATACGTGCTTCCAAACAAAATATCCAGGCACAAAACAGATCATTAAACAGAGCTAAAACCTGGCATATTGTGTGCAGTTAGGTTTAAGAAATGTATGCATTCACACAAATTAGCTACACCTATTACTGATTAACCTTGACTTCCTTAAGTAACAGTGCTCAATTACCCAAAACAAGGAAGTGGCACTACTCAAAGGAGCTGTAGAAATACAGCCAGTGTGGCTGAAGACACTTACTTTTGTTTTCTATTCACTTCAGAAGTAAAGTTAATCAGCACCCAGCACAATTAGAATTCTGCTCCAGTAGCTGCCGCACTGGAGAAATTGCACTGATAAATGAGACCTGTCACCACTTCAGTGACCCTCTAAAATAGCCTAACGCTTCTCAAAAATGGCCACCTCTCTGGAATGACAGCTCATCAGATCCATGTTTAGCCATCACAACACAGATGGGGATTAACAAACATTTCAAATGTTAAAGGTCACGGAGTAGCTGACCTCTGGGTTTGAATGCTCGCAGATTCATTGTGATGCTAATCCTGTTTTATCCCAGCAGACTTTAAAATAAACCCAATGCTCTGAAGAATGAGCCATAATCCCCATCAGAGCCTGTGTGCTCCCGTTTCGTGCCGGGGTGTTATGTCACCGCGGTCAGAGCTGCAGAGTTAAAACCATCATCACATCAGAGAGAGGGGGGGACACGAGCAGGTACAGTGGCTATAATAAAGGGATTTTCAGATCTGAAAAGCCCATGGGCAAAAAAAAAGTCGCTATTGTGCACAGTAAGTACAAAGTCCCTGTAGGCAAACATAGAAACTAGAGTGAGTGTACAGTACAAACAAAGCTAAATATAATAAATACAGCCATATGTTTTAATGTTTACCAGCTGTTGTTCAGATTATGTCTAAAAGAAGTCAGTACTAGACTCTGTTACTTATTAAGATACTTAACTAGTTTTTTACTGAATGCTTATGTTGTCCATTTATTTAAATGTACAGCTGAAACTCCACAAGTACTGTACAGTCAGCATATTGTACACCTGCAGTCTGAAAGTGAAGTGAAGCTCTGAAGTGCTCCGTTTGAAAGGAACGGAACTATACGTCCATTTTAACCAACAGCAACCAGAACTTGAAGAAAAACACATATATAGCTGGGTATCATCTGCCCAAAAAATGAAAAGCTGTGGTTTCTCCTGAAAGTGTTGCCCAAAGGAGCATGTACAGTGAAGCAAAAAGCACTTGTCAAAAACCAGCTGAATTCCACACACAACCTTTAGCCTTTACCAAACGCTCATCATTAACACAAACTGGAATGTGATGAATTTGACTTGAAGAAGGTTGTGATGAGTAACACTGAACGCAGCTGTGAGATTTTAAAGGACAAGTAGACACAAGTTCATTGTTAGAGGCCGAGAAAAGATCATTTGGAACTTCCACCAGCTGTTTTTTGTGTTTCTGAATGTTGACTGAAACTCCTCAAATAAGCCCTTTCTGTGCAAATGGTCATAAGGTTGAACTTTGGAAATAAGAGAAAAAGTTGGATGTAACGATTTTAAATGCCTCTGGCATGTGGCGAACCAACGAATACACCTGTCAAAAAGACATGTTGATAGTTCAGATAAAGCAACTGTCAAATTGGAGGTCTGTGGGAGCCGGAAAGCAGTTCAAATACAAGCGACAAGGTACACCTTGTGATCCAACAATTGGCAGTGAAGGATCTTTTCTCTGACTGATACATTTCTTTAAAGAAAACAAAAAAAGCTCATAACGCCATTGCAATTTATGGACAAAGGCATTCTTAGCTCAACAGAACTATATCTGTAACCACCTGGCTATGGTCTGTTCTGCACAGTTAGTGAGGAGTAATAAATGGCCCTAGCTTTCAAAATAAAATCTTTCCAGGCTAGCTGAAGTTCTTCTAAAATAGTGGGATGCCACTTCCTTTCCTGCCTTAGTGAGATTTGTTACTAAATATGCAGTTGTGAATTATACCAAGGAGCTGGCCTAATTTGATTGGTTACATTCTTTAAGTCCGTCTCACAGAAGCAGCAGCATCAAGTGTCATTTACAGTGAGGCTGCCGTGTCAACAACAAGATAATCAACTTGAGTGGAGGCCATATTTAGATGGCTGCGGTCAGTTGTGTTGGCACATGGTGTCGAAGTAAGAGGGAATGGATTTAAAGATTTAAATTTTGATCATTGTATTCTCAGACAGACACCACTGGAACAACTTTTTCTCAAGAGTTGCACATGAGCATATGAGATGTTGCATTGGCAATGAGGGAATATAATTATAATTAATATGAATATATAAATATATATTTTGCTTTTATTAAAGAAAAGGAAAAGAAAACTGATAATGAAATATATGCAGTTTTAATGTGTTTGTGTTTCTGTGTTTTTATACTAGTTTTTTTGTTTGTCCAATGTTGCTTTTTGCACCTCTGACACACAGTCAGATCCCATATATGTCCAATTGGTTCTATAAATAAGTTATAGGCTTTTAAATCAGGATTACGGTGATCTTACAAATTCTAGTGAACACCATCACTTGAACAGTACATTAATGAATGTAAACACTGATGGGATTTAAGATCCTTTAAACCCTAAATACCAAAGAGAAAAAGTCCAGATGGCAACTTGATGAGGTCAAGAAGTTGGGCTTTTGATCTGGGCAGTATGTTGGACTGCAATGAAGCAGCTTGAGCAGGTCATATGTCAGGTTCAACATACATACTCTAAACACAATCCTCTTAGGCTCGGGACCAACTTGACGTACATTTGCAGTGATCTAATGAAATGTGTTTTGCTTTAATACTCTTCCTGTAAATCAAAGGAGAGATGACACACTGGTAATGTAAGGATTACAAGATCCCTTCAAATAGACCAAGAGGAAGGACAAGCACTTCATACAAAACAAAAGAGATTGGTCTTAGTATGACCTCTGATTAAATAGTTCAGTTTAATATGGCTTTCTTGACTTTTAATCACAGGTCAGACATCTGGCCACAGACCTTTTATGTCATTACTTTTGGAATTTTGCCATCAGACAATAGAATTAAATCTCTGAATTTGATCAAATCATCAGTGATTAACTAAATAAACTCTGCTGTTAATCTGGGAATCACTCACCATGCCGATAGGTTATAAACCTCTCCAGCGGGATCATATGTATATGTGAGGTCACCGCCTGCCACTCGGACTCGTTTTATATGCTTTCATCTTGATGAGATGTTGGATTGCTGCCCCCAGACATCAGGGGGTTACCAAACTGATGAGTGATTATTTATATGTTTCCCAGTCTTTCATATTATTTGTGACTGAAGTATGTTGTACTTAAAGAACTGTAAAATGCTGCATGAGAACAACAGCTACTGCGGATTAAAGTGTGTCTATAAATACTTATAATATTTCAACAGTAAGACATCTTTACTGGGGCTGAAATGAATGAAAAACTTTATCTAAAGGCCAGCATGTGTTCAGTAAATGTGCTGTGTTTAGGCTGCAAGCAGAAAAGCTCTGAAGGTTTCGCTCAAACATTCTTGGCTGCAGATGCTAAATACTACTGACTTCATATGAAAGACTGCTAATTATATATATGCCTCCTCCTCAGTGTGAGTTAGTAAAATTTTCATCGTGTTCAACACTGTGAATACTTAAGGAAAACGTTGGCACATCTGTCTGAACTGATTCTCAGGAGAAAGTGGGTCATGCAGCAAGACAGCAGCCCTATCCACACGTCGGTAGACATGTTCTCGAATGATTGCAGATTTTTCTCCACAAACGGATCAAACCAGTTACTAAAAACAAAGCCTGACAGTGTTTCAACTTATAGATAATTTTCCTTGATAAATTAATCTTTAAAGAAAGTATGGGTGGAAAGATTGAGGAAGCCTAGCCATTTCTGCAGGCAAGAGTGAGTGGAGATTAGAAATATGGTAACACTGCTCAGCAAGTTGGCATGCGCCTTATTAATAAGAAGGATTTATCTCAAAGCTCTCCAATGCAGGATGAATAAACTATTTTATGTCAATTGAAACGTGCTGAATGGAAGCTAAAAGATGTAACCCTCATTTCAAGGTTTTCAGAGTTTCTTGTGATCCATCATATCCTTCAAAGGAGGTGTCAAGAAGGTGGTGTTGAGGGAGGACACGGATGCGGACTTCAAAGGAAAACTGGGTTTATTTCACAAAAAAAAACAAAGTAACGAACCAAAAGCGCGGCTTAGCTGGATCCAAAAAACAGACTGTGCATGACATGGAATAAGTACTTAACTTAACGAAGGGAACGCAGAACATGGACCATGGATATCTACGGGAATCTGGTCAAGGCAGGTAAAAAACACAAAGCTCCGACAAAAACGACAGGGGAGGCAGGAAACTAAATAGAGGGCTGGGAGTGATTGGGGAGTGAGTGCAGCTGAGGAAAAAACACAGGTGACGTGAGTGAACTAATGGACAGAGTGCAGGGAAACTAAAGCATGACAAAAACTAAGCATGGGCTGTAAACAAAAGCATAAACTAAACATGAAACTACAAACGTGAGTCCAAGGGTGTGACAGGAGGAAGGAAGCGAAGCACAGATGTAACAGTTTAAACTGAGTCGACAAGAACTTTCAGATAGTCTGGTAGCAAACAGAGTTTGGAGTCCCACACCTGTCATAGTTAATGTTTAGTGCATACATTTCTAAGTCAGAAAATATCAATCATTTTGAAGTATAATGTGTTAAATAGCCAACCTTTAGAGGTTTTATTAATGTTTCACTGTGTAATACTGTACTAGATTAGGTATCTAAAAATTAGATGCGCAGTGACAGTTTATGTAAAATGTTTTAAGCCATAAATTAATAAGATAATCATTAATCAAAACCTGGTAAAGCATTGGATACACTTTTTATAACCAGATTTTGATTAGGTCACTTCCCATCTGACAGAATTCTGTGATAATTATCCCAGTCTAAAGGCTTTTCCCTCTGCAGCACTCCTCTATCCTAATGCTTTAATTCAGTAGAATTACGCCATTAATCAATGTCAATCAACAGGACTGTGTGCATGTGATGTTTCCTGTGCTACAGTTGGCTTTACATCAAACAAGACTCTAAATGAGGTAAAAAAAAATGATCAAAGAGAACATTTAAATTTTAACATTAATATCTGCAGGCTTAAATGTAAAATTACAGACTGTTTTTATGTTCTCGTCCTCTTTAAATTAAAGCACAGGCATGGGGAGATCACTCAGCATATATAATGATCACACAGGGCATAAAATTACATATTTTTCAGCTGCACATGTCCAGTGGAGGAGTGGAAAATATTGTGGGGCGCACTGACAAGGCCGTGGCAGATGATTTAGATACATATTCGCACAGTGCCAGGGACCCTGCGCCAAGAGCAGAGCCAATTCAAATATAGCACTGACTCTCGGGAAAAAGTTTCCTTGAAAAACATGATTAATGGCCGTCCAGTGTGTTTCAGTCAGGCTGCATGGCGTGACTAATGCAAACAGGTTTTCTTAGGCAACACAGTAACCTTTGCTCAACTGGCAGATGCAGAAATCACATTATTACTTTGGTTTCTATTTGACCTCATGAAATAAAAGCTCTGTCTTCATGTTGCCCTCAGAAAATACTTTACATCACGACATATTCTCAGAATAAAATTCAAAACCAACCACAACAACATGAAATTACACAAAACAGAACCTTGAAATAAGCCAATTTCCTTTATCTGAATAGAAACCAGACTTAGTTTAGATTATTGCATCAACAGGAGAGAGTTGACTGTGTAAATTTGAGGCAGCGCTTTGAGCAAACAGTGATATAACTCTGTTCAAATAATGAGAGTATCACAGTGTGCAGGAACTCGATGACAGTTCAGAGAACTGTTTGCTAATTTTGGTTCACAAGTTTTGACGCTTTGACCTGTTGAACTGCAGCCTTGCAGTGGATGTATACATTTCCGCACAAGTAGTATATCTCTACACAGTTTGGACTCATGTTACTTAAAGCATAAAAGACACCAGAGTCACTTTAAAGGTGACCCATAATGCTGCTTCTTGTTTTCTGTCATATGTTGTACGGTGCTGGGACAGCAGGGTGTGTCTGGTCGGAGGCCTTTATGGTGCTGCTGTGGCACAGAGTGGCGCTGGAGGTCAATCCCACCAGCACCAGTTACCACATGCAGTGGCAGCTTAAGATGAGTAATGAAAAAAGAAGAAATAGATAGAGCAACATTATAGTGACCTTTTTGGGATTAATAAAGGTTTTTTTCAATTAATACAATTTAATTTCATGTTACATTTACTCGTTTATTTCCGGATTCTTAGCCACAGGCACTGACTGTCCTATAAGCACCAACAGAGCCGAACACAAGTACTGAGTGCTGGCTCTCAGCAGGCTACCAGGAGCTGGCCAATCAGGAGAAGTTGGCTTTTAGGGAAGGACTCTCAAGGAGTCCGGAGCTAAAATAATCTGTGTGTATGTAAAATGTATGTGGACCAAGAAGAAGAACAGAGACAGTAATCTTGTCCTTAACTTCGCTGAAATCTAATAGTCCTGACGTTCAAAAACAGCCCTGAAAATGCCTTAAAAAGCTTAAAATGTGTTTGAATAAAATGTAAAATGTGAAAAGGGTTTCTTGTTGGCACCTGGGTAGCAGGGACTTTTCGATCATGAGTTAGCCCTGCCCTAAAGCAAAATAGTATATATTTATAGTGTGTTAACGTTACAATAATTCAGAAAATCAACACCAAATTATATTGAAAAGGACTTGAAACTAGTGACTCATTAACTCATTAAGAAATGTTTTGAGATAATCAGTCGAGTGAGAATTATGGTCACCTTCTCAGGCTTTCATATAATCGAATGGTTTGCAACTTGAAGACAACAGACTGTTGTTAAGTTACACGAGGGGGTCATGAAAAAAACAGCAGGATATAACACCATCAGGATGAGATTGTGTCAATACATCATCAACTCGTGAGTTTACAGGAGAATTTAACAGCAGCTTTGAATGTCCTGTTAGCCCTAAGTGCGGTGCAGTGTGTTTTTTTTTTATTTTTTATTACATGGTTTCCACTTATGTGTAGTCCATATTGCAAACTATACAGCGATTGTGGCTTTAGAAAACATTCAGTTCCGCTGTTGATCTTGAATAAGCCACTTCTTGTTTTTATAAATGTGCGTATGACCAATCACTTGTGGAACCTACCCCAGTGATTTTTTTTCGAAGGCCTTTTAGAAGTACTAAAGTTTTTCGTGGAAAAACAAAATTACTAAAATGGTGCTACTATAGGTTGGTTGGCTGTAGGTTGGTTTCCCAGATATTCTTGGCAATTTCAGGCACAAATGAAAGCAGAAACCATCTGATTCCCAAGTTACCCCCTAAAAACACATCTTTATATCATTGCTGTTAACTGTGCTCCTTACAGCAATATCCTAATTATGACTAACATCAAGTTCCTGAACAGAGAAGACTTTACTTGAGTACTTCTATCACCGTCACTCTCTGGAGCTATTTTAAAAGAATATGGAGCCCCGTTTTTTTTTTTTTAGAAACTTCTCAGAATGAAATCTGATCATAGTAGTATACTCTGGAACAAATCCAGGTCAGGAGTTATTTCTAAACCTTAAACTTAATGTGGAAAACTCCCAACTCTGAGCCGGGAGACATCTAGCGTTTCATCAGTTCTCTTTGTCATATTCAAACACAATATTCCAACAACAGGCTTCTTTGAATATGTGAAAGTTGACAACCGGCACCAATACTCGGAAGTCGTTGCTTCGAGGATCGGAGGCGAGAGACCAAAATGTACGGATTATAAAAGGGAGGCAAAAACAAAAGTCCTGGAAATCAAATAAGGTGGTTGGGATCAGAACACACTGTCACCTGACTGATGTTGAAAGACTGAGATGACCTGTTCCTGCAACAGGAAGTAAGACACGGATCAATCACTTAAAACCAAATTGTGTCTCAAAGACAGGTTTTAACAGGTTGGCAAACACCAAAGTCTGCATTTCCATCAAGTTTACTAAAAGATGGATTTGATGACCTTTGTAGGAAAGATATTTATTTCGCAAACTAAGAGGCTTTGAGAGAGAGAGAAAAAAAAATAAAGGACTCCAGTTGCAAAAGAGATAAAACTCACTTTAACCTTTGGAACGGTGAAAAGAACCTGCTGCACCACCAACCAGCAAGAGCAGCCCAACCTAACATCAGTCACCAGGTCTGACGCTCTTAAAGTAACAGAAGAAGATGGAGAATATTTTCTGATGTCAAACATGTAAAAAATTAAATTCAGGCTTTCTTAATAATGAACAAAGAATGCATACCATCCATTAGAAAAACAAAAGCGGTCCATTTCAATAAGTAAAGTCTTGAAATATCAAATAATTCTAAAATGCGAATTAAATATAATTTATTCTTCCAGCTATTGTAGACTTCAATCACAGAAAACTAATTTTAGTGCTTTTTTTTTTTTTTTTAATACTTTAAGACTTGCAACCACCCTGAATATGAAAAAGGCACTTATCATCGCTACACTCCACTGCAGTAAACACCGCCATCTGCTGGTGTGGGCAATAACTGCACAGTAATAAGAGCTCTCACACACTTTCAAACTGTTTTATTCGTATTGAAGGTTACAGAGCACCAGATGTTATTTTTTTTCTATCAAAACAAGCAAATCAGAATTTAAATATGAACAGCAAGCGTGTTGGTGGATGGTCATACGTACAGTAAACATTTATTTTATGTTCATTACAATGAATCTTTCCTGACCAATGATTCAGTTAAGCTCTAATTCAGCATACGATGCCAATGAGGTACTGCAGAGGATGTGACGTGTTACTGATCTGGTGGATTCTTTTCCACTGTTTACATACTCATCCAGGTGTTTGGTCCCGTAACACATGATTGTTCATTCACACAACTCAAAAGAAAACAAAAAAAAAAGAAAAAAAGAAGCCATCTGCTACTTTCTTTTGGAACACAATCACACAGCAGTGCCACATTGGGACAGCCACAAACCCACAGCCAATTCTAGGTGGTTCTTTGGTGTAATGTTACCAGGTTAACTTCTCCCAGCTGAAGCTGAATTCCAAACGTCACTGGTTCGAATATGTTTTAGAGTGTGATTCAAAGAGGAGGGAGTGATGATGGGTGGAGATGAGGCGCAGGGAGGGGAGGGGGCTCATGAGTCTATGATCTCTTTTTTCGGCTCTCAAAATTTCTGAAGTTGGCTGGCCTGATCTTCATCTCTGCAAATTCGATTGAGTGTTCGTGGCCCTTCCAGTGAAACCAGTTGATCCCCTGTGGAGAAAAACGAAAGAAACCTTGTGAAAGTAGTGAAATAACAAACCAGAGGGAGCTTTTCCAACAACTCCCATCCACTGATGACAATTCTGCTCTGCTGGTTGGACAGTTACATCTTTGTGCTCCTAACTGAAGTACTTGTTGGTTGTTTTTCTCTTAGAAGGGAAGCAACAGATATTCTTTAAATACTTCACAGGAGTTAAGAAATCTTTTTTTAGTGCCAGAGACGGAAAAGAAAAAAGAAAAGAAAAAAAGAACAGGCAGACAATGCTTGAAGAAATGAAGTGGATGGAAAATCTGACACATTTTGAGACTACAAAAAACAGCCCTTATGTAAGATGTCGGCTGGAGAATAGGGCTGCAAATAAGCCCATCAACATTAGTATTAGTGATGGAACAAAGTGGATGACGTGTCAAATTCAGCTTTCCCTGGAATAATTCAGGATTTTATGGAAACGGCGCATACCTTGCTATGACTGCTGTCACCATATTTCCCCATGAGGTTGACACGATGACAGTTTTTATACCAAAAGGCACCTTTGTAGGACAAGGCGCAGTTGGTCACAGCGATATCGTTGTCGTTATCGTAGGTGGAGAAGGGCCGACCCTGGTGGTAGGTCATGGAGTCACCTGGTGAGCAAATGAAATGAGAGTAAAACTCAGGGGCTGCTTATTGACTGTACAGATTGAGCAATAAAAGTTGGACTTCTTATTTAATATTAATATTTTAACAGTGGCTTTTTGAAAAGGAAGAGTTCTGGATGAGAAGCTTCATCACTCTTATGTCTGTGCTACTCCAAACTACTTTTAGGCTTTTTTGAAGGCAACTCTGATGCAGCTGCAACTCAGGGCATCACTTAAAGGCGGGGTAGGGGATCTTTTTCTGGAACATTTTTTTACATATTGCTTGAAATACTCTTCACATCCCCATTGCAACCAATTAATTAAAAGTTTTGACACAAATATGAAAAGTTTTAGTGGCCTCTAGAACGTACAAGCTAGGAAAAACAGTATCCAATCATTGTGAACGGACCGTTCACAATGATTGGATACTGATGCCGTCTATCAAACTGCAATCTGCTCCTCCCTCCCCCTCCTTCTCCCTGTGCGCATACCCTGCTCCGTGAACGTCCAGAAGCTTGGCAGGAAGCTAAACTAGAGCCAGCTTGGCTAGCACCTAGCATTATTAAACGTATAGTTAGCATAAACTAAATACTAAATACTAAATACGGCAACGATCGATGCTTGCTGTCAGAACAGCGCTCGTGCACCTTCGTGCTCGTGCGCGTTCATGTACTCTAGAGGCGTGCCTTCGGGGGAAAAGTGAAGAAAAGGTTTGGGACTTTTTACCTGTGTATTTTCAAAATGCAGCTTCGCTGGACTCAAAATCCAGGATCTCCTACCCTACCTTTAAATGTCATGTTTTTGTTTCTCCCTTTTTTTGGAAATGAAATCAATTAAATCATTTGGATTTATTCTGCCAAAGATAAAAGCTTACACCTGCCTGCAAGATCAAATAAACAACCCAGACAAAATTTCATGGAAACTCTCTGGAGAGGCGGAGAATGGGAAAGACAGAACTGCAAAACTAAGGCATTTGTTCTGTGGCCAAGATGGCTGAACACACTACAAAATAAATCTTCATCAATTCAACAGCGCTGCAAAATACAGACTACACTTTCAAACAGCCCAACGTGAGTTGCACATGCACTATAGCAAACTAACCACTCCTTCCTCCTACACTTCATAGATATACAACATCCAGATTGACACCTCATGTACTTTCCCACCATGTGTCTGGCCTCTAAAATCAACTGTACCTTGCTCAATTCTTAACTAATATACATGTAATTTAGTTTGATATAAATGATATAAATGTAATATTATGATGATTACTATTTAATTAATTCAATTCATTAACTGTTTTGGGATCTAATACACCAACCTGACCGCCACAACTGCGTGTGGGTTCAGATCTGTTAGCAAGACTCATTTAGTTGTTGTAGATTCTCAGCCATCAGGTCACGGTAATCTTAAAGTCAATAAGTCAATACTCCAACCAACTAGTTTAGAACAGAAGAAGCCTCTCAGATGAGGTGAAATGTTTTCAAAAACTAAGGAAGAAGCCTCCAAATAAGTAAAATTCTGGCTGCTTGGTAATGTATCATAGGGTTGATGAAGAAGACAGTTAACCTGAACACCTTGGGACACAAATGATAAGCTCCCACTGTTTATCGCTAATAATTTCTTTTCATTTTAAGTAGCTGTTGCTGTAAAAAAGGTAAAGTTTAGGCACAGAGATCATTAAAAACACAGATTTCATCCAAATGACCAACATGTAACCAGTATCAAAGGTTTGCAGATCTACGTTACTGCTGCAAATGGCACAGACATCATGGAAGAGTTTCCATGGACACTCTTGTGCTTTAATACTTTTACTTTTTGAATTATTATCAACTAAGTAAGAGGTGTGAGCCTCTTATTTAGTTACTAACAAACCAAATCATTTAATTATTAAGAGCCTGCCACTTTGATAAGGATCCGTAATCCGTTTTTCACGTAGTTTGCAGCACAGCTGTTGTAAAATCGATCAAGATGTTTTCTTAGTTTTCGACACAGTCATAACTCAGCATCAGAAGAATCTTAGCTGAAACCTTCAGGAAAACACAAAGGTGGAAACGTTGAGCTGAAAAGTGAGATTCTGCTTTCTTTGTCCAAGTTTCCCCAAACTGCCTTTGTGTTAAGGTAACAAAATCACCTGTAGCTAAAACTCATCTGTTCTCATGTTATGTAAGATTTGTTGATGCAGTCTATCCTCTGGCTGTCTGGCAACATATGGATGGTGGAAAGACATATTGCTACAAAACACACCTTTAAAGGCACAGCTTGGTGTTTTTACACTCTGAATTTGTTACAGGTTAAACAAAGCAGATCTAATGTGGTCATGAGTGAGCCCAGTTAGTAGTTTTTCCTTATTTCCAGCTTTTATGTATCTTACAGACGCACTGAGTGGTTTCAGTTCCCTCATCAAACTCATACTTTAAAATGACACTCACCTGCAGTTCCACTGTACGTTCCTATGTAGAGTTTAAAACGTGTTCTCGGTTCTGCAATTGTGAACTTGTCATACTGAGCGTAGGCCGACTCCCCGTTGTCTTTCAAGTCCACTCGCAGCTCATAATGTCCCAAATTCGTGATTTTATGGAGGTTGGAGAGACCTATAAGAGAGGTTTAAAGTGTGCGAGTCAGAAGCAGTCCGAGAGAAGGGAGGAGAATATGATGCGGAAAGAAGAGCGCTCTTACCCAGCCAGAACTCATCGTTCATGTTACCAAAACCGGCGGTATAGTTCTTCCAGTTCCTGAAGAACTCCAGCTTTCCGTTTTGGCGTCTGAGGAAAACCTGAGGACAACTGACTTTCATGAGTGTCACAGCAGCTTCACAGCAAATGCCTCGAGTGCTGGCTGTCATTTATCATCAGAAAAGCAGAGTCTGCATGCCAGGAACAATCATATATTCACTGCGATCTATGGTGTGAAACTGCCCGCTCACCATCCATCCTCCACCATCTGTGGTCATATCACAGTAAACCTGGATGGGTTGGCTCTCCTCCCCTCCGATATAGACGGTGTACAGGCCAGAGGTCGTCTCTCCATTTAGTAAGATCTGAGCACAGTCCCGGGGGCGCCTGAACAAATGTCCAGCTGAAAAACACACATTAAAAAGACATCAACTTGAAAACCAGAGAACACAGTTGCTTTATCTTCATTACTGTTACATTAAAAAAAAAAAAAGCCCCACGCAGGATACAGCATCGTGTGAGAGGACTGCTCCTGGAAAATAAGAAAAAAAGTATTTGAAAGATACGTTTTTCCCATCTGTGGGGCTCAGGCAAGACGAAGAAAAAGCACAGGTGATCTGGTTGGAGTATCACATTAAACATAAGGAATCTGCATTAGAAGCGCATTTGGACCAATCACTAGACCCTTCACTCTTCAAAAGTTTTGAATGACACACACATAATTAAGACTTTTTCATCCTTACTGGTGGAAAAGACGGTGGTTATGTAGCGACTCCTCTGGGCTCCCGCTATGGCCCGCAGCCGGACGTTATACTCTGTGGAACCAGTCAGCTGAGACATGCTGTAGGAGGACGCTGTCGGGCTTAGCATCACCTCCTGAACACACAAACACAAAGTGATCGCAAAGAGCAGAGCCTTAATGAAGAAAGACACGCAACATATGCATTCTACATATACATACATACATTTAAACATTTATTTCTGTATTTATTAACTATACCTAACATGAGATGACAGGTGGAAGCTTTCTGAGATTAAGTTACTTTCTAAAGCACATATTTGATGTCTGGAAATCCGAAAAACATTGAAAAACGTTGAAACATTGGCTGCCAAGAAGTTTGGAAAATCAATTCAAATCCCTATGGCATGCTTTGGAGAAAATAGCCTGTATTATTTGGGTTCAAATGCCTCTGCTGTCAGTTACTGAACTGATGTGGGTGTCTTTTACGTACCCTGATTACACCATCAGCAGATGAGAAGGTGAGAGTGTATCCAGTGACTGCTGCATGAGGGGGTTTCCAAGTCAGAGTTGCACTGTCTGTTTGAATGTTAATAGCTCTCAGGTCACGAGGGGGATCCACATCTGCAAATGCAACACCACACATTAGATATCACCTTCATCAAAGCCGCTCTGACTGTACAATCAGCTTACATGTTGCAGCCCGTGGACTTCCCATATCCACCTACCTGTGGTGAATTCAGTAACAGTGGAGGCGCTTTTCTTCGCTTCTTTCATACCATGAATTTCAACTGCATAGTGGGTTCCTGGAACCAGGGAGTTCATCTCGAACTCCACTGTGTTTCCAGAAACATGCTCCACCGCTGGGGTCACTAAAGGGCAAGAATCAAATGATACAATCAGATCAAAAAGGAAATCTGATCATGAAGCTCTTTGAGGAGAAACTCACTTGAATCGGTCCTATAGATGATGACGTAGCCATCAACGGTGGCTACAGATGGTTGCCACAGCAACAGAGCAGACGTGTCAGTGACATTGACTGCAGTCAGACCCTGCGGGCTGTCCAAAGCTGGAAGACACAAACAGGAAGGTTTCAAATTGTTTTTTCCTCGAACTGACTCCAACGTAATGACACAGGTGTGGGTGTACACGAAAGCAGAGGAAATCCAACCTGTGGTTACAGTTTCTGTGTTCGGCTCACTTTCCTCCAGACCCTTCAGAGCACTGACAGTTACTTGGTAAGTCTTTCCAGGAATCATATTGACCAGCAAAGTCTGAGACACGCCGCCATCTGCTGTCACGATCAATGGGCTTCCTGTGAAGGGAGAGAACAAACAAACAGTGTACAAAACATGCAGGTCCAGCGGTGATAGATTTGATTTACAAGTGCATTTGTACTGCCGTTTTCACAATTAGGTTTACCTTTAGAGACTTGAGATTACAGCTGCACTAAAACACCCACAATGTTCATATTAAACTATGTTAGTTTAGAACGTTAGAAAGCTAACATTTATTCAACTTAAGCTGGGTTTGATGAAGAGTCATAGGATCACAATGTTATAACAAGCCAACTGGAGGTGGGCTTGGATATCTGCACTGAAACAAACAGCAATCCAGCATGAAGTTGTTGAGATATTTGACAAAAAAAGAAAAAAAAAACATCAAGCTCAGCACCACAGAAACACTGGTAGTTACTTTCTTGATGTCATATTTTATAATCTAATATTTGAACAACATTTTACTGCAATTCGGTCATTCTGGACCACGTTTCGACACTAGTGATGTTAAAAGGTCATCTCAAACGCAGAGAGGATTTAACCCTTTCACTTCCACACTGAGAAAAAAGCAAAAGGAACATTTTCTTTGCATTTTTTTCTATTTCTTGTACAAATTAACAATCGGGCTCAATGTTTCTTTTCTCAAATTGCTGGGGAGACGCTTTATGGTAAAAGTATGACATTTTGAAAAAGCAATGTCATAACACAGACTTTATTTTAGCTTTACATACCTAAACCAGTTTTTAGAGATGATAAAACATGCATAGTCAGTAAAAAAAAAAGTGCTCTACCAAATGGTAGTAAAACCCTTTATATTATCGATACATCCACCTGAATATTATCAGTTGAAAAGGTAAAAGGGACAACTTGGGGTGGCAATCAGATGTTAGTGAGTTCTCAGAAGTGGTCGACAAACAAAAATCACTCCAAGGTGCCTGTGAGGGCAACTCCTAAGCAGCCGCAAGCTGCCTCTTTTGGACTGTGCCGTGTACATTGAAGAGGACTGAAATCCAAACACTGAGTTTTGCAGGAAACCCACACATTCAGACCAGTACCTGCTTTTCAACTCACATCATCCACTAGAACACAAACTGACTGTCATCAGAATGCTACACCACAGGGCTAAGAGTGCACCTACTACGGCTGAGGGGAAACAGAAGGAACATCAGCACTCCGAGAAAGCTCTGAAAACCTGTGGATACCCAACTGGGCCTTTGTCAAATCAGCAAAGAAATCTGGACCAAACAACACTGTTAGAGAAGCGAAGAAGAACAGGAGCAGACATATTGTAATTCCATATGTGACGGGAACTTAGAAGGATCTTCTCTAAACATGACGTTCCAGTGCACTTTAAAACCCCAAGAACATCCTCAGACAGAGACCTGTTCACCCAAAGGACAAAACGTCCCAAATACGAATTGAGCGGTGTCGCATTTGCTGTGCAGCGAGGAGTCTGAGGACCTTTGCATGGGAGAGACCAAACAACAGCTTTAAAAAAATGCATGGCACAACATAGGAGAGCCACCTCTTCAGGTCAAGACTCAGCAGTGCACCTACAGCTCAAGGAAAAGGGACATTATACTGAGGACAGTGATGTACACATTCTGGACAGAGAAGACAGATAGTTTGAGAGAGGAGTCAAGGAAGACATCCATGTTAAACTGGAAAAAACATCTTTGAACAGAGGAGGTGGTCTCAGGCATCACCTTCCCAGCACCTGCAATGCAGCATCGTCTCTCCTCCCCTGGCAGTTTCACAACCATTCACACCTTAGATCCTGTGACCAAAACTCACCCTTTCAGGGTGGTAGACAATTCAGAGGTCATAATTACTCTAACGACATGCACATTGGTCAGGGGGTTCAGTGACACATCTGACTGTAACGACCCTCTCTGCTTATAAGTCGATACGCCCCACCATCTAGTTTAGAACTGAAGAAGCCTTGCTGATGAGAGGTAAAACGTCTTCAAGATCCATGAAGAGGTGCAGTTGCCCTTATCAAAGCTCCTAGGAGAGCCAGGAGACTGGTGGAAAATTGTTTTGAGGACAAATGTCAACATGTATAAACTTTTTTTTTTAATTTAAATGACAAGTACTATGTTTGGAGAAAGGAAGACACTGCATTGCAGCATAAGAATCTTTTCCCATCTGTGAAATATAGTTGTGGCGGAATCATAGTTTGGGTCCGTTTTACTGCATCTATGCCAGGACAGCTTCGCATGAAAGAACAATGGATTCTGGATGATAAAGGAAAATGACAGGGATGAACATCTGTCTGTGATGTGGAGCAAGACAGGAAAACCCAGAGAGCGGAAATTCTTTATCAAAGAGTGATTAAGAAAGAATAGGGTTGATGTTCTGGAATGATCATGTCAAAGTCCTGACCGAGATCCAACATAAAAGTTGTGGAAGGACCTGAAATGAGCAGCTCATTGAGGAAGCCCACCAATATCCCAGAGGTGACGCTTCTCTGTACAGAGGAATGGACTAAAATTCCTATAAGCTGATGTGAGGTTTTTGGTCAAATTTATGCAAAAATACACAAAACTCTAGGTAGCTCATGGACTAAAATTCCTATAAGCTGATGTGAGGTTTTTGGTCAAATTTTTGCAAAAATACACAAAACTCTAGGTAGCTCACACATTTCTAAGCATTGCAAACCAGCAGCAAACCGTTGCAGTGCAACCTGACAAACCACTTACCTCCTTCAAATGGCATATAGGTGATGCGGTAGTTGTCCACCGGAGAGCGCGGCATGGACCAGTGAACTATAGCTGTAGAGTCAGTCACTTCAGAGAAGCGAAGTCCTCTTGGACTGCTCAGACCTGGCAGAGTGCAAGCGAAAATGCACAAACAGGGAAACAATAAAAAATATGAATAAAGGTGAAGAAAACAAGTCTTCAGCTTTGGGAATCCAAATTAAACCCAACAGAAGGCACATGCCCAGAGACCATTTTCTATGGGACACACCGTTTAGCCTGAACAAGAGGAATAAATATGATTAGTGGGATTCTGGGGTCAGCGCTTCGAACTACAAACTCAAAAAGTAGTTAGTATGACACTTCAAACTTTGCAATGTTGTCCATGTACCTGTGTGGGCAACCCCTGTAATAGGTTGAGAGCGTTGGTCCAATGTGACACCATAAAGCTCGATTTCATACTCAGTACCACCCATGAGGCCAGTTACAACCTTGGTACGCTCATCGCCGCGGACGCTGTGCTCTTGAGGATGAGCTAATCTTTTGGCGTCTCTTATTTTGATCACAAATCTGTCAAACAGGTCTTCATCAGCTGCCCACGACAGACGGAAACTGTCAGCTGTGATATCTGAGACGAAGAGATGCTCCACCTCCGGCTCAGCCTCTAGTTAGACAAGGAAACATTAACGAGGCAATGGGTTTGGTGGTTCTTTTTCCAATGATAGTCATCAACGAATGTCAGTCAGTCTGGGAGAGGTCAGCCAACAGGTAAGGTTTCCGGGTGGCAGCCAGGATCACATTCCAGCCTTAAAGCTTTTTGGACCACCACCTCTGATCTGCCATGCTCAGGCATCCAGTTAGTGTGAAATAGTCAAAAACATAGCGGAGGGGCTACAGAGGCATACGAGTATTAAAGGTCAAGAGGCTTTTTGTTGTCGTTTATCTATGTCAGTAAATGGATCTGTTGAGACGAGCTCCCCATGCGTCCTTAAGGCCAGCCTTGATGCATTCAATGCATTCAAAGGAGATAAAAACAAATAAGATCAGAAGTTAAATCAACAGATACGTCATGCTCAGAGCATCTGTTGATTTGTCAGTGTTTTCCTACATGTGGAAGTCGGATTTCGCTGCGTTTTACACACGATCTACAAAGAAGCAGGAGTAGACGGCAGCGTGGTGGAATTTGTCCATGAATATCTCTATACGAGCAATAGAGAAAATGTGAAGGAAAACACATTGTAAAATATGAAAACAAACAAAGATGCTTGCTCATATTTTAAAGGAAAGAAGAAACAGACGGGAGCTTCACGTCTCTTCTTCTCGTTGACACAGCTGCATACCAAGAAAATGCTTCAAACAAAAGAAAGGTGAGATCATTCTGGAAGAAAAAGAGTTAGGGTTAATTAAGAGTACCAAACTGAAGCTTCACCATCAAATCATGGCACATACCTACATCTATTAATACTAAGGCTGATCATGATCAATTACAGATTTGAATCCTTAATCTTTTAATCATTGATACCAAGGAACACTGCCATGTTTTGTCTGTGAAACTTCATAAATGAATAATAAAGTTCAACAACTACACATATTAGAAGTTGCAGTAAATTGAGAAATTGGACTGTTTAGTAAGACGAGGGTCCTTGCAGTGCACTGTGGGTGGTACCTGTCACAGCCACTGTAGTCAGAGGCCGAGAGAGAAGCCCTGACTCTGACACCCCGGTCAGCCTGACCTCATAGCCTATGCCGGTGATGAGACCCCAGATGTCCAGGTGGCTTTGGTTTCCTGGCACAGTGAACTCTTGAGGCTCCAACAGCCAGCCAGAGTCTGTCACCACTATGTGAAAGTGACTGAAGCCGCCACTGGAGGGAGCTAGTTCCTCCTGCTGCCGCTGCTGCCTCACTTCCCACGACACTTGGAAACCGTAGGGGGTTACGTTGGAAATGGTCAAGTTTTCCACTTTAGGCAAAGGAGCTGGGAGGAAGGGGATGGGTTTCATTGAAGGGGTAACGAGATTCCATTGGGAGGATAATATGTGCAATGGTTGCAAAAGCAAATAAAGAGCCGGCTCTCCCAGTGTAACAAGTTCAAGAAGAAGTTGCCACCAAATTAAAAGTAGGATATCTTCAGCATCTCAAGTTCACCGCACGCTAAAAGGCAAAGTGACATGCATCATAGTGCTTCATAATTCCTCACCCAGATGCTTCTAAAGCGACATTTTGAGGCTTGTATCGAGCTTCATGTTTGGAGACACAAAAAGCAATTGCTACGTCAGAGAATAGACACATTTCCACTGCAGCGCAAATAATGACTCCACTACTTGTCCCTTTCAGCTTGTTTATGTTGCCATCTAGGAGCATAGATCTGAAAGATGGATGTACCCTACAGGTCTGAAAATATAGCCAATGACGAATAGCCTTAAAGGGATACAAGGTAGTTTAGCGGCAGTATAGCGATCTCTATTGGTCAAACTGAAATTCTACACTGTCGTAAAAATGCCCACCTGTACACACCCACTAACTAAACATCGTGGCGAATGCTGCCATTGTGTTATTTAGTCAGTGCAGTTAGGTAATCTGATTCACAAGTGTAGACTGCCCACGTAAGATACTATAATCAGAGATTTTCTGAAGAGAGAACTCAAGATAATGTGCTATAATACTGTTGCTGGAGGAAGTGGCCGGGGACAGCTCGTCTGGGTTTCTCTGCTCAGGCTGCTGTCCCCGCGACCCGATCCCCGGACAAGCGGCAGATAATGGATGTATGGATGGATGGATGTATGGATGGACTGTTGCTGATCTTGAATGGGATTCTTCCCTCATCATGGTGTATTCGTGGAGTGATTCTTTTGTATTAGCAGACACTTACAAAAGTTACATCTTAGACAGATGCGCGCAGGCACTACCAACATACACGCCGCAATAAACGCAGACTAGCTCTACACTATTCCGATTACAATCACAAATTAATCAATTTTCATTTGTAGATAACAATTCTTGTTCGGATCAAAACGCTATTCTTATTATAATCAGGTCAGTCCGTGTATTTCTGAAGCTAGGCTACGTCTCGAACTCAGGAGGAATTAGAGCACCATCATCACCTGTCTCTTCACGATCTAAAACGCAGGTCACTATGGTAGATGAACAAGATCACGCTTGGAGAAATTTCACAAAGATGGGAAGTGCCAACATCGAACGTTTCATATTCAGTCTGTGAAAGGCAGAATAGGAAACGCTTGGTGTTGGCTCTTCAACGCAAGCGAACACATAGCCTACAACTACAGCTAGCATACAGTACCTAGCTAAGTGCCGTAAACACAAACGACTCTTCTCGCGCATCACGACACTTCAGAAGCGGGTCGCTCCTGCCGAAGTTACATATGGGATTTTCAGCATACAGACCCCTGTTGGGAGCGAGACAGGCTTCATTCGCTTACCATTGACTTGTTTAACCTTCGTTAAACTCCTGAAGGCTATAATTTTAGGTGAAAATGCTACCTAGTGCCCCTTTAAACACGCATTTTGTTTCCCCAATCACCAGCAGGGGGAGACTCCACTAACTGTATCTGTATTCTGCATAGAGGTCTACAAGAAAACTGGATTTATTTAATCAGAAAGCATTTTTTCTTGTGTTTCTGACAGTTTCTGGCATAAATGCAGAGGGGCATCAAAACAACGCAAGATGTTGATATGGATCAATGGGAACAAAACAGCAGCAATAGAGGGAGCTAAAATGGTTGCTGCGCTGTTGTATCAGCCTTTATGGTGAATTCTAAATTGTTTCATGAAAGTGTTTGAGAAGAGAACGCAGTCTCCTGTTCTAAGTTTGGCCCTCAAAGGTGTCTTCAGGGCTCCTTTTTACAACCAGAACACAAAGACGCAGACCATCCTATAATAATGAGCCACAGTGGAAACCCCATAAATATGGAGCATTCCATACATCGCATGTTCTGCCAACAAAACTTCTACTGCTTTTCCAACTTATACTCACGAGACACAATTAATTGAGCAAACAAAAATTTTAGGCTGATTGTATCAGTTTTGGACAGAATGTTGGTTTCTCTTACATAGGAGATTTCCAATGCTTGCTTAAACATATTTGGAGTCAATAAATCAAATGGTTTTAATTGTCACAACCAAACCAAAAACAATATCTGCCTATGATGCATGTCAACCTTGCTCCTTAAGCACTTTAGGCCTTAGATCTGTAGATTTCTTTGTTATTCCCAAAAAGTGGTTTAAAAACAAAAACCTCAAAATGTTTAAAATACATCGAATGTATTGTGCTACACTACAACTGAAACATGTTTAACGTAAAGGATATGAGTTAAATACGTAATACCTGTGACAGCATGGGCTAACACTGAAGGAGTGCGGCGCCCATGAGAAATACCGTACAGTTCAATATCATAGCCTGTGTCATCCATCAGGTTAGAGATCGTTATGTTACGGACTTCGCCAGGCAGTCTGAACTCCAGTGCATCAGACTGCTGCTCAGAGTCACTGACCCGGATTACAAAGCCATCAAAGTGGCCTGACACAGTGCTCCAGGACAAGCTGAGGTTATGTGGGCTCACAGATGAAGCAGTTATGGGCCCCAACTGTGGGACATCCTCTGAATAAAAGAAGAACATGACCGTTCAGTTATGTTGTCCTGATTACACACGTTGCTGGAACATGCAGAATCAAGAAATGCATGTAATGCAATACCTGTTGTGGCTACAGCAAACAGAGGCTGTGTGTTCTGACCACCGTCACTGGCGTAAAGCTTTACGTTGTAGCCCGTGCTCGCTTTGAGCCCGGTCATTACTGTGGAGCGCACGTCTCCTGGCAGAGTGCGCCCCACTGCCTGCGAGGGCAAAGCAGACTCTCTGACTTCTACTATAAACTTATCAAAGTCCTTCTCTCTTGTCTGCCACGACAGAGAGAATCTGTCTGAGGTAATGTTAGAAACTACTAGCTTCGACAAAACAGGCTCTTCAGCTACAGGGGAGAAAAAAAAAAAAGTGTATATTCATTTATTGAATTAAAAAGCATGTATTTGTCTCTGCTGTAAATCCAGAGTATGCATACAGGTGCAAGTCAACTCTACAGAGCAGATAACTAGTGAAGAATATTAAGAAGCTTAAAACCTAATTTCTTAGGCTAATAATTTGATGCACATAAATTCAAAATACCTGTTGATGCAACAGTACTGACAGCACTTGTTCGAGATCCCTTGTATGTCCCGTAGAGGTAGGCTATGTAATCAGTGCTGGGCCTGAGCCCTGTGACGTCATGGGACCTTACATTGCGGGATATGTTATATTCCTTTGGCTTCATTAGCCAATCAGAGTCAATAATCTCCAAGATAAAACCATCAAATTGTTCTTCAGTGCCATTCCAGAGGATAGAAAAGCTCTCTGACGTTAAGTTAGAGATATATATTTTGCCAACCACTGGTTGATTCACTGAAGGAAGAAACCATGATTAGAAATTCATCAAAGCCATTCTGCAAAACAAATCTGTCCAGATATGCAAATTCTTCAAATATCATTGGCAGCTGATTAAATCTATTTATCGTAAAAGAAACATGTTGTGTTTCAGGACACTCACCAACATCAACAGCATTTTCCTGACAGTCTGAGCAGCTTAATAAAGGATTTAATACATGCATGCACTTTTGGATAAAAATGCAAATAGAACATCCTGTGGTAGAAGTTACACTGCAGCTTGACTTTAAAACCAGCAACTATTTTTTTCTTTTCCTAAATATTAATGATAATAAGCAACCAAGGAAAGACACTAAAAAAAAGCTTTCAAGTAAATACCTGAGAATGTTTGTCTCAAGTTTAAATGAATTATTGATTTTACATGTGTAAAAGATGATGATAAAAGGTGGTTAATGAGGAATGTTTCATGCACATTGGAGCACTATTTGATCATGCAGCTGACCTGTTAATTTTGAGGACATGATGTTGCACCTGAGCAATTCAAAGCCACCAGCTAAAGATCAAGTTTAACCTTTAAAAAAATGTAATTCTGCATGCACGGATGCATTCCAAACATGCATCCAATGTAAAACAATGTGGCGTTACTGTTCACCTCACATTACTTCGTTAGCTTTTTACCTTGATAATGACAAGAAGATTTAATCATTTGCCACCTAGTTCAAAAGGAAATAATATTTACTTCTGTGAAAATATACACAACTATCTCAGTGTCACTCGTTCAAACTAACAGAACTCGTCTGACATGTATACTCGCACATGCCATGAGCACTGACACCCACAGGCAAAATGGTCACTCAAGGTTAATCAATTACACACTGAATGAAGGATAATGGGATGAAATGAGATTATCACGCTGTCACGGGATGATGGGTGGGGGTAGGGTGAAAGTTATTGGTTTGCTTTTGCAATCATTGCAGCTGATCAGCGTCAGACCTGACCATGATGCAGGGATGGTAGGGGGAGGGGCTTCATGCACTTTGGTAACTGGGATGGAGAGAGCAGGTTGGGGGGGGTTGAATGTTTGGCTCAGTGATGCGGCGTGAGCGCGCATCACCCTGCTCTCTCTCAGCGAGACAGAAACAGTGGCTGGAGGGTGAAGAATGATAATGTTGGTTAAGATGCAGCAGTTCAGTGCACTGAGGCCCTGTTGTTGGACAGGGATGCCAAAACAGAAACGGGGTTAAGTTGTTTTCATTCATGCAGCGAGGTGAGGATGCTCCACTACGAGTGGGACAACAGAAATATGTATGTGTGTTCTTCACAGGTGCGGACTGAAATAGAATAATAGAAATCATTATTGGAAAGAGGGAAAGTTTTGGCTGCAACGCCGTCGGTTCCAGGTACCTGTGGTAGCTTCGCTGTACAGTGGTTCAATGAAGGAGCCCTGATACATCCCATATAAGCCAACCATGTAGCTGGTGTTGGGATTCAGCCCAGAGATGCCCAAGCTCAAAGCGTCTCCGGACAGAGTGAGGTTCTGGCTCTCAGCAAAATTCTCCATGTTTGTTACCTCAATGACAATGCTGTCAAAGTCCCCCCTTGTGGGGCTCCAGGACGCAGTGAAGCCGTCCCATGTAATGTCAGAGAAGGTGAGGTTAACCACGGCTGGCTTCAGCTCCGCTGGTGGATAGACAGATCAGATTGGGATCAACTGGACGGCAAGACGGATTATTCAGTTTATTACAAGGCAGATTATTCATTGGAAAAAGGGCAGCTGAGTATTAGGGCCAGAGGGAACAGTTTGTTTCTGTGGATAGTTTAGAGTGAAGGATGAGCTGATTTCCAAAATGCATAAATGAAGAGATTCACGGTATTTTAAATATACTGAGCAAGATTATTGTTTTAGTCTCCACATTTTAAACTTTCAGATGAAGTAAAATGGTACAAAGGTTGGGATGCATGGGCACAACTTGGTAACACCCCTTTTAGCAAGTATCACAGCTTGTAAACTGTTTTGTTGGGGTCCTGTGAGGGCCACGGTAACACCTTCAGCTTGGCTTGACTGTTGCAGTAGTCCATTATAGTCATGTCCATTTTGCTTTAGAACAGTAACATTTCCTGAATGCCACAGGCTGCAACACAACCTCAAAGCATGATCAACCCACTGCCATGCTGGAGCTCAAGAAGTGCTCTTTTCTTGAAAATCTATTTCAACTTCAGCCTGACATTCGTGTATCTAAAAAGCATCAGGCTTGGTCTGATGTACATTCACAAATTTTGGATTCTGAATCTCATGGTGTGGTTTTGCACAGAGGAAGAGTGTTCCACCACTCCAGATATTTGCTGGACTCTACCATCATTCCTGTTTGGATAACACTGGCTTTTGGTTCAAAGTGGAAGGATTTTGTTTGGTTTTTTCTCTTACTTTAAATGCCTTTAACAGCACAGTTCACTGTTAGTTGAAAAGCCCAGTTACAACTGCAATAAAAAAATAATTAAAAAAACACTTTTTCTTTTTTTCATACAACAGTTCAAGCACCTTTGGTTTAATATTCCTCTTTCCTGTTCTGTGCTTAATGATATTAACATCCATCCATCTTCTATACCCGCTTAAACTAATTCAGGGTCGTGGGGGGCTGGAGCGTATCCCAGCTGTCATTGTGCAAGAGGCAGGATACACCCTGGACAAGCAAGGTTGCAAGCACATCCCAGAGCTTAACTTTTATGTGTAAGTGCTGTCATTTTAGTTACATTACAGAGTCACCTTTTCCATGTAAACGCTTCGAGTGCCAGCAAGCTGCTTACAGAAGCTCACCGCTGCTAATGGGAGAAATGCAGAGGATATCTGAATATCTAATAACACTTTGCAGTTTTTAATTGTGACAAAACAAACCAGTCTTAACAAGCCGATTAAGACTGATTAAGACCTTGGTTAAGTTCAAGTTGTACAGAACAAATATAATACATTAAACTTGCTTAAAATACTGTGAGGAATGTTCCAGCTTCAACTTTGGCTCTTCAGGAGATCAGTTCATCTTCTACTCACTGAACTATGCACTGCACGCATGCATGTACAAAACAAGTCATTTAAAACTCGTAACTTCATTCAATCAAATTTTGTATTCATGAAATAACATGAATAATACTGATGTAGTATTTTCTATCCTCACAAAAATATTCCAATCTTATTATATTGGGACTTTTTTCATGAGTCAATGTCATGACTTATTCATTTTATTATCAATAAATTATTTAATCCCAACACATTTTTTTTTTTAAAAAGAAGAAAAAAATCAGAATATTTGGCCCTAATACTCTACTGTAATGTGTCAGAAGTAAAGCAGAGAAATAAAAGATTGAATGAAGGAGATTTAGATTTCACAAAAAAAGACTCATCTGTGGAAGAAAAGTTACTTTGCAGCCATCTTGAATTATTTAGAGGATAGAAGAGAAATAATGTGAGAGTTGTGATGATGCCTGAGGCAAGAGGATTTTATTCCATGTACCTGTAGCGACAAAAACTTTAAGAGGTAAAGATTGCTTCCCTTCCACCATCCCTTGCAATGTAATATCATAGTGTGTAGAGGGGGTCAGACCCTTTATTTCAGCTTTCCGTGCACTTCCTGGTAGTGTGGTCTCTTGAGGCTGTGCTGCCACTGATGGAGCACTGACCTCCACCAAAAAGCTGTCGAACGCCCCATCAGGCGCCAACCAAGCCAGGCTGACGCTGGTGGCGGTAACATTGACTGTGAGGTCGCCCGGTAGATCCATGCCTGAGCTTTCAGGCTCAGCCCCGGAGCTCGTCACAGCAGTATCAGAGGGTGCTTCACTGCTAAGAGGGTGGAGGGGATCGGGGTTTTCATTCTCCAGAACAGACTCTGGGGCCTCTTTGATGCTCAGCGCAAGTACATCTGGAGATGTAGGCTTAGGTGCTACAGTGAATAAAGCAGGTAAAATAGTGAATTTCTTACTGGTTTTGGTGGAAACTGTAAAAGATCCTGTGAAGAAAAACAATGGGTTAATATAAGAACACATTTCAATTCTTCTTTGGAGAGTTCTGTCCTTGATTTACCTGAAGACACAGAATTTATTTCTCTGGATTTATTTTTTCCAGGACAGTTAAATCACCAAGCAACAGCTAAGGCATTAATGACACTTGAATCAGTGCCATTAACTTGTTGAAGGCTCTGAGTAGTCCACCGCAGTGGAAGTACACAGTGGTCTTCAAATGGATGATGAAGCCATGCACAGCCATTTGGTTCCAGCTGCTCTAAAGACAGACTGTCGATTCACTTTGATGACATGCAAGTGACGTCCGATGTCATTTTCTCTGATTGCGAGAGAATCGTTTCATTCTGTGAATGGGAGTAATGACGGTGAATCACTTGGATGGAATTAGTTGGACAAGGCTTTAAGAGAGCAAAATGGTTGCCTTTAAAAGATCAAATGCAGAAAGAAAACCAAGGCAGCCAGCTGAGTAAAATCCCAGTCCAGAGGAAGGCGTTCCGACCGCTGATTTCTTCTTGTATTTGAATTTTGGGTAAGCAACATCCTGCCTGAGTTCTAAAGCCTTGGCAGATGATTAATGAGATGAGATCGAATTAGTTTTTTTGTTTTTTGAAAACATGCTAAAGATTAGCCACAGAGAATAGTTGCAATTTTAAAACCAAGATCTCTGCTTGGAAATCTCATACCAACATGCAAATCCAATCATGATCTTTGCAACTCTCCCATGAAAAAGGGCCATCCACTGAGGAGAAAAGCTATGAAACACCATTCATTCTAAAAGAGAAGCTTATACCTGTGACTGCAACAGCTTCAAGTAGCGCAGATCGCTGGCTACTCATAAATCCATAAAGTTTTATTTGATACTCTGTTGAAGCATTAAGGCCACTGATTCTAGAGCCACGAGCATCTCCGGGAAGGTGGACCTGTCTCACATCCCACAATCGCCGAGTGTCTTCATATTCTACTGCAAAATTATCATACGCATCCTGAGCCTTTAGTTTCCAAGAGAGTTCAAATCCATCAGGCGTGATGCCCGAGATGGTCAGCGATCCGTGCTCATCCTCGGGCTCTGTCCCAGAAAACTGGGACTCGGACGGCTCTAAATACACAAAGCTAATGACATTGTCCTCCGAGCCTTTAGGAGTCGCTAGCTCGCGGTCGTCTGAGTCAGCTAAATAAAACGTGAAAGAGGCTACAAGAAAAACAAAGAGGCACAAATAAAGAAAGCATGAAGTGTTGTTCTTGAGTGTGTGTTTGTTGGCTTCACATTTACAAACTTGTTTCCAAAAAAAGATACAATGCTGTGTAGAATACAAATAATTTAAGCCCTAATTCAAGTGAAAATGGCACCAATACAACATCTAAAATCAAAATCTTTGACTTTAAGAAACGTTTGCTCATTTTTGATAAACTGATTGCAATAAAGTTAAAAAAAATTATGACAGGGACAAGTTTACCACTGTGCATCAGCACGTTAAGAATGTGGTTTTGTTTTGTGTATTGTTTGTTTCAGCAAGAGAATACCAATGACGCTGTCTGCATAGCAGCGCGTACAGATGTGCAGCTTATCCGTGTGCGATGCAGATGTCTCCCATTTAGCTGGGCCGAAGCAAGATGATTCAAGAAAATCGAGTTCTGATTCATTGAGCCACAGGACAGTTTCGCAGTTGATCTTTGACCACCTTAAATGAGCTCAGGCCCAGAGAATGTGGCAGTGTTTCAGGTTTAAGTACGTTTTTCTTTACTGGTTTTTGTGGATGAAGCAATAGACCATGAGTTCATGCAGAAATTTGCCCAACGGAATCATCCCCCAGCCAAGATTTCCTCACAACTGTTTAATGGTTTGGAATTAAGAAATCCAATTCAATTCGATAATTCAATTATCCCCAAATTGCTTTATCTTTTCATGTTTTGCTTCTTTGATGAAGTCAATTAACCACTGTTGTTGCATTACGTAAATAGTCCAGTCCTCATTTCTCAAATTAACTTCTCATGCTTCCACTTTCTGCTTCACCCTCTGATCAGTACTTTTTATTTTATGTGCCTTTTACAGTAATAACATGGAATTTCTCTAATGTAGAACAGCCAGTGTGATTATGCATGACCCATTATGCAAATTCATCTTAATGGTTCATTCTAAGGTTATAAAAACATAATTCAATAAGCAAAGTGATTAGATACAAACTCGACTATTGGTTTTAATGATAAAATCTTTTTACCCAATTGTTACTTACCAACTTCAAATGCCCTTTCAAAGAGTTCAGAACCTCTTTTTATGCTCTTTTCAAACCAAATCATGTGACTGACCTGTTCCAACTGGTTGTTGTCTGTTCCTCCAGGCCTGTTTTAAACGTTACGCAACTTTTTGCTGCCTTTTGTTGCCTGTGTACCAATCTTTCAAAACACGTTGAGCATATAAACAAACAAAGGAAAAAAAAATTAAAGCTTCTGAAAATTAATCTTTGCAAATGTTGCCTTTGAACCATTTTCAATTAAATGGGGTTTAAAAGATTTGAAAGTCATTGTGTTCTGTTTTTAATCCTACCTCCCACACAGCCACAACTTTTCTGGAAGGATTGTTGGATTTCAAGAAATCTAATCTTTACTCTAAGCAGCAGTAAAATTTAATGTATAAAACTGCACAGCTATTGTAACCATGGCAACAGTAAGTGCAATTTATTACAAGTGGATCTAAATTGATCCAAATTGTGCCCAATAAATTTTGTGAACAACAAAAAAGAAAAATCTGATCACAAAACTTAAACAGCAGAACGTGACCTTTTCATCTGAAATTTGAGGGTGTGTGTTTTCACTGTTTCTCACTGAGGGAAGCGGTTCCCCACCCACCTGTGGATGCAGTCAGGAAGACGGGTCTGCTCCTCTTGCGTCCCCTTTCTGCAGTCAGGGTCAGGGTGTAGCTCATTCCAGGAGTCAGGTTGGACAAAACATAAGAAGTTGCGGTGGACGGGATCTCCATCTCTTCAGCCTGACCATCTTTGGAGATGTACGCCAGCCTGTATCCACCAACTTTGGCCTGAGGTTTCTGCCACCTGACGGTGAGAGACGTCTCTGTGGACTTGACCTCTTCAAAACCTCTGGGAGGATCGATATCTGACAGAAGACCCACAAAGCAGTTAACACAACAAAAATGCGTAACATTTTTCCGGCGGTGAAGCCCCGGTGTACTCAACACAAAATCATAAATTACAGTCCTCTCCATTAGTTTAATTTCATCACTCAGTTTGTATCAACACAACACGGCTGTCTGTGTATTTATGAAACGGTGTGAAGGAAGACTGTTTGGACAGCTGCTCAGCAGCGTCTCTCACCAGTTGCTGCATTTGTAGTGGCAGGGAGGCTCTCCCGCTCATTCTTCACAGCTGTCACGCCGATCCCGTACTCTGTCCCCGGCTTCAGCCCTGCAATACGAAAAGATGGAGGTGAAATAACAGGATGGGGTGAGACGAATGAAAGTCTAGAGGCTGAGTGTGTGTGTATGTGTGTGTGTGTGTGTGTGTGTGTGTGTGTGTGTGGTTGTGCTCTGTAGATACTCTCATTGACCCTTACCAGTGATGGCAGCTTGTGTGGCGTCTCCTGGCCCCTGTTTAAACACTTCTTCACCATGAGTGGCCCCAGAGATCGGGCTGTATTTCACTCGATAGCTGTCCACATCCGCTTGACTGTTGGTCCACTCCAGAGTGATGCTGTCGTCTGTCTGTGACACAACCCGCAGGTCTGTGGGGGCATCCAGTGCTGAGGTACATACAGTTTACCATTAATAACATGATGAGAGTAACCTGGCGCTGTTCAATATACATTTATCATTCCAACCACACCACAGACAGCTATACAGTATGATGATTACTGGTCTTATTTACATTTTTTTTTTGTTAATCATAGAAAAGGAAAAATACAGGACTAGCTGCTAAAAAGCCCAGAAAAGACGTCTCACTGTTAAACTTTCCAAGTTTTATAGATTATACTCTTTGCAGGTTGTCATCAATTGCTCCAAAAGCAAATGACTGGTTTTGTGGGACCTCCTGGGAACATTATTTGTCTTTGAACGGTAAAAGTATATATTTTCTGTCTCGTCTGCCCTGTTGTTGCATCTAAACCACCAAGTCAACTGGCTCTAAAAGAAGAGGCTTGTCTTTTAAAATCGGTTCACAATTATATAGTTTCATTTTCGAGAAAGTCTTGGTAATTTCCTAAAACAGTTGGATACTAAAGTTCCATCAAACAAACATCACTTAGGGTGTGGACACGTGGAGTTTCTGTTTCCCGGTCCTAAAGCAGTATTTTTATATTGAACCGACAGACGCCTGATAACAGACCGATGGATAAGTTTAAGATAAGTTTGAACAACTTCTCTGATGCATATGTTATTTATGGAACTTACAAACTGAATGGATTCCAGCAGATTGCAGCATTTATTCCTTGTTTTGTCACAAAGAAGAAATGTGTAAAAATCCAAACAGTGGCAGGAGTTCATGTGTTGCAAAACACAAATGAAGATTTGGGCATGGAAACTGTGGTTCTGATGCCTGTACTGAGCTGTAATGTGCAGCGTGGCTCAGACTTTTTGAACGGGGTAAGCTTGAAATCAGAAAACAAAGTGCTGCACATCTGTCTATGTGGTCCGTACCACATTCATATTTCAGTCAAACAGCGTCAGTGTTTGGTTGGAAGCAGACCCAGCGGATTAGGCGTTACTGCTCCGCTGGTTTTGTGCACACCAGAGTTTGGATAACATCGTTCACACCTGCTCAAATGAACCGCTCTGACAGAGCACACCAGAGTTTTTTTTTTATTAAACTCAAGTTAATTTGCCTCCAACTTTGAAACTCATAATATAATACATGTAGTGAAGGCTTTCAAGGAACTCTTATGGTTGGATCCACAAGATTAGTGTCTGATGAAATATGAAACATCTGAAACATTTAGTCTCTTAATTAGGGCTGGGCGAGTTAACTCGTTATTATTGCATTAACGCGCTAATTATTTAACGCCAATAAATATTTTATCGCGCATTAATGCAGGTTTTCTGATTTTTATTTTATTATTGTAAAAGTCTGTTGCTCACAGGCTTTTATTTTGTAAAAGTCTGTTGTTGTCTGCTGCGGAACCGGAAAAGAAAATAATTAGCGGATCCACCAAACATGGAGAAGGGTACGGAACTTTTACTCGGCCATTTTCATATTAAAGTTCTTCCAGACGGCGAAGTCGATAGAACCAAAGTCATCTGTAAACACTGCCAAGTTGAATTGTCTTCTCACCGTAGTAGTTCCAGTCTAAAATATCACTTAAAGGCAAAACACACAACTGATACCAGCAAGTCATTCAAGGAATGATTAAAATTTTAATCGTTGCCCAGCCTTACTTTCAATGCTAAACCAAAATATACATCTTATTATTCCTCAATTTACTGATAAGAAAATCAGAATGAAAATTAGTTATTCTTCTCTTCAGTGTTCAGTTCATTATATTGTTTTGTCTATGCATTATATTTGTCATCCACACCTTCCACCATCATTAAACTCACTTAAAAGAAAGTGATTTTCTGTGGTCATTGTTACTAAAAGCTCACCTGTAGTAAATGTTCTTGTGACGGGGTCACTGGTGGCGTCTCCACTCCTGGAAATGAGTGACACCGTGTACTCAGTGTCCGGTTTCAGACTGGCGATGCTGTACTGCTTGTCAGGAGGGGAAATATCCACCGTGGTTTCGTCTGAGGGGTCGGAGCCGGGCATGTAAAACATGGAGACTCTGTCCACTGGAGCCACCGGCAGATACCAGCTGATCAGAGCAGAGGAGTCCGTAACATCCTTCACCTCCACCTGCCGGGGGCCATCAATCTCTGGGTTTTGAGGTCAGGGGACAGAAACGGTGTTTGTCAAACACATGGTGTTAAACTGACAGCAGGACTGAGAAAAGACGGAATAAAACAGTAAATACACTTTAGAAGCTGACTTTTTTCAGAAGCTGAAAAGGGCAAATGAGTTTGCACAATTCATTGATTTTTCTTACCTTTTCTTATCTTACCTCTTTTATTTCTCCCCCTACCCGAACCAGGGTTTGCATCCCCACCCCACTGTGACTGGTGTGCAGTTGGTGAGAGTGAGTTGTATGGCTTTGTTTTTGCTGGTATTTTTAGTGAATATAGGACTGTTTAGGTGAATTTGTCTGCTGTATCTGCTAGTGTGTCTTGTCCTGCCTCCACCTCTGGCACCTTCTATACTTTCATTACCCCCTACCCGAACCAGGGTTTGAATCCCATTCCCGCTTATCTTACCTCTTTTATTTCTCCCCCTACCCGAACTATCTAAGTGCCTTGAGATGACATTTGTTGTATTTGGCGCTATATAAATAAAAATGAATTGAATTGAATTGAATTGAAATTGAAAGTTGATATTTGGTCTGAGCACCTTTATCCTTCAGCCTGAACCCTCTTAGACGAGCTTTCTGTCCTTTCTTTAAGTAGTCTTCAGGAATAGTTCTCCAGGCTTCTTGAAGGACATCCCAAAGCTCTTCTTTGGATGTCGGCTGCCTTTTGTTCTGTTCTCTGTCGAGATGATCCCACACTGCTTCAATAATGTTGAGGTCCGGGCTCTGGGGAGGATTCATCCCTCCATAAGACCTGCTGCCACTGATTTTCAATCCACTTCTTGTGTCATTTGGCATAGCTCAGCCTTTTCTCCCGTTTGCCTTCCTTAAGAATGGCTTCCTGACAACCACCCTTCCATGGAGACCATTTCTGATGAGGCTTGGGCCAACAGTAGATGGATCTCGATGGATGGACCTCGATGGATTCGAGGCGGATGGCCACCCTTCCTGAGTCTGGTTCTGCCAGAGGTTTCTTCCTGTTAAAAGGGAGTCGTTCCTTAACACAGTCGCCTCCGGCACGCTCAGGACGGGAGATTGGACTGAAGACAAGTTTCGGTGCAATCTGTTGGTTTCCTTAGCTAGGAAATTGTTTTTGAATTGGCTCTATATGAATTAATTGGATTATTTTATAAATAATTATGATTACAATGAATTGAATTCCAATTGGCTTGAATTGGACTTTATTATTTAAGTGCCTTGAGATGACATTTGTTGTATTTGGCGCTATATAAATAAAAATTAATTGAATTGAATCAGCTGAAGGTCCAGATGCATCTCTCAGCTCCTGTGTCGGGTCTTTGCTGGATGTTTTCCTCTTTCTTAAGGACATCACTTTCAGATACTGTTCATCTGCTGTAGATTTTTTAGGCCTGACACTTCTTCTTTTGTCCTCCACTTGTCCAGTTTCCTCAAATGTTTTAAGGACGCACTGCACACCCTGCTGAGATATGCCAAGTGTTCAGCTAAAAGCTCTTTGGGAATCAGCTTGTTGGAGCAAAAATACTATTTTCTGCCTGTCAAGCTAACTGTGTTATCTTCGGTGTTTTACATTGATACAACTAAAGAAATGGGAACAAATGATGTGTCTTTGTGACAGGCTGCTGGTAAAAAAGTGCCTAAAGATACAATTTAAAATGATTCTCTGGTAAGTTCTCTGTTATGTGTCGACACAGCACTGGTTCATCCTTGGAGTTAGGAGCTTTTTGTGAAGGCTTGAATGATTCATAGGTCAGTGTTAAGTGGCTTAAACAAAACAAAAAAACTAATTCTTCTGAAAATGGATCAACAACCTACAACAACTGGAATGAAAATAAGTGAAAATAGTAGCCAATGTCCAAAGAAAAACTTTAAAATACCTTCAGAAAACCTGAGGAACTGTTGCTCAAGATCACTTTAAAAGATTAGGAGAAAGTCTAGCTGCTTGAAGGAAAATAAAGAAATGAGGGGCTGATCAAGAGTTCTGCACAGTACTATAGCACCTTTCAAAGACATCAAATGTCACTGAACCCAACTGTTCAATTTAAAATCAAAAAGGGAAACTGAGGTTGCCAGTTTGAAGACTTTAAAATAGGTGTAACATGCTCCCCTACTTGTCTTATTCAGCACCTGTGCAGGAGGAATTAGTGTGTAATAATGGTAAAATGTAATGGTTTTAATCATTAATTCTGTGGGTGTAGTGAAGCACAAAAGTAACACACAAATACTGTAGTGAAGAAAAAGTGGAGTAAAGACGAGTAAACAGCCTGTGTAAGACTTCACTTGGCCCTATGATATGAAAAAGGAAAAACTTTAATGCGAATCCCTTTCACTCCCACGTCTTGTTTACTACCTGACAAATCTCCTGTGTTTACATGTGGAGGAGAGGAGACATCGTCCCACGATGTTTTAGAGGGTAAAAGAAGACAAACAAACCTTTTTCTATCCCTCATTTGGGGGAGCTGTGTCAAGTTTTGGCCCAGACAAATAAATGACATCATGAACAAATGGGGGGGGGGATACCCAGGGAGTCCACCAGCACAGATCTGCTACTGATGACTTTTCCACACACATCTGAGGGGGTTTGGCTTGGCTTGGCGTGCCACATCAGTTGTGTAAGGACTTTGGAAACATTTCTCTTCATAATGTATCGGGTAATACAGCAATAAAAAGTTTCAGCAAGCAGTGAACAAAAGCTAAGAACATAATTTAGATTTACAATAAATATGACAACTGTGACACAAGTCGCTTGAGTTATTATTCTTTACCTAAAACCTGTTCGATGAGAGTATGCAGAGCCGGCAGGGATTTCCTGTTGTAACTCTTCTCGTCATTATGGAATTTTACTCTGGCATTAATGTATTTTTCTTAATCTACACTCGGGTTATGTGACAGGTATTGGTACCCATTACCCAACCAAAACTGTTAATAAAAACCAGACAAAGCACGAAAATAATCTGTGTGCAGCTTCTCATAAACCAAATGGTGGTTAAAACATCGACACTCTCCGATTTCTGTACTCCCGTGTCCATGAAACTCACTGGTAGTGACTTTCCTGGATGTTTGAGGTCCTCTGGTGTCGTTCTTGATGATGTTGATGGAGACCTCATACTCCTGTCCTGGTCCAAGCCCCGACTGAAAGAACTGGTTTTGAGAGGAAGGAAGGGTGCTCACCACTTTTCCATTTTCTTCTTTCTGCAGAGACACATGAATACAGACTCTTAGCCAAATTCAAATCCAGCAGATCAGAAAAATGCAGACTTTGTAACAAAACAGTGTTTAGCATTTGTGAATGCACCAATTTGAATTCTTGCAAACCATCATGAGAGAAGATTGATAACCAGGTTATTTCTGTTGAATATGAAGCTGGAGGTTAAGAGATGATTAGTCTCTTAGGCATAACATGAAAACTGGAAACAGACATGTCCACAGATAAAATAAGTTCAACCACCTGCACAGCTGAAACAGCACCACTGAATTGATGGAAATAGTTCAGAATATCTCCAGAAATAACTACCCGTTGACCAACTTTGCATGATCATCATACAATAACAAAATCTCCGAGGTTATTAGAAACTGCCCGGATAATCTTCTGATTTAATCATTCCTTTGATATATTCAGTGCTTCCAGTACTAGAGGCAGCAAAGAAGCCCCACAGCTTCATAGAGTCTCCACCATGCTGTTGGCAGACTCTCTTTTTTCCTCACTTTGCCTCAATTTGTAGGCAATAAATGAACCGATTCACAATTTGGTTCCCCAGTCGGTAGAAATGTAAAACTGCGTCTCATCTTTAAGCGTTGTTTTACTCATTAGTCATGCTTTTTTGTGCCTTTCTTTGAATTATTCTCCTTTAGCCTTTGTGCAGGAAGCCCAACTTGGTTCAGTGTGCAGTGTATGAAGAAGCCTTGAACCGCCACTCCAGACTGCTCTAGATCAGTTTGAAGCTCTTTAAAACTCTTGAAAGATGGCTTTTTTTTCCACCATCTGCACCAACAGTCACAGACGTCTCACATTAAGGCCCACATCCATGAAGCAGGGCTGGAGTGAGACCAGTTTTGAGTCTGGCGGTTTGATGTCCAAGACCAACTCGCTTCTTTTCAGTGGAGATGAAATTAAACAGTTTGGCTCTTACTATCCTGCAAATCTCAAGTGGCTGGGTCAATTCTCTTGTCAAGTGACCAAAGGAGACTGCTCATGCTAATTTTCATGCTTGTATCACCAAATGCACGATTCTGCCTAAAATCAGCTCTTAGCAACCCGCTCCACTCGTAGTCGTCACGAGTCCGCCCTAATTAAGTTAAAATATTTACGTTCCATAAGGCCTACTGTTTCATTGCAGTCTTAAGAAACTTTGTTTAGAACCGTCTCATTGTCAGTGGATGTGGGGATTTACTTTTTAGTACAAATTTAGCAGAAGGACTTCGAGTTCTCTTGAGAAAAATGTATTTTATTATTATTATATTATATATATATATATATATATATATATATATATATATGTATATATGTGAATCTGAAATGCAAACAGAAGCCTCTGAACATTTAACGTAGAAGCCATCGCTGCACCTTGTGCATATTTTCTACTAAACCACAATAGCTTATATTCACACAATTTCTTAGCTTCTATCCAACCTGTCCTCTTATCAGTCAGAGCCAGAAATTGCTCATTTATGGGTCATCATTCTGAGCAGGAGACTGAGTTATTTGCTGCTCAAGGGCTAGAAAAGTGTTAGAGAAAGGGTTTCTTCTACAGCACATGGAACTTGTGCAGCAACAGCAAATTTTTCCTCTTCAAAGTGCCGTTTGAAGAATATTGTATGACAGGCGATTTGACATTTTTTCGGGGCAACACACTAGCAATGTGTGATTCCATGATAATTAACTATGTTAGTTTCATACATTATGCAGCTACACCCTCCAAATGCCTTTGGTGTTTTTTTTTTTTTTTTGGGGGGGGGGGGTTAACACCCAAGCTTTTCAGCCCCTGACTACATCTTTATCAATTATTTCCTTTAGAAAACAGTTGTTATCACTATGTAGTGAATGTGAATTTAAAAAATAAAATAAAGAACTGTGCTCCCTCAATCCCCTTTGACATTTAGAAGAGGAAATCTTTTTTCAGGTAGTATTTATTTTATCTATTGCACAGCCCTCCAGGAATGCTTCTGTCATTCCTGACTGTGAAATCCAGTTATGCCTGAAAGCAGCACGTTTTCAGCTGAGACTTTGATAACATGGGAGGGTGATATTCAAACGGGCTTCCTGAAGCCTTAGCAACGCTATAAGGTTATCTTCACAGAGAAGCAGCTTGCCATTTCCTCCAGAGTCCATTTTTCACACTAAGATAACCATTTTGTCACTACAGAGTCATTTTATGAACACAAGCAAAGACTGCACCAATCTTCTCATTTATCTATGACATTTAGGGAAATGCACTTCTTTGCACACATGCTGAAATGAGTCCTTTTAGGCTCAAATGTGAAGCGAGTGCGACGTGACAGCACAGACGCTTTAATAGTGGAGAGGAGAATATATAGATGAATATATAGACGTTGCACAATTTTTGCATCTGACAGTTTGGACCAACACGAGTAAAAAGTCAGAAGGCTCCAACTTATCAGCTGGCACAGTCGTTTCTTTTCAAAGTGCTTCTGCCTCGGACTCCAAGCAGCGGATTTAGCTGCAGCTCCGTGACATTCAGACATGTCTTCACTTTATTTTCCGGATCGCAGACTTTGACGAGAACTGAAATAAATCAGTTCAGCAAAATAAACAAGTTTTGCTGAAGCATCAAATAAGCTGGCCATTACTCGTGTGTTTTTCTTTTGTTTTCCACGATGGTTCATTAAACCGAGGGAAAGCCTTCAAAAGAAATGGACAGACTGACCGTGTTGCGGAAATAAATCTCCCAGCCATCAAAGGAGATGTCCAACTGGTCCCACACAACCTCTACGGAGGACTCTCTCACTGATTTGAATCTTAAACCTTCAGGCTGTGGAAGATCTGAAGAGACAGAGACAAAATAATCAACAGCTCGGACTTTGTTTCCTGCAGATATTTTGAGTAAACCAACTGTGATGTACCTGTGGCCACCCTTGCACTGACAGGGATGCTCCTCTTGTTGCTCAGGACGGCATAAACACTGATCAGGTACTCAATGCCAGGTTCAAGCTCTTTAACAGTGGCGGAAGTTTGGTCTCCAGGCACAGTGAACTCCAGGAGAAGACCTCCAGGACTGGTGGGCACATATGTGACAAGGTACTCTGTAACCAGCATCTCATTCTTCCAGGAAAGGTCCACGGTGTCAGGGGTGACCTCGCCGACTGCAAGGTCCTTTGGAGGAGACACTGGAAAAATAAGAATGAAAAAATGCTGAGGGTGTTTTCTCAGATGGTTTCCCATGCCCGAAGTCATTGAATATCCACCATGAAGCCCCAATCCAAACTCCAGAGCCACATCTGGCTGAGGTGGGAAGAACTGCCAAAAAATCACAAACCAAGAGCAGACAAAGGCAGCTCACAAGCCGAAACTCTCTTTTATATCCACCAAAATAGTTTCTCTCAGGATGAGTGGTGAGTGAATTTTGAGAATGGGAGGAAATTACATCACTCTGAATTTGCTTTTATAGTACTTCGAGTTAACACATGGAAACATTCAGAGACCCTTAGCTGCCAAAACCTTTCCAATGCAACTCTGCACTGAGAGCTTCTTACCGTCCGAGCAGTCCTCTCCGATGTATCCCTCGTCACAGACGCACTGACCGCTCACACAGCGGCCTTTGTCCTGGCAGTTGTTGATGCAGCTCAGCTCTGCGCAGCTCTCTCCTTCATATCCACCCTCACACGTGCACCTCCCGTTGATGCACCGCCCCCTGTTGTTGCAGTTACTCGGACAGTCGAGCACAGAGCAGTCGTCTCCTTTGTAGCCTTCCTGGCAGACGCACTTCCCATCGTTACAGTAACCCCGGGCCAGGCAGTCGTTGGGACAAGCTTTCTGACTGCAGTCTTCCCGGCTGAACCCTTCGTCGCAAACACACTGCCCGTCGATGCACCGGCCACGGTTCCTGCAGTTGTTGGGGCAGCTCAGTTCACTGCAGTCCTCACTGGCAAAGCCTGCATGGCACACGCAGCGTCCCTCAACACACTCCCCACGGCCGTAGCAGTTGGAGGGGCAGGTTCGGATGCTGCAGTCCTCACCAGCAAAGCCTTCATCACACACACACTGCCCGTTAACACAGCGGCCCCTCTGCAGGCAGTCGTTGGGACAGGAAAGCTCAGAGCAGTCCTCTCCCTGGAAGCCAACATCGCACGAGCACTGTCCATTTATGCACTGGCCTCTGTTGTTGCAGTTGTTCAGACATGCCAGCTGGCTGCAGTCCTCACCTTGGTAGCCTGAGTCACAGATGCACATCCCATTGAAGCACGTGCCTCTTTCATTACAGTCGTTCAGGCAGGTGAGCTGCGAGCAGTCCGCTCCACTGTACCCAGCGGTGCAGGTGCATTTCCCATCAACACAGAAACCATTGCCACGGCAGTTGTTGGGACAGGTATGCTCTGCGCAGTCCTCCCCGCTGAAGCCCTCATCGCAGTAGCAGGTGCCGTTCACACAGCGTCCGCGGTCGTAGCAGTCTTTGGGGCAGATGAGTTCAGAGCAGTCGAAGCCGGTCCAAGGTTCATCGCACACACAGTCTCCATCCTCACAGCGACCGCGGCCCAGGCAGTTGTTCAGGCACCGACTCTGAGAGCAGTCATCACCGAAGAAGCCATCTGAGCAGACGCAAACGTCGCCCACGCACTGGCCGTGTACTTCACAGTTCACAGGGCAGACCTCGAATGCACAGTCTTCGCCGGCGAAGCCTTTGAAGCACTCACATTTTCCGTCCACGCAGCGGCCGCGGTTCTGGCAGCTCCCAGGACACTCGGGCTCAGAGCAGTTGAATCCTCTCCAACCAGGCTCGCATATGCAGCCACAGGTTTCAGCACTGTAGTTTCCATGACCATTGCAGTAAGGTTTCACTCCCAGTTCACCTTAGAAAATAAGAAAAAACAAAAACAAAACAACATCTCATCAACTTGAAAACTTTAACCCGTCAGAGTGCCATATTTTCCAAATGGTCAAAGTTTTATTTTAGCAACAACAAGACTTACAAACTTCATTGATTAATGGCACATTAAAAGTAACTGCACAGAGAAATTGACACTTCCACTCTGAATTCCAAAAAAAACTGTTCAGTGTGACTGGAACCGATGTGGCTCATAGTGAACGAGACTTGTGTGCTCCATTTATTCACTCTTCATTGATAAGTTGATGAATAAAAGATTCCATCATTGTGGCTTCAACACATCCCACCTACCTGTGAGCTGTGCACTGCAGCAGGCCCCTTCACTGCTGCACTGATCCCTCAGAGTTGAGACTTCTCCTTCAAGCATCTCCAGCCGGCTTATGAGATCCTTCAGGCCGGGCAGATCCTCCCTGCATCCGCAGGCCTGCCGCGGTATATTGATGCGGTGGGTGAAGATGATCTGGTTCTCCCCATCACGAGTGTGTTCGGTGACGTGGTGGCCTGTGGAGATTTCCGCTGCATCTTTAGGGTGGAGCTGAGTGCTCTTTGGTGCGTCCAAGTCCACCGAGCACAGTAAACTGGCAGGAACATTGATGTCATAGATATGGCTGAAAACCATAGGATTTCCTGCACGTGGGAGGGTGGCGTTACGTTCTTTAAGGGGCGACAGAGTCTGTCGTCGATGTCGCAGGATTTTCTTGACAAGCCCAGCATTTGATAAGCTGAGCAGAGTAATCAGAAGAAGGCAGCCCAGAAGGCTTTGTGTGCCCATGCTCAATGTGGAACGTGAGACTGATTAAATAAATCCGTTTGGATGTCAGACTAAAGGCAAGTCTTTGTTACGGTGAAAGTCCTGAAAAGACAGAAAGACGGCATAAAAATCAGACTAATAAAACGTTAAACTGATATCAACGCTGTAAAATGTACAGGCACGGCCACTTAGAATTGCTGCTCTCAGCCACAGGTTGGCCAGTTTCCAGCCAGTTAAAGTGGAGTATTACAGCCAAGGATTTAGTAGGGAATAGGCTGGGAAATAAAAAAATAAATAAAAAAAGGCCCTTGCAAGAAGCAGATGGATGTACTAAGTAGCTTTATTTGTCTCTAATTTGATAAGGGCATGAAAGCCCAATACAGTAAAGTACATTAGAGGTCACCAACAGACTAACAAATTGAAAACCAAACGAGATTAATCAAATGAATCAAATGAGTGAAACCAAATGTTGTCAATGTTGTACGAGTTCAGCAGGTCTTTTAGACAACTGACTAATTGTCCGAGAGGTTACAAAGAAGAACCAAGATGAAAAAAAAGCTTTGTTTGATGTCAGATCTGATGTGGAAAGGTGGGCTCAAAGCTCATTTTCTTAGGATATTGAGACCTGGTTGGTGATTATTTAAATCATTTGCATTTATTTGTAATGGGACAAAGTGAGATTGTGGATTTCTTTCTTGTTTACTCAGACTTTGATACATGTCATTGTCCATATCTACAAACTGAATGCCTTTTTTTTTATAACTTTGTTAAATAAAAAAACAGAAATGTGAAGATGGAAAAAGAAAGCCCGGAAATCATGGAGAGCCGTCCTCAACGTTGCAGATATTTTACAAACAACTAATTGAACTGAAAACCAGTTAAAAGTGATGGTTGTCCACCCAGAGTCTGGTTCTGAGTTCCTTCCATTGCAGCTGTGCTCATTCAAAGGGAAACATTGGATTTCTTTCCATTATATTTTCAGCTCCCGAGCTTATTGCCCAAATTGCCCTGTAATCATTTGCTTCTGGTGCTATATACAGTGTAAAGGAAATTGATTTCAACTGAATCCTTTGCTTGCAGCGTAACGATGTCACACACCCGAGATTCATCACTTTATCAGATTTCTTTCATGCTTTCCTGTGAATGTAGCGTTGCACGAGAAAAGCCTCAATACCGTGGAATCCACAGCTGTGCTGGCTGGGCAGCTTCTTTTACGGTATTCATGCAAAAATGCGAAAAATGTCAGCTGTTTTGGTTCCCCACAACATATACATATAGTAGGGTAAAAGTGTTAAAATGTATAATCCTTCCTATGGACTGCGGCACTCTTTCTTGCCCACAAACGTCTCAGATGACTTCATCATCTGGACATTAAAATACCAAAATTTGAGGGAGTCAAATGACAAGCTTCTTCCTCAGCGTGGGAAAGCTTCCTCAGATTAGTTTATAAGGAGTTTCCTAAAGGATCCAGAGTAAGGATACGAGACTGAAAATCAAGACAGGCCCCACAGGGATTTTTGTAATTCTTAGCATTACTGGAAACATCCTCCCTCAGAGTTTCAGATCGCATAAAAGCCATCATTTCAGGCACTAATTGACACAGTTTGCAGGCTTTAGATGATTTTAAGCTTACTTTGAACTTCAGCACGTTGTGTTAAACATTTGATCCTCAACCAGCCTGAAAATGTCTTCCAGACAGTTTCACCTGTTCATCTGCTGCTGTGACCGAGATAAACTATACCTGTATATATATATATAAAAAAAAAAGGTGCAGAAGGATTTTGTCTGATTTTTTTTATTGGTAGCTGCCTGCGCCTGCAAACCCAGAAATTATTTGCTTCTACAGGGGACCAGTACCTGCACTTATGGAATTTTTGTTCTAAAAGATATGTGACGCACCTGGGATTGTTCTCATGAGGGAATCTGGAAACTATTTGGGACAATGTGCAGCTATACTCTGCTGATCAGTCAACAGAAAATTAGATGTTCAAAAGGTTCAGCTGTTCAGTGTTTGTTACATCACTACGCAACCATGACTGCACTCTTCTTTTAGTCCTTGCCCCTCATAGATTTACGATAATGTATTATATTCCACTGCAACAAAAATCAAAACAGCTGCACATAAATCCGAACTTCTAGTCTTTTCCATACCAACATCACTCTCCAAGCCACACTATCAAACCATAAAAACATCAGTTTTCACTTAAGGAGAAGTCCTTTCTGCATCCGACAACAATATTTTTTTTCTCAAAATTCGGCATCCTTAGATTTCTTAGGCCAAACTAAAATTCTCACAGCTGAAATATTTCTAAATATGAAACAGATCAGGCCCAAAAGTCGTCAAAAATAAACCTACATTCTTGCTCTTGCCGGATTTTTTATGACTCTGGAAACTGCAGACTTTTAAAGAGATAAACTAAACTTATTTGTTGCGCAGTGTGACAGTTTGGGTGAGTATTGATGGGAAAGTTGAGCCCGAGTGTCTAAAATGAGTATATTTTTGTTTTTCGTCAAATTTTCCTGTGAAAATTTTTATGTGGGGAAAACCATCAAGGGAAAAAAGAGAATGACACGTAGGTTTCAGGTCAGGAGGCTTTGAATTCAGCAAGAGTCCTGTAAACTGAGCATACGGTGATGAGTTAACGTGTTTTAAAAGTGCTATATATGGATGGCAGGCAGCAAGGTGTCCTCTTTAAATCAAACTGATGACTGCCACCAGACCCTTCCCTTTTTCCCCTTTACTTTCACCGTGGTGCTTGTAACCACAGGTATGAAGGCACATGCCTCTCATCAGTCCTCCTGTCCCTCCTTTACAGCCCCCCACCTTTGACCTGACCTCTCCTTCATCCTGAGCCTCTCTCCAGCACTTCTGCTCTCCTTTACCTGGTTAAGTGCAAATGTGTACGGATGCAAAACCAAGTTTGAGTTTCACAAGTTTTCACACATCTGGTAAGTTGGGTAGAATAAAGGTAGGCTTTGGCTACAAATCTAAAATTTAAGTCTTGCAATACGTTTTTAAATCACTCTGGGAAACTTCACAAGACAAGTCTTGATAATTTGCGATTTTTAGGGTAAATTATTATAATAATGATGTGTTTTGATGAAGATGCTTGTGATAATGTCAACTTGTGGTTTACTTGAGTTTTAGTATTTGCAAAATAGACATTTTTTTAGTAAGGATTATAAGGGTTATTTGGTCAATTCTAAACTATTTGGAGTCCATCATTCTACACAGAGAGAGAAAGATTATTCACTAGTGGAAAACATTCAAGAAAGTTGTCAATCTTCCCAGCAAGATCACCACAAGGTCAGAGAAACTGCAAAACACCCAAGAGCTACATCTCAGACTCTACAGGCCTCAGTTAGCATGTTAAAGGTTAAAGTTCATGACGGCACAATTAGAAAAAGACTGAACAAGTATGGCTTGTTTGGAAGGATTGCAGTAAGATTCCACTCGACTTCTGGAACAATGTCCTTTGGACAGACCAGACCAAAGTGGAGATGTTTGGTCATAATGCACAGCAGCACGTTTGGAGAAAACCAAACACAGCATATCAGCACAAACACCTCATACCAATTGTCAAGCACGGTGGTGGAGGGCTGATGATCTGGGCTTGTTCTGCAGCCACAGGACCTGGGCACCTTGCAGTCACTGAGCCCACCATGAACTCCTCTGTATACCAAAGTATTCTAGAGTCAAATGTGAGGCCATCTGTCAGACAGCTAAAGTTTGGCTGAAACTGGGTCATCAACAGGACAAAGATCCCAAACACAGCAGCAGATCTACAACAGAAAGTCTGAAAAAGAAAAGAATCAAGGTGCTGCACTGGTCCAGTCAAAGTCCAGACCTCAACCTGACTGAGATGATGTGGTGGGACCTTAAGAGAGCTGTGCATAAAACAATGCTGCAAACCTCAATGAGCCGAAGCAACGTTGGAAAGAAGAGTGGGCCAAAGTTCCTTCCTGAGAGACCGATAGCATCACACAGAAAACCATTACTTCAAGCTATTCCTGTGTAAGGCGGTTCTACAAGCTGCTGGATCATGGGGTGGACTTTCACACACCGTTTCTACATTTTGGCTTAGATTTTGTTTACTAAATAATGACACAGTGTAATATGTCATGTGTTGTTTAGCTGAGGTTGTTGACCTTTTTTTTATGATGCACTAATAATCAAAACAGAATTAGAATTAAAAGACTGTTCTTTGTTATTTTCACATGCCTGTAGCTTCTTTTGGTGGGAAATTATGTGCTATTAAAAAAAATCTAAAGAATCTCAGGGTGAAAATAAAAATTAAATAAATAAATAAAAAGGCTGGGGAATCAATTTCAAAGAAAAAGATTTAAAAAAAAAACGTTTGACGACACGGTAAAACAGACGACCTTGTCAGTCTGGAAATATCGTTTTACCGACACAAGCAACAGAGAAAGGGATGCTGCTTGTCTGTAGTGAGACAACATACAATTAACAAGAAAAGGATAAGAACTGCTTGTCATCTACTTGCCAATCTTCTGTACATCTCTCAGTATACAACCCGGGTTTTCCTGTTCACTTCTGTCTTTCTGTCACACAAATAAATTTTGCCTGGCTGATGTCAGTCTGACGGCAGCATCATAGTGAGCCGTGGTGTGACCGGACATCAGAGCAAACAGCTGATGGAGAAGGGAAAGCATGAACTCAAACTGTTCTGCATCCACTTTTGCTGTGACGGGATGAGAATTGTATGTTTGGGTGTCTAATCCTTCACATAGCTTTGCAGCCACATTTTCTAATGACAGTCAGCAAACTTGTTTAGAGAATGAAAAACAATCGTCTCCCATGTTCCAATCATTTCTGCACAATGTCTCAACGGTCGGCAAACAAATGAGAGCTCACTCTTATTGTTACAGACTGAACAGACAATAAAAGTGTGAACTTTTACGACCTTCTGGAGACTTTTCAGAAACAAGCAGACACTCTTTTTATACAAAGATGATTGAATCTTTTTGACCTGTATATGCAACTAAAACGTCTTGCAATAAACTGCCAAGAATACGTCGTTCAGAGCAGACCTGGGGTTAGCCAAGGACATCTAATTTGACTGTAGGACATGGAAAGACTATAAGGAGAGAAAAAACAGACACAAATATAACCTGTTCGCTAAGTTAAAATCCATTTGTAGGAGCTTAAGTATTCTTCCCCCAAGCTGGCAGCCAGAAGGGAACTTTCCCACGTGGAAAAGAGAAACTGGGAATGTTGGCAACGGACTGACGACATCTGTTTTGCCAGGTTAAAGGCAAAAAAAATTAAAAGGCATTGAGGTACTTTTGTGTCCAGATACTGTAAAGGATGGGCCTTCAGTCAAACTGAAATTGCAACTGCATGCAAGACATGATCAGGCTGTACAATCGGCCTTGCTGAGGGGCAGCCGTCCACACCCAAGCGTGCAGAGTAAGTGCACTCCTCATTGGAAACATTTGTGGCCGATAGGAGCGTGTGAGGAGTCTGTTCAGCGGTTGGCGTTAAATGAGCGCATCTACTTGTTTGTTTTATTTTCTGGGGGGGGGGGGAACATTTGTAGTTTCCATGAATTCTACAGCGCATAGGCTGATTCTCACTGTATCTGGCACAGCTGGAAATCATCTCAGCAAAGTTAATCGGAGGATTTACTGTTGATAGAAATTGCAGCACCTCATCGACAGATTACACATTTTCCCACTGCTGCGGGGCAGATATCGTCAAGGGTGTCTTAAAGTGTAATCATCTCAACACGTGAGACTGAGCAGGAAGCGGACTTCAGTTTCAACAGTAACTACTGAGACTGCAGAGTGATTTCTATTGCATGAAAACACTCAAACATTTGTAGTTACACACTCTTGAATGTGAGTATTTGCTGCTTTTCTTTGTCATAGATGTCAGTAAACTGAATATAATTGGGATTTGGACAAAACAATCAAAATGTGTCACCCGTCCTCATTTTCAATAAAGTAATCTCCTAATCGAATAATCATTTGATTAAACTGACTGAAGTGTGTCCATATCAACTCTGTGAAGGATATAAAAGGATACATCTCCACTGGTAAATCATCACCTGCAAGCTGCCATCTGTGCTTAGTCCCACTCATCACCAGCACACCTGATTTTAGACACATCCACTCTCACATTCTGACACAGAGCCTGCTATTACGCTAAATACATAGATCTATTCAAGTGTTCTGTAAGCGAAAATGATGCCTCCACTTGTGAAAAAGCACAACACAGGCATTAAAGCCCGGCACAATGCCCTCACTAACCTCCAGCACTTTCAGGCTACACCTCGGTCGCTCGACTGACACTTCCAGCTGGAGCTCTAGAAATAATCTAACACCTGTGACAGAACATAACGAGGTGTGTGATGCTGAGTTATGATCAACCCCTGGCTCTTTGCGCTCAGGTCAGAGGGAGGGAAACTGTGGAGGGTGAGCCCCTCAGGGAGCTGCAACCAGGTGTCTGACTGACAGAGGTGTGTTCACAGAGACACCTCTCACACGTCTCAGGACACCCAGCACAAACTGCAGCAGCAAGGCAGTAAAACATGCCAGCTCCAACAGCTGGCACAATGCACATTTTACATAAGAGTCAAGGAAATGTACATAAGGAAGAAGACAATGACTCAAATCGTTTTCAGATTAAATACTCTGCTGAATGTGGAGTGCAGTTGGTGACTCAAACCCTCCACAAAAAGGATAAAACACAAGCTGAAACATCTGTAGCCAGACTCCAGTTTACCACAGCTAATGGACTGAATAGATGAAGTATTTTCTTCTCTTTGCTGGCAAACTCAGTCCCGTTGCCCACTTTTCCCTTCAGTGAAACTTCATGGTGGAAAAATGATGCACAATGAAGCCTGGATTGCACTGCCTACGGTAATGTGGTGAATCACCAAGCTGTAAAAGCTCAAACAAACAGATGCTTGTGCATTTTTTTGGCCCCATGCATGAACACACGCAGATGGTCAGCTGTAGCCTTTACGTTTCCAGTATTGATCTACAACCTGACAAAATGTGAGAGCATCTCTTCTGGCATGAAGTGTGCTGGCCGTTCTGAGGTGATCAAAGCTGGGGATAACGCTTCCACATGTTCACTCCCTCAGCAGCGAGTCATTACTTCTGATCCCTAAACTTGCTGCTGTGTGAGTGAGGAAGAAGTTGCAGTATTCACCAAGAATGCACTTCAATTAAACTAGTCTAAACAAGCTACTTAAGCAAATTTTGAGGAAAATAAAACACACAAAAAAAAGTCAAGAAATTCACCATTGTTGCATCAAATCAGCAGAAAAGTCAACCCGTGCATAGATGCATCTTCTTACCTGTATTAGTGTGATTAATATCTCATCTGCAGGTAACACGTGGTGATCCACCAACTCCTCACAAATTCAGCCGAGCCAAGTAAAGGATGCTTCACTCTCTTCCGTCACTGCAGCGTCTCCAGCAGCTCCGTCAGCCCTCCCTCAGCCAACTCCTTATCTTCCCCCACCGTTCACAGCTCAGGCTCGGCTCCTTTTCAGTGAGTCAAAAAGCAGAGACGGAGGGAGAGAGCGTGTGGGAGGAAATGTCTTTTAAAGCATGAGGACTGTTTAGGTCAGACACCCATTGCTTTAAACTCCAGCCCTTAAATAGCTGTTACCCTCCCTCCTTCCCTCCCCTCACTGCCCTCCCTCTACTGTAACTAATGGATGCAGAGCTGGGCTGTTGCCTTTAAATGAGATGCCACTGCTACTGGGAGTCATGACAAAAAGAGCAGTGCTTGTGGTTGTGCAGGAAAATTAGAGGGGAAAGCCGGGCAATGAGAAGAAAGTGAAGTGAGACATAGACAGGAGGCAGACATTTGTCTTCAACCAGATTAACTTTGCTGTAATGATTTATCATTTTCTCTTGCATGATTAAAGCTGCAGAAATTAAGCAGAATTTTTCTAAATTTACCCAAATTGTTACGTCACATTTGAGGACATTTGAGGCCTGCGCTTACCTCCGCGGTTGACACTGAAGCCTTCTGAAAAGACAAGCAAATCTTTCTCCAGCTCCGTCACAGCATTTCACATTAAATGAGTCTCATTTCAACAAATATGTGGCACATTTCCTCGTGAAGGACAAAGGTCAATCTCTAATTTCTTTAGGAAATGGTAACGTTTCCTTGCCAACACAGACGTGGCAACGTTTAAGAGATGTGATGAGCAGGAGACGGACACATTCTTCCTTTTTGATCTCCCAGCCATCTTGGACCTTGAAATAAAAGCAAGTTGCTGCAAGAGGTATTACGATGTCAGTTCTAGTCCACCCCTAATGCGAGTGTAAAACTGAAAAACTACCCAGCCAGAGAAACGGGCACTTTGCCACCATATGGACACACTTTAATCTTAATGTGATTAGAGGAGGATGAGGCAATAATCAGTTAAATCTTTTAAGTGAGCCTGTGAGGCTGTTTGAAAGATACAGTTTAATAAGATGAACTCACTCAGATATGTATTGTGTAATAATTATAATATCCTGGATCGAAGCATGCCCTCAATGTGACAACAAACAGTTTATTATTTAAATCTACACTATTCTTCAAACACAAATGCACAAAACGAAATCAGAACATAGGTGTTCTCCAAGGACCAAATCAACAGACTAAAAGAAAAAAATCCTGATTAATGGAAAAACAGAGGTAAGTAGATTTGTCACTTTTCATTGCAGAACAGTTGAGCTTGTTAAAAGCACTAAATACAAAACAACAGCCGTCTTTACGGCAAAAGCTTGTGCTGAAAAAGTGTGAAACAGAATTTAAGCATTTACTAAAGAGGATAAACTTCTCCCATACCTAGAAGAAAAAAAATGACAGAATCACCACACTCGGAGGATGTTTGTTCAGATATCATAAAACTATTCAGTTCTAAAGCTGAACATTCTGGCTTTGAAAACCATACTTTTTTATTTATTTTTTTTTCCCAGATTAGAGGAAAATTGGATCCCTCAATTATGCAGGGAAAAAAAGATATCATCGTGTAATTTACATTTCCAAAACAAATGCCGACACATAACAAAATACAAAGGAGTCTGCAGCTTGCAGAACTTAATGAGCCGTTACACCTGGCTGATTGGCAGAAAACATGACCCCAACAAGAGAGAAGTCAGTGGAAAACTTTGGAAAGGATTACAAAACTTCTGTGTGGCAAAACATGTTGGTTGTTCTCAGTCAACTGCTTCTAAAGTTTTAAACAAGTACAAAGAAAATGGGAAGGTTGTAAAAGGGAAACATGCAGGTTGACTGAGGAAGGCGTCAACGAGTCAGGAGAGAAAAGTTGAAGTGTGAGACGGTGAAAAACAGAAAAACAAATGGGCAGAAACAGGAGTCAGTGTTTGTGAGTGAACTGCAAGAAATCAACTGAAGGAAAAGCCAAACGTAACCCATTATGGACACCTAAACAGAAGAAAACAAGGCGACGGTGGGCTAAGAGGAGCAGTCACGGACTGTAGATGATGGGATGAAAGTGATATTCAGTGATGAATCATCTACATTGGACGAGGAGATGATGCTGGAACTTTAGTTTGGTGCAGGTCAAATGAAACATAGAAAGCCTGAAGAAAACGAGCATATTCCCACATTTATTGACAATATGGGGTTGATGTCAGGTAAAGGACTAAAGGAAGATGGCAGTCATTAACTCTGCAGAATGAAAGCTTTTCTTTTTCAATCAATCAAAAGGCGGTTCAGCGATCATTTCCAGATGATAATACATGTTGCCACCGAAGTGTAGTCTGGCTCAAGGGTCAAGAAACATGTTAGGTGGGCAGATTCTGCAGTCCATTGTAATTGTCTGAGGTGAGCATTTTATTAAAAGCTGGTCACAATGTGAAGAAGGCAAAGCATACTGTTTTTGAGTCCAAAATCCTTCTGCCTTCATTCAGAATGGGGTGCATACCTTTTCTACTTTAGTCTGTACCATAACCAAAAAAAGGTCAACTTACACAGTAACCTTAACTCAAAGAAGAGAGAAACGACACTAAACAAAATTAATACAAAAATTAAAAGCCCTCCACTTACTTTTGCCCAGTGATGACAACACCAATAACTCAGGAAGTGCTGGGCAGACCCCTCCCAAACACTAATCCTGCATGGTGGGTCTGAACAAAGGAACCAACCATGAAAAGTATGAACAAATAAACAAAATGTTTAAACCTGAAACTCAACAGAAAGAACTGAATCAACTCAATGCTTTGATGATGACTGTAACACAAGGTCAACGGTCAGTTCAGCAGTCTAGAGTTAGAAGTTTAGGGTGGAAATCGAAAAAGGCTCCATCCTGCAAATCTGTTCCGTCAACTGCTGTACAAAATAATGTGGAACTTGACTGATTAAGAGTATTGTTTTTCATTTAGTGAAGTCCTCAAAGAATTCAAGCTGTCAGAAAAGCCAGAAAACAAAGTATAAACTATGATTTTGTTTTGTTCATGATTCCTTAGTTTTTTTCTCTACTTCATCTGAAAAAACAAATGAAAATGACAATCTAATTTCATTTTCTTGACGTCATTTCCCAAAGCTAGAATGTTCCGCTAAAATTAAAATGTTTTGCGTCTCATCTGTGGCTCGTTCTGTGGTCGCCTCACAGTAAGAGGGTATCTGGTTCGAATCCCAGCTGGGGCCGTACTTTGTGGCGTTTGCATGCTCTGCCTGTGCATGTGTGGGTCCTCCCATTGTTAAAAACATGCACATGCGGTTAATTGGTGACTCTAAATTGACCCTCGAAGTGAGTGTGAGCTTGCATGGTCTCCTTTGCCTCTGTGATGGACTGGCAACCAGCTCTGCATCTCGCCCAATGGCAGTTGGAATAGGCTCCAGCACCCCCGTTGTGACCCTGAACTGGATAAAGCGGGTATAGAAAATGGATGGATGGATGAACATCCAAGTGTTGTGATTCCATCATTTTTGCCAGGGGTTGTAAAATCTGTCAGGATTCATCAAATCAGCTCGAGGAAACCCAAAGGTTGTGGTCTCAAGAGGAGCCAGAAAGACGTAGTAGATAAGTCGCACCATATTTTTCTTTCATTTAAAACCCTGCATGTATTTTACGTGTACAACACTCTACAATACAACGCATTTGTTTCAGGCACAGATTAATCAACATTGGCAAGTGGTGGGTACAACTCCACCAAAACAATCTGAAGAATGTTTGTAACCAGTGGACACGTCTCCGACTTCAACCATTTAATACATAAGACGCGTGTTGGTATCCTCACATTTAGCGGGCTGATGTTTACCATGTTAACTGTTACAATTTCAACTGTATATATAAATAGATATTTAACTAAAAAAAAAAAAAAAATGGCCAAACTAACTACAATTCATACAGAGAGGAACAAATATCTGTACCGAATTTCATCATAAGTGATTTTATGGTTTTTGACTCAAAAGTCAAAACAGTAGTCTTTAAATCACCCACTGAGCATCATGACATGTCTGCCTTTCCTTATCTTAATAGCACAATGAACTGATTATTTCTGTGTTTCTGGCTGGTTTTGGACAAAAGCAACTTCCCAATGTCACCTTGTGCTGTTATTACTCAAGATCAGGGCAAGAAAATCAGCAGGTGGAGATAATGGGCTCCAGAAATTTAAATGAAAAGTTATACAAATTAAAATGAACCATTTTTGAGACACTTTGCTGAAAGAAGGAGCTGTATGCCAGTATTTGCTGACTTTTCAATCTCTTACATCATTTGTGCAATGCATGAAGTTTCATTTCCTGGTTTTAGAACTTGTCAAACAGTTACTTGGTATTTTACACAGTGGCATTCCTTCTTATAAATCATATCTGAGTCCAAGAATCTGTGCTGGCATACGACTTGCTCACATCTCGGCTCACAAAAACTGGCATAAAGAAAAGCCAAATGTCTCAAGCCTGATCTTTGAAAATAGCTGTAATCATAGAGATTTGTTGGTCAAATTACTTTGAACCCAGCAAAAATGAAAAAGTGGAAACGATTTGGGACTAAAGTTTCAGTCTGTATACCTTTTACATCCAGATGTGGCCTACAGCAAATACATACATGGTTACTTACACAATGTTGAGTTGTTTTAGCTGTATAATGAGTGTTGTTGCTGGTATATGTACTTCATCATCTTTATAAGCCAAAAAGTCGTGTCATGAAAAAAAAAAAAAAAATATATATATATATATATATATATATATATATATATATATATATATATATATATATAGTATTTCACATATATTCACATTTTCAACAAAAAGATGTGCTTATGTCACACTTTAAATGATAACCCTTTTCACACTTTAAAATAATAGCACAAAAGAAAATATACTTTAAGTTACAATTACAGCTAGGGGATATTATTTAAGCTGCAGACTTGGACTGGGTTAAGTTAGAGTAAGAGTTTTGCATGTGTTAAAAATGATGCAAAGGATTCCTGACCAAGCGTCAACATGTGGACTTTGGACCGAGATATAAGCTTTAGTTGATAAGTCAAATACTTGTGACATGTAGGTGGAAAAACTGACAATCCTGGCTCTTCTTGATGGTGCAGGTTTGTTGGTATTATTTTGCTTGAGGCCTCCATCTTCACTGTGCTGTGGTGTGATCCTCTCTATTTTAAGGGTCTGTAAGGACACAAACTGTGGTCATAAGAGGCCTTTAAGGCACCAACATCTGTTTTCTTACGTCTTTAATTTGTAATAAAAACGCCACATTAAATCCAAATTGTTTCAGGGTTGGATACTTCTCCACCTATTCATATTAATGCCAGCTTAAAAACTCTTGCACCAATAAACATGATAATGAAATTAGTTTAACTTTCTAAGGAATCTTGTCTGTTTATCCAGACTTTAGAGTTGAGTCCATTCCAAAGGGCCACCAGATTTATTTTCAACAAGCAGTCAGTTACTTGTAAACATATTAACACAGACGGGCTAACTGTTAGATGAGCTCATTAGCTTTCACGACCGACTATAAGTCTTCCTAACTCGTGGCACTTTCCTTTAGATAGTTTAATGGTTGCAGCTGCTCTACTGCTGGAAAGTATAATGGCAACAAGCTACTGGTACATGCAGTTGATTCAACTCCAGAATAAATCAAATCCCTTAAAACAACAAAATATTGGCAACGATTGCTTTACAGCATCTAAAAACTCAAGCTGAACAACTGTGGCACAACAAAAGCAGAGCCAGCCACAGGCCATGTCCTGACAGAAACCAGGCCAGAGATGTCCCAGCTCCTACAAGCATGAACTAATAAGGTTCTGAAGGCATCTCTAACCTCTCAGGTCATTCCTGATGCTTACAACAACACGTCAGTCGAGAGCTTCGGATAGGAACAGAGAGCCACATACTGCATGGAGATCGCCTCCCTTTGTGGTCTCAGCGTGGCAGCTCTAATGAGCTTGTGCTCTTTACAGATTAGAGGACGTGCACATTGAGGCAGCAGTTTGAGGATTGGAGCGACACTGCTGAATGATTTATACTGAATGTGACCCTCTGCAAACAGCTGGGTTTGGTACACAGCCTCATATCCTTAATAAGATCGGTCACTCATCACCACAGTTAATACAGTTGTGATGAAGTTAAATATTACACTGTAACCTTTCATTAGGAAGTCTTTTTTTTAAAATTTTGCATCAAATTAAAGCATACCTTTAACCAAGGCTTGAGAAAATAAGAGGACAAAAATCAGGGAGATATTTACCCTTCTTTAACCTGCCAAGATACGTGATCATCCCACAGGTTTTACTGTGTGCAGGAAATATACACAGAGATTTATGGTTCAATGTGACCTTTCCCCTTTGGATTATATTGTTTAGCTCTCTGGGAAAGTGGTCCTTCAGAGGCCCCCCCATATACCCATAAAGCTGCCGTCATTTCCCCTTCAAGGAACTATAATAATGAGTTACAGAAGGAAGTTTTTCCATGAATCCAATTGCTAAATATCAATTTTAGCTAAAACAGTTTTTTGCAGCACCTTGATTTATTGGCCCGTTTTTAGGCGGAACAGAAAGTGATTTAGATGGTTGTAAATCCCGCACTTTTATATTGTATTAATTCAGTTATGCAGTACCGGAACTTTGATATTTCAGGACAACTCTAAGAAATACATGCATGTTATAACTGTTAATATATATTTAAGACACACCTGAAGTCCACTGGGATCTACTTGTTCTGCATGGTCAGAGTGGCCACATTTCCCTTTTATTCTAGCAATCATGTTGCCGCCCATATCTGACATCACAGATGTCTGTTTTTATTAAAAAGTTGAAAAAAGTACGTTTTTATAAGTGATATTGTGTCTTGAAAGCAGAAGAATGGCCTAAACTTGCTATAATATTCCTATATTTTATACCTCAGTAGTGTGGGGACAACACAGGCTGCCCACCACTTTAACTGTTTAGTGGGATTTAAGATGAACTTCTGCTATAAATCACATAATTACTTTGCAAATTATTTGTATGATACAATAACTATAAAAAACTGCTTTCAGCCACATTAAGACATTAGTTTACCTCTGTGTGGACACACACCACTAAAATCTCGTTAACATTTCTCCTCAGGTACGTCACCAAGTTCGATGACAGGACAGTGGGTGTTATAGTTCCCATTATCAGCATCTCCTCATCCATTTTACAAATACATTTGATGAGTGATGCCGCTGCTATGAAAGCAGGGAAGAAAAAAAACGTGTTTTAAAACAACTAAAGCACCACATAGAACTACTGCGATGGGACAGGAACCAGGATGTACTCACATGGAGCGGGTATAAATGAAAACATTTGTTCCCATGGGTGGCGATGCTCGGAAAAAAGGACTGTGTCGAAGTCACGGCACATCATAGAACGCTGTGACGTGGCCAGCTGCTGCCAGCGTGTGGGGGGGGGTTATAATACAAAATAATGTGAGCATCTGTTTTGATGCGTGCCATTCGGCATCAGTTTTGCTGGTTGAACTCACAGCCATGTACACATTTCAAGTTGAGAGAATTTCCATGAAAATGATCCATTTGATCAGCTCTTCCCACTCTCCCTTGAGTTCGAGGACGTTTAATCTGAGGCTTCGCCGGCATATCAGCCGACAAGTGGTGAATTGATTCGTAAACCATTACCTCAGACTTCTGTTTAAGAGTACCAACAGTTGTTGGGGAACTTCAGTTGCAACACTTATTTAAGTGCTGTCATCACATAATTCTTATCCGTCCATTCTCTCCCCCTTCATCATCCACTGGGCGTCTTCTGTACTCCACACTGTGTACACCATGTTCAGTGGTTTCATTATAACTCAAATTGACAGTCTCGAACATTTTGCTCTCTTTTACATGTCTGTAAAGGTAAAAGTTATTCATAAAGCACAAAAGTTGACCGATGTGCTTTTCAGATAAACAGAGAAACAACAAGATAAAAAAAAATACAAGTAAGATTAAAGGAAATGTAGAATAGAATCACAGCAAAATACAAATGATCTATCAAGATGTTATAATGTACTCGAGGTGGAAGCCACGCATAAGAGAGTATTATATAAAGATTTGAAGACATCTACAGCCTGAGCGGTGCTTACACAGGTATAAGTGGAAATAAACTGTTCCGCAGATATGGGCCAGCTACTGCAAAAACTTAATCACCTCAATCATTTTAATCTGCATCTTGGAACATCTAACAGAAACCGACTCGTCAAAAGCAGTGTTCTTAGAGATGTGGATGCTGAGAAGAGTGAAGAGATGCAAGCCCAGAGTAATTTATTCACACGCTTCCGTGCCAGTTGGAAGAAAAAGCTGCACTGATCTGCTTATCCAACATATTTTTGAAAACGTATGGAGCCAAAGGTCAAGAGAATTGTCAAGTGGACTAGATTTTCCAACCAATGATTTCAGTCTTATTTTCACTAAGATTGAAAAAAATTTGACGCAGGTTTCCAAGACACGTAAACAGTTAGTAAATGTTGCAGTGGATAAATACAATCTAACTTAATAGTGAAATAGATCTGTAAGCAAAGTAAAGAAAAGGAATATCATGTTTCCTGAAAAAAAAAATAATAATCCCCCCTAAAACCACATTTATAAGTTAAAAGCACTGGACCCAAAATGGACCCTTGAGGTACTCCACAGGTGAGAGGGGCTGCAGAAGTGAAGTAAAAAAAAAAAAAAACTTGTCTTGGTAAGGTTTGATTTTAACCAGGTCAGAACTGAAGCTTTGGTACCAACAAACTGTTTTAGTTGTGACAACAGAGCATTGTGATCCACCAAAGGCAGCACACAGGCCTAAGAGCACTAAAACAGCAGACCTCCATGAGTCAACAATTAAACAGAGCTTAAAAAGAAAACTCTCAGGGAGTCCTTTCGCTGTTGTGATGTGATTTAAAACCAGGTTGGAACATTTCACACATGGGTGTCTGGAAACGGCCGGAGTTGATTAAAACAGCTTTCTCTAGAACTTTCGACAGAAATAGTAACTTTGTTTCCGGCCTATTGTTAGGAGAGTTGAGTTGAGCTGTGTTTTGACTCAGTTATCAACGTATGGGTCTCCACTCTACCCGAGCACCAATTCCAGAAACACTCAAGTCAGATGTGTGCAAAGAAATTAGAAGTGAACCTGAAAGCAGGTAGGTGTGCATAAAGTATTGATATATTGAAAAAGTTAATATAATCTGACCACAGTAGAAATTCTTACTGGCTTAGTGGTTTAGTCTTGAATCTCAAGCCTTCATTGTCAACTCCACTGTGTGTGAAGGTCTTGAAACAAAAACGGGCATTTTTATAGATTTACGGATTATTTTATTTCATCTTGTTTTATTTTTGCCAGCAAAGCTCTTACTGGGAGTTTGATAGCATTATGTAATGTGTATTGGTTAGCAGTTGGATTTTTAACTGGTTTAACGTCTTTAATCTCCAGGTGAGGGCAGATGACATCAGGCAGAAGATTTGTATAGTTCTAGGAACGTCCTTTTTCACATGTTAAGCGCTGTATCACCTCAGGGAACTTCAAAGATACAGTCCAACTTTGTCCAATTCATACAATGCGAATTTAAAAAAAAAAAAAAGTCTCCTAGCCAAGGAATCCAGCAGATTGCATCTGAACTTCTTTGATCCAATCCCCCCATCCCGAGTTTTCAGGAGGCGACGGTGGAAAGAAATGGAAGTGGAACTGAAGGACAGGCGGCGTTTCTAGCTGCAACACATTAATTCAACTATCGACTCAGAGCTATTTTAGCAGTGACTGACTCCCATGCACGAACTTCAGAATGAAATGTGGCTGACTTCTCAATTTTGAACAAAATAAATATCGTGACTCTTCTGTCAATGGATATTCTCCCCCAAAAACGGTGCTCGTTTCACTCAAAACCTGATTTTCAGAGATGGACTTTGAACTAAAAATTTTTGTGAAAGACTGAACGTTAGGGCCACGCTGGAAGCTCAGGCACAGCAGTGCTTTAAGATAAATGTCAGCCCGACTTGTTCAATGACAATACTTCATCTGTCGCCTTAACAGCTTCATGTTAAGCCCTTAACACTACCAACCCCTCTGGGGTCTATACACGGATGAACAATATTAAATGGCAATCCCTCACATAATTTCGTTGATGTTTTTCAGCGTGAACCAAAGGCTGACTGACCAACATCACCCTCCCAGGAGACCCAACAACAGTCATGTGATTAACAAACAGAATTTCTTATCATTTTAGATAAGGGATTGCAATTAAAACCGTCACTTATTTCTCGAACACCAATGAGAATAGAATAGGAACCGTGCTTTATGCTCTTCTCTGATAAGTTCAGCTCCTGAGTTAATGGCCTTTATTAAGCTGAGAAAGAAATTATTACTATCAATTAATAGAGACAAAGGAACATAACACAAGCACCGACTGCACTGAGATTGTCTTTTGTCACTGCTGCATGCCCCAGTGATCACAGTGCTAGAAAGTCAAAGATGTTCAGAGGTTTTTAAACGCAAAACGCCTCAGAGAAACTTCAGCACCGGATATCATCTCCCTCAGCAGCATTTTAAAATAAAGTCAATTCCTCTGACTGCCATAATTGTTTAACTTAAAATAAATGTACAAGTCAAACAATGGTTGGAAAAAAAAAAAAAAAAAAGTACAGAATTTCTAAACGTTTTCCTCTGACAGTCACAAATCTGGATTAAACCGTCACAATAACACTGCTGCTTGCCAACTCAAGAGGCGAGTGGAAGTTCTCTTTTTTTCCCCCCGTCAATACAGATTTGTAGGATTTTAGAACAAGCAATACACATTGTCCCAAAACCGCCCTCCAAAATGACAAAAATCAACCAGAGTGAAGCTGTGAATGTGTCAGCTCAGACATCACGTCGAGGAGTTCTGCCAGAGGTCTCCGTTGGGACTTAAATCACTGCATTCGACTGTAATCCTCTTTTTTTTGAGTCGTTAGCTGCAATCCTACTGAGACTGAGCTCTGTTTAGAATATTTCTGCAACACAATGGCGCATCTGACAGTCTGTTTAAGGAACATCAAGATATTTTTTGAACAAGTTACACCACTGTTTTCCGTCTGCTTCGGCCTGTGACCTAAAGCAACGGAGCATCCACTCATGCTTTCACGCATCAAATTAGTAACTAAAGAAGTGCTTTAAAAATGATTCCTCTTTCAGCCCGTCAGACTTACTTGTTGCCCTTTGGAAAATCCCAGACGACCGCCAACTGCTGCTTAGAATCAGGAAAATCACTCAATTTTAAGGAGAATGTTATGAAGCTCAGCTCAGAGCACAACCCTATTCCCTATAAATAATGACAAATATGGGTATGCTGGGAATTTAACAGTAAATATATCTTTATTTACTTGTAATTATAAAAATAAAGATTTTTTTCCTGCAACACCCACTCTTATTGAGAGAATTAAATATTTTGTTGGTTTCCGATAATAGATTTGGATCATCTGTGCGTTTAACACAAAATCCAACCATTGCACGATGTGACAAACATTACATTTAGATATGATGGAGCTGAATGCATCAGCAGTGGCACCATCACTGCATGCCACATACATTGTTGCTACTGCTACACAAGTCAGTGTTAAACATAAAAACCAACATGCAATCCAAAATATTGCAGCACTTCAGCGCTCTTCATCATTATGATGAATCTCTTGCAGACCTTTGTTATTGTAGTAAAGGAGGATCAACATTTTGGTGAAAACTGAAAAACAACTTGAACCTTTCAAGTGTTTTTCTTGCCAAAACTGAACCAAATATATGACTGAATCTCTTTCCCTTCGCAGAAATATTGGCAGAAAGAGGTGCAGGGACACCGTTTCCCTGAAAATCCCTGACCGAATAAATAAGTACCACTAAAATGCAGGATTATCGAATAGTAGAGGAAAACTAAAGGAGAGATCTTTGAAATCTTGCCTCCTTCTTTGTTTCAATCTAAAATTGGAAACTTGCCCCAAACCTGATGGGATCTTCACAGAAACCACATAACCACAGTACAGTATCATCTTATGAACATGAATAAAATTACACTGGTTTGGAAATGTTTGTTTAAAGTCATTCCATACTGATTTCTCATTACCGACACCCACATTTTGCTGAAATTTGTCCGTCATAAGTCATAGCTTGTAGCTTTAAATGTCTTGGATAAGTTATGTTGATGGTTGTCTGCTGGGCTGTGCTTCCAGCCGGGCCTGCCTCATTCCATCAAGCTGACATCTTCCCACTGTGGGAGATGGCTGGTCTTCACAGAGGTTACTCAGTCTGGCCTTTGTTAGCAGCTACTCAGCGCTTTTATGCACACAGCTGCAGGATCTCTGCGGTCTCCACTTGGACAGAGTCATATGGAAAAATTATGTGGGAGCAAGAGGTTGATTGTTCTCACTTCAGTGACGTCCTTTGCAGTGAGGACTGTCGTTTTTCAAATGTACGAGGGATAGTCTCGTAAAAAATCTCCATGTAAGACATACAATAAAGACTTGAAATGTGAAATTAAACTTTGTGAGGCTGAGTAGAATTCAACTGACAGCAAATAGGAAGAAAAAAAAACTGATTAACAAACTAAAACAAAAGCAAAGCTGTAAGTACATTTTCTAACACGGAATTCAGTAATAAATCTGTTGGTTAAAACACTGAGTGAAGTTCAACTGAGTGAAATATTTTAGCATCAACTGCATCAGTCCATTTCTGACTGACATGCAGATGAACCACCTGGCCATCAATTACCATCATCTCGAGTTCTTTTGCATGTAAACTGCACCCAGAACATCTTATTATCCATTTCAAGCATCCAATTTTACACCTCAGAGAACTCCAGAGATGCTTGAATCACCATTAAATGTTAAATATCCAACTATGTTTGATTAGAAGATGTCAGAAAAACAGTTGAAAAAATATATCTTAAATCATTTGTCAGTTTTAAGACCTAAAATCAGCCCTGAGCATAGTGTGACAAACGTTCCAGGGACAAAAGGCCTTTGCAGCTTTTAGTACATCAAATCTTATCTGCACCACCATCCAACAATAATACAACTGCACAGATACAGCTGAGTTTATGTTATTGGACTGTTGAGCTCTTATGCTGCTTCTAATCCTCCCCAACGATCACCGAACAGACAGCAGTCAGTAACCAAGTCCCGATGTGTTTTGTTAATTCATCAATACCCCTCATTTAGTGGTGATCAGGTGTCTAGACCAAGAGATAATTGTTCCCATAATTTTCAGAATGTCAGTGTCAGTCTGATAACTTACTGACCACACTGGAACCACAGATTAAAATGAAGAACACCAGTTTCATCGAACCAAGTCACATTGTATTCTTTACACCAGGGGTGTCAAACTGATCCTTGAAAGGGTCGGTGTGGCTGCAGGCTTTTGTTCCAACCCTGCAGCAGCACAGCTGACTTGTTTCATTCGATCAACTGTACTGGTTAAGACCTTCAGTGCAGACAGTTCCTGTAAACATACCAGAACCCCTGTAATGAGCAACACTAACTCTTTTTTTTAGGAGGTATGAGCATACTTTGACAAATACCACAGCACATGCAATTTTCTAATCAGCACAGCTTTACTTTTTCCACAAAGTTATAAAATGGCTGCTGCAGAAAGGCCAAGTGAAGGTATCATACTCTGAAGCGTTTCCTGTCATTTCAAAGGATGCATCCAACAGAATAAGGATGGAGAACCTGCACGTCACGTTTAAGCCTTCAGTTTCTGTTCCAATGGAGGCAGCGACACTAAAATTAGATGCCTCTTCCCATCTAACCAAGTTTCCATCTGACCAAAAGTGCCTCATTTGAATTTTTCTTCCAGTAATTAGGTGCTTGGTTGGCTTTTGACACAGGATCTTTCACACAACAACAACAACAATCTTCTTAGGCTTCAGCGCAGCAGATGCAGGAAGAGTTATGAGCATTTTTTGCTCGTGACATCGAAGGATAAAAATAAACCAAAGGCGCCCGTGTCCTTACAAGAGTGAGTCAGCGGAAGAACATCTGTTCGAAGTTATGCCAGCTCCACAGGTCATCATTTCAAACATTTACCTTCATAGTAGAGGAAGACCGTTGACGTCAGCAGAAAGGAACGATAACGCGTCACCTTAAAATATATATTCGACTCACATTTCATAAACATAACCATCATCCTTCAAAGTAATACTGAATGGAGACACTTGACAAAAGATAACACTTCAGTGTTTTACTTTAAACAGCTTTAAAGTGTCTGTTAGTTTTCTGTGCAAAGATCTATCCATTTGATAAACACTACCTTCTTATACCGACACAGGACACCACATAGTTTCCACCTAACGCTTATCCCCTTTTTGAGAAATACTGGTTGAGATGAGGAGGTCTCTGGTGTCAGAGTGATAATGACAAGTCAGTTTAGACATCATTTTTTTTTTTAAAGAATGAAGCTGCTGCTCAGAGGGCTGCACACAGCGGGGAGGAGGAGAGCCAGGTCTACCGGCCTCCTGGAAAAAGTGCCTAAACTCAAGCTACTTGATAAACCAGTCAGTGTTAAGGTAAACTTCACTGTACCAAGATCATTTGAAACCGTTTAAACAGTCAAAAGCTGAAAAAAAAAATTCAAACTCGTCTTACAGCAATATGTCCATGCGTACTGTATATTAAAACGATATGAAAAGGTATTCAATATTCTCTAATAGGGTGCTTCATAAATAAAGCTGAATTGGATTGGATTAGATAATAGGGTGTCAGTGTTTACTTAAAGTCACAACTGAAGGAAACCTGAGCGCTAAAGATGGATGAAATCAGAATATTTTGCTTGCGATTTATATTAAATGTCATACAAAAAATGCACAAAAAGGTGCAATTTTTAATTTTCTACATGAAGCCATGCACATTCTTTAACAAACAACATAGCCATCTATCTCATGTAGGCCTATGGTTCTATGGGGAAAAAGTTTTAAAAAAAACATAGAAGAAAACTTGTTTTCATTCAAAATCCAAACATTTATTCCACCTAAAAGGAAACTTTAAACTGCATTGACCTGTCTGAACCCAAAAATTGACCATCTGTAAATGCTTCAGACCGTTTCCCTGCAAACCAGCAAAGAGCTCGAATATCAGCTCGACCTCATGTCGGCCTCGTCACTTCTAACAAATGAGGCTTTCGCTACAAAAATGGAAAACAGAAAAAGTGAGAAGAGCCACCCTGAGAAGATGAGCAAAATTCCCTTTGTAGCTGGCCAGCCAAGCAACACAAACAAGACAATTTTGCATTCGACTACGTTTTAAGAATAAATTTGTTCAAACTAACATTTTTTGGAAAAAGTGACAGCCCGAGTTTTTCCACCTCCAGGATGCTGTAAGGAACAAAAACTCCTGCACTTCTCAACTCAGTGGAAAAGCAGCAGTTAAGGACTTCATATCCCAGTGAAATGAGTCAAAATGAGGCAAGAACTGCTCTTGGAGTTCAGAAGGTAACTTAAGTTAATGTGGAGCACAAAAGCCGGGGATTGTCTTCAGTTTTGTTGTTACAGGTGTAGCAGCTGGTTGTCAGATTTTTCATTGTTTTCTATGTTTGTCTCTTCCCATTTCTGTTCCTTTTCTTTTCTTCTTCGCTCTCCCTCTTTCTGTCCCCCGGTCCGGTTTGGCACTATCACATGTCAAGTATGTCAAGTGTTACAAAAATAAATAAATAAGGAGTTGATGGGCATTAACGGAAGCTTTACATTCATAAAGCTTCCCTTGGCATAGCAAATGTGTTTGGCAGAAACGGTATTCAGATTACAATTCTGCTGCCATAATGCTGGACAGGACAAGGGGTTGCTAAAAAAAAAAAAAAAAAAAGCTACAGGAACAGTCAACACCTTGCTGCAGATTTAAACAACTCCTCAATGAGTCGATGGATAGGGAGACACCAGAGGATAGATCAGAAATTTTTGTGATTTCCCAACATTTCCTCAACTGCCCTTATGACAATGTTATGTACTCTGCCCTATTTAAGATCTCCAAAGATTCAAACTTTAGACTTTAGTAATTCCTGTACTTTTCATCCGTTTAGGACCAGGTTCTCTAACAACTACTAACTTTCTGTACACCAAATTTCTTTCCCTATTCCGCAGGTATGAAGTTAACAGTGTGAGGTGGACACGCCACATTTATTACATTTGTAGAGACGTGTGCTTCAGGATGAAATGCAATGGTCTCTGACAGATTTAAACTTTATCCAAGAGCAAACTCCTTGCCATGGTGATTAATTGGAAGGAAGAATTATTCTACAGCAAAACATCATTTCATAGTACCTTTGGTCAAGTCACTCTTGTACTGAGAAAGATGGTGTGAATCAAAACTTTCATGTTACAGTTTATACATTTCTCAGTGCCAAATCAAGCCTTGCTGCAAGGAAGGAAACAGTCAGCCGCTCCAGAGACTGGAGAGCACCGTTCTGCCTAATGCACACAAGTGAAGCTCATCTAAATAAGAAGTCGAATGTTTAGTGGTTTAAAATCATTGTGGAGGAGACTGTAGGTCAGTTAGAGCCACGTTCTGGTGAATCACATTAAAAACCTTTAATTAGGAGATACATGAAGTTTAAACGATCTTCAGAAAAGTCAGAATCAAACAACCCGGAATACACAATTTGTGTGGCAATTCTAATCATACCATCTAGAAATTATTTTTTAAACTATTCAATACATTTCACTGTAATGCATCCTGGAACTACTGTAAAACTGCACATTTGAATTAATCGAGACATCCATTTGATCATTTCTATTTACTTCACCATGATTGAAATAAAACTATTCTGTGATTAATAGATCATCAAGTAAGTCACAAATTCAACTTAAGAGGAATTTATGAATAATTCCTAAAATATAAAGAAAATAAATAACTGCTGAAACTTAATTATATCTAATTACATTATCTATAGTGGAATTATGTTTAAATGGAAGACATGGCTCTAAACAGTGCAACAGCTGTTATAAACAACGCTCCACAGAATTTTCTGATGACACAGTGGAGAAGAGACTCTTGCAGAAACACCCTTAAAAGCCAAGAGTCATCCATCCAAACCAACCAAAATAACGGATTGTTACCAGGGCAACTGTATTGTTGCCATGAGGTGTGGATGATTGTGACCGACACTTCTGTAGAAGTTGTAGATGATGTTCACATGGCATACATGAATAACTTTTGGAAAATTCTGTTAACTTGCTGTATTTAAAGGTGCAGTGTGTAATGTATTCTGAAAGCGCAGATTTGGAAACTCCCACCCACTCTCCCTCAGAGCTCTCCAAAGGCAGACCTCTATAATGTGTGGACACACCACCCCAGTCAGCTGGGAGAACAGCGAGTTAGCCTTGGACTAACACCTGAAACTGGTAAATACAGTCACTGACAATGTAGCTGTAGAATAAGGAAAGCATCAGTTTCTCCACAAAACAAACCAAAGCATTATCTGTCCAGTGGAAAAACCATATTATATATATATATATAAAAATAAAATCATATTTTTGTTTGTTTTATTTACGAGGAAGCCAAACTTATATTGAAAAAAAAAAAAAAGGCTTTTGCAACAGAGACCTTGTGGCAATCAACTTCTAGCTTGGAGTGGCAGCCGCAGACTGCAGAAACAACCAAGTCAACAGTGGGTGGCAGCAGCATACAACACAATCTGCCACAAAATAGAAAAAAATAGACAAGATAAACCAATTAGCACAGGCATGCTAATATCTAAAGCAGTTGATGGTTTAGTAGGTTGTCAGCTTTGCCATGATGGTTGCTACCAGCCTCTCTATGTAAATGCCTAGCTGAGGCAGTGTCCAATCCATTGGATAACCAACACAGAGATGCTAGCAGTTAGCTTCTCCAATGCTAAAGCTCATCCGAGACACTGAATGATCCAATGAGTAGTTAAATGCATGGATGACAGCTCATGCTGAATAAGTAGTCACCTTTTCATTTGTCGCCGCCTGCCGCTCAGTTACTGGTGCAGGTTTATCTACTCTCACTCTTAGTCCCTACAGCTATATCTGCACTCAGATAATGTGCAGCAAGTAGTCCATCCAATCATTGCATTAATGCAATGACCCTAATTCTTCACATTCTGGTTAGTTTATTAGGGTTAGAAAAAGATTGTATTGGAGCTAAAAGTAGTTTAACTTAATGGCCATAATTTTGCTGGTTGCCTTGATTACATGTAAATACAACATGTGTCATTTTGTCACTTCTTGATTTGATTTTACCAGTATTTTGGTTAGCGTTAGAAAACAGAACTTAAATCTTTTTTTTTTTTTAAACGACACAAATCATTGTCACAGATACTTTTTTTGAACTCACATGCATGAGCTCCTGAGACCACTAGAGGATGCATAGTCTACAAACATGAAAGTATAGGTCATATCTGCATAAACAAATGTGGGCATGTTGGGCAGAAGATAGTCCAAACTAATAAGCAGAACCAAAGTAATTGAGTTTTTGATTTATTGGCAAAAAAAAAAAAGGATACATTGTTATTTGTTCCTTAATGTTCAAGGGGCTGGGTGGTGGCAGTGGTAGGGGAAAAGAAAAAAGAAAAAAAAAACTGTCTTAGATGAGTCACACAGAGGTTTCCATTCCATTTCTAAACTAATGGATATATGGCTTTATTTTTTTTTTTAATTGTTTAAAAAACTGAACTGGTAGAATATTGTCTCTTTTAAACAAATTCTACAACTACACGTGTTTCCTATAAGTCATCATCCAGTTTTAGTGTCATGACAACTGCTTTCCAAATATTTCTTCCACGGTTTCATGAGGATTCTGAGATATGACATATTCCATTTCAGTTTCTGTTTACCTCAAACTGACATCCATCTCCAGGAGAAAGTGACTCCTATCACTAAAACCATGGAGAGGAAAACACAAACATCTCAAAGTGAGAGCAATGGGGGGGAAAGAAAAAAAAAGGAAAAAGAAAAACTCAGGCAGGGAGCCTTAATGGTGGATTATTTGATTTTTTTTTTTCTTTTTTTGTTTAAAGCAGATGTGCTAACAAATAAGCCAGCTGCTATTTTCAGCTACTCATAAATAGCAGAACCTGCAGTACAGCTGTAAGCCTCTTTTAATGGTAATTTATGATACAAATAACTAAAAAAATAAAACATATACCGTATATACAGTATACGTGTATGATAAATACATTTTACAAGTTAAAAGACAAAATATTTAAAATGCACCTAAGAAACATGTAAGGTGTCCTTGAAATCCACATAAACAGCATATAGGGAGACTGCCCCACCACAGACTACCACGTTCATATGTCACTTAAGCCAAGAAAATGCAGTAGAAGTGGTATTCATGCGCATTTTTGTCCTCAGTTTATACAAAACAAGTTCAAAAGTTAAGCTTTCACACTTACAACAAATGATTTTTCAGCCTCATGAGCTCAGATCCGATATCCGAAGATGAAATTAAGTCTTCCAGAAAAAGCTTTCCTCAGCAAGATGCAAAAAAAACAAAACAAAACACACAATCCATGAGACATTTAATCCAGTACTGCGTTCACTGGAACACACTTCTTCTTGTAGGTTGATAAATTGAATTTATCTTGAGTAGGGCAACAGCTGATGATGTTTGTTGGTGTTGTCAGTGGCCAGCAGTAGCTGATATGTGAATGGGTCATCTGCCTCCCTGCAGGAAGTCTGTAATATAAAGAAGCCAAAATCAATACTGGTAATAAGCCATCAACTGAACAAAGGAGGTCAGCGCTTCCAGACAGCGAGAGATTAGAGGCAGCACGCTTGTCTGGGTACAGCGGTCTGGACGTTGCTGTCCTACAATCAGATGCGAATTTTACAACCAAACATTTCTGCAGAAAAATCTAATGTCTCTATAGTAACTACGATTATTTTATTCTACCCTCCAATACACCTATGAGGGTCACGATCCCACACTACTTTCATACCTCTTCTACAGTCCTTCTTAAGAAGGGAATGAATTAATCTCTTTATGCTTGAACAGATCTACACATTAGTAGATCCATTCTATATTAACATTAGCCGAGCTTGCTTCAGAAGAGTCCCATCTTTCTAGCTTGGCACCGTTTACATGAAAATCAATACTCATTGATATGCAGACACATTTTAGACTAAATTATGAAGCAAAAATGCTCAGCTTCTTGCTCCAATTTTCTCATTTCTCAAAGGAAACTAGCTATTGTGTTAGATTGGTAGGAGGTTTATGTTTGTTGCACAAAAATCCTCATGAAAGTTTTCTTGAAACAATGTTATAAAGCAGTGATGAGAAAAACTTTTAATTAAACATCCTCTAACAATTATAAAATTACGCTCTGAAATCTGCTTATTCTCGGTGTAAAATAACATTTTTTGCTATTACGGCAATCAAAACTTATACAATATGAACAATAAACTATGAATTAATGAAAAAAAACAATTAAAAATGACATGAAATAAATTCACTGCAAATGTAAAGATAAATTTGTAATGCATCAACTAATTCGTTGTTTTAGGAGACTCTTTGATAATTATTCACAATTTTAATGCATTGTTCAAAATGATATGTCAGTCGGAACACCATCCTAAACCTATACCTGCCAATTTAAAACTACACCTTATTCTTCTGAAGACTCATCATTGTAACACAGTTGTGAATCCCTGCTTGCCTGTGATGGTTGCAGGCACAAGAGGATCCACATGTGAGACACAGCCAGGTCAGTGAGACAAGGCAAGTTTATTTGTAGAGCACAATTGGTACACAAGGCAATTCAAAGTGCTTTACAGTGACATAAAATCCCAAAAAGGCAAATAAAAACATTCCATAAAACTTCAAAATAATCATTAATTAATTTAATTAAATGCGAAGAGTGCAGATAAAATAATCTCAGTTGTCATATGCACAGCTAAATAGAACTTTCCCACCATTCCAACAAGGCTTTCCATAGAAGGAAATGTGCGTTACTCAACAGGTGAGTCCCTTCTTTCTGTTCATGCATTTGACATGTTTTAAGACATGTGTACAGATGTGATACAGTCTTTAAAAGCGTAATTAAAGCCTCTCCACCTCTCTCTCTGACTGTTATTCTTCAAAGCTTGTGATGTTTGAATGATATTAAATTGATACTGAATGATGATTTAAGAGTCAAATCTAGAGTCAGATGGGAAGATCAGGTGGATGTGGGCTTATTTTGGATTTAAAAAATAAAAATAAAAGATGATGGCACTCAGGATCCATCCGTAAGGGCTGTGTTGTTATTATTTCACTATAAATCTGTGTGAGTGTAACAGCTGTCATGTAGGTGTGTCGGACACCGTGAGATCCTGACACTTGAGGGGCACTTTACACGGAAACGAAAATGGGTTAAAAACGCAAAACCTTTTTGCGGATGCACTATATTGTTGAGATGGAAACGGCGTTTTGGGGGCATGAAAACGCAAAAAAGTGAAACCGCCCTCCAGAGTGGAATTCTTGAAAACGCTCCACTGTCGCGCCACCGTGTAAAGGATGAAAACGCAAAACTGCGTTTCTCGTCACATAGAAATGAGTAGAGAAGTAGAAAGACTTGGTCTTGGTAGTGTTGCCACCTAGCCATCTGGCGTGTTTACTGCATCGATAAATATGAAACGTCACACACTTTTGCGTTTCCGTATGCACGCAGATTTTCACCCTAAAACGCTCGTCTAAACGCAGATTTAAAAGTGAAAACGAAAGATGAGATTAATTCAATTATAGCTATAGTTGGGTTATGCTCCTTATTTGAGCAAGGGTAATTATCCTTGGATATATGGCGGTGAATGAATCGAATCAGAGGCACAAAGCGTGTCATACGACAGGTGGCGCTGACCCATTTCAACTATTGCTAATATGTAGAGCCACTCCCGGTTGACCGCTTCACCACCACCGCTTCACCCTGATGCTCAACGGCGTATTCTCCATCTGTCCGACGGCGGCGACACCAACAGTAACATCGTCTCCTTTGACTTCCGGTTCACGATCCCGGGGAAAAAATCTCAAGCATGCGCAGAACGCAAAGTCCAATTCACCACGTGCTTCATCGTCTACAGACACGTTTAGTGTGACTTTCAACCAAGTTATCCCTGGGTCTTAACCCGATCCAATTTCTTGTCAGATTAAGGTGTAACTCAGTCTTATTGGAATTTAGCACTTAATCTGATTTTTACAGTGCCATGTAATCCCACTTATGAGTCACCTGGACACAGGTGAGCTGCCATTGACGTCTGTAATTGCAATTATTAATGTTGCATATGATGCCAGCGTGCAAAAGACACATGTGCTCTGTGGAGACCTCCGCTCCAGCTGGCTGCTGTGACAGGTCACTGACACTGTATTACTGCTTAATGTAACATGTTTCAGACTCGCCCGATTTATATTAATACCCATATTTTGATATTTCAGGGGATTTTGATAACAATTTATTATAGTTAGTTTGCGAGGTTGTGGAGTTCCTCTAAAAAAAAAAGGCTTTAATAGGTTATTAAAGGAATTGTCGGAATGACGGGACGTTTGATTGCCCATGTTGAGGCCCATGTCGGACTGGTGGGAATTCGGAATGGCGGTATGTAGCCAATTTCAAACAAACAATCACTAAAAAAAAAATACATTAGAAAACAAGGCTGGAAAACTAGTCAGAGAGAAGCTCAATCTGTCAGAGTAAAACCAAAACCGATTTACTGAGTAAGTAATGAATGACTGCAGACAGGTGTGTTTGATGGGAAAGTTTCTGTTGGGTAATCAGCAGAACTCAGCAGGTCTGGTCAAATAGTTCATTGTACTTAGGAACCTTTCTAACTGAGTGATGATATGTCTCAAGAGCTGTTCGAATTCTTCAAAAGGAGCTCCAATGCTTCCTTAATGAACCCTTTAGCATATACACCGGACTATCCTTTAAGAGAGAAAGAAGATAATTCCGTCCCAAAATTCCTAGCAGCCGCAGCTTTTACAGCAATGCTCGATTATTTTCATCCAGTCGTACCAACTGTGGTTCATGTGGATAAATATGGAGGACAGGAGGGTGAATGTGAGCAGCCTGGCACACTTTTTTAAAAATTTCTGTCCTTTTTCACATATTAACTTTGATAATTAAGTAATATTCTACATTTTTCTCCAATATGAGTGATATGATTGCAACAGAAAGCAGTGCTGTAGTCAAGACCACCTAAACCAAGACCAAGACCCCAGTGTATCCAGACCGAGACAAGACCAAGACTTTGAGGGGTCGAGACCGAGTTAAGACCAGACCAGTGTCCCACACTGCATGACACGCTTATGATAAAATGTGGAACACACAAACCATAGGCACCCCTCAAATAGACCTGCAAGTAATCCACATTCCCATAAAAACACCAACAGAAAACAAATGAAGATTCCTGTTCATTCACCTCTTTTGTTGAACTATATTATATGTCTGTATCATGAAATGTCTTGATAAAATAATCAAAAGGCCCTGCAGAGATGAATTTCATGTGTGGGAATTTTCCTTTGTTTTCTATAAGCAAACAAATACAAACACTAAGGAGCTGAAATCAACTTAACCATCTTTATTTAACACTGTACTGAATCTTTTTCAAATAGCTGTCAAATAGTTACATAAGGAGTCAGGAGGGGTGAACGGTGACACCAATTTCAAATGATAAACGAGTCAAGTTATTGGTTGTACTCGAAGCAATACGTTTTACGCAAAAATCACAGAAATGATATTAACAAGTAAATCCAAAAATGCACAGGCAATTTATTGATATCCCCACAGTTGTGATCTTGAAATAAAATCCCGAACAGCTTTGTCCGAGGCCAAGACAAGACCGAGTAAAAAATGCAGTCGATTCCGAGACGTGGCCGATCTCGAGTACTGCAACACTGACAGAAAGTAAAAATTTATTCAACATTCGTAGTTTCAGTGCTGCAGAACCACACCACAGCTTAGTGTAAATGTGGGTGAATTCTTATTGCAGTGTGGTCGTCTTTTCCCCCATCTTTTCTTAACCACCACAAAGTTGTTTTTTTTTTAATGAGTTCAAGGAGAAGAGGTTTAGGAAAAGACGATATAGCAGGTGGGAGCAGAACACAGCTCCAAAACAAACTGAAATACATGAGAGGAAAACAGGAAGTACACATAAAAGTGACTAAAATGTTAGAGAAAAAAAAATCCAATGTATGATTTAAGATGCATTTTGACACATTTAAATGGTTTGCATCCTCACTTTATTTTAAAAGCCCACAGAGCTACCTTTCACTAATAAATACAAGCAGTCAGATCTCTCAACTATATTTTAATTTACTGTTTTAATAGATAAAAATACCAGACATCTGTTTTTGATATAAAAAGCTGCAACTTTGAGACACCCCTCCTCTACCCCGAAATGTGCCTCTGTGGCGTTTGTTCTTGCAGACAGATAGAGACAAGTTTTATGTTCAAAGATGAAGTGGATTGTAAAGATTTGTCAATTATGTCAGCACCGTTATGGAGAATGAGACGCATTTCCTTCCTGCAGCTTGTAGGGCCGATACTTTACAGGACAAAATTATGGGTCACATTTAAGCGTATGAACGAACGACAGATATGATTTTTATATGAACTGTTGGCATTTTTCAGTGACAGTCTGAGTGAAGTTCCTCAGTGCTGTATTTAGGCCTGCTGTGTGTTACATACAAAGCTGTTGCCACAGAGTTCATGTTGGTAGGAAGCACTCGCTCCTTCTTTAACTGCCCTTAACTTTTGAGTAGAGAGGTGGATGTTAAGCACACTCACACATTCAGCTTTTATTTCGACTTTAATTCACAATATTAAAATCAGTTGTTGGTTTTGCAAGGTGTTTGTTTGGTGAAGTTTGATATACAGGACATCTTTTCCCACACCGTCTTGTTGTTTTAGAAGCTGCTGATCTTCTTGTTCTTCCCATGCTTAGGTGTAATCTTACCACACATGTAATGGCCATTTCGAGGCACAGAGTCTATGGCTGTGAGGTGCCGATGTAGCTGTGAAGTAAGCTTGAATCCAGGGTCCTCAATAACTGAATATTCCATAGATCCTGAGATATGACAGTTGCCACATATTTGGAGAACATTGTTTAATAAGTTGGACTGGATGCATTTCGAAGATATTTCATTTTAGCTCAAAACCATTTTAGCTTTAACTAAAAAAAACTCTTTCTATTCCTTTTTTTGTTTTTGTTTTTTTTAAACTCCTTGCTGCTGAGCTCTGTCTTCATCCATCATATCACTGGAACATAGGAGCTACATAATGTAGCTTCTCCAGTCAATATGTCCTCTGTTTTTACAGCAGTTGAACTTGATGCAACAACATAACTGCACCTGTATTGCTCTGCTGCAGATGGAAAATTGATGAAAAGATATTTGTTAATCTCGTACTGCAGTTGTTCATTTAGGTGAATAGAGACAGCTGGGACAAGACTGAAGTCAGCTCCAATAATGGCAGTCAGGGGATTTTATAAGAATTGTAGAAAGCCAAATGAATGTTTCACTGATGCTTTAATACTGACTGACCCTCAGAAACTGCAGGCTAAAAAGGCTGACGGAGGATTCCAGTTTTATACCAGCCAATTCTTTTTCCCCGCCCCCAAGATTTATGTCAGACAGGAATGGGGATCATACCCCGAGAAAAATATTTTTACAACACTGTTGACCTTTTGAGTTGAGTTTAACTTAAAAACACATATTCCTGAAGATGAGGCAATGAAAATGCCTGCTTGATGCCCCACGTTATGTTAAGTCTGCCATAAGTGTCCTCTGGTTCGTGTTAACAGGTCAGAGGTAAATCAGACATCTATACCCTCCTGGTGTCTTTTTCTTAGAACAAAGTCCAGAAAAATCCTCAGAAAACAAATCATCACATTGAAAAGGAGAACATAAAAGCACTGGGAAGTCCACTATACTCATATGCCAGTACCAACCACTTATGATTTTGTCATTTTCAGGATCAAATCAAGTATTTTCATATTTTATGGAGACAGGGAGATGATGAGTATATCAGTGCTAAGTTTTCTTCTCTAATGGAATCGAAAGATGTTTAATGTTACTTTAGAGTAAAATCTGTTGACATCATGCTCCTTAAAGAAACATTTGGCCAACTGTCAACCCGATGTTCATGTGTAGGTCATAAGAGTTTCAACATAACGGCCACCAAACTTTCCAGTGATCTCTCCATTAAGGCAACAAATACTGCAGAGGCCAATGATGGAACAACAGCTCAGGTTATTACCATGATTCAGTTATCACGTTTAAATGACACTAGAAAAATACTAATTATCGTTTCATTTGAACCAAAACCGGGCATTTAAACATGTTCGTTGGCTGAAAGCTTCTTCAAAACATGCTGAAAACACCCAGATAATGCCCAACAAGACTCAAATAGCCTCGACACCCTGCACATCTTCCAAAATGTAATCCTTTTTTAAGAACAGCAAACAATAAGTGTGGCCATTTTTGCAGATTTAATAGTCTTCATACCAGGTTTTTAGTGGTTTTGTAGAGCACATAATGTGGGTTTTACTGAAAATTTAAATTTGTTGTAGAGCCACTGGCTCTTTTTAAAGAGACAGTACACATTTAAACAGATGTAGCAGTGGGGTGCAGATTTAATTGGGATTTAAAAAGTACTGATGATGATTTTTCTTTCAAAATATTTGTAATTCTTATTTTCTAAGATTTGGAATCAGTGCAGTTGAAAAATCTGTTTGGGAAATGGAAGGTCTTTCTGTTAAACTCTACCCTTTGTGCAATTTTCCAGCTTTGGTAGAACAATATGCGTTCTGTATTCTCAGAAGTGGTAGTATATGAATATGGTGAGACAAAATATACAGCATGCGTTTCTCATCTGTACAGCATCCATTTTGACATTTAACGTAAAATACTCAATGTTAGATTTTTTTTTTCTTCTGTATCAAAACACTGGTCACAAACATCAGCAATAATTACCACTTGAGAAAATGGTTTATCGGCACAATATTTAGAAATATGCTGCAGTGAAAACTTTGTGGATAGTGGACAGGATCCATTATTCAGTAGGAGGCTGCAAATAACTAATGCTCTACTGGCTTGTTTGTACAAAAGCATGATCTGTACTGGCTGGAATGCTTAACACCTCAGACACTGCCAACTGCTAACAAACTTATGAGGCATTAAATCTTATGGTTTATCGTATTGCACCGATTTCTTCAGCTTGTTTACAGCAAGACCTGGTGAAGAGGTGGATGTCATTTGGCAACCTCACTGTGTAACTGGATATAAGACCTCAAGCTATAAACATTCCCCTTTTTTCTCCAGGAGCCTTTCCAAAAACAAACAGGCCCCAGGAGGCTCTGGGAGACCTCATAATCTGTCAAGAATTTGTTGAACAAAGCTACTTGATCCAGAAACATCAATAACACTCATTCTGGTGCGGAAGGTGCATGACCCTGTATTTATTTTAGAAGAAGACCGCTATTTGGACTATAACAATATATGTGATAAATGCAGGACTCTCAGATTGAATATCTATTTGTGATTGTTAGGAATTCTTCTGCAAACTACACTGAAAAGCTCCTGATTTTTACATCCCTGCAGATTGTTCTGACTGCTGAAACCTCATACTGACTGCAGGGAAAGGTTCGGATACTTTTGCACAGAGGGGATAGATCACTTACACTTTAGATGGCCGGTATGAGGTCTGGGTGAACAGTAACATTACCTCTCTAAGCACCTTTGCTTGACCTCACTGAAGAATGTCAAGAATTTATGGAAAGATGGTGAAAGAAATTCGTAAGGACAGCTGATCTAAACAAGACCATTCTTACACTCAGCTCTGTTGTAGTGGACAGCTATTTAAAAAAAAAAATAAAAAAAAACTCAATGTTTTTTTTTGGCTAATGCATTCTTATGAAGCAGTTATATTACATAAAATCACAGAATGAAGAAAAAAAAAACTTAATTATCAAGGCTTGTAATTCATTAAAGTAGAATACACAAAAGTCAAAGGGATGTCATAGATTAACAGCTCATGCTCCACCCTCCTTACCTCATTGATTTATATGAATAAATGCAAGAAACAAATATCTAATTTTCTTTCAGAAACGAGGGTCCAGTGTTATGCGCTAAAGGACATGATAAAGGAGGCTTTGGAGCTCCTTTCCTTTGCATTTGACAATTCAACCAAATGTTACCACTTCGATTCTACTGGGTCATTTCACTCCGTTAGGAACCCTCATCAAAAAAAAAAAAAGACAAATAAGCTAGACTCTATATATATTACGTATTAAAAAAAAGCATTTTTATGTTCAGAAACCGCTCATATCTTAACAACGTACAAACATGCCTACATGTGCACAATTTGGATGGTCACCAAAGAAATGCTGTTGGGAACCATTTTAATTATCTGGAAATCATGCAAGCAAAAGCTGTTTTTCCAAGTCGTAGCATTCTTCTTTAGATTCGTTTTGAGACCATCACAAAAAAAAAAAAAAAAAAAAAGGTGGTTTTTTTTGTTGGTCCATGCAGGCAGAAAAGGTGACCTCTAGTGCTCATGAGAGCAACTACATGCAATGTTTCAAAATGGCGATCAGGTGATGGCGTATGGCGGCATCAAAAAATCTATTTAAAACATGTTTTGATTTCCAACCCAAAGCAGGTGATGTCATTGCCTAACGAAGAAGTGAGAAAAGTGTACTGGTAAAGTGTCGTTGACTGAATTTGACGCAGAAATGAATAGCAGTTGTGTCCGGGTGCTTAACTTGCATCCTACAGTGAGAAGTGCACACTTGATCAGGCCATCTGCCTCCCCTCCTTCCTCCCAAAGAGGACTTGTTAAACAAAACACTTTGGTATAACGTTTGGTTCCCCTCTGTGGGGGGCAATGGTTCATAAAAAGCCCTTTTGGGTCGTTTCCAACCTAATCAACCCACTCGTTCTGTTTTGCGCAGTTGCCGACGAGAGGAAGCCATTTAAGCGCATCTGATGTTTCTGTAGTTGTTTTCATGACTTTTTACATTTAATAAACCACCCAAGCAAGTTACACAAGAATAAAAAACTTTGTAAACCATTGAAACAATAACAGGGTTACCAGTTTGTATTTTAGAAACTGTATATGCTCGCACAACTTTAAGCTGCTGTTAGAGGAACAAACAGAAATGTTGGGTTTTACCTCAGTTACCTCCACCTTGGGTTCATCCTTTAAATTCCGTTGAATGCACCATTAAATGTCATGAAATGACTGAAGTCAAACAAGCAAAAACTCGTATGAAACACCTATTTTCTAGCAAGAATTATAATATTATAAAAAAAGAATTACAAAAAATAACGATATATACTCATCTAGTGACAGTACTTACACTGCTGTCCCCGTACAGGATGATTTAGACTGAATATTTAATGCTGTTCCATTGTTCTGTTTGTCATCAAGAATATCGAAAAACTACAGGAGTGACTTTTATGAAATTTTGTAGAGAATGGGACGAAGTCATTAAATATTTATGCAGATCCGGATAACATCCTTTAAAACTGCTCGATAAGGCCCTGGCATCATGAGGAACTTCCTACACATGAAGCTAATTTGCACAATACCATGTTATATAATCTTTTAAAATCCCAGGAGAAAAAGAAATTGTCGACATATACCGTTTCCAACCCGTTACTATTGAACAGCGGTCACTGAAGTGTTTTATAGTGCAAAGGAAGTTCATCTGTATCCTGTTTTAATTGTGTATTGATAAGACCTCAGGGACTGACCTATTTCAGTATGAACAGGCATTTCATCAGCCAATGTGGAACATTATACACAACTGCACAAAGAATACATAAACCTCTCTCAGACTTCAGTGGTTTATCTAACTGAAGTGTTCTTTAATCTTCTTTTATATTGCTAAACCACTCCTCAAGGGGCATTCGCTCTGTTTGACAAACACAGAATAATCTTAACTTCAGAGGTAGAGGACCAAAGGGCAAGGCTAACATCTATCTGCGATAGGTAGAGAAATATATTTTATTTACAAATTTCTTCCATATAAAAGGTTTTGGATCAAAACAACCTCTGTTGAGGCTCAAAGTGATGACCCTCAGAAAAACACACGAGAGTAAAAATGATCTAATGTGCGATAGCTTGTGCAATCATCCTGAAATCCACTGAACTGTGAAGGTATAGCACGAGTAATATAAATAACCTAGCAGTAAAGGGGGGAAGGTTGGGACAGAAATTGATTCTTAAGAAATAGATTCAGGCTTTTATGGTTTAGATTGTAAAGACCTGGAACCAAACACCATTTGGAAAACTTTACAACCAACTTTGGCTTTCCACTCCAGCTTTTTGACAGTTGGAGGAGAACCACAATGCAGTGATTTATGTGAAGATGTTTCCACTTATAGATCCGCAAAATTCACTACTTTTGGCTTATGTATTATGTAAAGTTGATGAAAGTTTGTGTCACTGAAATACAACTGTTTTCCCTTTAAGGTGGCAGCTTATCAATTACATTGGAGTAGGTTGACCAGGTGTCCTCCATTGTGGGGGACTGCACAGTATTTCTATCCCTTGTCTCTCTTCCCACATTTTGATTTCTATTCCTTACAAGTTTGGCTAGAATTCAGTAGTTGTGTGAAAAACTGTTTAAAAAAAAAATCTGTATGTTGTTTTAGAAGTCTACATAACACGATAGTTTACATTTCATTATTTCGGGAGGATGCTGCTTGACCCTAACCCTTTCACAAATCTGAAACTTTCTTTTTCATTTTATTTTTCAGCCTTTGAAAAAACTAAAAACATCAAATAAAAAAATAATTTTAGAGGTTACCCTTGTAACCTTTATTGGAAATTGATGACTTTGTCGTAGTGTTAAACAATATTATCTTAACTTTGAAATGATGAGATGCCAAAAAGTTTATTTTAGTCTTTATTTTAGAAATTCTTTTTGTGAAAACCTCTTTTTATAGCCAAGCCAATTTTTTTATTTGATTTATTTATTTTTTTACTGGAAATGGAGTAACGCATCAGAAAATCAGTAGCAATAGACTGCCGTGATGAGCGTCCATCTGATCCGACTCATTATTACTTCTTAGAACTTTGAAACACTGGCAAAAAAGCCTCACCATCCTCATATTGTCTCATTCAGAAAAGAAGTGCAGTCATTTGCTCTTTGCAGAGTGAATTCGCCTTATGCGATTAGTTTGTTTTAATGTCACATGTCCGCTACTTGAACCGGAAATGTTGTTTTCTCAGAGATTTTGAATAAACTCTTAATGTTTGGTTATGAGAGCTCGCATAGTTGGGTTCGATGGGTTTTCATATAAACTTGCATAAAGTAACATTAACTTCAGCTTTCTCACAGCACAACCAAGTTAATTTTACAAGTAAGTGAAAGAAGCAGCTCAGACGCAGACATAGCGTAGCCTTTATCAACGTTAGCAAAGCAAGACAAAAAAAACAGGCAACCTGCAGAGAGAAAGGTACAAAAACTTCTTTGGTTCCAGGCAAAAATCAGGAAAACTTAGCTGTTTGCATTACTGTTGCTAATTTGTTTACCCTGAAAGATGGCCAATTAAAATAAAATTCAACCTGATATCTTGACATTTCTTAGTTGAAACATATTTCAGTTCATGGAGCGACTGGAGCTCAGGAGGAATCTCAGTTGTCTGCCAACAGGAAGATTTGACTCCTACAGATCACATGTCAGTGTCCTTGGGTCAGACATGATGAAGGTGTGTGATGGAGAAAAAAAAAAAAACACTGATAGCCTGTAGCATTGTATAGACTAAAACATGCTGTATAACTTTGTGTGTGACTACAGTTATAAGGCCAATGATTTTTCTAGATACAAGACAGAAAATACTGGTTATTTAAGGGGACTTAAGGGGACTAAGGGGACTATACAATACAGGCAGATACTATGATACTATGTAGTTCTTCAGAGAACAACTCTTCCAGAGTTTCTATGGTTCTTTTTTCTATTTAAACTGAGCTGCAGCTCATTTAGCTGAATCTCCAGCAGTAAAACAGCAACCATGACTTGGAAAGGAGAACTCCTGCTCCTGTAAAATCCATGTTGGTAATCACACCTAGAACTGTTTGCAGTTTCGTCTCCTTTTCCCAGGCTAACAACTAATTATTTGACTTGGTAGTGCATTTGCTCACTTTTACTCGACTGTGCTATTAGAATTTCTGGATTCCTCCAAACAGATTCGTGTCCAGCGGGCTTCAGTTTGAATGAGGTTCATTTTCCAGTCAGCTTCCAGTTGACTGCAGAGCGTCCTGGCAGCTACGAAGTGTTCTGTGCTCTCAAGTATGAATGCTAAATAAACAGAGGAACTGCAGGTGCTGCTTCTTATCCCCTTTAACTATCCGTCCAACTAATGCTGGAGACCAGGCCCCACTTAACAGCCATTATGAATATATGTCTTCATTTCAGAGAGAGAGACGCAGCACGTATTAAACAATGACAGGACAAGTAAATGTTTAGATTACAAAAATAATTTACTTTTTTTCTAAAGCTAGCACCTCTTCATAGTTGTATATTTCGGACCATCCTAACCTAATATTCATCACTCGGACTTCTATGTCCCCCATCAAAGTGCTCCGGACCCTACTGAGTCCCTGTGCTGGGCTCTAGAGACCTCCAGCAAAAATTGTTCATGAAAACCCAACTAGGAAGAGGAAAAATATGCCTTTCGGCACATCTTTACAGGTAAATGGTTTGTCTAAATTACCTGCTATTGTTTGAGCCCACATCTCATTTGAAAAAAATATAAATTTAAGAAAAAAAAGAGAAATTTCACTGATTGTAAAGGAAATATCATGGAAAAGCTTATTTAAACACCAACAATGCCTTGACACAATCCTTTGAAGCATTATTGAGAGATTTTACGAAATAATGACAATGTCAATGTGGAGCCAGTGCCGCAGGAAAGGTTGTGGAATCACCATAGTCAGTAAAATGAATCATCAGGGGACATTGAACAGCTCTACAAAAACACCATCCGACAGCAGCTGAGACATTCAAGAGTGGAAACTTTGGTCTCTCGACACATAACCCATATTCTTCACCTAGCACACCAGAAATAACCCCTCCCTCCAATGCTCTCTCTTTATTTCAAACAAATGAATCATTAATTTTACCAGCCACAGCCTTTCAAACAGTCACATATCAGGGGAAACGAGCCGAGTGCTTCAGATTCTTGTCTGATTAAAGTTGCATGAGGTATACTCCTAAAAATGCTGACATCACACATCAGCTGTTCAATTCAACTCCAGCCCCACATACCGCTGACCCATGATAGGAAAGGTAATTGCTTAAAAATTATGACAATAATTCTACGAAAAAAATTTACTTTCTCTAGAAGCCAAAGCCAAGAAAGGGAAAACTCAAATGTTGCTTGAGCCATGAGGCTGATTTCTTGACAAGGTCTTTTTATTAACTGAAAAGTAATAAACTACTTTATGATCATGAAATTTCCATTTTAAAATGTTAAACATGCCATGACATAGTTGTGTCTGTACCTCAAATGACCATTTAAAGAGACAGTTCCCTCGTTGTTGTGGTATTAACTTTAAAATAAAAACTAACGCCTGAAGCAAGTGGGTCATTAAACAGGATTTAAAAAAATAAACTCAGAAAAAGGATTTAAAAACTGAAAACTTTTTTATTGCAATGAATCTGCTGACCTTTCCTTCAGTTAATTATTTGGTCGATAAGCTGATACCTTAAAATTGCCTGTCATGCACAAACTTTTTAAAATCAAGCAGATTTTCCCATGAACACAAAATGGCATCAGGGATTTTTCTTTCTAACTAAAAGCATTAGTTTTCTCTGGGACCTTATGATTAATCATTAATTGCATGAAGAGATAATGGATAAAATGCTCAATTGATTTCAGATAGGAAATTAATAAAAACTTGGATCAAGTAGATCTAAACACGACCTAATGCCCACTTTTTGGACTACATTTGCCAATATATACTTCGGATCAAGTAGTTAAAATAACTGGAAATGAAACCAGTAACATCTGTTGACAAGACTTAGCAGTATGTAATAATTTCTAAGCTCCACAGAGATCAAAGACAAAACTGTAGTTAATATCTTAAAGCAAAGTTTAATTAACACCCAATGCAGGTGCTTAACTATAGCCAAAAAGCCTGTAACTCTGCGGGGACAGTATGTTCCATGTGGCCAAATAACACATTCATTATCCAATTTGTTTAGTCTGATAGATGCTGCTGGCATCAGTGTTAGTGTCTGACGGAAAGAGAGCGATCCAATCTTTTGAATAATGCTGCTCACTTTATCCAAGCCTGGTACATTGTTACCGCTCTGTCATTCTTGTTTGCGTCAGTGAAGTTAAGTCCAAGACAGAGCCTGATATCAAATGGGGTAAACAGAGCAGATTGTTAAGACTAAGTCTTGTTAAGAGGATGTGAGGTTATGTTCTCCATTTAATTTAAAGAAGAGTTTGTCTCAGCAAGACAACACAGTAAACCAAGCTCTTAAAAAAAATATACACATACAGTGGATTTATAGAAAGACTACAGAAGAAAAAAAAAATTCCATTCAGTCTTTTTTTAATTTTAATGTAAAACCATTTTCCAAAGATCCAAGTAAAACATTGTGTGACATCGAGATTCAGTGAGACTTTACCAAGAATCACGTCTTGGATCATTTTGGATTTTGTAATCCACAAAAGTCCCAAATTATCATAATTATTACGGACTGAAATTTCTATGAGTAAAATAGATTCTGTGACATCTGATCAAAGATTTATGCTTAAAGAACTGCTTCAACAACTAGAAAAATCAAAGTATATTTATAGAAATATTGTTCAAGATCTTTTTTTGTTTGTTTTTTTAACATTGAAGTCATTAAAGTTTTAAGATGTTCTTAGATTATAAATATTAAAAATATCAGGTGACTCTCATAAGTTTAGATAGAAGGTTCTCTTTAAAGCAGAGAAGAGAGAAACTTTGGCAACAAGACCCCCCACTAACTAGCTGACTGGCTGTAAACATGTATTCCTTAACACAAATATCCATCAAGCATTTTTTATTTCAATAGTTAAATGAGGAATTACCTTAATGCGAGTATAATTCCTGAAGTTAATCAGAAATACTAAGTTTATGCTGAAGATCAAGACAAAGTCTTGTCGAAATTGTATTTCTAATCTGGAAAAGAACTGCACAAAACATGAAAAGCATCTGCTGATGTTTACAAGTTTCTAAATTACAGGTCACTCTTGCACCAGTGCATTTACATGTTAAGTTATTATTATGGCAGCTTTCAGTGACTGTGTAATAAACCTCCAACTGAATCCAGATATATGACCCCCATGAGCAGGGACCAGTCTGTGAACCTAAAAATGCTTCTTTTTTTTCCTCCATCTAATTTGAAAGATTAATAATAATATATAAGTTTTATATAGCGCTTTTCCAAATGCTCAAAGACGCTTGTCAAAAGTGCAACTCAAGTACATGCCTCTTAGTTTAAGGCAGCATAGAAGAAGTAAGGCCTTTTTGGGATATTTATAATCTTCTAGTGTCTCAAAACTGTCAGATGTCTTGCTAATAGATGAAGTTGCACTACTGGTCAGCAGGCCAAGTGTTGGATTTTTCCCACTGCTCGTTGGCCTTTTCCTCTCTCAAAGCCTGAAGTGGGCAGAAGTTCAGTGCTTTTCCACTTAAAATATGCTGTACTTTTTCCCCCTGGGGATTATTTTCAAGGATCAAAAGTTCCCTCAAACCGATAGCTGTCCACATTTTCCATGGCAGTCTGAACACCCAAAAGGATTTGCCAAATAGATCTGTTGATCTATGAGGAAAAAAGAGGTTTCGTAGTATCCGCTTTTGCAGAGCTGCAGTTTAGCCTGTAAAGGCTGGGTTCAGTAGCAGTACATAACAAGTGAACAGTAAAGCCACAACAGATTGCTGCATTCACACAAAATCTGGCCAAGTCACACCTTCCCACAGGTTTATGCAGAGACTTATTTGCGCTTGGGAACATAAACACTGTGAAAAACGCATTTCTGTGACTCATTGCTTCATTATTTGCACTCTGTCCTCTAAAGGAGAACTCCGGGGCATTTGAAGCGCAATCCCATTGCTAGAGGTTGTCAAATACTGACAGTAGGACACAGACTGGTGCAAATCTGCGCTCCCTGTGTGGAGATCGCGCTGTTTGCGCAGCCTGTCATGCAAGCCAAATACGTGGTGGCCAAGGGGCAACTTCTAAACCTTCCACGTAAAACAACAACTTGCACACTGCAGAAACGTCACACCACTTTATAAACCATCCGACAATAAAGTCACAAGCCTTACCATCAAAACCATATGCATGGTTCTCACATTACTGGCATGGGGACGTTACAAAACAACTTTATTAACAGCATGTCACTTACCGGTTGTCGGTATGCTCGCGCATGTGAAAGCCCCAAAGAGTCAATGGACGATACTCCCATATACAAAGCAATTATCTTCTCTAGAAAAACTGCGTTCAAATATTTAACAACAATACCATATACTGCTAGGTTAGCATTACTTCATGTTGTTTCATGCCCAGTAATATTGTTGTAATGTTTTAAATAGTTTATCATGGCTGTTCTAGAGAAGATAATTGCCTTGTATATGGGAGTATTGTCCATTGACTCTTTTGGGCTTTCACATGCGCGCGCATACCAACAACAGGTAAGTGACATGCTGTTTATAAAGTTGTTTCGTAACGTCCCCATGCCAGTAATGTGAGAACCATGCATATGGTTTTGATGGTAAGGCTTGTGACTTTATTGTCGGATGGTTTATAAAGTGGTGTGACGTTTCTGCAGTGTGCAAGTTGTTGTTTTACGTGGAAGATTTAGAATTTGCCCCTTGGCCACCACGTATTTGGCTAGCATGACAGGCTGCGCAAACAGCGCAATCGCCGCACAGGGAGCGCCGATTTGCACCAGTCTGTGTCCTACTGTCAGTATTTGACAACCTCTAGCAATGGAAACGCGCTTCAAATGCCCCGGAGTTCCCCTTTAACTCTTTAGCTTTCTTAATGACAGCTTCTCACCTGAAGCCAAATACTGTCGTGCTTCATTTTCAGCATTTCTACACAAATATTGGTACCGACTCGTGGTGCCAACTCTCGCACATTAAGAGTGACACTTATTCACAGTTAATATAATCACAAAGTGCTTCTCAAAGTCAAGGAAGGATCCGTAAAGGCTGCATTTCTTTGGATGTCACCTAAATCTCATCAAAGAACTCTCCTAAGGATCTTTTAAAGGACTTTGTCCTTTGTTGGGTGAAATTTCAAGGAAAGGACCCATAATCCTATGCGTTGTGTCAAATATGGCAAGGAAAGAAGATGGAAAAACATTGGCAAAGTATGCATGAATTCTGCTTGGATGTAAATTGAAGTGAGATGTTGGCACCTTAATGCCTTTCATCAAACAATAGAAAAGTATGAATTATCTATATATAATACTGTTAGATAGCCACGGACATTTCAACCCACCTCCCCTTCACTATCACCAAGGAGCAGGTGAGCAGAGAGCTGAGGAAGCTGCGCCCAGGGAAAGCAGCGGACCCGGACAAAGTGTGTCCAAGGATGCTCAAAGCCTGTTCTGCTGAACTGGGGGAGCCGCTTCAGCATGTGTTCAACCTGAGCCTTCATCTGGGGAGGGTCCCCGTGCTCTGGAAGACTTCATGTCTCATCCCTGTTCCCAAGACGAAACATCCCAGGGAGCCGGGTGACTTCAGACCAGTTGCACTAACATCACACATCATGAAGACCGTCGCTTCATGATGTGTGATGTTGCTGCTGCTCCATCTCCTCAGACCCAAGGTCCACCACGCACAGAATCCACTGCAGTTTGGATACCAGCAGAAGGTGGGTGTGGAGGATGCCATCCTCTATCTGCTACACAGGGCTTACTCTCATCTGGACAAGGAGAGCGGTGCTGTGAGAATCATGTTTTTTGATTTCTCTAGCGCCTTCAACACCATCCAGCCCCTCCTACAACTCTGGGCTCTGCCACATGCAGAAATACTCAGATGACACTGCGATAGTTGGCTGTATCAAGGATGGACGGGAGGGGGAGTACAGGAGCCTGGTGGAGGACTTTGTGGGGTGGTGCAAGTCCAACCGCCTACAGCTGAACACCTCCAAGACCAAGGAGATGGTGGTGGACTTCAGAAGAAAGAAGCCACAGCTCCAACCTGTGTCCATCGAGGGGGTTGATGTGGAGGTGGTCAGGACGAATAAATATCTGGGGCTGCAGCTGGATGACAGGTTGGACTGGTCAGCTAACATAGACTGTGCACAGAGGAAAGGACAGAACCGTCTGTACTTCCTGAGAAGGCTGGGGTCCTTCAACATCTGCAAAAAACTGCTGCAGCTGTTCTACCAATCTGTGGTTGCCAGCGTCCTCTTCTACGCTGTGGTTTGCTGGGGAGGTAGCAGCAAGAAGACGGACTCTGCCCGACTGGTGAGGACAGCTGGTTTGGTGGTGGGCACAGAGCTGGACTCTGGTGACAGTGGCAGAGAGAAGGACCCTGGACAAACTACTGTCCATACTGGACAACGCCCACCACCCTCTGCACAACACCTTCATCAGGCAGAGAAGTGTATTCAGTGGCAGACTGCTGACTCAATCCTGCTCCACCAACAGACTGAAAAACTATTTTGTTCCTCTGGCCATCAGGCTGTACAACAGCTCTCAGTGATGGCACTTCTGAATTTCACTGATCACTTTATATTTCACTTTCGTGTCACTTCACTGGTCACTTTATATTTTTATATTTTATATTCTTAAACAGTTTTTTAAATTCTTAGATTGTTTTTAAAGTGTTTATTATTGTATAAACATTTTTATTGCTTTATTATGTCTGCTACTGGATGCTTGAATTTCCTTCGGGATCAATAAAGTATCTATCTATCTAACCAACAATTACTTGATGTTTAACAGCCATGTCAGTTTTTCAGCTGTTGTAATTGCAGGTTGGACCAGTGCCACCAGTATTTATGGCATCGCAAAGATACCCCTTTTGTGTGAAAGGATTTATCATATTCTGCAAACACAGATGGACTTGAATGCAGTCCTCCAAAAACCTAACAGTTTGTATAACCCTCTGCGACAGTCTGATAGCTGAAAGTTAGCTTGAGCTGTGATGGGTTGATAACCACTGATTTCTTCATGTAGAACCAAGCATCAAAAACAAAGAGGCATGACAACGGCTACACTGGAAAAATCATTATTTCAACGCTTAGTTCCACACAATTACTTTTGTCTTATACAGCAGAGCAAAGCTAAAGTACTAACAATAGTACTACTCCTCAAGTTGTTAGACATGTTTCTGATACTGCCCCCCAAATAGCAGAAAAATTATATATTTTGTAGATGTGAAGCAGAGCGGTGGCTGAATCAGGTTCAAACCCCAAGGAGGACACAATTTAGAAGGAACCATCCTACCAACTGAGCAGGATAGACTTTGAAAAGCACCTACTGTCACTTAAAATTGCACGTCAGCCAATTAAATTCTAAAACTACCAAATGGAAAAGTTAATTTCCTTTAAAACTGCACCAAATGTTTAAATATTGAAGCTAAGGTATTCAAATGATATAATATTCCTAATGAGGGTTGAATTAGTTTCAGTCAGATGTTTAATAAACTGCAAACATTTTAAACATACTGAAATTAAACCCAAGTGAGGCTGGAAGGTGAAACAGGGATAAAAATGAATACCCTGCAAGGATCAAACGTGATAAAGATATAGAGATAAATAAGCTGTTGAGTTTTATGTACATCAGCCAAGCGCTTGCTTCAATCTTTCTGTGCTTTCAACCCTGAAATGTTTTTAGAATACAAGGTATTTGAGTGGAAGTGGCAGAATGTATTTTTCTTTTTTAAATGTGAGAGTTAAGACTAAAAAGATTCTCCAAGTTGTCTATTAGCGTGCATTCTAACGAGCACAGACATTTACTTTTGATAATTAATTCATGATGCAGTTTTATATCTTGTAAAACTGATAATTCTACCCCTTATTTTCTCCATTAACCTGCTAGGTATCAAGCTGATAAGTTAAGCACAAACAGCAAACAATTTACTTAGCTTTCTGAGGTGAAGCATGCGAAGAATAAACGTAGAAATGTGAACCCAAGCCACCAGGAACCCTGATATCTGAATTTAACTGGGCATTTTAAGATTAAGATCCAATTTATTGGTCATGCATACATGCTTTTAACCTGTTGACATGCACATGCACATGGTCACACACTCAGAGACACATGCCAACCTGGAGCAGTGGGCAGCCATTCAAGACCTGGGGAGCATGGGGATATGGTGCCTTGCTCAAGGGCACCTCAGCCATGACAAGGAGGTGGACTGACATCCCTCCAGCTATCAGTTTCACCAACTTTTTTTTTGAGTGGCCAGTGTGTGAATCGAACCGCCAACCTTCTGGTTATTGGACGACCGACTCTAACCACAGAGCCACCTTCCTGTGGTGGAAGGTGATTGCTAAACTAAACCAGAAAGTCTAGGATTGTAACACAAACATTTTTTGTTCAAAGCTTTCCCTGTAGGATGTCCCACTGTTGGGAAAAACTTTGTTAAAAGCTGCTCTGGGGAGTGCCCTCTTCAATCAGCCACAGGTGGGTCTTCAGGTTCAAATACACCACCTTACTGAGAAGGGTGCGTTAGATTTATATTTCCTTTTTTCAGAAGGATTTGAATGATAGTGCACGGTTATATGGTAAAATATATTACTAAATTACATCATATTGAGTTAAAGCTGAAATGAAACCTTTTTTTTCTTAGCTAGGTCCAATGTTCTTATTCTACTGGTAAGAATCATACCAAAACATAGTTAAAGTGTGGAAATAGTGCCAGATTATGCTAAAAGTACTAAGAAGAAAAATACTCTCGTGCTTATTGCTGTCTTTGGTGTTTATTATTATCATACTGTATCATTATGTGACTTCTATCTCATATTGTAGCTGCAATAACTTACGTAGATGTTGTACTTGGTCAAGGCAAAGGACATTTTTATCACTTCAAATGCTACTGCTAGGCTATTTTATCAAACAAAAATAGTAGCTGTCAGATAAATGTAAGCAAGTACAATATTTTCCTCAAAAATGTAAACAAAACGGACTAAAGTGTTCAATTTAAATACACAAAATACTTCAAAGTTGAACTGGACTTAATTTGCTTACCTTTAACCACTGAAAACATTTGATTATAGATATCAGATCTTTAAAAAGCACCCAACAACATAGTTTATTTCTTGTTATGGAAAAATGTCTCTTATAAGATTTTTTTTTTATTAAAAAAGACATTAATAAGTCTAAGAGTTGAACAGCACCAATATATCTCCACACACACACACACATCTATGCAGCCTGTGCTGTACATTCGTTAACTTCATTTTAAAAAGCGCATTGTGCAGCAGCCAGACAGCTCTGTCAAAAGGATTCCTTTGAACACTGAATGACTGTGTCATCAAACCACATCCTGTGGAGGTAACCACTGTTTTGTGAGTTCACCTCCCCCACACTGTGACTCTTTTAAATATCACGGTGACGCTGACTTGACATTTATAAGTTACATCAAAAGCATTGAGAAAGCAGATAGGTTTGTTCATTTCTGTCCAATAAAACCTGCCTGTGTTATTTTTGTTCGAAGGAGCACAACAGCTCTTTTGCTGTGCATAAAACACAATGAGGGAAAAAGTGTGTTGTAGTATATGAGCCTCCAGATGTTTTATCTATCTTGTCAGACTGCCCTGTTTGCATTCTTGCTACGAAAGCCATGTTTATGATTCATTTGGAAAGGCTTTACTGCCCACAACAAATGAATGTCTTATTAAAAAGACCCCAGACAGAGAGACCCATCAACAGATGCACAGTGCCCTCTAGTGTGCAGTGGTGTAGAGTAACCTTTAATACATTTAATCAAGCGTTGTATGGTAATACATTTTTGTGGTTTCTGTTCTTTATTTTAGGAGTGCCTATCTGACAACCCTTCAGACTCATCTTGTGGATCGCACATGTAGAAACACTGCCTTAGACTGCTTAAACATGAAAATAATGATCCAATTTGACAGAAAGTAGAGTTACTGCAGTAAAGGGTTTAAGTTATGCTGTCACTCGTGACATTTTGACTCACTAATTATAGTTATTAGTAATTATAGTGTGGCTGCAGACTGCTTTCTCTTATTTCATATGGATTGTTTGCTACTGATACTTGTTGTACATACTTACATTTCTTAGTGTCATGCACACATTGTTTTACACAACAAACAATACATATGTTACAATATTTTTGGTAAAACTTGAGATTATTGTATCTAAATTAAATTACCATAAACTAGACCTGACACAGCACACAGTAGGTCCGGGCTCTGGGGAGGATTCATCCCTCCATAAGACCTGTTGCCACTGATTTTTAGTCTTCTTCTTGTGTCATTTGGCATAGCTCAGCTTATTCTTCCTGTTTTCTCCATGTTTCCCTTCCTTAAGAATGGCTTCTTGACAGCCACCCTTCCATGGAGCCCATTTCTGATGAGGCTTGGGCCAACAGTAGATGGATCAGCTGAAGGTCCAGATGCATCTCTCAGGTCCTGTGTCAGGTCTTTGCTGGATGTTTTCCTCTTTCTTAAGGACATCACTTTCAGATGCTGTTCATCTGCTGTAGATTTTTTAGGCCTGACACTTCTTATTTTGTCCTCCACTTGTCCAGTTTCCTCAAATGTATTAAGGACACACTGCACACCATGCTGAGATATGCCAACTTTTCAGCTATAAGCTCTTTGGGAAACACCTTGTTGGAGCAAAACTGTGATATCTTTGGTGTTTTTCATAGATGAAACTAAAGTAATGGGAACAAATTATGTTTGTTTGTGACAGGCTGCTAGTAACAAAGTGTCTAAAGATACAATTTAAAACTGGTTCTTTGCTAATAACACACTGTTAATTGTCTGTTATGCGTAGACACAACAGCCTATTTTCTGCTTGAATGATTCATAGAACTGGACTGAAAATGAGTTAAAAAAACAGCCAATGTCCGAGGAAAAACTTTGAAAGATCTTCGGTAAACCTGGAGAACTGTTGAATGGGACCAGTTTAAAAAGATTAAAAGAAAGTTGTTTGGAAGAAAAATATAAAGAGATTAGGGGTGGATAAAGATTTGTGCACAATGCTGTAGGTAAAGTAGGTTCACTCATTTCTTTTTCGTACGTTGAATCTGACCAGATTTCCATTTAAACCTGTTCATATTTATATTGCTATGTGAACAATGTTATTCCACTTTAGACACCTCATCTGACTCCTCTCAGGAGTCAGATGAGGTGGCTCGGGCATCTGGTGAGAATGCCTCCTGGACGCCTCCCCGGTGAGGTGTTCCGGGCCCGTCCCACTGGGAGGAGGCCCCGGGGAAGACCCAGGACACGTTGGAGAGACTATGTCTCTCGGCTGGCCTGGGAACGCCTCGGGGTCCCCCCAGAAGAGCTGGAGGAAGTGGCCGGGGACAGGGACGTCTGGGTCTCTTTGCTCAAGCTGCTGCCCCCGCGACCCGATCCCCGGACCAGCGGAAGATAATGGATGGATGGATGGCACTTTAGACATTTTTTTGTAAACTGTTTTTTTTACTTTATGTACTTGTACAGTAACTTGTGATACTGGGATGTGAACTGGACTTCATTATTGGACGACAGAGAATTTTTGCCTTTTCTTCATGGTATTTTTACTCAATGGTCCCATATCATACTATTAATTCATCAAGTTCATGTAAGATCCACATGTCACTGGTTCATCAAACCCCAAAATGTTTCTCTTTTCCTTTTAGATTCAGCTAAGCTGGACTCTTAATTGGCAAAAGAGTATCACACCTGTTCTTGCTTGAACGGTTAAAAGGCAGCATAGAAGATGGAACGCCTGTGTATTACTTCATTTTAGCACCGTTTGAAGTGGGCTGTTTCAGATTTTTTTTAAAAAGTGCTCCTGCTGCTCTTTTGTACAGAAACAGTTCTGTACAAAAGTTTTGTGCCTTTCTTGCCAGTAGGCCTAAATACAGGCTGTGCACATCTCTGTGGAAAGACTGGTAATATTTTCATATTTATGAAGCTGCTAAGTCTGCTTTATTATCAAAAAAGACATCCATCCGTTTTCTGCCTCTCATCCAAGACAGGATATCATAAAAAACAAGACATTAAAATATTATTTTCTACATTATCAGACTTTTCGATATTCAATCCGAGTACTCCTGTAAGGGTTAGCTGGTGGCTTTTTTTTAATTTTTATTAAAAAGGTGATTTAAAAACTCAACAGGCAGAAACCAACAAACTTTATTACAGACTGCATGTGCTTTTGTTAGCATGATACATCAATTATCAACATCAGAATATATATGGCTCTGATTTCAAGGTACATAAATCACTCAACAAAATACCCTGTTCAGACAAACCAACGATACAAAGTGCACAAATTAAGTTGCTTCAAGTCCACTGCATCACATGACAGAACAGCTGTTGCGTTTTTAGAAAAACCAACAGAATTAAAGCTTACATTCAGAAACCTCCGTTTCATGGGACAGTATTTCTCAGCTCCAGAAGTTAATATCCCCATGCATCATATTAAAATGGCCCATGCTCGCACGCACACACACACACACACGCACGCACACGCATATAAATACAAACTTAATTATAAACATATTTGGCACCATGTTTCAGCATAGAAGAAAAAAAATGCCACTTGCAGTACAACATTGTTAGCATATGGAGGTAATATTTGATTTTGGCACGTTACAAGACCACTCGAAGTTTAAAAAGTTCATGTAATCCTGCTCACTACATGCTCAGTCTTCACTGAAAAGTTTTAAAGTTAAGACCAGAAACCCACCCGCTGTATATAGTATATAGAGCAAGAATTCCTCCGCATTAAAATGGCCCTCCTAAAAGCCAACGGGGGCCGGTTAGCTTCACGAACAGCTACTGACTTTATGTCACTGAAGTAGTGAATGTTGGATGGCAAGGAAAGCACCATATTTCCTTGGAAAGTTAAGAAACGGTCGCAGCTCTTCAGCGCCATAATGAGTAATGTAAACAAATGGCAACAAATAGTGTGACCTGTGTAAACCCTTAAAGCCGAGATGTCTAAGGGATGTGATCATATATTGCACTCTAGAAGTCCTCACTGCACAAAGGGGTTGTCCTGGCCTGTTCAAACCATCAAAGAAAAAGTTGGTCTATAGATATAGAATTAATAAGGTATTCAGTAATACTATGTTTATTATAAGATCTTGTGTATATTAACATCGATATATAGATTATTTCAACATTATGATATGAAAGATACATATTTATAAATTGCTATGAATATAGGCGGGTGCTTCTGTTGAGCAGCGCCAGATATAACATAATAACTATTCTATGTTCACGTAGTCTCATCCAAACAAATACAAATAAATGCTTTTCACGTGAGGCTCACGGAGTAGACCAACGTGAAACTCCGCAGTGAAAATGAATTGAAGCCTCCCATGCACAGAGAGGTTTCAATACAGGTCGAGACTGGTTTCCAAACAGGCCAGCGTGAACCTTAAAACCTCAGCATGCATGCTAAGTAACAGCAATCTCTGGTGGGTGCATTGAAAAACTACAGATTAACCAGATATAGTGTCGAGTGTGAGTTACTGGGAATTCGGGGGAGCACAGTAAAGGTTTATCTGGGGTTGCACTGAACATCAATCTGCAATAAATATTGTCAACAACAACCTGAGACCCACAACGAGGCACTGCAGCCTCTTGTTTCCAGCCTCTCTACCTCCACACACACTATATTTGCACCAACATATATATTAGTTTCACATCAGAATTCTATCTTAGAGCAGCAGAAACACATAATGCACTGGAAACTGCATGGACAGACGAACATTTCCTTCACTTCGTGGAATCTGTGTTAACCTCAGTCTGTGGTGGGGGCACAGTACTATGTGTTGAGATGAGAGCTAGTGAGCAAATCCTGCGGGAAAAACTCCAGCGATGCATGTTTGTCGGAGACAAAAACACATGCAAGTTTTATGCCTCAGGCTTGACTGGCAAGCTGCCCTGCCTCCTTGGTAACTCCGCTGTATCTTCCACAGATGTACCAAACCACCAATCAGAACCACCGACCCCTAAGATGAGCAAATACGCAAACACTCTACTCTACATGTAAATAGCCTGATTCCAAAGACATGCAGGCAATGTCCACCATCACGGATGGCTAACTCACTAACAAGTTTAACGACAAACTCTCGTGAAGCCCGGTTGAAATAAGGAGCAGATTCAAAACGCCGGCGGCATGCAGTTTGCGACAAAAAAGGAAACCATAAATAAAAAAGGCTGTAATCTTATTCATAACATAACTCCACGTTTGTCTATGCAAATTCACTCGACACTGGAAGCTCACAATATCCACGATCTTCAAGAAGAAGCAAAAACTGCATCAAGCTCTACCTCTATTACAAGCCAGCTTTATCCGAAAAAATCACACAAACTATCTGTAATCTACAGTCCTGTTCTAACACAATCCTTCGTGTTCTGAAAGCCTTCAAAGGCAGGAGATATATAAAACAAATCTCTTCACTGCGCGGCAGCATCTCTGCTGCTGCTGCTGAACACGGCACCGAACCACGTCGCACTGCTGCTCGCCTCAGTGTCCTTTAACTGAAAACGAATGTGCAGAACTGATTTTAACCCCAACCGGGGGGCGATGTCAAAAGAAAGAAAGTTTTGCACCCAAAATGTACAGCAATGACGGTGGTTCTCACACACAAACCACCGGGTATGACAATGCCAGCGCTGTCTGGACTGAGCAGCCCCAAGCGGCACCCAGTCGCAAACATATTCGTCTCCCTGCAGCTGCAGGAGGCAGTAAGATGCCCCAACAAAGCCCTAACGGGGACCATGATTGAGCCAAAATGAAGCTTTAATGGTCAAAGAGCTGCCTGGTTGCCAAATTGCACCACCCTGTGGAGCCATCTAGAGGCCGGTGAGGTCCACAATGGCTTTGATGAAGATGGTGTCATCGCGGATGTAAGAGTTCTTGGCGTCAAGCTTGGAGAGCGGGCAGAAGAGCGGACAGCCGCTGGCGATGTTCATCTCGCTCACAGGCCTCTGGAAAGAGGAGGAAGTGACATCAGGTCGAAAGGCATCGATGATGTGCTCCCTGTTGCTCTGGTCCAGCAGCATCAGAGTCACCTGGAGGGAAGACCAGACAGAGATGGTGTTTACATGTTTAGCTCAGTGTCTGTGTCTGATTTTTCTCAAAACAGGCGCACAAATACAGGGAGCAAAAAAACTGCAGGTTAATGCAGCATAAGCAAGGGAAAACAGGCTCAGATCTAACAGCAACGCAACACCTGCTTAAGTCCTTTTCTATTCTTTTTCCGATTCTTTTATTCAGCCTTTTTTATGCGTTTAGTCATTTTTCATCCTCCATACTGTCGATGTTATGTTTGCAAAGTTGCTGCCAGGCTTGGTTTCTAAAGGAGTCAAATCTCTCGCATCTCAAATTCCATTGATGTTACTCCAACTGGACCTCCTGGATTGCTTTTATCCGTCTGCACAGCAACGCAACGCAACTCAATTTTATTTATAAAGCCCTTTAAAAACAGCCGAGGCTGAAACAAAGGGCTGCACACGAGTAACAACACGAAGTATAAGGCATAAAACATAAGAACAATACAAAAGCAATAATAAATGTAACAATATTAAAACAATAAAGCAAAAACAGTCTTAAAGGGTGACACATAAATGAAAAATAAAATATATAAAGAGAATTTTGTGCTTAAGAGTATAAATTTATAAATAATTTACCTTTGTTTTTCAATTTGTGTCTTTTCTTTTTGTAAATTACACTCAAAATAGAAGGTAGGGAACAGTTGAAATTGTACCAACTGTTCCAAAAAGCCATTGATTTTATATGCCTACATTAAATCTAAATATTGTCATAGGTATGCTGTGAACACATCCATCCATCCATTAAACTCGCTAAATCCATTTCAGGGTCTGTGGGGGGGGGGGGGGGGGGCTGGAGCCTATCCTAGCTGTCATTGGGCGAGAGGCGGGGTGCGCCCTGGACCGGTCGGCCGTCCATCACGGGGCCACACTGAGACAAACAACCATTCGCACACACACTCACTCCTAGGGTCAATTTATAATCAGATTAACCTAACATGCATGTTTTTGGATGGTGGGAGGAAGCCAGAGAACCTGGAAAGAACACAATACTGATATGTTATCATTTTAATATCACAATACTGGTGTATTACAATGCTCCTAGTGACATCAGGGACCGAGCTCGGAGTAAAGGTTTCACCCAAAGAGCTGGAGCTCTTCTGTTTTTGATTTGCTGTTCACAGCAAATTCTCATCAGCAGTTATGTAGCTCATTTAAAGGTGGGGTATGAGATCTTGGAAAAACGGTTCCTGCAAGCTATATTTTTGAAAATACACAACCTTGCCTCTCCCTTCAGCCCACCCCTCGAAACCACGCCTTCAAAACACATGAACGAGTCACGAGTCTGTGAACGCGCAGGGGGGGGGGGGGGGGGGGGGGGCTGACGGTTGATTGGCATGTCAGAATCCAATAGAAGTAACTCTCATCATTACTTCTATTGGTCAGACATTTCCTCTTGCTACACCCTCTACAATGGACTAAAATATTAAATTTTTTTTCCAAACATTCTATTTTAGTGGGTGCAATGGGGTCGTGAGGAGGTTTTCAGACAATATGATAAAAAATGCTCCAGAAAACATCTCATACCCCACCTTTAAGAAAGAAAGGAGCTAATAATGCTCCGCCCATACTTTGTTTAATGCTTGATCTTCTAACTAGGAAATCCAACTTCTTGTTTACATTTCCTTCTATTGTTTTTTTCCCCAGTAAGAAGTAGGAAATCCCATGATCCTCTTTGTTATCAAATGCAGCATCATCCGCTGGCTAGGTGCTACCTAAGTTCAGCATTCCTGTGTGTAGTGCAGAGTTTTAACAACAGTTACACACGACTGTGCCTAAAAGAGTGATCAGTGCAGACTGTCCGCTGCTGAACTGCAGCCAAAAGAAAGGTATTCTTTTGATATGGAAATAACGAGTTTCCGTGCTTATTAAGTGTGGTTTGTGTCCAAATGTGTCCTTGAATTGCAAAGCTGCACACTGATCTTAAAAGAGACACATCCTGTGAAAAGGAGTGTCACTCCAGCTCCTAGGACTCACTGCCATGAACATAGTTGTATAGACATGCTTTAAAAGGAAGCTGTTTACCAAAGCATGCCACAAACATTTCAGTAAATATGTCTCCTCTAACACAGGGCTGACTTTGGTCGGGGGCACAAAATGTTGCATCACCACAGCTTTTTCACTGAATGGGTATTTGAATTCAACAGATTTGAACTCAGTGCACCTAAAACAAGGGGGGTGATACAAGAGAAAACAAAGCAGGTCTCAGGAAATTGTTTTCTCAAGACATGCTTGGAAAAATCTAATCGCACAAAAAAAGAAGAGCCCGAGGGTGTCAGCTCAACATTAAAAAACAGAGATATAAGATGTACTGTATATGGGGCTTCTCTGTTCTTTTGTCTTGTGCTGTTGTCTTTTATGAAGAGTGAAATAACTTTATGATGAACATAATGCATTTCCAGCAGAGCAAAACTTCCCTCAGGACCGTTAGTCAATAAGGACGAACACAATTGGGCTGCTGAAAAGAAAAATCCTGAGTAAATACGCCTGTTTCTTTATGTCTTTTACCTTCTGGTTGAAGGGCCATTTGAGCAGAGCATCACTCAGTCCTCTCATCACCACAAAGAACAAAGACAGGTGGCTGCCTCGCCCCGTCCCATCTCCATTCAGGTAGATCCGCAGACACATCTTATAGCCGTACTTGCTGGTGTAGAAGGCTGGAAAGAAAAGAAATGGAACGTCAGCTGCAGCCGTTTGCAGATAAAAGGGTTTCCGGTGTTTCGCTGTTTAAACAATTTCTGGTAACCAGCTTGGGCAAAGGACAAAAATATTTAGTCAGTTTCAGTTTTCTACATGTGTATTTTGCCACAGAGGGGCTTACATGAAGGGACTGCTGTTGTTTTAGAACCCATTAACTGATGGATGGAAAAATCTTGCTGCTGGTATTTTGTCTTCTGCAAAGACACGTAATAATGTCACCTGGTGAGAACATGGCAGGGGCTCGACCTGCAATGGCATCCTGTCGCTTTTTGGCAAAATCCGAGATCCTCCAGATGAAGACGCCATCAAAAGTGGTGGCAGACATTTCCCTCAGCCGCCCCTCCATCTCAGCCACCGTGAGGTCCTTCAGCCCCACCGTCCTCTCCAGCTGCCGCACCTGGAAATAAAAGCACACCCTCAGTCCGGTTTATATTTGTCAATAATTACAGAACATCCTTCTCTTTGGGTTCAGATAGTTTGGTATTGTGAGTATCTTAGCTATTAGAGGAGTTAAAAATGTACCACTTATATACATTTCTAGATAGTTGGAAAGTAGAGCTTGGCCAGAAGAAAATGTTTGAAAAAAGTTCAGTTCTCTTCAGATAAATGTGGGATTATTTTCTTATTGATTATTTTTTAAAGCTTAAGAGTATCAATGTCCCAATTAAGATCTGTTGTGAAGACAACCGATATCAAGAATTTGGATCAATTCTGAATGGAAATCCATCTTATTTTCAATATTGCAGCACCCCCTATAGGCGCATTACCTCATGTTTTGTGTTCTCAGTAGCGATGGGTATGTGGGATCGTGACATGAAATTTGTGTCTCTAAGTCGTGTTTGTTTTTGCACAAAATAAATAAGAATAAAAAGAAGGATTGGAACTAAAGCTTTCAGCCACACCATCTGCTTCATCGTGGTGTTATTTCCAGACCAGGCTGCGATCTTCAAAGACATCTGTTCTTATCACACGGGTTAAATTTGACATGTTTTAGGTCATTCTAATGAGTTTCTGTCTTCATGCTTAAATGTTTGAACTCAAAACAGGCTGAATACGAATGGAGAGGAGATCATGCATTTGTTTCAGTAACAGCCGTGTTGATAGACATTGGGAGCCTTTGAAAAATCAAAGATGAAAGTTGATGATTAAACACACAAAATGTAATATTAATGGTTTTGTGCCTCCAATAATTATCTTTAAATTATTTGTATTTTGGTGGTAATTGTGTTCTAAGCTCTGAAACACTGCACATAATCATGCAGAAAGTATATTCATGTCATCTGACACTAAAGAGAAGTTAAAATACTGACACTCCATGGAGATGTGAGGAGTATTTTTAGGTTTAATAATCAGATTCCTGAGGTTTCCTGAGTTACGCTGAATCTAAAAATGCGCCGCAGTTATCTGTTTAGTTTGGATTGAGTTTGTCTCGGATCTTATACCTTGTTACTCAGAGCCTCGATTTTATCCTGGTCCAGTTTATGCTGCCGGTTGCTGGCCTCCATGGTGGTGGCAAACCTCTCCACCTCTCTGTTCAGGACACACACCACATTTTCAAACGTGCCGGCTTTCACCTCAAGTTCAGTGCACCTGCGGCCCAGCTCGGCCACCTTGGTCTTCTCGCTGTGGAGCTGGAGCTCCAGCGCTGCGCCCACCGAGCTGGGCAGGGGTGTGAAGGAGGTAGACACGGAGAGAGTGGGAGGAAGAGTTGGAGGAGGAGGGAGAGGGGCTGAAGCAGGTGGACCAGGGGGACAGGAGCTGGAGGATGAAGAGGAGGCGGCGGCTCCCTGCACGGGAGGCCCAGAGGAGGTGGTGCTGAGCAGGGAGACTCTGGCCTCGAGTTCCCTGAGGGATTGTTGGAGCTCTACCAGTTTGTGTCCGGCTACTTCCAGTCCCTGGGGCTGAAGGCCCTCCATGCTCACTTTCATGCCCATGATGTAGTGCAGCAGCAGGTTGAGGTGCTCGTAAGCAAAGGCGCGCTCATGGTCATGAATCTTCTCCTTCTCTACCTAAGAAAAGGGAGACGTAGTGAGGAAAATTTAGACAGAAACCAGATGAGAATGAGTTCCAATCAGCTGTATAAGGACTGCATGAAATGTACTGTTAAATAGGATGTTAAACCTCATATCCTATTTAAGACTAAATATATAAATAGTGTAATACACGGATTAAAACCACTAACAGACAAAGGGAGCTATAATAATCATGTTGAATCTCAAAGTCCTGGAGAGAAACCTTGGGTTTAGCTATTAATATCACCAGATACACATGTACAGAAGTGGATAAATATGTAACAGCCTATACAGATTTGACCAGATGGTGCGGTTGTTTGCTATAATATGATATGAATCAGGGCTGTTATCAGGCAGTACATCAAATCATTAATTTGAGGTCACACAAATGTTTCTTCATGCCAGCTTTTCATGAGAAAAAGAGTTAAATATCATTTAATCTTAACAAATCTTAAAAAAGCAAGACTTTTTTCATTAGTGGGTCTACTAGAGTAGGCTTACATGCCTCTACATTTAAAAAAAAAAAAAAAAGTACATTGTTACAGCACCTCTTGTCTGAAACACTTCATTTTAGCTACTGTCTCTTTAAGAGACCAACTTCCAAAGGCCCAGTCCACACAGTGCGACTGCTGCTTAATCTTGGTTTGGCAGTGAGACGAACTAACCACTTAGCAGACATTATGCACGTGTGTTTCCTGGTGATGTCAATAAAAAATGGGATGAAAAGAATAACTTCATCTGGAATAAACTTTGTGACTCTTCAGACCTTTTACTTGCACAAAAGGCTAAAAACGCCCTACAGAGAATAGAGATAACCTGAAAAAAGACAGACAGACAAATAGAATCTTCCGCCTTATGATGCTTTTCCTGATGTGAAAATGAGTGCAACTGCCGAATTTGAATGTAAATATTGAGAAAACACTCAGGATACTTACAGACATGTCACATCCAACGACATGAAATCGACATGGCGTTCTGAATTTGCTGCAGAATTTAATATGGTCCACGTACTAGAAAAAGAAAACAGTCAAAAAAATCAAACCATGTGACCTTCTTTCAGTTTTTTAAATTTGTGATATTTTTCAGGAGAAAAATGTAACTACGATGCACAGATTGATTGATTGGCTGATCATTAAACAGTTTTTAGATGTTTTTTCTGATGTCTTTTATTTTGTATTGTTGCTACCGTGTGGATAGCGAAGATTCTCATTTGGAAAGTAAACATACTTTGTGCGTAGCACTAAATAATTCTATTTTTCCCCTGGTCAGTAAATGCCCCATGTTTACAAGTTCAATGCTTTTTTTTTCTTGAAAGTGCAAGAGTACTAATACAGCACTTTAAGTTCAAGGTTTGCTAAAATAAAGTCCTGTTCTTATACATACTTCTATATTTTGAGATCAATAAGGACCTATAATCAGGTGCATTATTGCTTTTCTGTGTGAAAACCTGGAGCTTTAATTTAATTAGGTCAATGTTTTTTAACAGCTGGGTCTTTGATTAAAATAAACATTACAAACACATTTTTGTCTATGTTTCCTATAAAGAAAATCAGAAAATCTTCAATGAGGGCCATCAGCCGGATGGATGAAATATTCTGTGTTTTGCCAGACTATCTTCCAGCTTGTTTGCATGTTGTTTACGGACTCACCTTTTCTCTGGGTATTTTCTTCTTGGCACAGCCTTCACAGATCATTGGGTACTTGGGGCAGATCTCATCATGTGCCTGAAAGAAGTGACAGAGCATCTTTTAACAGCCGCTGCGATCTGCTACACGGGCCCAGACGAGCCGAGCTGAGAGCCTCCGGTCTAAATTAAACATTTCTAACCTTGATGTTTTTGAAGTGAAACGGCTCCTTGCAGTACTTGCAGTTGAGCGTCCTCTCCGGGCACTCTCGCTCATTATGCCGCTCCTGTTCATTGAAGCGGATTCGTTCTTTGCAGGAGGGGCAGGGGATGATCATGAACTCGCACTTCCCCTCGTGGTTCACCTGTGGAAACAAGAGTTTACGCTGAGCTGAAGTGGCAGCATGGCAGCGGCTTATCCGTGTACGGACAGTACACAACTGTGTAAACACTTTAATGTTTAAATTCTGATCCATCACCATCAGGAAGACGCTTCGGAAACATTCTGCGGCAGGATGGTGGATCCAAAACACACAGTCTGAGTCATGAAGAAATATGTTTAGCCACAACAAGAACAAGGAGTTCTGCAGCAGATGATGTTGGCCCCACAGAACCCAGAGGGACAAGCCATAAATAAAAACCACAAATAAGTCGTTTCCCACAAATGCTGTCAATTACTGCGGTCCAAACTAAAACTACCATTAACATTAATGTGTGGGTAAATGTGTGTATGTGAACCTGTGCTTTATGTTGCTGAGTACGATTGCAATGAGTGTGGGAAAAAACCCTATTAATTTAAGAAAAGCAAGTATCAGTAGGTCCCCTCACCTCGTACTCTTTGATAGTGCCTTTCCAAGTGCAACTTTCATTGATACAAACAGCAGACAGACTTTCAACTTCCCTTCGAACTGCGTTGTCGGGAAAAGCCTGAAAGAAAAAAAAACATGAAGTTTGGACACTGTAAAAAGTAACCGGAATGAAATCATTTGTAAATCATGAACACAAAATACAAATAGAGCACATTTACATGTCCAAACTGAGAAATTAGCAACACGTTTCATTAAAATTGAGACCCTGTTTGTAAATGCAGCTTTAAAGTTTGGACAGTTTAGTCTGAAAGCTTTATTTTATAACTGGTGGTTAACAAAACAAAGTCATACTCACACATCCTTGCTTCAAAATCGATGTCGGCTCCTCAAAAATGTCCTCTTTAATACAAGCGTTGCATTTCTGGGGTCCATTACTGCAATAAAACAACAACAAACACTGACATGCTGCTCAGTGAAAACATGCAAATATGAAACTGTCAGTGATGGAAAGTTACTGTAGGGGATATATCCGGGGGTACTTTGTTAGGTACCAATTCAGATCATCATTCTAATTTTTGGATTAACTAATAAAGACACATTTTATAGATTAAGCCACAAAGGAGGATATAAAGTTATACAAATGATCTCTAACTGGATGTGTCAATAATTCAATTAGCAGTAGTTGCTAATAAGCAACGATTAACTAAATCTTATCCATTAAATCAATAATAATCTCATAGCAAATTTAGACTCAACTTTCAATTCATATTGTTGCTTCCGTTTGCACTGTATGTGATGTTACGCATATGATACTCTGCTATATGTTTCTGCTAAGCCCAACGGAAAGATACGTGCGTCCCTCTGAGCTGCATACAGTTCATCACAGATTGGATGGCTGACGGCTTCCTTAAAGGTAGGGTAGGAGATCCTGGATTTTGAGTCCAGCAAAGCTGCATTTTGAAAATACACAGGTAAAAAGTCCCAACCCTTTTCTTCACTTTCCCCCCGAAGCCACGCCTCTAGAGTACATGAACGCGCACGAGCATGAAGGTGCACGAAGGTGCACGAGCGCTGTTCTGACAGCAAGCATCGATCGTTGCCGTATTTAGTATTTAGTATATGCTAACTATACATTTAATAATGCTAAGTCCTAGCCAAGCTGGCTCTAGTTTAGCTTCCTGCCAAGCTTCTGGACGTGTAATTCGTTCACAGAGCAGGGTACGTGCACAGAGGGGGGGGGGAAAGGAGGGGGAGGGAGGAGCAGATTGTAGTTTGATAGACGGCATCAGAATCCAATCATCGTTAACGGTCCGTTCAGTATGATTGGATAGTGTTTTTCCTAGATTGTACGTTCTAGAGGCTACTAAAACTTTTCATATTTGTGTCAAAACTTTTAATTAATTGGTTGCAATGGGGGTGTGAAGAGTATTTCAAGCAATATGTAAAAAAATGTTCCAGAAAAAGACCCCATACCCCGCCTTTAAGCTAAACACAGAAAAAATGGAGGTGCTTGTGCCTGGATCAGCACGTAACTTTAGGTAAATTCGCTCCTGTTTCTGTTATCTTTACTCGGATCAGGCCTGCTGTCTCCCTCCTGGAGATGGAAATGATTAATAGTTCCTTTATCTCTCACCTGAGCAATTCATCTCTGCTCTGCCTACAAATGGTCCAGCAGGAAGACATCTAGAGGTTCCCATATAACCCCTTTTCTGATTTATTTATACTGGCTGCCCATCAGAATTCAATTTAAAATCTTTTTGCCAACTTTCAGAGCTTTGCATGGTCAAGCAAAGCCTATTTCTTTTGTTAGACATACCGAAGCCTTACAGAAGAGTTGGCCTCTGAGGTCCTCTGATCAGGGGTTGCTGGTTGCCATTAAACTTTCTAACGCTCTCCCTTTGGCGTGTAAATCTTTGAACATTGTGGATTAGTTAAAACTGGCTTTTATTTAATTGTGTCTCATGTATCTTGTGTGATTGCCTTTGATTTCTGCTTCTTCATTTGATGTTTTCCTCCTTTTTTTATTTTATCACTATGACATAGTTTGTTTTGTGATTGTATAACTGTAAATCACTTTGTGGCATTTGTTCTTAAAAGGTGCTCTATAAACTAATATATAACTTAACTTACTTATTTCTTTAAACATCCAATTAATGTTTTTGTTTGTTTTTTTGCCACTCAGGGGCAGCAGAAACAAACTGTACAGAACATTAACACATTTTAAGTCAATCATGACAAACTGAGAATCAATTTCGGAAAACAAAGTTATAAACTTGAGGAAAAATCTTAATCATTTTAATCAATTATGAAACTATAACATACAAGAACACACAATAAAAAATGAAAAAATAACTAAAAAAGTTGTTGTTTCAATCCAAACGGGACTTTGTCCAACCGGGAAAGTGACCGACTCATTGGCTTGAAACCGGTTTTAAAGAGTTTATCCAGTGTTGTCATGATGTCCAAACCCAAGCATATACTTGAAAAACACTGCATTACAGTCAGTCCATAATTCTAGTTTTTAACTCTCACAGTGAAGCACATTTATTGCAACACACATAGTAAGAAATAACCAACTGACTAAAATACGAGACAATATAACTATGGACGTGTTTTCATCTGGAAAGTTATGTATTTAGTTCCAAACGCTCTCTGACCATCAATGAAAATTAAGTTTCAAGGTCATAAAAAACAGATTGAAACTAAAAAATCTACTTTTTTTTAAGCTCTGCTTTTGGTCTCCACCACCCTCTGAGAGAAAAATCTGTCTCTGTGTTCGATATCTTTCTTGCAGCTTATTTTTTAACCAAAGTAGTCTGGAAATAGTCAAACGGTGGTCTGAATGTTGTTATAAAGCAAAGCTCGGTTACAGATTTGATATCATAAAATATGGTTCAAAAAAGTAATTTTCTAAATGTCTAAATCTAGACTAGCTTCTTCTCTGTAGTATTGCTAATTTTACTCAGTTAAACGACTTGACAGCTTGATTCTGATCAATAAGACCCTCACCTCACAGTCCTGTTGAAGCAGTAGGAACAGAAGCGATGTCCACACTGAGCCTGAAACGGCCGTCTGAGTATGTTGTGGCAGCAGTTGCACAGGTGCTTGTCCTCCAGCTTGTTACCCAGGATCTTCTTGGGGAAGCCGGGCTTATTGCTCTCCATGGACGAAGGAGGGGACGGTTCCTGTGAGGCCATGGTGTCTGTTCACACGTCACACCTGGAAAAGACGCTACAAGTCAAGCCACAGTAAGTAAGAGCTGAGTGGAAAATCTGCTCTAACCTGCCCTCCATATTCATGCCTGGCCACTTAGTTATTTCCCCATTCCCCCAGAGCACAACTAACAGAACCCAATGGGGTTTAAATAGTTAAAGCAGACTAACAAGATGAATTTTACTGTCAACGTTGAGTATTTTATATTTGCTAATTTGCACAGTTTGAACGTGTTAACTTGAGCTCTGAGGGTTAATTCATTCAATTTTCCATCATTTCTGCCATTTCATACACTCAACAAAACAACTGCCTTTTTTTCAAGACAATAACCATCAGATGGTTTGGTCCAGAAATATTATTGGTTGGATCTTTACAGGCCTTCCAGGGTGATTTTCCTGTCTTGATACAAAGTCAAAATGGAAGCAGTTTGATAAAGCAAATCTTTATGCCTCACAATATAAACTAAAAATAGAAAACAAGAAAACAAGTTGGGCCCTTATTTGGACCAGATTCCCAATTACTCTTATTATGTAGGCTGAAATTATATGGAGCAAATCTGGAACTTCTGATGCCCTTTAAACTCACAACTTTTCCCACATGATGCGTTCATCGTTTCCGTGTCAGTTTGTAAAATCAGTTTCGATAACTTCTTTACGCATAAATGTGAGAGTTTAAATGTGTTTTTCTTTGTCTTGGATGCCTGCCAACGCATAAAGTCAAAGCTATTTATTTGTCCCTGTTGTAAATGATGACTATTTTCTTTTATTACTTTAATTAACCCTTTCTGTAGCGCCCTCTGGTGTGGGGACGCCAGCACCTACAATTTGTTTACATGGGAAACCAGTCGCTCACTAAGCAAAACAAAAGGCCTGTGATATCAGCCTCCAAATCATTGGCAACTCACCAGCCACAAATATGTGGAAGTATTAGTTTATGGGTGCAACGGCTGTGTTGTGATTAACAAAATATCTTAAAACCCTCCTTTAATTTTCATTTCTACTCTGTGTACACACTGAACCTGTATGGGTGGCATATGTTGACAAGAACTGTTTTAAAGAGCTTTAATAATTATATTTTAGCAGCTTCATCTTCAAATTATACAAACAAACGAGAGAAAAACAGGAAAAATAATAAAGAAAACAGTTTCTTTAAAGCTTCTAGTCTTAACGGTACTTGCATTCTTCAAGTGAAGCTGTTAACCATGAGCCTGTGATGTTCACATGACAAGTTACAGAGCAGAAAGTAGAGGAATGTCAAAACAAGTGGAGGCAGGTTTGGAATCATGGCTGCAAGGAGGCGTTAACAAAACTGTTTGCCTTAGAAGTGTTAGGGAACACCGAAAAATGTCTTTTGTCCTTCCCTTAAACCCAAAAAGAGCAGACGAAGAGCAAAAAAAACTCCCAATTTGTTCAGTTTATGATTACAGGACATAAACAAAGGCAGCAGCTGAGGAGCTCAGGCTCCCGGCCAGCACCGGTGGGCCTTTAGATGTGTCTACATGATGTGTGTAAAATCTTATGCTCCTGTGATGAACAGCGTTATCAGTGTGTGTGTGTGTGTGTGTGTGTGTGTGTGTGTGTGTGTGTGTGTTTGTTTGTGTGTGGCAGAGCATCACAGGCCAGCTGTGAGGCCCACACCCTTTGTTTACATTTCAACTCTGCATTCATGGCTCCTTGCTCTTCCTTTGGAACAAATTGGTGATGGCTTTAATCTTTCTGCTCAAACACACGCGCGCTCAGCTCGGCCACGGGGCTGGCAAACCGCACTTCCATTGTCTCTGTTCTCCCTTTCCTTTCCTTCCCCGTCTCTGTTGCTAAGCTATCAGCATCCTTCAGCCAGTAGTGGTACCCAGCACGCCACCACGCCCCTTTGAAAGCTGGAGCCTGCTGCCTGCAAGAGACCGTTTAGAGGAAAAGCCTTTCGCAAATGCTGTTGCAATCACCAGAGTTTGCACTTACCAGTCTTTCAGTCTAAACTGTCATCGCGTGCAGAGGATGTGAAATCACCTTTCCTGGTCGCAGGTTGACGCTCTTGCGCTGTGCCGATATTAAATGTGGTTTTGAAGCCGGCTGGAGGTGATTTCTTCAACGTTAGCCACATAATACAGATGTGGTCCCCAAACGCGATGGCTGTTATTGTCCAATATCGCCATTGCACTTTCAGACAGGGCGTTACGTCATCCGGTGGGCTGAACGCGGGTTGACAGGCAGACGGGCTGTGGAGGCGCCCGAGTCATTGGTCCAGAACCAGAAGGGGGCGGGCTGCTGAGCCGGAGGAGCCCGTAAACATCCACATAACTGACTTCATCCATGCATCACATACTTCTCTGTTCTCAGTGCCTCTAACGTTTGCGTCCGTCTGTTTTACGCACCATTGTGCTTCATCGCGTTGTTTGAAATATTGAATTATAAGTACGCACGTTCAGGGAGCAAAAACACAGATTCCGTATTTAAAGAAGCTTATCAGGTGGCAAAAGTACATGGAAATCATAACAGTCTCAAACAAACACTAATACCCAGAGGTGTACTAAACGGTTGTAAACGGTTTTACAACCGTTTTTGATTGGAGATCCTCTAAAATTCAGTAAAGCAGAAACACAAAATTACATTAAAAGGCCGAAGCTAAGTCCATCGAATTGTTATTAAAACAATATTTGAGTAAATGTCCCTGAAACAGGGTGCTTGCGCAAGTCTTGAAAGTCTTAATAAGTATGGAATTTTGAAGCACTGTTTTCCAGACCTTGAAAAGTCTTGAATTTTGTGTGAAAGTCTTAATAAAGTATGGAAAATAAATGTATGGTAGAATTTTACAGTATGCTCAAAGGCTTTGTGAAATGAGAAATAGGAAGGTAGGCTATAAAACTATCATTTTACTAACTGGTCACGTACTGTATTAGCCTAATGGGATGAGATGTGAGTGAAGAGACTGAATTCTATGTACATTCATCCATCCATTCATTTTTTTTTATAGATAGTTTTGGTGACACTTATTTGATGTGAAATTCATGTACTTGTGATTTTCATGTTTTGAAACGTTTTCATCAGTAAAAGCATAATTTACTGTGAATAATGCATTTGTTCATTGAATACTAGCCTATAAAAATTAACATTTCTAATAAACACAGTTGGTACAATCTCAACCAATGAAGTAGGCAGTAGGCACACAAGTTACAAGTACATGGATTAAGGTCTTGGGGGAAAAAAGTATCAGTTTTAAAAAAGTCTGGAATTTTAATTTGGAAAAAAGAGCAAGCACCCTGCTAAAAGTATGAATGTGACAAGGTAAAATAAGTCCATCTATCTGTTTACTATTCCCACTTAATCAAATTCATGGTCGCAGGGGGCTGGAGCCTGGCTATCGCAGCCCTTACTGGGCAATAGACAGGTGACCATTCATCACAGGGCCACACAGAGACTAAGCATACACCCTCACACTCACTCCTCGGGTCAATTTAGAATCACAAATTAACCTGACATGCTTGTTTTTAAATGGTGGGAGGAAGCCGGAGCACCTGGAGAGAACCCACACATGCAAAATTCTCCCAGAAAAAAACCCCAGCTGGGAACCTTCTTGCTGTGAGGCGACGTTGCTAACCACACCACCGTGCAGCCCTTTTCAAGTCTTTTTCAAGTCTAAGTCTTGTATTTACAGCATAATGTAACACGCCATTTTTCTGAAAGGAATGCTTTTTACTGTTAATACTTTAAGTACGCGTTTTGTTGTTATTATTTATACTTACATGCTTTTACCTTAGTAACATTTTCAAGTAGGGATTGTATTTGCAAAAGCAATTTTCCAGCATGATACTGATATTTTTCATGTCATTTTCTACTTGCACTCCACCAGATTACTTTTTCCAAGTAAATGAAATGTGTTAAATACAATGCATGGATAAAGATACTTATACCACACAGTCCAAACAATTTGTGACAAGTACTACAATTGGTCGGTATTGTTACTGTCACACAACTACTTGAGATACTCAGTCGGACTGAAAAATCTTTGAGGAGCTGTGATCTCTTTCTATTAAAAACAATTTCTGAGGGAAAAAAGGGAAAAGGTTGTTTTTGCGGTGTGGTATTAGTACTTTTATTTGAGCATTGTAATTTACTATCAATTTGAGGTGCTATTTTCAACGTCTATTTGTACTATTTGTACTATAAAGAATGTGGATTAAGGACACTCGTACTCTGAAGAAGAAAATCTTGGCGACAAATACAAAAACTGCTCAACTGAAGGAATTTACATGTATACTCAAATTAAATGTATTCAACCAAACCCACAAACACTACATCGAGTTGTACCTTTCAGTAAAACATACAAATTATTCCTCTGGAATTAAGAGAGAAAGAAACACAAAAGGACTGAAGAACTTCAAACTGACTTTAGTAAAAAATACTAAATAAGAGTTTGTAAAAACTTATTTCTCAGATATTTGTATTTCTACAAAGCTACAGTACATAACTAGAAATTTGATATTAGAATACACACACACACATGCACAGTACACTCTGTATTACAAAGACTTTTGTTGTTCTTGGATATGTGAAGCAATTGGTCTCTTAAACCATAATTTAAAGGTTGGACATTCACGAGTAAACAGAGTACCTCTGCCACAACTTCCAGCAGTCATTCAACCAAATAATCCTTTTATCAGGTTACACCACTGCTCTTTGCTTTCATTTGAATGCGGCCCTGCAGGCGTGTCACGTGACCATGTGATCAGCCTCCTGCGGCCCAGCGTCTCCCAATAAGTTAGAATGCTGCTGAGGCAAAGTTCAGCAGATACAGAGTGAGAGCCGTTTATTTCTGGATTCTGATCAAATCGCTGTGAGATTCCAAGGCGCACAGAGTCTTTGATTTAAATGTAGAGGCCCCAGAAATGACTGACCAGTGGTTTAAAGGAGCAACACTTAAGTTACAGAAGACAGCAGACATTTTCAGTCATTGATGATTTTGACAAATGTTATTTGCTAGGTTAGAAAATGATGTCTTTTAGTAAAGCATTTACGTACAATAAATATACATTTTAAATTGATCTCTTTTGATCTCAATATAAACTACGTGGAAATGTTTTCACTAAGCAAACTACTCATGTATGCTAAAGCGCTTATTTTTATTTACAAATGCACTGTGAATATCCTTTCATATTCATCATGCTATGAGAAGGAATTTGCCCATTGTACGTACACACTCCAGATGAGTGATTTATACTCATTACATGAATATATGTTATTGGCATTGCTAACAAAAAACAGAACTATTTGACCTCTTAAGAAGTGTTTGAAAACACTGACCTTTGAACCTCTAGACCTGATAGTTTAACAAAAAGAAGAAGAAGAAGAAAAAAACCTTAGATAAATACTCCATTTCTGCTTGACTAACACTACCATACAGCTTCAGCACATCTTTGTCTAAAATGAGAGATTTAAAGAAAAAGAAAAAAGTCCTGAGTGAAAAGCAGAAAGAGGCCACTATTGCACAACAAATATTCACACAGCTTTTCAGACGAGGCTTTCTGCGTGAGCTGCCCATGCTTTGGCAACAGAGCGACCAAATGTGCTCACTGCTGCTCTGACTAGCTCACACAGCCTCTCTAATTAGCAGTAAAGCTCCCGTCTGCGCAGACAAACAGAAAGCGGTCTTCTTTTAAGTCTCTTCGAGGAGCTTCTGGAGATTTCTTTGAATCTAGGGTGAAAGAAAAATATATTAGGAGTGTAAAAATGCACGGCATAAAGCAAAACTATAACAATGCCAGTGACCGATCAGCTGTAAAGAAAAGTGCCAAAGCAAGTCACTGAACCCAGCAAAAACTTTAGATGCTGAAGTCACCATTAAGTCGAATTTGATATTTCATTGTTTTATTTCAGGGAAACCTGCCGTTTTTAGATGTTACCTAAGGTATACACCAGTATCTGACCCAATAATGACGAAAAAGTGTTTTTCTTAAGTGATCTTAGTAGCATTCTAGTGTTCTGGAAAACAATTAAACATTTTGATGACTCATCCTGCACTCGTGGGCATATCCAAACTGTGTGTTTGATAAAACGCTTTACGGAATTTCCAAAGGGCGGAGCCTGATCAGGCCACTGGAGAGGTCCAATCAAGAGAGAAGGCCTTTTAACTTGTGCTTTTAAAGAAAACGTATAAATAAATACTGTCTGATGAGGCAGTATTTCAAAGGAACAAGCAATAGCGCTGTCTCTGGTATAAATCAGTCATGTATTTCTACATTTGAAAGATATAAGCTGGCGTTTCATTGGCAACAACAACTTAAAGGTGCAGATCACTCGACTGAAGAAGTATGACGTTAAAACACTGTGGTACTGCCGACACATGGAAGCTTTATTTCATTCGCAGCGGCAAACACAAAACACTATAATGTTGCTTTGTTTAAACTTGAGCTCATCTGAACACTTTCACTATCATAACTCTCAGCCAACAGCACGACTTTTAATCTGGCTCAGATAACTCCGAAACAAAGTGTGTCTTTAGAAAGAGATCCGACACAAGGTCACAAGGGCTCCAGTACGGCCTCTAATACAGTAACTTTCAGTAAATTGAGGAACTTTAACTTGATGCGTGCAGATCAGATGATGTGGCTCCAGAGTTACCACAGTACAGCAGAGAGTAAATCTAACCTTTACCCGGCTATCTTCTTAGAATGTGAACATCTTGTGTGTGAAAGTATCAGTGTGTTACAGAAATCTTGAACCTTAGACCTTGAGAAACGTGTCTTTCTGAGCCTCCCCAGGTTTCTCCTCTGCCGAGCGCTCTGTTCTATTAAAGGTTTCGTTCTGGATCGCTCTACATAATGTCTCCTGAGCTTTCCTAAAAGTTCTAAAATCTCCACAACATATCTGGCACATTGTTTCTCGTTGGTTTATTTTGGAAATAAAACCAAAAGATATTTTAATAATGTCAAAAATGAGTCAATTTCTATGGATTAGGTTAAAAAAATAACACCGGTATTATCGTTAAGTTAAAAACGGGACGATGAACCATCACCATATTATTGATGATTGAAATTTTTTGTTCTGTAGACTTTCTGGTACTCCTCCCTCGTCTTCCAATAATTTTGGTTTAGAATATGCATTCCTAGTACTTTTTTCTTGTTTTTAACTGAACTGTATTTTTCTGTTAACAAAAATACCGTATAATGGAAACCGTAAATAAAACGCAATAAAAACTGTAGTTTTACGATGAGTCAGATGCAGGACTACATCTATGGGACGAAGCATTGGCGGCTACCTATGCTCTTTTTTATTAAACAGATAAACAACCTTAGGCCAGCAGTTTTCCTCTTGTTCAAAGTCTTTATGCGCAGCTAAGTCAACCTGCAGCTGGGCTGTGGGTTCATATTTATTGCAAAGGCATGAAAGTATTTCTGCTTTACATGTGGGTCAACCTAACACTGTATGGCCTATCACTCTGATTTAGGGGAACAAGGAGTCACATGAACATGTGAATAGCAGCTTTCCAAAAACTGGACTTTTACTTTGGAATAATTTGAAATGTTTAGTACTCCTAATACTCCTAACTTTGGGATCTACCACTTTCTCGGTATGCTTTCCTTAATGCAAACCAACATTTTGATACCATATCATACAGCAATTGCAGTTAGTCCAGTGACTACTTTAATAGTGCAGCCCGTTAACCAACCAAACAAACCTTCTCCAGCTTGAACAGATTGGTAGACAGTTCCCCGTAGATCTCAGCGTTCACTTCATCTTGCGACTTTTGGCTACCAATATTTCTGCAACGATATTTATACAGAAAAATTGAACTAATAATCAGTAACAATGCACTGCCTAATAAGAATAAGAGGATACGTGTGAATTAAATTCACAGCTCTGGCTCTTACTCATTACGAATGCGTTCTCCCATTGACAACATGGAGTTCAAACGATGCTCAAGAGCCACAATCTTGAACGCCATGTAACAAGAGGACAAGACAAGAACGCCGACTCTGTTAAGACACACAAACACAGCAACATATGGACGTTCAAATCCTCTCCATACAGGACAATTGCTAACACACCCAAGTAATGCAAATAAATGTTTCAGAGACTTCCATTTCCTTGTTCCACCACGTCGGCTTCTCATGTTCCACGCGATGCAAGGTTACTCACAAAAATAGATAGATGACAAGTATGAGGTGTAAGGACTTTGGCTGTGAAGTTCTGTCTTTCTGTGCGGGTCCACGGTTGGCTGAGCCTACCAAAAAAAAAAAAAAAGTAAGGCAAAGCAAGGGATCCACACTACAGATGATTTTTAAAGAAAATGTTTTACTTTTAAGAAAAAATGTTTAAAGAGAGTTAGCATAGATTAGCTCCGCTGCTATTAAATCTATCCAATGACCCCCTGAAAAGCTCAGTAATAAACATGCAATGCCGTACAGGCAGGTGTATTTGCCAAAATGTGGAACTACTCCTTTAAATTCAACTCCTTGCTGAGAGTCATAGTGCTCTTTCATCAAAACCATACATCCATAGCAACCATTTCAACTGAACAATAGTTATTTTATCACAAATAAATCAAATAATAATAAGCAAAAGTACAAATACACTATAAACAGGTCTGTGGTTGTTATTTTTTTTTATAACTGATACATCAACTGCCCGTGAAACTCAAGACTACAGAGGCTTAACAAAGCTTCTTTTTTTTCCTCAGACAGCTTTAGTATTTTAGTACCATTATTGAGGGCGGTTCCATGTTTTTGGCTCGAGGTCTGGAGGTGAATGTCTGCATGGACTGAAACCTCTCTGCTCTTCGTGGTGCTAAGAAACGAGTCTGGGAGTCGAGTGAAGTCTGTTTAAATAAATAGAAAGAAGCAGTGACTCCGGTTGCTGGTGAGCTTGAGTAAATATTAACACAGTCACAAGAAACTTTACAAATCCACAAATGCAATTGGTTAAAAAGGTAAAAGAGAGCTGGATTTAAGGGTTTGACTGTCATAAACAATAATCTGAGGATTCTTTTAGTCATTCAAAAGGATTAACACAAAAAGCAAAACCTCCCATTATCAAATGTCACTTGGCTTTACTCTAGAGAAAAAGTAAAGACTGTAGGAGCCACAGTGACATTTGATTAAAAGGAGCGAATATACAAATCTAAACATTGGGTATTGCAGACAGCGACAAGTCCACAGTCTTTTTGAATAGGAAAAGGATGGAGCACACACCACTTATTTTGTCATAATCTGGAGTCTGAGACCCAGAGCTGCTGCTCTCCATTATGTCCTGCCGTCTACGCTGAACGACTCCATCAAAGTCAGAGAAATCTCCAGAAAAGTCCTGCAGCACACGTGCAAAAGTATACAATGGAAACCACATACAGAGCGGGCGTTACATTACATGAGAGCAAGGCACTTCTATAGATCTTTGATCACAGTGAAGAATGTACAGCGAACACATCCTGTGCAAAACATCGCAGAAAATGGACGGACGGACCCCTGACTGACCAGAGGAAGCGACGACGGGCAGCTAGCTCTGAAGCTGTTTTCACAGGAGGAAGCAACAGGGCTGCTACAAGTCTTATCCACCTGCAATGACAACATACACATTTTCATATGAAGAATAGAAAATATTTTTCCCCTGAGATATATATTTGCCCCTTTAGCAGCTGTGGATGTTAGCTAGCTGCTGCTGTTGTGTTTCTTCTGGTCCTTTAGCTGCTTTGTTAATCAGTTAGCTGTTACTTTTATGTTTTTTGGTGTTGACATTGTCATGTACAGTGAATTTTAAAGAGACAAAGAACAGAGATCATTTTTATGCTAAGCTAACTGTCTGCTGGGTGCAACTTTATAATCATTATACAAACTTGAGCGTTGAAGTGCTAGCAAACAGATAACTATCTAAACACCCAACAGCTTGTGTTTCTTAGCCATACAGATTATCCTTTCAGCTCAATAGACTTAAGTCACGCTTTTTTGCCTCCACTAACTCCTTAGAACAATATTTGGCCTTTTGGAGGCTAAATGCTCCACAGTGTTCATTAGCTAGTTGCTAATGCTTGGTGCTTGGCAGGTCACATTATCTATATAGTTAAAAGGTGTAGTTGCTCAAAAACACAGGTTATTGATGAATAGTATAACTCACTTATCAAAATTACCCGACAGCTATGTTAAGTCAAGTTCTCTAAATGTTAATAAAAGGCATTTACAAGGTTCCTTTCTTATGTCCATTAGCACAGGATACACTGGACCACTGTAGGGAAAGGATATTAAGTCTCCCTGATCTTTGAAGTTTGAAGTCTTTGAAGAAATATTTTATGTGATTCACTGACTTTATGTCTGGTTTGCATAAATTTGAATATTTTCATACAACTGTACTACGATCCATATTTAAAAAAAATAGGAACTGACCGACAATACTAAGTGTGACAACTTTTGTGCTGTCAAAGGAAACTCATCATCTTTTAATGATAATATTGGATATTCTGTACATGACTTAAAAACTCTAAGCATTCAGAACCACTTTAATACCACATGAAGAGGCATTCATATGGACTAATGTTTTATAAACACAGTAAACACGATGACAACGATGTTACTTTTTATTACATCTTTTAATCTCTAGCCATGGCATGTATTAAGTCATTTTAACGAGGTTGTTCATATCTGTATATCCTGCTTATAACAATGTGGTAAGACAGCATGTGGCTAGGTGACTATTGCACTTTTTGAGTTCTTGCAAAACTGTGCTTTCATCGGAACAAACCAAGCTTCTTTAGCAACATTCATCCATACTTAGCATAATAAACTTAACTGTTTGAGCACCCTGGTTTCCAAGTCTTAATTAACTCTCCTTCTTATCTTTCCTCATTATGAAGACACAGTGAGGTTGAGGAAAAGGGTTTGAAAGAAGACAATATGGTCGGATGTAATTTTTTAACTTACATGTGCTCTCTCTCTTTATAGTAATCTAACAGTTTCCAATAGCTTTTTATTGAATAATCAAACATTTATGTATAAGTCTTTTCTTTATTGTGGGTAATATGTTCACGAACATTGGATGTCTGTATTTAACCTGTATGGATCTCAGATTTTGTAGAAAACAAAAAGCTTTCTATTTCTCAGCCTCTGAAGAAACCAGAAAACCTTCAATATAAACCATTTTAGAAGTTAAACCTTAAGCTTTTATTGTAAATAACTTACTAATGTGTACGACTCCAGCTTTAAAAGGAAAAATGACACATACATTGCTCAAGGTCACAATGGATAAATATAAGCTTGATACTGACATCTTTAATGAGAGATATATATTATAGTTTAGCTCCAATATGAAAATACTATATATCTATTCATACAAAGCTCTATTACATAGGAAGCTAGAGCCTACAAATATTTAATATACCCATCAAAAGATGCTGAATAGTTCTATTAGTTGACTAACTGATTGATGAAGTATTGCCTCATATTCATTCTAAATTTTGCTCCGCAATTAAAAGGCTCCTGAAAACATATATAAACAAACTTTTTTAACCACTTTAAAGTTTTGGTTTACCTCCAGATGAAGACAGATGGATGTCAGAAGTTTGAAGGTGGTGTTTCGAGAGAGGAACGACACAAACACGTGCTGTAAAAGAGACATTGAGAGTCACTTTCTTGTTCATATCATAAGTAGAATGTTGTTTGTGTCTTCGGTTTTCATCACCTGATCGTTTGTAGTTTCGATCACGAGGGCGTTTGGCACCAATAACGCAGTTTTGGTTTTTTTGATGAATTTCACAGACGTCACCGGGATTGAAATCTGACAATGAGAAAATACTGATTAACAAGCAGCTAATCACCACCTTAGAATTCAAGTAATTTCCTTATTACTGTTATCAGTAGCACACCTTGGTATCTCTGCCAAAGACTTTGGAGTGGAAGCAGATCCAGTTATCAGAGACGAATATTTTACCCTGATACAACATGTCTCTGTGCAGGGCGCAGGTGTAACCTGATGGTAAAAAGATATTCATTTAATAAAAAGAACAGTCAAACATTAGTTTGATTCTCCTGTGAAAGGAAAATCTGAAACTCACTTTGTTTGAGTAACTCATCTTTGCTGACTTCCTTGAATAACTTGTGATACTGGGCATTCGTCTTCGATATCTGAAAACAACATTTCTTTATTCAGAAACTGCAAAAACGTGTAAAATCTTTGGGTGAGATGCTGTATAATTAGTCAGAACAAATGCCTACGTGGTTGGGTTGCGATTTCTTCCTGTCGAACTTCGATTCGATATCGCTTAGACTCAGCATTGGTGAAAGTTGCTCCGCAGGTTTTAGTCTGTCAAATAAAAGGTCAGTGTTTATGGTTGCGTAGCCTGGTAACACCTGAGCAGGACAGGTAAGACACAGAAGCTGCAGCAGCAGAGCTATATTTAAAGCATGATAACTGAAACAACATACTATTAGTCAAAAAGTGTTTTTCTGCTCGTTGTCACCTGCTATTATATGAAAGCTGCTTACACAGCAACAATGAAACCTGTAAACAGCACTTTGGTCATGCAGGAATACCGCAGGACAGCGGAAGAAATACAGATGATTAAATTTTAGCAAATTTGCACGATTTATTAACTTTTAATTTGCCATGTGTGAGTGAACTTTAGTTTTAGCGTCCACTAATCCATAAAAGATAAACATGTGTTGCAATTTGTAAAGCAAACAACATATTTTCTGCCGTAAAACCAACAAAATGTCAGCAAACTCAATTGATCTTGTTCTGTCCTTCAAAAACTCAGACTTTCAGTTTACAATAAACAACAGGGGGGGGAAGAAATGTAGATTTTACAGCAGCAATTCTTTTAGCTTGAAATTAATTTAGCCTTTATAAGCAGGATATGCAGTTTTAATCAGAGGTTGATTATGTATTCGTAAGCATCTAATGCCGTATTTATTTGCAACTACACCCTCTTAGGACTGCAGCTTGATGAACTAAAGAACTATGAGAAAATGGGTAACAATAGCATTAATAAGCACTTGATAATAACACTATAACAACATCATAGTGCATAATTAACCATAGAAACAGTTTATAGAGCTACAAAAAGAGCTCCCATATAGAAAGTGATATAGATCACCTCATGCCGGCTGGTTTCTTCCTGCTCTCTGAAGGGTCTGACTCTGTGTCCAGTGGGAGCCGGAGGTCTGCAGGTGTCCGTCCACGCCTCCTCTGTCTCCTCTCACCTCCATTGTCAACCTCAGACCTGGACCCAGGAAACAAAGTGGTCGGATATCAAAGGTGTGACGGGGTGTTACATTACGCTTTGCATGCAGTCTTTACGCCTCCTGTCATACTTCACCTGCTGCGGGTTTTCACTTGCTTCTTTGCCATACTGCTTTTACAAGTTGTTGTTTTAATGGGTAATTTAACATCTGGCCGTGGGGCAACAGAGAAAAGGCCCTCTGGCTGATGTGGATTCATGTGCATGGAAATGGGTTCTAGAGTGCAGCAATAAAAGGGGGAGATAAATCTGAAAGTAATGCATTAAGTAGCCAAAGCACACTATCAACTATCCTTACTAGGTTTCTTAGTAGTTTGGTCATGTCTAAATTCCTAGATGCAAATTAACCCTGACCCGTGCCACGTCCATGCACGTCCTTAGATCCATCTAAAGTCACCACATCCCTGTAATTCAAATACTTTACTTGAAGCAGGATGTGCATGCAAATAGACGCCATCCATCACGTCTGAATCGTCTCCAGATCAGCTGAAATGCAAAAGGCGGCCTTGCCCTCAGCCCGCATCTCATCCAGACTTACGTTGAGCTTTTCCCACGGGAGTCCTTGCAGGGAAGTTGTTCTGTGGTGGATAACGGGGTCAGAGGCGCGTCCGCCTGCTCGGTCATCAGCACCATGTCTTAAGTTTCATAGCTCGCTCGTATCCGCCATCGGTTTGGCCTTTTAGCCCTCATAGAGCAGGGAAGCTTCAGGAAGTCTTGAAAGTTTTTTTTTTTGTTGTTTGGGACGATCGCTCGATGGACCGAGAAGCCTTACAGAGGAGGAGCCGTGAAGGGGGAGGGAGCAGCAGGAACAACGTCAGGAAAAGCAGGGAGGAAGGAGCCGAGTCCTGCTGGGTTGGAGCGGTGAGAAAACACATCTTCTTGTTTTACAAAACACACGCTAATATAAGAATGGATATGCATTTTCTTTTCTGTGTCAGATAAAAGTGAATGATAGAGAAACTGTTGTTTTTTAACCAAAGTACTGCGAGTGTTAAACTGTTGCACTCATAAAACTTCAGACATTATTGTATTTGAGCGAGATTTACAGCAGGGGGCAGCAGAGTCTAACTGATTTAAAGTTGGCTTTTAAAACCACATGTTCATATAAATACTTAGAGCAAAGAAGGGCTCCTAGTTCTGAAATTCAAAGAAAATTCTTAGAATTGTTGGCTGAAAATTAAAGGGTATAGCCAAGCAAAGATAAAAGTTATTTACGAAGTATCTTAACTCTTAAAAGCGCTGCTGTTCGGAGCAGGCAGGAGGACTTTTAAGAGGCTGAGAAATTCCTTAAGCAGAGCAGAAAATGGCTGAAAAACAATCAGAGATGTGCTCTAGAAATTAAATAACACTCAAATCACAACAAATAGTTACTGAAAAACCACAGATACGATCAATCGGTCAATCCTAACTGATGCAGCACTTTTTCAAGCAAAATGCAAGTCGGTGCTTTATAAATCAATTAAAAGGACACAAACAAGGGGTGAAACAAAATCTTAAAAATGTCAAATAATAACCAGACTGATAAAAGCTTTTATAGAAAGAGAAAGCAATAACTACGTTATTGCACAATTGGGAAAACGCAACTATACAGCAGTGATGATTTTGTTAAGTCACTCAAGTAATTATAACACTTTCAGAACACTGGTGTTTATTAGCACTAAATGCATTAACCACAAAATTAAATCACATTTGGTCTGCACGGTGGTGTGGTGGTTAGCACTGTCACCTCACAGTAAGGATGTTCCTGGTTCTGTGTTCTGTGTAGAAAATAGATGGATGGAAATCGAATGTAACTCAAATGCAGCAAAAATATATGTTCAATTCAGTTCAGTTCATTTATATAAGCCAAATAACAATAAATGTCATCTTAAGGCACTTCAAAGATACAATCCGATTCAAGTTAATTGCAATCCAACTCATTGTAATGCAATCAAAATCCAATCTGATCCAATTAATTAAATTACAAATCAGTCCAATTCATAGAGAGCCAATTAAAAAACAAGTTGCCTCGCTAAGGAAACCAACAGATTGCATTGGAACTTCTCGTTGATTCAAGAGAATCAAAGCGTGCACAAGGCGGCAGTGGAAGGAAAAAAAATCCCTTTTAACAGAAGCAATGACAATGACAACAATGATGTCATATGTACACAGAGAGTAAAATAGAGCAGGATGTGGAGAGGTGCATCATGGGAGGTCTCCCAGCAGTATGTCTATGGCAGCATAACTGTGGGATGTTTCAGGGTCAGGGATGTGTGAGTAAATTATGAGTAAAATAGGCAAAAACATGCCTGTTGTTTCAAAGTCATGGATTATATAAAACCTCCATCTATCTACAGTATTTATCTATCTATTCATGAATTGATTCATTCATTTAGTGGACAACCAATCACAGTCTTGTGTCATACCAAGCAATGTGGTCCCTAAGATTTGTGTTTTCCTTGCTCAGAGTTGCTCTGAGCTGAGACTCTAAAGCTGAGACTCCAAGTTTTTAAACCAAGTTAAGAGCTCTTTGAGAGGATTTCTAGAATACAGCCCCAGATTACCAACATATGCAACAATCCGAGAATAAAAATAAAACACAGAATGCAACATTTCGAAAGTTTATTCAGTCTTAAGGTTATTTATTCCACTTTTCATAGGGGAATATCAAAATACTTTGTTTATGTGACATACGGTATGTCCTGATAAAAGATTTTACAGAAACGTGAGATCGATAAAAGGTGTTAAATGTGAAATATGAACTGTTTCCAGTATAAAGGGGGAATTTATCATCCTTTATTTTAGTAGAAAAGTCATTAAGAAGACAAAAAAGAAGCACAAGACGACATGTAACCAGGTACAGACACATTTTTACATTACATTACATTTATGTGTTGATTTAAGGGTGGGGTATGAGATCTTGGAAAAACGGTTCCTGCAAGCTATATTTTTGAAAATACACAACCTTGCCTCTCCCTTCAGCCCACCCCTCGAAACCACGCCTTCAAAACACATGAACGAGTCACGAGTCTGTGAACGCGCAGGGGGGGGGGGGGGGGGGAGGGGGGCTGACGGTTGATTGGCATGTCAGAATCCAATAGAAGTAACTCTCATCATTACTTCTATTGGTCAGACATTTCCTCTTGCTACACCCTCTACAATGAACTAAAATATTAATTTTTTTTCCCCAAACATTCTATTTTAGTGGGTGCAATGGGGTCGTGAGGAGGTTTTCAGACAATATGATAAAAAATGCTCCAGAAAACATCTCATACCCCACCTTTGACAGATGGTTTCATCCAAAGCCATTTTAAAACAAGGAACACACTAGGGGGCAATGTCGGGTTCAGTATTTTTGTCCAAGGATGGTTTGATATAGACTGGGGAAGTTGGGTATTGAACCAACAACCTTCCAATAGAATAACGACCACCTCGTGAGCAACAGCCGCCCAAAACTGCAATCAAGTCAACTCAGCTAAAATATTACATTGATCATCATAAAGCAGTTAAGAAAAACACAGTTAACTGGAGTAGGCTCCTGGGTAGTTAATACACCCGTGAATATGGTCCAATAATAAAACACTGACAGGAGGTTTATGGATATTTGTTGCTCATGCCTCCTATTTTTATAAGAATTAAAAGGTAAAATATTAAAAAAGAAGAACCTGCACCTCACAAATAAAAGCAGCTGCACCAAAAGTGTAAAACCACTGTTTCACTTCAATGAAAGTACAGATGTAGAACCAGCTAAATGTACTTCCTCCATAAGCAACAGGACGGTCCCTGTCAGTATTTCATTATTAGATTATTAAACCTCATTTTCATGTTGCAGCTGGTTGAGGTGGAGTTCATTTTTTAGGCAGGTTCATTTAACACATTATGAGTTTTTAATCTTATGAATATATCTCTTGTTTAGTCATTTAACTATTTTACAGGATCAGAGAGCTTTTTGCTTAAAATAACTGTAAATGCAGTGGAATAAAGATATGATATTGCCCTCTGAAATCCAAATTAGGCCAATCACAGTGGCATAACACACGGAATAAAGTTACAGCTGAAGGTAGATGCAACATGCATGAACTCAAATCTGAATTTAAATAGATTTCCTTTGGCCATATGAAACTGATAAAGACTAGTTTAATTAAAAAATGCTAAAGAATTGAATTGATATTTTTTCCCCTTTGTATTATTGTTAATGACAGAAGCAATCCTCTAACTGGAAATAGTAGAGCTTGTCATATTTCTCCTAAATCTGCCATGACATATTCGTGAGCTTGTCATAAATCTCTGTGTTTAGGACTATTATTTATTTAGGATTGTGTAATAACTCCTGTAACAAGTGGAGGTTGTATTGTGTATTGTATGAATTTAACAACCTAAAAATATCAAGTTTGACTGAAATATCCAAAAAAAAAGAAACATCTAAGTGTATCTGAACTATAAAGTGAAATTGTTTTTGCCGAATTTGAGATGAAAACAATAAAACAAACAAAAAAAGATTGGTTTTGGCTCTTATTCACTGATATATAGTCTTATAGCGTATATATTTCTACCTACTCATCCAAAAGTATACTGTGAGTAGATTCCGATGTCACCAAACTACTAGCACATGTTTGGAGGGGGCTATAAATACTTTGAGTTCAATGTCTATGAGCAACATGCCAACACAGTGCAGTTTGTTATTTAGCAACACTTATTTCTTGGTTGTTGTCCTCATTTGCTATCATCTGACTCCAGGAGTCGCCGTTGTAGCATTTGACAACTACATCAGCTCCGGGTCAGAGGACTTGTCGAAGTTCATGAGGTATCCAGGAGACAATGGCACAGCCTGCAGTGCAATGCAAGTTAGCAGCCAGTAAGCCTGCCATTAATCATTGCTGACAGGGAACTCGGGGTTAAAGGTGGGAAAGCTGCCAGAGACTCTGTGAGTGATTTGCTACCGCAGGAGAACTTGGAGACACTCGAGATTGAGTGTGTCCAGTTAATGTGATCAGGTATGACTCACTGACTATGATGTAAAAACAGGCATTTCACTCGTTATATCCCACTGAACCCTTAATGATCTGTAATGATACAGATCACAATGCAGTTTATGAAGCACAACAAACAGATGCCCTCAACTGCACTCTGCCAGGGACTTTGTTGTCCAGCTAAAACAAATGGGTCTCATACTTATAGGAATAATTCTATGTTAGTGGAAGTTTTTAATTTCCTGTTGATGGTTTGATAAGAAATGTGATATGATGCTTATAAATGAGGCTACAGCCAGCAGCTGGGTCAGTCAGCTTGGCATGAAGACTAGAAACAGCTGGTCAGAAAAAGAAAATAAAGACCTTGTGGCACCATTTAGGTTCAGTTATGTCTTTTTTACTGGCAAATGGTGTGAGCAGAAGTACTTTGGTTCCAAAAATAGAAGCAATATCTCAAATATACACCAAGGAAAAGTACTGTATTCTAAATTTGATCCTCAGTACACTGAAATAGACAAGTACCAGCAATAAAATGCAATTTAAGCGTCAAAAGTAAAATGACCTTAAAAGAAAATTATGGGAGAATTACAGAGCTTGAAAACATTTTGAAATGTGCATTTATGACAGTAATTGATGATGACATTGAATTTACAATTACTAGTCCCCCAGCCAATTATTACTCACGTAAAAAGTAACTGAACAAAAAAGATCTAGCTGTGACAAGCCACTGAGATGGATATATTATGCATGACTTTATTATTGCTTTATTAATGGTTCATCCATGAAGAAGCAGTATTTTTAACTGCTTAAAACACAGTGTCCCAACCACCAAGGGTTGAGCACCTCCAGAGGGAAACAATTCTGAGCGGATGATTGATGGGCTTGAAAACACACACAAAAAAAAACACACAATGTGGTTACACAGATTTCACTGGGAATCTACAGATAACAGTAAGTTATCACAGGACCAGAAACCTGGTATACAGTAACTCTGTGCATAAACGATACAGGGAAGTGATGGTATCACTATTAAATATTATGTTCACAAAGAATATGTCATAAAGCAAAGTGTTTAGGTCAGCTGACTAATGACTAAAAGTAGGTACACCTGAGACATGGTATTGGATTGCCCAGAATGCATTTCAAGTTGCAATCAAGGCCAAAAACAGTTAAACAGCAAAATGCAAATGGCCAAATGAGATATTGTGTATGAAGCAGTCTCTGCTGTTAGTTTGTTTGTGTGCATCACTATATGATAAGTTTAAACTAGTTGGTGAGAGTTTCTGAGAGTTTTTAAGGTAAAGTATGGCAAATTGGATGGCAAAAAAAAAATGGTTTGGATATTTGACTATAGCGATCAAAAGTCTAATTGGAGTCTCCAAATTGCAGAAATATATAATACTTTAAGTGGGTGTATGTTAAAACATTTCATTTGTGGTAGTTTCATTAATAGTTGCTACTGATAGTTTTGCCCTTCAAAAGAGATCAGAGTAAAGTGAAGCTATTGATTCAATTTGGGTATGCAGTGCAGGGATGAACAAGGTGTTAACTAGTCTTTCTCAAATAATTTCACAATTTTATTTGCTATGACAATTGAAAAACTCAACTTTTTTCAAGACATTCAAGTAAAATCCTCGTACTGCGCTGACAGCTAAATCTGTTTTAGGTAGCCTACAGGTACGAAAACTGTATATCTAATCAATTTGGGCTTAATTTTTTATTTTTTTATTCCACTGTGCTTACTATCAGATAGACTTACAAACAACAGTAAAAAAAAAAAGATTCTTGTATTTCTCTCCATTATTTGCTATTGAGTGCAAGGTTTCATTTTCTCAGATCTTTACAATTGATGTGTCAAGTTTTTTTTTAGCACATAACTACAACAGTCACATTAATGGGAAATAAAGTAGAAATATAACAGAAATAATATTTCAGTTACTTAAGGGATCAAATAAATAGAAGATTAAATCACTAACCCCAACTAAAGGGGTTTTATATGTGGACAGAGCAAGCTAGCAGTTTCCCCTTGTTTTGAGTCTTATGCTAAGCTAGGCTAGGCTAAACTATGCCAACCCTTTCCCTGCTCTTTCTTAATATCTCACAAACACAGACATGAAGGTGTTATCAATCTTCTCTAAAAAGCTCATTTCTTTATAATTGATTAAAATCCCGGGGGGTGAAGCTGATAATTAGATGAAAAAAAGCATTATTCAGGGTGCGCAAGTGTTAAAGAGTTGGACTTTCTGCTGCCTTTTCCCTCTGAGAAACATCTCCTTCTGTCAGCAGAGGCCTTTTCAGTGCCTGTCATATATTCCACCACAGAAAGACAGAGAACAAGGAAGGCATAGAGAAAGGAGGCTGCTGTGTGAAGGAGTGTGCGCAAAAATGGTACTCGTGACGGGGGAAGATTGAAGTCCTGTTAAGTGCTCTGCTTGAAAGCATGTCTGGCCTCATTAGCTGTCAGTTGTAACAATACTGAACTGGCAGTGAAGACAGGTTGGAGTCTAGTGGTCATAAATCACTCCTCGACAGCTGCCTGACAAGCTGGGAACCAGTACACAGGCATAGGCGCCCTCTCAGCCTCACAGTAATCTAAGAAATCACAGCTCTCGCCCTGAAATTACATAGAGTCTGCAAAAGTGGTATGCAGTGTTTTGTAAGAGGGAAATTGCTCTCATTTCATGTCTGCTTGCGTAGATGTACTTGCACTCTTCTTCTGCGCCTGTCTGTCCCGGACTGTGTCTATTAGCTAAACGAGCAGTGGCTGCAGGGACTTCTGTGGGGCAGCGGGGGGGTTTAAGAGCAAGGCCTCCAGGTCATTAATCACGGCCCCTGACATGCAGAGCAGGAGGCCAAGGCTCCCCTATGCATACAGCTGCTGGGCCACACTCAAAGCACAGGCGATGTGTTGACCCTCATACGCCCCCACTCCCTGCGCCTATGGCTTTCATCTGTCCAAGTCCCTCACGGTTTGTGTCAGTCATTCGTGCTGTCAGACACAAACTACCAACCGCAACGCTCCTCACGCCGTTTCCTCCAAACACTGAGACAGTCTGGTCACAGGTTTATATCTCATCCAGATTAGAATAGTCTGACATTTGGAACAATAATAACTCCTCAGGTCCAGCTACCGCTCTGGTCAACGTGATGCCTCAACAACTATAAGTGGAATTTCCATATTTTTTTCTACATAGACCCCAGAAGATTATTTCAAATGACATCCCAATCGTGACAGAATTTGCTTCCCAATAAAGGCACAAAATTGTGCAGTTATCAAAGCTCTCCTTTTCCCTACTGAAATTCAGCTTGAGTTTTGATTCATCGGTACGTTAACGTTAGATGTCGCCATACATTAAGTCATGATGTCCACTTTTAACGTCTCATTAGTGTTCATTTGGCCACAAACGCTGAGGAGGAAGGAGGGGATTCGAGAAAGCCCTCTGTCTTGTGATTCTTTTTTTCTGTGGTCTTATCTGTGAGATGTTACAAAATAAATCATGACAGTTACAAAAACTTTCATTGTTACAGCCTATAAGTTTTGCTATTCATGGGTCACAATTCTCATCTTCACACACGAATGCAGCCCTACAGAAAACAACAGCCCAGGGATACAGTGCCATCTCACAATTTGCAACACGACTTGTGGACAAATGTACCTATTAAGCATTTTCTCATGAGAACGGGCTGCAAATTACTATGAAACTTGAGTCCCAGTTTTCTCCCCTGATGTGATCTAATTTAGGCCCTGATTTTGTCATCGTTCCAATTATCTTTTAAATCATAAGGTATTTTTCTAAGAAGTTCCTAACTTGTCGTATGCGCGGTCTTGGAAGTGAGGGGCAGCTCTTAATTCCTAAACCAACCACCAACAACTGCTACATATCTAACACCATCTGACATTCTGCTAATATGTCTTTCATCTAATATTGTTAATATTTTTTTTTCTTTATACATCCGATTCTGGTATTAATAATGGCACGCTTTCACACTACGATGGCTGTATATTCACAAAGTAACAACTTTTTCTTTTAATAATACCATGATTCTGGATATTATTATTCTGAAAGTATGATTGGTCCATTTATTTTCTGGAAAATGATGTGGTTTACTGTCAGCTAAGATTGCTTAGTGGCACGAAATCTGCAGGAGAAGTGAGTGAGTGGAGTTAAAATGACTTTGTCAAATTGCTATTTCCATGGTCATTGATTAATGCTCGCCCTCAAAACAACAGTTACAAAACAACTTTTCTTGTGTTTCAGTTCCACATTCCCATGGTTGTATGTCATATTCAAGCCAAAAGAGAGTCCTTCATGTCAAATACATTAATTTTCCAAAGACATAAAAATGTGAAGAACTAAGCTGCCATCTCATTCTTGCTCCCATCCACCGACATGATGTCACCCAGATCCACAGCTGCTTGTGTAATGATAAAAGCCAGTCAAGCTGCGAGACACTGAAACACTGTCTCATCATTCACAGCTACTAAATCATCAAGTCCAGGCACAAGACATCTGTTGAAAGCTGATTCCTTATCTGCCTTCCAGCATGATTTAGGGAACATCTGGAGTTTCTGGGGCCTTTGGCACTGTGCAAGCTGGAAAACTCACAAAGAAGACTAATTTTCTAGAATGCGTTGACACTTAAAACTGTAGGCCAGGTGATCTATTGCCACATGACATGCACTTTGAATGAAAGTGGTGAAGAGGAGGAAAACCAGAGGAAGATGTCTCAAGATTGCTTTTCATCAGAAATGAAAAAAAAACTTTTTTTTACCAGTAACCAAACTTGGGTGAATAAATTAGTTTTGAAATCGACCGTTGGCTGAGTCTTGTCCGACTACACATGTTTTGCTTTATCTTCACACGGCATCCAATTTGTCATAATGTTGGCAATTTTTCTTTCAGATGTAATATTTGAAAAAAAAAAATGCTGCTGGAGTTCAGCTGAAGAAAAGCAAAAACAGGCTCCACTGATGTTGTCACAGAGGGTAAATTTTGTGCTCACAGGGTCATCATTGCACAAATTAACCAAATCATCGAGACTCAAATGTGATCCATTTCAAGTTCAAGAATATCTAATAATCATTAGAAATAGCCACATGACCCTCAACCCTGGCTATCATCCTTAACCTCAGAGATAGGGAAGATTAGACAGAAGCTAATCTGATGCTATATTACAAAGCTGTTTTGGTCTTAATGTTATTAAATTATATCTATAAAATGATAACACAGAGTTTTGCTAATCCAGTAAAAACTTGGCGTTAGCTTAAACTGGCTAAACTGAGTAAATACCACAATTTAATTCTTAAAAATATTTTTTTTTGTTTTGTAACATTACCTACAAAATATAAATGTACGGTATGTGTCCCATAAATTATATATTTATATTATATAGATTTTGTCCTGGTACACCTGGAGTTAGCGGGACATGCTAACACCTCCTACTTTTACATTATTTTACATTTTTTTGCATTTTCATGCGCTTTTTGTTTTTGGAAAGTCTGATTATGTTATTGGGATGATTCCATACACACTTTACAATCTATAGAATACTTTTTCGACATTTACATCCTCTGCTAGCTTTTCAGAAGCATTTTTATAAACATGGATGTGCAGAAAATTGGCATTTTTTTAAAAGTTCCAATAGATTTATTCGTCAAACTGTTGAGTGTCTGTCGATTGAACAGTACACCATAAATTTCACAGAAGCTCACGATGCACATTTGTAATTCTGTTTTTTATGTATACATTATGTAGCACATATTTGTCATCTCCCACAGCTGTTAGTGATTCATACAGTTGTGTTTTCCATGCATTTGTTTCTCTGATAGTTAGAAAGGCCAAACGCAAACACCGCATACTTAAAACTTGGAGAATGCACTATATGTTAATGTATGACAAAATCAAGAGATTATTTGGCTAAATTTAGAGTCACATAAATATTCAACAAAACTCTTGTCTTTTTTTGTAGGTGCACAGCAGCTTTTGTTGTTTCGGCTCACCACATTGCTGAATGCACACATACATCCTGTCTGTTGTAAGTTAGTGGCAGAGATCAGGTCTGCTGGTTAGACTAAACAACAGCGTTTGAGTGGATTTGCTCTCCCTCATTAATCATCCTGACAGCTTGAAAAACAACATTTCCTCCTTAATGACTGTATTTGAGTAATCACGTCTGCTTATTTCCATGCAGGCTTCTCTTTCTCCGTCCGCTTTGTACTCTCCCCATCTCTGCCTTTCTGTAATTCTGTTGCCATCCATATGTGTGTGTACTTTGGAGTCTTTTCTCTGACCTCCCAAGTCTGAGGCATGGCGTCTGCTCTTGGTCACGCTGGCCAATTACAGCGGACTACGTTTGTGAAGAGGGTGAAAAACCATAAGGAATTGGAGAATGTGGTCGTGATGATCCAGATGCGGAAAGCAGAGGATGGTGTCACCCCCGGCCCCCCTTGCATGTGGCTAACCCACCGGCAGCCGCTCCTGGCCTCCAGGCCTCCACTGGTCACTGCCAAAGCACGTTTCTCCGTTAAGCACCGGGTCTGTGATGCATGAGAGCTGACAACTGAGCTCTGAGCCCTCAGAGCACAGCCAGATCAAAACCAGCTGGGACCATGCACATTAGAAGAGAAACCATAATTGCATTTGCCCTCTTGAACACCACTAAAATCCCTGTTGACTTTTTTTTTTCTTACAAATGACACAAGGAAAGAGTGATGGGAGAGATCTGATTGGTTACATTTTTTAGAAATAAAAATACCTGCTCAAGTGCAGCCTAATTTATTGTTGCATGTGGGTAATTTAATATACGAGCAGTGTAATGGATGAGCTTGGTTCGACAGCGGCTTTGAGGAGTGTTTTTCTGTAAGCGAGAAAAGTGTATTTTCAACATTTCTCCCTGCTTGTGGGTGGATGTAAGTGATGGGTTTATGGCGGTTTAGAAACATCAGTATAGCCTGGCTGACATCTGTGTCCGCTTTATTTTTGGACCACTTGAAAAGCACTCATAGTAGGATGATGGATGAAGTGATAAAGTTGGAGAGAGGACAAAATGAAAACAGAGGAGTCCATTTCTGGGAAACAGTTTGCAAGCTGTAACTCAGAGAGAAGTCAGAGAAAATATCAGGGCAGATGTTTGTAATTTCTGTCTAATGATTTTAATAATCCGTAAGAGCAAAGGGAAAAACTCCAGAAATACTTTTTACGTTCGAAATTAGTCATCAAATAATGAATATCCCTGGACATCTTTTAAACCCAACTGCTTTTCTTTTGCACTGTTTCAAGCTAATTGAGAGGTTAAAGGCCCGTCATGAAATGAAGGAGCAGCTCCACAGTCTGTCATCATTAATCATTGGTGCTGTCAGGCTTCACCAAGGACTCACTCAGACCAACCAGGCAAGAGGAGCAAGACCAGAGGACTTTTTACATATTACAGCCAAATATCTGCACGGATTGGGTTTAATTTCATCTAAATGGTTTTTAAAATGGCTTCAGTCACTGAGAAATTGGCATGCTTTGTGAAGAATGAACAGCGAGTCCCACGGTTGACTGGAAAAATATTGGTGGGTATGGTAAATGAGTAACCTCCTCCATCAGCAGTTGTTGGGTTGTCTTTGGTTCAAAGAAAAGAAACTGTTGGTGAAAAACCGCATGAATGATGGGCTGACTTACAAATAAAGGTTTCAGGAAAAAGGCCAGAAAGAAAAGTTCAGTTACTGAAAACAAAAAAAGCCGCAGTCGTTGGCTGCATGACTGTGCGAAAATGCTCGATCCCTGCTCTATTTTTTGTAAAAAAAAAAAATGTGTTTGATTGTTGTGTTTTTTCATGCAAAGTAGTTTCGCAATCAACAAGACTGGAATCGTGACCATGAATAGTAAACCATGTCTCTTACAACATGTAGAACAATCCGTGTACTTTTAACAGTGAGAGCAAACCGAATCGTAAGGATTTGTAATAAGGAGGGAAGCAGATATGCGTACAAAGACCGTGGAAAACAAAATGCAGGATGGGTGTCGAATTAGCTGTCTTTAGCATGGTCTGCGAAGTCTTCTGTCATCCCGCCCTTCTTCTTCATGAGTGTTTGAGACACATGGAAAATGGATCTCTTGACGCAGGAGCATGTATGAACGCTGACATGTATACAAATTGAAACATAAGCGGCATCTGTGCAGGCAAGGATGCGAGGAAAACAAAGCAACATTATAACTGTAGGCCAGCAAATATGTTTAATAATCTCTTATGAGATCAGGTTGAGTTGGAACAGCTAAGCTAAAAGCACTTCAACCTCTATTGAAAAAATCAAATAAATACATTAAAAAACTTATTAAACTTCCTCAGACTGTATAAATATGCAGAATCTTTTGACAAAGTAAAAGATGTTCATCCTTAATAAGTAAAGGGGTGTTTGAAATGGATTTAAGTTGGTGCTATTTACGAGGTCAAACGCTGTGGGCATGTCACGTTATGTGGATGTGTGGTTGAATTAGAGACCGGCCTTTCTTTATTTCTGATCTGATAAATAAGTCGTCCTCATTTTTATAATAATCTTTTAGACTGCGCTGCTTTTTCCCTAATGCATTTTACGAGCAGAATATTAAATCTTGTCAAACACCAGCACGATAACATGTCCAAAGATCCGCCCCCTTTCAAAGCAGTCTCTGATAAACACTGTCATCTTTTGTTATTAATTACGATTACCTCAGTGATAATTTTCATCAAATGTCATGAGCGTCTCAGCAGGTCGATGTCATGCGTATTAAAGAAAAGTAGAAAATAATATCATAAGCACATGTTCCCTTTCCATCCAACTTGAAAACAAACAGGTATTATCGGTCGCCAATAGGTGGCATCCCAATCCTGCTCTACACTCCCATTGTTCCAGTAAACACACCCGTTACCTGAACTCAGTGCAGGTAAAACCACCTCAAAATATCCTCAGCTTGCAACCTGGCGACGACGGAGAGGAGTGTAACTTTGTGCTATCAGCTGCCGACTCCTCGCTAAGAGTTAATAAACTAAGTGCATGTGTTTTCTGGGTCATATTTTGCAACCTAAAACCTTCAGAGTTGGCCTCCGAGATGCTATGCCCTCCCGCTGAACTCAGACAGCCCATAACTCCATCTCAGCCCGCAGAAACAGGAGCGTCGTCTCTTGTTACAGCAGGAACAGGCTGTTTTGATCCCCGTTGGTCCCTTGCCAGAGTTGTGAGTGACCAGCGTGGGTCATTTATACTTCACCAAGGGTGTCACTGTGTCTTGTTGCTAGGAAATGGCGTATTACCGCAACCAATCATGCAGCCGTCGTGGTAACTTTAGCGACTGATTGAACTCCAGCAGGAAACGATGCTTATCGGGATCCTACAGTATGTATGCGTTACATTCTGACAGGTTTGACTGTCACAGCGAATCTGAGAGCTTTAAATCTGGAGGCTTTCACTTCAAGGTGACACGGCTGCAGCTCAGCGATGTGCTTACTGCTGACAGCACTGCACTCTTAAAGCCATCAATCACAAGATTCTTTCATGGCAAAAAATAGCTGCTTGCAAACATCCGGATCCCTGTCAAAGATTAGCTGACAAAAGTTTACATCTTCCCATCACCACCTCACTTGTTTCCACTTTGAAGACAGAGAGTTAGAAACTGGTTGAGCTGCGTAGGAAAATATTTTGGAGGTTTCTTAAGGTACTTTCCTGACATAATAAGGGCTGTCAGTACAAAGGCCTTGTGGCTGATCAAGAAATACCACCTGTCAGTAAATCAGGATGCATTTGTGTGTATTTCTGACATTAACAATGTGGTGCTTGTCAACAGACTGACCTCAGCGAACCCAAGGTAACCGACAAACAAAAACATTTCGAAATGCAAGTTTTCGTTGGCTGCCATTTAACTCGTAAATCTGTACTCTGGCCGTTTCACCAAAGCTGCATCAGAAATGAAGACAACAGAATACACATCTTCAGTGTGATTTATTTAGCAAAATATGACCCTCCCCTTTCACTGGATCCCACCACAGGGTGTTCCAATATTACAAAAAATATCCCATCTCAGGTTTATTGATTTGCTGTGAAAATAAAAACAATCAAAAAGCTGAGAGCGAGATGTGATTTCAACATTCGTTCAGGAAGGAGCGTTAAGACACATTTTCAACACTTGTCCTCCAACATGTCTGCTCACAGGACGGTAAAAAAAAAAGGAGAATATACGCTAAACATCAAAGTCTGAGATCCTGTTTGAAATAAATACAACTTCTCAGTAGGAATAAGCTAAACAAATCAGATGGGGCAGTTTAGTGCGAACGCTGTTTCAAGCTTACATGCATCTCCTGCAGGGAGAAAGCGACTGAGACCCGAGGCTGCAGCTTACAGCCGTTTCTCACACACTACTTTGTTTCTGCACTAAACTGTCACCGATTGCAGAGAAAACCCTCAACGTCTAAGAGCTTTTACGTCCAACCGTCATTATGCTGAAGGACACGGGGCAGCAGATCACCTCAAAGTGGTCTGTTGCAGATGTATCCCAGCAATGTGCAGACATGCAAGAGCCACGTGTCCTCTGAACTTTCGGAGTGGGGACCGGCTTGAAATCCCAAAGTTAAAACAAAAGTGTAAAGATGCTCTCAAGTCAAAATCCAGAGCTTGTACACTCGCCCCCTCTAGTTTCACTTGAATTCTGTCTGGGGAAGCAGCAACTTGCCACATTTAAACTGAAAGTAACAGTGAAACATTTTCAGTAATGTGCTTATTGTCTTTCTGGCTGAGAAAACAGACACGACTGTCATGTCTGCCGGCTAAACACGAAGCTACTGCTTAGCTTAGCATAAAAACTGGGGAAGCATGTAACCTGGCCTTTACAAAGGTAACAAGCTTTAACACTCATTAGTTATTGTTAAATAAGTGTAAAAATGTGGTATATTAAAAAAAATGTATTTATCATATGACATTGTCTCATTTGTTGGGATTATTTCTTAGCTTCGGTTTTTGTTGGTTCCATTGAAATTTGTTCCAAATGAATGATGGCGAGTACGTGCTTCAAATTTGTATTCAAATGTATTAACATTTAAGATGAGCTCTTGAAGGGCTGGTAGCTGCATTTTGCCACCTTTGTGTGGAGCCACGCCAGATTTTCCCAACTGTTCTGCTCTTAATGCGAAGCCAAGATAAAATAGCTGCAGCTTCACATTTACAAGGGTCGCTACAATCCTCTCATTTCACTCCCTGCCAGAAGACAAACAAGCATAACTCCAAAAAAAAAATGTGAAACCGTTCCTGCAAACATGAAAGTACATGGTGTTTTACTGATATCCAAGAGCGGCTGCAGATCCAAGTCTTTGACTGTAGAGAGCATAGTGGGGGTAGTATGGACCTGTGGTGGGCAGAGAGTGCAGGGAGATGGAGGAGGGTCCAGAAGGGAGATGGACCTTGCTGTAGGGATGATAGCGAGCTAAACCCAGGCTGTGGGGAGCCCTGAGAGACAGAGAGCCAGGCATGGCGCCTTGGCTGCTCTGGTGTGGGAGGTGAAGGTGGCAGGAGGCAGGTCCAGAGGAGGAACCGGAAAGCAGCTTACTGTCCATCCCTACAGGGAGAGCCGTGTGGGTGCGGAGGTGGGCCAGGAGTTCATCTGAGGTGGCGAAGCGCTTGTCGCACGGCCCTCCGGCAGACACCCAGTTGCAGGCGTGAGGCAGGGGGTCGTTGGGGAGCATGAAGCCGTACGTGTACAGCGGGTGAGAGAGGGATGAGGTTACGCTGGACGACAGGGAGCTTTGGTGGAGGGAGTGAAGTGGATGGGAGGGGTACACCAGTGGGAAGCTGGATTTGAGGGCGGAGGACGGGTCGTGGATGCAGGAGTTGCAGTTGCCTCCGCCGAGATGGGACACACTTGGGTAGCTCAGACAGTATGGATCCCTGCATAAACCCTGCATGAAGGAGGGAGGAGAGGCGCCCGTGAGAGGGCTGGAGCTCGGATGTTTCCCTCCCATGCCCCCCACGCCGAGGCTCGGCTTAGACGGGTCCAAACCTGGAACAAACTGGGATGGGTAGCCCGCATAGCCCCCCATGACAGACCCGTGGTAGCCCATATTAGAGGAAGGCAGGGAGAAGAGCGGCTGGCTGGTCTTATAAGGAGAGATGGGTGTAATGTGTCCGGGGCCGTGGCTCGGCTGGGTGGGCTCAGCTTTACCTCCATCGTGGTTGGAGCCACCGTCAGAGCTGCTGTTGCTGCAGTTTGTGCTGGCCCGTACGTGGCTGGAGTTTGCGTGGTGCGGACTGTCCGACCTGGCCTTGTTCACGTCAGCGTCTTTTTTGGGATTGTTATTATTGCTGCTGGCCGTGCTGGTGGGACTGCCGTGCTCATGTGCAGGTTCACCACTGGGGGTCTGGGACTGCGATGTGGGCTGTCCACCAGGAGAATGGCTGTGTTTGTGGTGCTGCTGCTGCTGCTGCTGAGCGTGTCCTGGAGGGGTGCTGCTGCCTCTGGAGCTGGGCGAAGCAGCGTGGGGCGAGTAGGACTGCTGGCCGCTGGTCGAATTTCCATTAGTGGTGACATTGTTGCTGCTGGGTACCCTGAACCCCACTTTATCACTTCCGGAGCTGCTGGTGACTCCATCTCTGCGACCCTCTCCACTGCCTTTGTTGTAGGGCTTGAAGCTGGATTTGTCCTCCGGGGAAGGGCGGTGCTCCCCCAGCTTTAGGCTGGAAGCGGACGACCGACTGCTGGGCTCCTTGTCACTTTGGCTGCAGGAGGAGCCCAACTTGGAGGAGGATGGAGGGTCGGGTTTACCAATCTGAGAGCATGTCTGAGCCAGCAAGGCCAGGGGACTCTTCTTAGCATCCAGCTACAACAAAGTCAGAGATTCAAGTTATTTTCTTTTCTTAATGAATGTGCAACACACTGAGAAAAAAAAAAAAAAAAGCTCATAACTAAAGTAGTACACAGCTGTTCTCAGTGGATACTGGCCTGTAAGCTGCCAATATAGCATCATTCAACAAAAAAGTTAAAAAAAACAAGAGGAGAAATGCAAGATGTAGGCTAGGGGAACACCGTTGAGCTTTGAACAGAAGAAAAAATAATCAGTACTTTGAAGCAACAACAAAGAAGCCAAATCATCGTTTGTTTTTCTTTGCCGTCTATCTGTGTGAAGAGTCTGCCCTTCAGGTTTCTGTTCACACAAAGGCACGACATTCTTCACTGCTGGCTCGTGAAGTCTTTTTTTATTTTTTTTTATTTATGTATTTGCATTTCAGTCACAAACAGCAGACAGGGGCAAAAAAAGGGTTCGGCCAAAAAAAAAAGAGCCAAACAAGGACTCCACGATCAGAGAAAGTGCTCACTAATTTAGTCAATTTACGGACTATTTGCTTTTCAGATTCAATAATATTTAATCGCTGTGATTTCTTGTGTTGGTTATCTTGATTGAAACCCAGTGACCTATTATGTCATTTGTGTACTAACAAAGTGAAGCAGATAAAATCAATCACACACTATAAAACAAAAAAAAAACGTGTATTATTATCTTTCTTTCTAAAGAAAGCTTCACCCCTTTCAGGTGCCATAACAGATCTTTTTATTTCCCCCCTCACCGTTGCGAAATCACAAAGACAACCCTATCTATGCAATAAATGTAAAAAATGGTGCAAAAGTCAGGAAATACCTCGATGCTCACTGGTGCGGAGGTTAGAGGCTGTAAATATTCCGGGTGTAGCAAGTGCCCAGTGTGCGCAGTCAACATCTTGATAACTCGGATAGGAAGCCGCTTTGCCTGCCGAAGTGGGTCCAGAGGGGTCAACAAAGAGACCGCGGCACCGGGACGGGAATTTTTAGAGTCCTCACTGAGCTCGATCCGCTGACAAACTCGATCCGCAGGAGATCCTGTAGGAGGATATTTCATTTGAGATAAAGCGCTGCGCTTTAGTCTGTGCGTTAGTCCAAAGATGCGACGTGCTAATGTAATCCAACTGAGCGACCTTAGATGTCCCGGAGGACGAAGAAGTCAATTGGTCCCGGTGCGCTACTTGGTTTGAAGCATCCTCATGTCCGACTGGGATCCTGCTCCAAATTCAACCAACCCAAGAAAAAAAAGTCCACAAAATGTCACACAGTGTCCTTTATGTCGACGCGTAAAATACCCGTCAAAGAAGAGTCTGTAGAATCCGAGTGATCAGAGGAAATGTTCCAGTGCGTGCGTTCAGTCCGGACTTCTGCGGCTCTCTGATCATGACGGGCGCACTTCAAAGTGCAGCAGCCGCTGTCCGTCCGCTGGGTGGCCGCATCAGTAATGAGCAGGGCGGGGCGGGGCGGGGAGTGCGTGCGTAAAGGCGGAGCGACGTCAGCGTCAACAATCCTCCTATCTTAAAGGGTCATAAGGTACATCTCAAGTGTTGCGAGATGGTGGTATGCAAATATTTTTGCACAATTTTTTAAGATTGTTATGCAACCACTGCTTTTAATGGAAAACGGAATCCTTCTCTATTTAAATGAGCTAAGGCTTCGAGACCATTAGTTTAATCTCATATATGTCATTTTACAGGCTTATAGGCTGTGTTTTTTTTGTGTTAATGAAAGTAGCTACAATGCTACCATAAATATAGCAGACATTTGAAAACTATAGTGACATATAATAGGTTAGGGTATAACTTTCTGCCTTGTTATTGGGAAAACGGTGTATGGTGTGCATTTGTAAAATAAGTCACTTTAATTTTGCACAAAAGACCAAAGGAATTTCCAAACAGATATATTAGAAAATATATTTTATATAGATGGACATGTTTGCTGTTTTCATAAAGTGAAACATTACGTTCTGTAAAATTCTGAACAGATGTTTTCTGTACCACGTATGGCTGACAAAATCACAATATGCAGAAACACAAAGTTAAAACTGGTGTGTGTTTGTCCAAGAGGCTGTCAGCCATGATTAAGAGAAAAGATCTGACTTCATATGAGGTTGTGGCTTCCATAAAAACAACTTCATCTAAGAAGCAAAGCAAACAGTCTGGGGGCTCCAAACCATGAGCGATGGATCATAGGGTTGTGTGTATCAATTATTTGACATATGACCAAACAGTGTTTAAATGAAACCACACAATCAAAAATCTGTTCGGAAAACTAAACTTTGCTCAAATGTCATTCGGAAATCTTACAATTTCCACTTTATAAAAGCCAAATCAAAGCAAAATGCAGTGACTTTCACCAGTCCTGAGTGTTCTGGGATGTGGTACATAAACCCCTTATTAAACTAAAAATGCTCTTTTGTGAGCGCAGTGGTGCAGAGAACAAAGTGAGCAGTGGAAATAAGTCAAATGAGTCATCTTGCACTGCTGTAGGCAGCAGATGAGTGGATGACGTGCAAACACAAAACATTTTTACAAGTCCAGATGCTTGTTGCTCACTGCAAAAGGTCAGTGCAGCTCTGTTAGTTGAGAGCACCATTTAAACAGATGCATAACACAATAACCAAGTTAAGGAACCACAACAATTATAAAGTTCATCCAAAAGGGAACGGTAACACAAATTTCATGGAAATACATGAAATAGCCACAGTTACGAACCACAGGAGAATACTTCCTGAAAACACATATGATTACAAAAGTCACGAGAACACGTCCTCTGGTCACTGTGGATGTGGGTTCAAAATGTTCCCCAATCCTTTGAGTTATGTCACTGAAAAACTAAGTTGATACCAGCTGAAGGCAATTTTTGTGGTCCATAAATGTGTCTATCAGATTATCTTACAATTGATCTAATAGTTGTGGAAATAATCTTTCTGAAACAAAATTACCAACCGCAGAACGATGCAAGACGGAAAGACTGGCGATCGACAGAGTGGTTCGAGCTTTTCAAACTATGAGAGTCTGAAAAATAATGGTGTGCCAATATGCTATGAGTAAATGCTCAGACTTCTGGTGATGCCGCATGAAAAGTCATTGAGATTCATCCACTGTGGCCCATAGATGTAGACACAGCAGGTAGAACTGCAGTCTGTCCAACAGTGGTTTGACTGATAAATTCCAACACCAGGTTGATTGCCGTGCGTTAGCCACTTGTGTGGTTAAAAACACCAATAACCTGTGTGAGAATGTTCCTGTTTTTTTTATACAATTAAAAATGCTGGAATTTCCTCCAAAAACAGAACTAGAAATTGAACAGTAAAACTGAGCAACATTTGCCTCATTTGCTAAGTTACAGGCCAATGAACATCAGGTTCTATACATTTATGCTTAAACTAACCCCCTGGTTGGGGTTCAAATGTAACCTTCAAACAATCAAGGTTTCATGGCTGAAAATCAAAAACCCTATTCTAGCAGTTTCTAGCAAAAAAACCCCACAACTTTATGATGTAAAATCAAGATTAGATTATATACATATCAGCCATGGCTATTCAGAGACATCACGGGAAGCCGGACAGCCTCTCCCATTCTCTGGCGAAATTGCTACATCTTCAATGTTAAATTGAGGATAAAACAGTTATTCACAAAACACAAGATATGCCCAATACCTGCTGCCCGGCTTCAGGAGGGGGCGGGAGAGTCAAGTTTTTTTCTACAATTCTAGGTCATCATTGGCTAAATCGACAAAAACTCATCACTTCCGAGGCTGCCCGGCGTCTCTGGGGGTAGATTAGACGTGGGCGTGTCAATATGAGGGGCTGTGTCGTGATGATTGGAGTTAGTGTTTGTCCATCATGAGCGATCTTGTGGCAGCCGAATTTTTAAGCGGGGAGAAGCACGCTGGAACTTCAGTCCCAAAGCGGATACGAAAGAGACTGGTTGTCTGTGAAAGTGGTGTAATACTTTTAGTTGTTTCTTTCCAGAATTCATGCTGCCCATTCACAATGTTGCCTTTTTAAGAATACTTACCACCACCATCAAACTCTAAGTATTCATTATGACAGGGAAAAATGCTCCACAGATTCTGATCCAGCCACAGATCCAGCCATTTATAGGCCTTAGATTCGATCATACTTGATTTTGGCCTTGCTGTGTGAATTTTCAAAGTCTATACCTTCTTTCTGTGTATTTGCTGGGCATACTTGTCATACTAGACACAGCTATGTTATAACTAATTCTTTTTAACTTTGCTATCTTCTGCTTTGGGATGGCACGAGCCACTACAACCCTGGACGCGTAATATGGGCTTCCTCTGTTTTAAAAGTCAGCAGCCGCCACTGATACATATATGTCTAATGCTGTGACCTACTTTTTTCTATTATCACATTACATGTGTAGAGAGTCTAGCACAGGATGTGCTTTTTCTCTTTTCTCTGTTATAGTCAAAGAACAAACAGGGGTTAACAAATGCACAAAAGACAGGTGACATTTTTCCAACATGCTCAATGTAACCCCCCCCCACACCAGAAATGTTCCTGTTTACAAGCTGCCCCATGCTGAGTCATTTACTATTGCACTAAGGCTTAAATTACCATGTGTGTCTTCACTTTGCATTTTACTCAAACTAGTTCTGCTTTTAAGTTTGACAATTGGAGTGATGCATCATATGTCTTCTGGCTTTGAACTAATTTCAGCGCAAAAAAAAAAAAAGAAATCAATAAAGTACACAGAACAAGTCACAGAGGAGCCTTATTTCTTTTATTAATTTATGCCATTTTTACCAGTGAAGAAAAATGTGATAAAGACAGATCACCTCTATATTAATGGTTACATAAATCTGGAATGTTAATAACTTTATTGCATTACCGCCTGCTGACTGACTTTGCAATGAGCTAATTTTGCTAACCTAATTACACAATGAATTGGTTAAAGTACTTAAAAATTACGGCTGACAAGAACTATTAGTAACAGCCCAAAATAGTCAGAGTCTGAGGGGCTTTGATTCTCTGAATCCTCTGCAGCCTCAATTGAGTGCAAAATCATTCCTAATCCTTCATAACCTGTGGGCAAAAGGCTGCATAATGTGAATTAGCTGAGGGATATTTGTACATGTCTTGCACGGCCCTCCTTAATCTTCAAAAGCAATGATTCCCATGTAAATATAAAGAGAGGGTGATGAATTAAAAGCAGGGTTCCTTCAAAACATGTTTATTTAGAGAATTTTCTTTTCACATTTCTTGCAGGCCTTGTTAATAATGTAAAATCAGCATTAGGTTGGTGAAAAAATAACATTTGGTTAGAGTAAATGGTGCCTTGACCTCATGCCCTAAACAGCAGAACAGCTACTTACAGCCATCCATCAATGTCACATTTGTGATAAGAGGCAGAGAGTGGGAGCAACATCTAATCAGGAAACAAGGTCAGCTCCGCAGGCAGAAACAGTTGTGTGATGGTACAGGATGTTAAAATGCTCATCTAAAGGCATAGATCAAGTCTATTAAAAAAAAACACACTAAATTACACAAGTCTAAGCCCGTTTACACTTTCTGCAAACACACAATTTGTGAAGTCAGGTATGTGTGCTTTCAAAGAGTTATTGTGGCGGAAGAAAGGTCTGTGGGAGGAGAGAGGAAAGATAGAAAGAGAGAAAGCAGATGAGAAACCAAAGAAGGTCAAACACAAAGAAAGAGGCCACAATGAACAATAGGGCTCTTGTCTTTCAGTTCTCATGACTCGCCTTGAAGTTGGTCATTAACAAGCAGTGGCAAAGTGTCTGTGAGTGATCACTGCTTCCTGTTGTTGCTTAATTTGTGACAGGTTTCCTTTTGTTCTCTTATCTAGAAAACATAATCAAAGCAGCTACACACAGCAAAACAATGGAACCAAATTTAAGAGATGAAGTAAGATCATTCTAAAGACTCCCAGTTCGACAGCATGTGATATTTTTGTGTTTGTACTGTGTTGAAAGGAAAAGACAGATTAATAGGGTGTTCATTTCTATCTTTGATGTGGCATTTCCAAAAGTTTCTAAAAACAAAGGCAGACCATTTATGGAGCTATAATTGGCAAACCTGTACATCCTGTTTTTTGTCCTTTATTCTAAAATGAGCCAATGTGTGAAGGTGCTCCCAAAACACTGCTTAACAGTAAAGGTTAGCTTACTGAGGCTGTGATTACTGCTCCTTTGGCTTTGGTGCACAAGCAAATTGTGACATCAACACAGAGCTAAAACTGTTTATGCAGGCACTTAAATCACATTGGACTTGCTGTAGTCTTCATCCGAAACAGAAGTAAGTTTCACTACAAGGAAAATTACACTGCAGCATCAAAGAAAATGTACTCAAAGAAGTCATAAAGAATACATTACTCAAACACAAATGAAACTACAAAGGTTTAACCTTTGTGTTTTACTTTTGAGGAGCATTTGAAGTGTTCTAACATTTGGTATCTTCTTGGGTTTGATGGGTGGTATGGAGAGGTCAAAACTCATGCAATGTGCAACAGTTTACAAAAATCTGGAGGTAGACAACCGGTAAAAACATCATGTATTGCTACATCAATTTTTGTATGCAGCGAAGTCCAACATGAAGCTACTCAGTGTCCAGGAAAACCTGCACACGAGTTGTAAATCAAACTGTACTTGATGTCAGATAGAAATGAACAAAACTATAGCTCTTATTTCAGTTGACAACCAACAATTCTGTAAGCTGAAATGAAGACTGTTGTTGACGTTATCAACTGTAGCTACAGGAGGAAGTTGCTAACTTTCCTAGCATTAGCTAGCATTAGCTAGAAAAGTTAGTTAATAAGAACTTTGTGTTCTAGCTACCTGGGAAATTGAAATGTTTTTGAAAACGACATGTTTCTTCCAGACATTTTAACGTTTTCAACAGTCAGAGAGTGAATACAAATGTGTTGAAGGTGTCCTGATGGTTTACATAAAATGCTGTACAAGAGTGAAGCCAAGGCTATACTGTAGCCTACGTCTCAGGGAAAGGACTTTAAGCCTTGTAACCTGCAAGAGTAGAGTATTGATTAAAAGTAGGGCTATCAATTCATTTGAATATTTAATCGTGATTAATCACATCCTTTAACATAGAAAATCGAGATTTTTAATGGTGTACTCTTTAAAAGCAATGCTTTGTAATGACTACATTTGTGTGGATTCTCATTCCCATCAGACACCAGCAAAAATACTTTTGTCTAATCACAATTCTGGAGGTTCCATATACTACTATTTCTGTATTGCTGTTAGGAGCGCTACTTTATTGCTTTAACACCATAATTCAACTTATATGAACTTTTTTTAAACTTCAGACATATGCCTGTCAAGTGATGAATACTGAAATAAACTCCCGTCTATCATAGAATAAGTTTTCAAATAAAAATGCCCAGCTACTACTCTTTGTGGCAAACTGTAACAAAAATTAACAAAAAAAAAACTGTAACAAAAATTAAAACACTATACCAGCATGATTATCAACACAGATTCATTCTATTCTAGACAAGGGATCGTTCATAATGTGGAGAAGCAACGCTCATTCTAAAGAACTCAATCTTTGCCACACACGCTTGCATACACATGTTTGCAAATACATTCAAAATGAGTGCATTAGCTAATTAATTTGAATACCTCATCAAGTTAATGCTTGGGATTTGCTTAATGATTATGTCTGCTCACCTGTTTAATCACTTGTTCTTCAAAAACTAAAATCAAAGCAGCTCTTTTGCACACACAGACATGAGCACAGGCACAGATGCATTTTGCATGTCCTGTGGGTGGAACGATCCAGAGAGATCAGGCTGCCAGAGGACGCCAGCCTGCAATCAGATTGTACTGTGCTGCTGAGTGAAATTTCCTCTGACATCAAGACATTTTTTCACACCCCTCTAAGATTTGGCCGTTTCATATAGGATGTATTCCAAAAACTAAGAGCTGCCTGCTGGCTACTGTGCACTGAAATAAAAAGGTTGGAGCTGGAAACAAGAATTCTAAAAGCCAGATTTACATTGTTTTAATGCAGCTTTTTAATTCAAAATAAAATCACACGTCAACCCAAGTATTTGTGTGAAAATAAGATTCATTTAAAAGCTATTGCGTGATTGCTTGGATAAATTAGAATTATTTTCAAACCCGACATTACTTTCTACACCAAACACCTGGTTTTAAACAACATATTATGGTGTTGAGCTGGATTTATGACGTTCCAACTGCATGTGGGAGTATCAAAAAGTTAACATCTTTTTTATGTAAGACTGCATGTGACAATTTACAACTAGCATTCACCACTGGGTGTTGCACCTCAAATGCCAGGTCTATTTTCCTAACTATTTGTGGTGCTTTTAATGTCAATATTTACCTGCAATGTTATAAAAGTTTCCCTGGAAAGACAGTTAAAAAATGTGTGCAGTTATCCCTTTCTTTAACAGCTATCATCGCTCTGCTTTCTTTGCAACTCCTGGCTTTTAACTCAGCTTTTCTCTTTGAATCCCAACATGGTAGGACAGCATGCCTTGAGGACTATTTCTTTGAGACCATAATCAGGTTTTTCAGGTTTCTCCCAGAAGAAGCTGTCCTTGACTGGATGTGGCTATGGAGCATGATCAGATTTGAGTAGTGCATTACATTTTTTAAAACTCGTTGGCCCTTATGCAAACAAAGGAATTTGAAAGTTGGAGAAAAGTTACACATAACCTCTTTGAAATAACATACAAGCATACAGCTATCAAGTGCCTGTGCAAGGATGCACAAGCTTCCAAACAGGACAGTCAAATGTATCAGTCATGGAAAAGGAGTCTTACCCCTTACATGTTGCTCCACTCAAAGTATGTGATTGCCTCCCACAGCTGTCAGACTCCATAATGAACACTGTTTCCAGTGCTCCCAGTGACAGGCCAAAAAAAATTTAAATTTTCTGTGCACTTTACAAACTTGTACATACACCGACCCGCCCATAACATTATGACCACCTGCCTAATATAGTGTGCCCTGCTCACCCCACCAAAAGAGCTCTGACAAGTCAAGGCATGGTCTAAGAAGATCCAAAGGTGTCCTGGAGTGAGGCAATAAACTACCTGATTAGGTTTAGGTACTTAACACTCAGTGGTTAGGTTTAGGCATTGGAAGTCAATGGGTAGGTTTAGGTATTTAAACTACTGTGTTAGTTTAAGGCATTAAAAACTAAATGACTGGGGCAAGGAAAACATTGTGGCTTGCTCTAAAATGAAACCTTTCATAATATCTACAACGTTGCAAATCTTTTTTGGGGTAACACAGTGACAAGTCTCTAGCCTGATTAACATAGACTTTCAAATCTCTTCGAGATTCTGGTCTGACCAAGACCATAACGAATACGATTCGAAATGGCCTGGTCAACCCGCCTCCCTCGGGTTGCTACTGGGTGTGGCCAGAAAAGGCTGTGCCTAAGCTTAAGCCAATCACACCACTCTTTCCTCTGACGTATGATTTAGCTACCAGCGGGGCTAACTGGTAAATTAAACTCTTACCAAAGCCAGTAGGGAGCAAGGCGAAAACGTCTTTCCTGTCAAGAAATGATTCAAGGGCTGTTCTTTGCTCGATTTTTAACGAGAATCTCCCGTCGAACACTTTCATTACAGCATCTACAGCAGTGTCAAAAGCTTGATGCTGCTCCATGTTGATATTGAATGAAGCGCTTCCGTGTACAATCCAGGGGTTGAGTGGCAGTTCAACCACGTCACTACCTTGAACACGCCTCTACCCTGGGCCGTTGGCGCTGCTCAAAGTTGATTGCTTCCCGACAAAGTGGGTGGAGTTCCCATTTTTTCGGGAACTCGAATCCACCTGAATGAGCAGTTTGCCTGAGTAAATGTAGCAGAGCCGAAGGTGTTGCGTCACTGCGAGGGCGGAGCCTGGGTAACAAGTCTCACCACATAAGCAAAATATACAAACATGAAGCAGTCATGAAAGAAACTGAAATACATTACTCTGGAAGTCACATGAGGTGCATTTTGTGCCTATTTCACCTTTTACCATAAGACCAAACCTGCTCCCTATTAGTGTTGTAAACTTGTTTTATACAAAGAGAATAAAACTAAGTTCCTTGGGTCATGTGGAACTGTGAAGACCAAACTGGGTTTTACAGAGTCTTTACATGAGCTGAGCTATACATACAAAGATTTGACATCCTCTTTTCTGCTGTTTGACATTCACTCTTTGGGCTTTGTTAGTAATCTAGAGTGATTGACTGCAATAGTGCAGCCCACGGAGACGAAAAGCACACCTTCTCACTGCTCCCTGTAGCCATTGCAGTGTAATAATTTACCACTGATCTCTCTTCTGTTCGTAACAGACGTAAAGGGTAGGTCAAGCTCACATTTGTCAGGGCTTATGACACAGATGTATCCTGAGCTCACATCCATTTTTGGTGGAAAATCCCACCAAAAATGCTAATGCACAACATAGAGTGACAGCAGCCTTGCTTCCTCAGACTGGGGAAGGTGATCAGGCTTAAAAGTACAAAAATAAAGTGAGTAACCAAGAACCAAGACTGTGGCATTGACTTAATTTTGGGGAAATGATCATTTTCCATGGTGGGAAATAGGTACTAACACAGCTGTGTTTCTGCTGTTAAGTTTTAATCACCTCCGTGTCGCTGAACTGAGAGAATTCATTTAAAAGCAGCTTGAAAATCATAAATTGCATTTCTCTCTTTGTTTTTTTTAATGTGTTTGTTTTTTCAGATTAAACAAATGTGGCCAATGAAATCACAGAATAGCATCAACCTGCATAAGCAACATAAAATATAATGTATATTTACTAGCTATATTCCAGTTAATACGACATAGTCTGTGAAGTTAAGTGTTTCATGTGAGCCTGGGGGGGCATACAGAAATCAAATGCTCTCAAACTAGAACCCCATTAATCTTGAATTTGTCTATAAAATCAAAGAAAAAGCAGTTAGCTGTAACAGAGCACTAGCCCATTATCTATGTCACCCATTGATCCTCCCGTTTTGATGAGTTACTATGATAGAAAACCCTGGGCTGTTTAGACAGAGCAGCCCTGGGGGGGGTGGAGGTGGAAGAATGAGAGGAAGCAGTGGAGCAGAGTCTTTGCCCCTTGCACGCTCCCAACTTTGATGGCTTTATTTACTTAACCCTCAGCATAACACTCATTCATAAATGTCAAGAATGAATCCACGCACCATTTAAAAATCAAAATGTGAGTTACGCCAAACATAGGCTGTGTTCCTGCGTAAATACAGCCGCATAATAACAGGTCAGCAGCGACCATCTCAACCCAAACCACATCATTACAGACCGAGAGATGTATTTCAACATTCGTCCCACATCTGTCATCGCTCAGCAAACACCACACGCCCCCTCTGCACTCCCTCAAGACATGCCAGCAACACAGACAGAGTCTGTCATAACACTTGACTTTTGGTTTAACAGACTATGGCAACACTGGAAGCTGGTAAATGAGATTGCTTTCTTTATTTGTATTTCTGTCTTTGCAAATAAATCAAACAAACGGCGTGCATGTTGCACAGTATGAATGATGTAGAGCCAAATACAGCCAAACCACGCTCTGCTTTTTCTGACAGGATAGACGCTTTAACTTCAAATTCCGTTGGATGCACAGCTCGTCCCTGAGGCACAGGTGTCCAGTTTCGAAATTCTTGACAGATAAAGGAAGCTGAGAGGGACGAGGGCGAGCATAGTGTGCCCGTCAGTCACAGATGGGCGAGAGAAAGCGCCGCTGTCAAACCACTTGTCAGGCTTTAATGTTACAAAGGACGGAAGAACTCAATTAAAAGGGCATTAGTGTGTAAGTAAATCAACGCCTATCAGCCGCGTCACTTCATACAAATGATTCTCACCCGGCCGCACTGCTCCACTTAGTTTTCTGCATGATATCTGACTGCAGACATCAACATAAAAGATACCGTTCTTGTTACTGCTCGGCTGGAAAGTTGAAAAGGATGATGGATTATTGAGAATTAAAGCAGTGTTTTGTCTTTTTGTTGTGCATGGGGATTATCTACAGTACTATTGATGACTAATTGAGACGATCACATGTGTTAGCCCATAGCTGATGCTCAGAATGTAAAGAATCATGAATTATTCCGCTGATCACCCAACAAACTCCCCCCATTCAGTTAGTGATGACAAAGTGCTCTATTTAGGAAGTTGGATTGAAATGTCTGGGGCCTAATTTATCTTTCTAGGATGAATACATGAATGTGAAGTAGTGCCATTTTTCACGCGTAGCCCCACCACTGGATGGAATATTATTACCGCTGCCCCAGAAACTTGTGGAGGGAACCGTTTTTCACCTGAACAAGCATTATGGTGTCATGTTGAGCATTATTCACCGTGTGCTGAGCGGTCTGACATGCTGTGAAATATCTTCTGCACTGACCTCAGATTTCTGCTGAAGTAGGACAGTTTCCCCTCCAGCTCCAAACGTATGCCGAACTTTAGAGGGTGATATAAAGTCTTGATTTTCCACAGAATCATAAATACAGATCACGCCTGATATCTATGAGGTATAGATCTTTCTTCTTCTCCTGTTCACCTCCTGCTATTTCACTCCCACTTTCTTTCTGTTACTCATATCCATACAGGATGTTGACTCAGTCATTTTCCTCCTCAGCGTCAGTTTGTTGGCTGAAGCAATGATAACTTCTGGTTAGAGACACATCTGGGAAAGGGATCACACTTTTGAAGCGCTATTTAGTGGGTTAATAACACCTGGCAGTTAAAAACTAAAGAGAATCAAGTATTAGCAGGAAGGATTGGGCTTAGGTTACTTTTTAAAAAGTTGTAACCAGAGCCTATTGCTTCTGACTGTAGGAAAACTTTAGCTCGTGTAAGTAGTTCAAATTTATAGTCTGAGGCTAAGAATATTTATAGTTGCTGTTTTTATAATGACATGTGTTTGCACTGGTTGTACTTGCGTCTCCCTACGAAATTAACACAACGAATGCAAGTTGCAATATGGAGGTCACCAGTAGAGGCAGTGTAGGAACAAACGTGACAGCATATCCACCATCCTTCATTTAGGGGCCTATAAATACCATCTACATTTATACAGCTGTCATTTTTTCTGTGAGCTTAACATCAACCTCATTTACTGTCTTCGTGTTCATTGTTTATATAAATTGTGTACTTTCTCTACAGTCTCAGTCTGCTGGTGTACCCCTTCGTGAAATAAGTTAAAAATTACGCCAACAACTAAGCCAGTTGCCTATGTGAGCACAAAGTAGAAAATCAAGTATATTCTCAGCCTAAAAAAAGCAAAAATCATGGAACAATCTCGACCTGAGAGTGCCTGAAAAATGTGGGAACATGTAATATTTTTTTTAATTTTTCATTTGAATTTGCAAAATACAGAGCCATAGAATGAAGTAAAGCTCATGAAATATTAGCTTCAAAGATTAGTGAGTGACGGACACATCTGGTCTGATATGGTAGTTTCTGGGTCTTCTGACCAAGGATTACAGGCAGCCGCATGAACGCGTCCATTATCATATATACAAATACACTGTGTAGTTATTTAATGATGTCATAGAACACATATAGCTAACTGTTTTATGCTCATCCCCTTTTGTTCTGTCCAGTGTTGATATGCAGATGTAACACAGCATGCCAGGTCAAAATGATCATGGCTTCTTCACCACTGTGTGGTGGAAGTATGTGATGCACTGACATTAAGTGTCATCACCTCTAAAGGCAACAAAGTTCTATTGAATTTACTAAAGTGACGAGTCTCATGGTTGTACATAAAAATGGTCATAGAATATTATAGACTGCATGCTCTTAGATAAGTCTTTCTATACTTTTCTATATTTTTTGTGTGTGTGTGTGTGTGTGTGTGTGTGTGTGTGTGTGTGTGTGTGTGCGTCCACGGACCAAAAAATGAAAATGTAGCAAAAAAGTATTTACTGATTTTAACAAGCACAAAAAAGTGTTGGGTATTGGATGTTATAGTGGTGTAGAAAAAAGATTTCCAATGAGGAGACCTATTTTAATCTTCCAATTGATCCAATACTTTTTACACTTTATTCAACACTTTTGTTATTGCTCATTCCCTTTACTTTCATTCACTGTTTGATTAAGCTTAGAAGTATTAAAACTCTTTAGCTGGGCACAGCAAACATGACTGAATTTTCCTTTCGTCCACTGCATGTTTGAAGTCTCCTTTTTTTTGCTTTACTGGTTGAAGACAGATCCCAACTATGATGACACAAACAAGGTGCAGGCTTTAAAGAAGCCTCAGATTCAAACACATGTCTTTAAAAGTTGTGCTGAATGTCTTGAAATAATAATGTGGATGCATCTATTTCATGGTTTACAATGAAACAGCCCATTTTGTACAGCGGCTAACAAGCAGTTGTACCCCTGACATCAGGATACAGCTGTTTATATCGAATTCATGGACAGAGAAAATGTTTTTTTCAACGCCAAGATTAAGATAAACTGAGTTTATGCAACATGTGACTAATCAACTTTTGACAGGTGACTAATTGACAGCTGCTGGCTCCAAAACATCTCTGGCTGCAACAGACTCCCAAAAAAACCACCAACCTCTCTAAATAGGTGCTAACTCAATAAGTGTACTGTTAAGATACTTTTGGAGGGTCATTAGCAAACTCCATTAGCTGGATTTCTACAGCTACCAGCAAAAGGAGTCCTTTCAGCAGGGGGGAAAAGTCAACACTTGCTGGCAAGAAGTGTTAAGTTTGATACATCTGGCGAGAAAGACTTTGACTTTAAGTTGTTATTTTGTGGCTAAAAGTGCAAGTCTACTCCTCACTTCCTGCCACATGCAGCTGTAAATTACTCACAGAGTGGCCACAGCCAGCCTGCATGGGTTTGCGGTGTCTCATGTATCCATGTACGTTTGTGTATACATGTGGGTGGTGCTGGCGAGAGGGATACAGGGGATTGTCACGAGTGTAACACAACTAGTACTTTCCTCTACTGTCATCGATGATAAATGGGCTTCAGAACAGGACTGAGCATATATTATATCACCTGTACAGTGTATACACCGCTGAGACCATAACTCTCCTTCTTTACCAGAAAAAAAACTGAAGTATGGCATTGTATATTTCCCCGCTGGACGTATTTACGAGCCTTCCCTGTTGTATAAACTCAGTGATTGGTATTTCAAAGCAGCTTGTCAGGTTGAGTGCTGAACCCTGCCAGCTGCCTCAGCTACCTCAGCAAACAGTGGGAGCGTTTCAGAGGAAAGTAAGACTGAGAGAGTTATAGCCTTTGCAAAGTTGAGTGCCTATTACAAAAACTCTCTGGTGACTGTAAATTTATAGTGTTTGTGCTCACTGTTGTAAAAATCAAAACCACGGCCTGGCCAGCGTCGTTCATTCCACTGAACCAGCAGGAAAAAATGTGTGCATTTTTACAGGAAAGCACTGATTGTTTTAAAAGAGTGACCCCGACATCCAAAAGCAACGCTATTCTGTAAGATAATGGGGCATTTTGTATCAACATGGAGATTAATCATCATGTCAGAATGTCATAACTGAGGCTCTCAGAAGAATTTCTGGCCACAAATCAGGATTTTTTACCCCCAAGCTCTTTCCTCATTCCTCTTCATGTCATCTCTCCGCATACCGCGAGATTTGTCACAGATCTGGACACTAACTTATATTTTAGTGAGCCAAAGAGAATCATTGTTGTGTAAAAAGTCAACAGTTCACAGCTCTTCACACACTGACATGTGCTCAGCAACATTATCTGCACAGCGTGGAGGAAAGAAAGGAATGTTTCATCAAAGAGTCCAGCCATTTTTCCACTTCATAACATCTCTCGTCTGTTCCAGTGAGCACCAACCTGGATTAAAACTTTGACTTCCATTGAAAACTTTTAAGCAGTTCGAGTATCTATGACCTCTTTTTGCCCTTTTTTTCAACCACATAAGATGCTGTTACACAATCAAAGTCACAAAATAATATTATGTAGATCATTTGTTCCATTGTAGGTTGAAAGGGAAACTATATTTATTTATAAATAGCTCATTCTGAAACCAGTCAGTCGATGAGTTTAATAATTCATATAAAATGTTAATATATAGGCTGCCAACATAAATCTCCCAGAAAAAATGTTGTTAAAGCCTATTAGCCCAGTAGGTTAAGCGATGAGTTAGCGACTGTAGTTAAAGTTCAAACACTGCTTGCGTCATCCTGTATCTCAAATTGAATCCTGAAGCAAATCCTTTTCTTCAACAGTTCTTTCTCTTTTCACTTAAAGTCTTTTGAGTGGTGTCCCTGGTTGTTTTCACAGCGTCTTTCAACAGAAAACTCCTCAATGGGTTTACTGAAGGCAGTCCATACATGAAAAGAAAACACAGCTAAAAAGACAGACAAAAAAAAAATTCAGAAAGTAGGTCAAATTCTATAGAGAAATGAAACAGCCAACTTTAATCCAAGACTTTATTGTTATATATGCTGTTACATCTGTATTGTAAATGGGTCATTTATAAGATTCTGCATAAATGCACACAACTCATCCTAAAACAATGCAAAGTTCTGCAAGGAAAACCTGCATTCTGGCATTCAGATGAGGGTTTACTTTGACACTTGCCACCCACCTAAATATTTTTGCAGACCTGTCACCCCCCACACACGGCAGCACTGTTCTCCAGAGTAGCAGCCACCCCCAGCAGGACACCACTGAGCCCTGCAGAAACTGCTTAGGTACAGCTCAAAGAGCACATAAAAATACCCCAAATAGCAATCTGATGGGATCTAATGGCATCGAACTTTAAACCGAGTTACATATTTTATTGAGTTTTCTCTACTTCCATTATATCAAATCATATATGACTTTTTTTCATATTGGTCTTTTCTTATTCATTCTTTTTTTTAAACAACATTTGAAGTGGAGGTATGGGATCGTTGCCTTTCGTCTGTTTGTTAGCAAGATTACGTAAAAACGACCAACTACAGTCATAAATTCTCTCTCAACGCACATTGAGCCGATTATTTTTCACTTAAGAAACATGTCATGATGCCAGAAGACTCAACCAGCTGGATGTATTGGTCGGATTCAAAGGTCTGGACCAAAACAAGGCTTCCATTGTTAACTAATGATCCCAACTCTGTGCAGATTATTCAGTCCACCTGCTCCTATAAGCATCTATTTGACTTAAAAAACTCTCTTTTTATCTTCTTTTGACTGTAAGCTTTTTCAACATGATCTCTTTGCTTTCTAATAATTATTGTAGACCATTAAAACAGTCTATTAAAAATAACCAGTTGAGTCATTATCTTATCAATAATGTTTCTCATTTTTGTTGTTTACTGCCTAATCTATGACTGCTTTTCACAGTTAAAAAGCTCTTTTGAAATCTATTTGTCACATTATCAATCAGAATACATGTAGATTCAGATGCCCAGTCAGAATGTAAATGACTACAATCATCAAATGAAGTTTTTAAATTAGGCTGCCACCCAGAGCCCTGAGAAGAATATTATTTTGACACTTCGTCACCCTCTGGGGTGAAACAGACCTTTTTGATGTGTGATCCACCAAGGCTGGCAGATTTTATCAGCAAACAAGACAAGCAAGCAGAGCACAGACTAAATAAAAGGGGGGCGAATGATAAAAATGTCAAGGATTATCTTCACTTCGCGGAGCACTGAGATGTCGTATCAAAACGGATTTGGTGGAAATGATTTGGCAGGAGGAGAAGAGATGATAGGAGGAGGAGGGGTGGGCAAGACACAACAAGAAAGGATTTTGATGTGTGTGTGTGTGTGTGTGTGTGTGTGTGTGTGTGTGTGTGTGTGTGTGTGTGTTTGTGCAGCCTGTTTGACTATTCAAATTGTTCTGTTCCTGACAATAATCTCATTACTGCAAAAATACATTCACAGAAACATAAAGCAGCAGTGCATGATGCTTCTTCCACTATTAGTTAATTTGTATTACAGAGAACAAAGAGAGACAAAAAGCTTATTGTAGACGAGAAGGACATTTACATTCCACTTCACAAACTGTTGCTACCAACCAAGCATCCCAGGTTTGACCTCTCCGCTTGTGAATTTAAATTCTACCAAACAGGGTTTTGGATAAATCAAAGCCATTTCTTTGCCCGTCCCTCAAACAAAGGTACCGTTTGTCTTAGACCCCTCCATCCCGCCTGCTTTTATATGCCCACCAGCACCAGTGCTGCAGCCATCTTTCTGACATGGTGACAAATGAGGGTGGCGCCTCTGGCACCCCGGCCCATGTGGAGACTACATAAGGTGTGAGGGAGCTGTGACTCTCAGCACTGGTGCTTTACTGGAATCGTTACGGGTTTTATCATTCCCTGTTTGCAGCCCAGGAAACGACTTGCAGACGGGCGAGGACGAGGTGTCTGAGGACTTTCAAAGGGTACTTAGAAGCTGGTTTCCACCAGTAAGGAAAATAAAAAGGGTGTAGGCCTTAAAATATGAAGACGACACAAAGCACAGGCATGCCACAGTGAGTCAGAAGTATGAGATACAAGGTCAAATGTTTGACTTATTAAGTTATAAACATGAGATAAAATAATCAGAATGTGGACTTAAGTCAGTTTAAAATGATCAGAATCCTAAACTTACTAAGAATAAATCGCAAGATACCATATCAACACATCATGTCACAAGATACCAACTGAAATGTTTCACTCACTGTGTCACAACTGTGAGATAAAAAAACCCCAACAAAATATTACAGAGACAGAAGTACGAGGTTTAAGTCACGATCCTAAATCAGTATCACATACTGGCTGCAGTGTGCTGGCACTGAGAAAACTGTGACTCTATAAAGACTTTATGCTGAACTTTACTGTATGTATTGGCAAATATTGTCAGTGCACTGTGGCTCTTTCCGTCACTTTCACATGTTATATCGGAATTAAATGAAATAGGGGTCTTTTAGCCCGAACCATGATCGTTTGCTAACACTTACCAAGTAGTGTCACTTCCTTAGGTCAGTCAGGAGATGACAAAGTAAAGAAAGAAAGAAAGAAAATCCCAGACGCACACTGTGTCTTCTGCTAAGCAGACAGTCAGTTCTTCACACATCTGTGCTCGTGTGCAGCTCACTCAGCTAGAGATTGGTGTTTTACGCTGTGGAAAGTTGTTTTTGAATTTGTGGATGAAAAGGAGAGGAGCAATCGTGGTGAAATGCATATTGTGCCGAGGTGATGAGTGCCTGTCAGCAGTGAAGAACTCTACGTCAGATCAGAAGAAGCACCTGCAGGCTAAACACAGCCCAACAACAACAAAGGCTACCTTTCAACTCTGCTAAAGCTGCCGCTCTGAAGAAAATGAATGAACACGTTCTGGTTGTGTGGTGTAGAAGATGCAACCAGCAACTGTGGTCAGCATCTCTCCATTGTATTCATACGCACTGAGCCCCATAGATTTGATTTTAGGTTCATTTGAAAATGTAATCATTAATAAAGCGCTGCAAAGGGGATATTGCATCTGTCGTTCCTGTTATTATCCTGCAGAATTACAAGGTACAGGCTATAACATGAATATAGTATAAACCATAAAAGGCTGCATAATGAAGTGGAGCAGCCAGTACATCCGAAGGTAAATGTTGTCTGACTTTATGACCAAAGTGAACAAGGAACTGCAAAAGGAAGTTTATATTTGGCAACAGAAAAGCAACTCTGAGTTATTTTTTACAGAAAGTAATGTAGTAATGTAACTACTTTTAATGGCACTAATCCTGTTATCTAATAAGGTACTTTAGTAAGTAAAATAGGCCAACAATGTAACCAAAGCCATGAGTAAAATGGCGTCCATGAGCTAACTGTTGTGTTGTAAAATTAAAGTATCTTAAACCAAACCATGATAATTTTTAAACTCTAACCAAGTAGATTTGAATCTTTTTTAACTATACTCAAGTTATGTTATTGCCTAAACTCCACCAAGAGGATCTCAGTTGAGTGTTGTTGAGTTATTAACTGAACATAATAATAATAATAATAATAATAATTTTATTTATAAAGCACTTTTTCATACATAGAATGCAGCTCAAAGTGCTCTAACAATAAAAGAATTAAAAAAAACAAAATTAAAAGCAACAAAGAATAGAGCACAGTGACACAAGAAATAAGGTTAAAAAAAGGTAATGAAAATTAAAATCAAACTTATAAAAATAAATATTTAAAAACCAATACAGAGATTAAACAAATTTCACACAAATTGACTAAAAACAACGGGGAACAGAAAAAAAGAGTGTTGATAAACGAATGACGGCAGCTAAGGGAATGCAAGAGTAAAAAGATGTGTTTTGAGCTGTTTCTTAAAAGTGTCCACAGAGGGGGCTGTTCTAATATGCAAGGGGAGGGAATTCCATTTTTTGGGTGCGTAAAACTCAAATGCGGCTTCACCAATCTTTTTTGGTGGGGGAGGTGGAATTTTCAGGAGTTTGGAGTCAGCTGACCTGAGGGAACGGGTAGGGGTGTAAAAGGACAGTATGTCAGAGATGTATGGAGGGGCGAGACCGTTTAGGGCCTTGAACACTGTTAAAAGAACTTTAAAATCGATTCTGTAAGGTATAGGCAGCCAATGTAAGGCTGCCAGGACAGGGGTAATATGCTCTCTCTTCCTGGTCTTTGTAAGCAATCGTGCCGCACTATTCTGTAAGAGTTGTAGCTTATCAAGTATTTTTTTTGGGAGACCAGTGAAGAGTGCATTACAGTAATCGATTCTGCTGGTCACAAAGGCGTGCAAAAGTTTTTCAGCATCTTGAATGGAGACATATACACGCACCTTGGCAATGTTTCTAAGATGGAAATAGGCAGATCTGATAATGTTGTTAATATGGGGACGGAAGCTCAGGTCGGGGTCAAAGATCACGCCAAGGCTGGTAACAGTGTCTTTAGTGTGCACTTTTAAGTCACCAAGGCAATGGTGAAGTGCTTGGCGTTTATCCGGGGGGCCGATCAGTAAAACTTCTGTTTTTTCCTCGTTAAGCTTTAAGAAGTTACTGTTCATCCACTTGGTGATGGCGCAGAGGCAGGTGGATATAGCAGAGATGGTGGTGGAATGGTTTGGCTCGATGGCGATATATAATTGGGTGTCGTCCGCGTAACTGTGGAAATCAATGTTGTGCTCTCTGATGACACTGCCCAGGGGTAGCATGTATAGGGAGAAGAGGAGAGGGCCCAGGCAGCTTCCCTGAGCAACACCAAAGGGCACATCGTATTTGCTGGACACATGATCTCCGATGCTGACTAAAAAAGTTCTGTCTGTGATGTACGATTTGAACCAGTTTAAGGCATGGCCGGACAGTCCCACCCATGATTCAAGGCGGTGTAAAAGTAGACTATGGTCTAATGTGTCGAATGCGGCACTAAGGTCCAGGAGAATCAGGGCTGACACCTTGTTTGCAGCAGTGTTGCGTCTGAGGTCACTGGTTATTTTGGTCAGAGCTGTTTCAGTGCTGTGGTTTGCTCTGAACCCAGATTGGAATTTTTCCAGAATGTCATTTTCGGAAAGGAATGCGTTTAATTGTTTAAAAACTGCTTTTTCTAGGATTTTGCTGAGGAAGGGAAGGTTGGAGATGGGTCTGTAATTGTTGAGGATGCTTTGGTCCAGGTTTGCTTTTTTCAAGAGTGGTTTGACTATAGCTGTTTTGAACGAGTTGGGAAAAATGCCAGTGAGAATGGAGCTGTTAATAATATCAAGTATGTATGGTGAGAGACAGCTAAAAATGTTTTTCAGGAAAGAAGTGGGAATAGGGTCGAGGCTGCAGGTTGACTGTTTGCTGTCCTTGATTAATTTATAGAGATCGTCCTCGGTGATCGGGCTAAAATATGGGAGGCTGGGCGGCTTTCGGAGAGGGTCTGGTGAGATGTCGTTGGGGACAGAGTCCCCAATCCCTTCCCGGATGTCGACTATCTTCTTAATAAAAAATGCTGCAAATTCCTCGCATTTTTCAGTTGACGCTGTGGTGAGGAGATCGTTTGTTGGAGTGGGTTTTAGGAGGTGGTCAATGGTGGAAAATAGAACTCTGGCGTTATTTTTATTGTCCGTTATGATTCGGGAAAAATAAGCTTTTCTTTCCAGGCGCACAGCATTGTTATAGATGGAGATCTTTTCTCTGAGGGACACTCTGTGAACTTCTAACTTGGTTTTCCTCCAGAGTCGTTCAGTAGCTCTGCATTGTCTCTTTAAAGCTCGAAGTGAATCATTTATCCATGGTGAAATTTTAGCTCTAGTCCTCGTTTTTGTTTTAATTGGTGCTACTTCGTCTATAAAATTCCTTAAAATTGTGTTAAAACTATCGACCATTTCATTGGGTGTATGGTGGCCATTTAAAATATCAGTGGACTTAATGAGGTCACTGATTTTTTTAACTCTCATAGCCATACCATCCAATAATACCTCCTTCCTCCTAATGAAGATTTTCTAACCAACCATCCATTTTCTGAACCAGCTTAATCAAATTCAGGGCCATGGGGAGCTGGAGCTCATCCCAGCTGCCATGGGATGGTGGGAGGAAGCCGGAGTACCAAGAGAGAACCCACACATCTATGTGGAGAACATGCAAACTCCACACTCAAAGGCTCCAACTGACACTGGAACCAGCAACCCTCTGGCTGTGAGGTGACAGTGCTGACCGCCACACCACCCTGCGTCCTATTTGAAGATTTTGTGACAAAGGAAAACTAACATATGAGTGTCGGTGCCCTGTGCCGAGACGCTCACAGTCACAGGGGTTGTTGAATGGATGGTGTTGATTGTTGTTTTGTGATGTGTCGTTTTACTGTCATCCTGCCACTTAACACTGATCGCTCCTTCCTCCTCCATCTGTCTGTCCATCATGTTGTCACAAAGTCTGACAGCGAGAATTAGAGCTGTGGAGATTTGTGCACATTTCTGTGTGCAGCAGCTGTGAGATTGACTTTGTAGTCTTTACCTATGACCCACATTTTTCCCAACGCAGGGCCCGAGGCAAGTGGAAGGCGTTTCAGGTAATATGTGCCAATGTGTGTCAGTGTGTCACTCCAACCTTGTCATTTATGCTCGGCTGAATCCAGACTGCCTGTGGATTATCACTGTCATCACCTGAGAGGAATGCAACTCATTCTGTCATGTCCGCTGTTTTGATCTTTGAAGTGTGGCAGGGGTTCACACGCAGAAGTCTCAGCCGAGCAGTGCTGGTAAAAAGCTACATTTTGGAAAATGTGGGAGCTTTTTTTTTTTTGCTTCTTAATGTGCATTTCTGACTTCTGCTCAACTATTAATCCCGAGGCAAGAAAGCTGCAGAGCAAGCCCAGACAAAAGGGTGTAGAGAAGGAGGTTAAGACATGAAAATAAAGCCGAGGGAGGAACCTGCTGACACATCGACTGGAGGTATTGCTCAAAACTGGAAAGTCCATCCTTTGCTTTGATGTTCGCGAGAGGAAGACACGTATGTAAAGTCACACCTTTCACTCAGTGGGCTGAAACGAAGCACATACTCTCATTCTGTTTACAGTAATTGAGGAGACATCTGGAAAAGAGGTCTTCTTGTTTTGCTGGTGATCGTGTCGTAAGCTGACTGCAAACATTTACCTGAAAGCCTCCCGCGTCTCTCAGCATCAAACAGAATGAGTAAAAGAGGTGTTGACAGAGAGGACTCGTGAGTTTAGACTGCAATGGAAGAGAAATCCATGGAAGAGCAAGGAAGAAGAAGAGGCGCCTTTTCATAACATTTGAGGCAAAAGAATGAAATGTTTCGACAGCAAACAGCTGCTTAATATACACTGGAATTACACATGATTTACAGTCTCATTTGGACTCCATCTGGCAACTTTAATTCAATCATCCATCCTCTTTTAGCTTTGTTTTTTCGGTCTCCAGAAACCTGAGAGAAATGTTGAGCTCGTCAGTTGCTAATGCATGCACTGTGTCTGCTGATGGCACCGAGCATGTACTGCACACAATTTAGAGCTGCTCAGTGAAGCTGGAAACTGTGAGAGGTTATAATTAGCAAAAACGGATTAAGTTAAAACTTTAGAAGCATTATCAAGCCACAGCAAGACCCAAATCACATTGTTTTGTCATTTAAAGCACTATTATAGTGAAACTAAAAACAAGTGGGACGGTATGTAAGATAAGAAGACATGAATCACTTCAATCGTTCCTCGTTTTGTGTGTTCTACCTTTCCAATGTCTTTGCTCTTTTGACTCTACCCGCCTCCTTCCTCACGCTGCCCTGCTGTCCAGGCAGCACTTCAATAAACAAAGCCCAAGCAGCAAAATGCTTTTGAATGGGTGCATCCTGCTGGCAGGACCTGATCGGGCTGTTTATAGAGGGGCTTGTCAGCTGTTACCACTGGGATGTTGAAGCATGTGGAAACAGTGGGGAGAATCGGCCTTTGATGCTTTCCCCGCTTGGTTCTCCCACTCTGCTCTTCTGTTCTTCTGTTTTCTCTTTGATGAAGTTCTGTGAAGTGTTTGTCAGCGACAGGAGGCCTGCGTATCAACGCCCACACAGGAGTGGAGGAGAGGCGACGAACACATAGTTTGAAACTCGCCGCACAAATTTCAGGGCACACCTGCACAAGCCAAACTGTTTTTCTCTGTTTTTTTGCCTCAGTGAGCAGACCTATTCAACTGATTTAAAAAGAAAGACAACTTAAAGATCAATCGTGTGGCCTACAGGCTCTGTGTCACAGGGAATAACAAGCTTACGGCCCAGAAATCTGGCACTTGTCATTCTCAGAGCTACTTATTTCACTCATTCTCTTAAGGGTTTAGACAATGAAAATATATATTTGAAATATACATTTTCAAGCACTTAGTCACTATAGGGCTATTAAGTGTAAATATTGAAAGAAGTAGAAGACGAATCATTTCCATTCATTGACTGAATTAAACTATCTCTTCAGACTATCTCTATTAGCTTTACTAAAATCTCTGCTTTTACAGTCCCATTAAAGAAAAAGTAAAGTAAAAAAGTAGATGCTTAGTTTGGCTGAGTCATACGTTGGCAGGGCTGAGCTAGATAAAAGTAGCTTGATATCAAACAATTATCAACTTGTTAAACTTGTTAAACCAAAAGTGCTAATTTTATTCTAGACTTTTAGCTTGTCTCTCATTTTGCTAGCTAGCTAGATCAATGCCTTCACCACGATGTGCAGCTTACACTAAACCAGGGCTCTCAAGTCTCACGCAATGAGCGTGAAAGACACGCATTTCAACAAGTTCACACGCTCACACGCCACACATGCTATTTCTCACGCTGAGAAATGATCAACTTCGTCGCACAGAAATTCTAATGGCCGATACTATAAACGAGTCAATGGCAGGTTACTGTGCGCTGGTAGAGCTCAGAACTATAGCTCTGGTACAGCTGTCTTGATTTAGCAACCCATCGGCAAATCACAAAATAGAATTTCTCAGCCAATCAGAAAACAGAATTTCTTGTTGCCGGGTGAGGTCTGAAATAGCTTTCAGCTACAAGCACGCGTTCCATGAATGCACAGCGGACATAACCTATTATGCTCTGAATGCGTGCAGAAGTTGTAGACGAGCTGGAGGTGGAAGAGAACCGTCAGAATCATCAGCAGGTCATATCTTCATTTATTTGAATCTTTTATTAGTTACTATAGTTTTCCTACTCCTTGTAAAAGACCAATACCTGACGATTAAAGTGTTCGTTGGAGTAGTAGGCCTAAATATTCAGCACACACCCTTTGACATGAGCAACTTAATGAAAAATGAAAAATATGTAGGAGTGTAATTAGGCTTCCCTGGTTAATTTTTTTTCAAATGTGACTGGTATGAACAGATTCCCAATAAGGCTGTCTACAATTGCCAAACTGGTATTAGTTCTGCCACACTGAAATGCTGATGCAGAGAGGGTTTTTTCCATGGTGGGGCTCAATAAAACCAAGACCAGGAACACGTTGGCTCTGAATGGAACTCTGTCATCCGTCATGACTGTGAAAATGGCTGACATTGAGCCACAGTGCTTTAAATGGGAGCCCCCAATATCAGTCATCAAGCATCAAAATCTGCCACAAACACTTACAACACTCATAAACAAACACACACAGAGAGGGACTGCTCGAGGGGCCCATTTGGGGTTATGTTTGTTTTTCTTAATTTAATTTGTCTGTTTTTTTGTTTGTTAAGACTTTGCATACCTAAAACAATTTATCTTAAAATATAGCAGAATTTATTGTAAAAGTGAAGATTTGTGATTTTGGTATAAATAAAACAATTTCTTTGTTCTTTAAGTAGCTAGTTTATGGCAATGGGATACTGCAAGGGAGATTCAAACTCAGAAATACCTGTAAATATACCTTTTAACAGATGTAAATATAAAGTTTGTAGCTGATATTTTGTAGCAATGTGGAGAATCTGGTGATTGTCCTGTTGAAACCACACTAATGGATATTAAAAGATTGAATTAGCTGTCATGACTAACTCAAATTTCATAAGGGAAAACTGATCTAGAATATAATTTGCAAACATAAAAATGTAAGTGCTCCAATACTTACGAGGCTTCAAGAACCGATGCCGTTGTGGCTTGAGTATGTTTGAAATAAGATATCAAAATGATCATAATAAACAATAAGTGACAGAAACCATCTGACAAAGTGTCATTCAGACAAAATACAGCCCTAACATACAAAATCGTGATGACTTTAAGTGCTACAGACAGGAATTTGACTGTTCTCTGACCTGCATGACTTCTTCTCATAAAGGTCTAATTATATGGTCACGAGATTTTTTGAAGGAAAACTAAAGTAAATTATTACAAAGAAAACACGAATGAAAAAGCAAAGTTGGCTTTAAAAAATGGCAATTTGTGAGGCGCCCTCAGCTGCAGGAGAGTGCAAAGATGAGGAACGCTTTCTCAGACAGAGGTCAGCGCCATTCTGTCAACAGCCCTGTTGTTCTAATTTGACATATTAATGGAAGCTGCTTGTGCCAACGGCTTAGGTCAAACACAGAACAGCTCAACATGCTGCCATATGTTCTCAGTTTTGTAAGCGTCCATAACGTCAGCTCTCCTCATAAAAGATTTAACTGGAGGCACTCGGAGTCTGTGTAGAAACGAGAGCACCAGCAAGTGTTTTCATCTCCTTGTAAAGTTGTAATTGACAACGCTGAGGGTAGGAGAGCTAATATCTGCACTGTTCCAAACTTTTCAATAGTATTTAGCTTTTCAGTTGTGATGACACAGCTCTGCTTGATTTGTCACTTTTACTGAGGTGACATACAACAACTGAACACATTCACACCCTTGTTCAAACAGCTTTTCCCAAGCTAGACCTATCAGAACAAAGTATTGGATTCAATCAAACTTCACACTGGAGACAAATTATTTCCTTTCAGTGAAATAAAACAAAATTCAGTTGAAGTGGAGCAGGGATAGTTCGCCTCTTTTGACATGAAGCTGTATGACATCCCATATTAGCAATATCATTTATGAACATTGACTTACCCCCCGCTGCGTCCTGTGAGCCGAGTTCCAGCCTCGTTTTGGCGTTGGCGAAGGTAGTCCGGCTAGTTGGCTGGGGTCGCGAAAATAAAGGGTTTTGCTTCTCAAAACAATATGTGTTCAAAAGAGTAATACATTTGCATCACAAAATCGTTGTCCAGGAAAAAGTCAGACATCACAATCGCTTGGCGCTGTTTTTGCCTCCCTTCATATCAATGCGTTCAGCCACCTAGCGATAGCCGCACCTGTTACGGTGTTTACTGCTCGGAAGCAGGGGACTGCTCGGTCTGCACTTCGGTCTGCACAGTTTACACAGCCCGTAGTGATACGAAGGTAGAGAGAAATAGTGCCAAGCGATTGTGAGGTCTGACTTCTTCTGGAGAACGATTTTGTGATGCAAATGTATTACTCTTTTGAACGCATATTGTTTTGAGAAGCAAAAATGCTTTATTTTAGCGACCCCAGCCAACTAGCCGGACTACCTTCGTCAACGCCAAAACGAGGCTGGAACTCGGCTCGCAGGACGCAGCAGGGGGTAAGAAAATGTTCATAAATGATGTTGCTAATATGGGATGTCATACAGCTTCATGTCAAAAGAGGCGAACTATCCCTTTAATGGTTTGAGTTGTTGTTTTTGTAGCGCGGCAACAACTTAGCTGATTATGTTAACAACAGTATCAGGTGGGCTGGTAGCACAGGTGAACTCATGGACGGAAAAAGACAACATGGACGGAAACTCACAGCCAGCAGTTTAGTATCTGGGGTGTAGAGACGCTCCTTCTCAGTAGTTTATCTAGGATTACAGCATCTGTTATTAACAAGCACTGTATTCCTCCTTTACTGTTACCTTTCTGTCTGCAGTCTCTGTCCGCATAGTCTTAAAGCTAAGTAGAGAGGTGTTGTTCCAGGCTGCTACAGTCTTAAGCCTGATTTATAGTTGTCCAGGAAAGGCTATCGCTTGCGTGCATCGGCCAAAGTTCCTATCTATCCGTCGAGGCGACGGAGACTCGCGGAGACCACAAGAGTTGTGATTGGTCGGCTAACAACGTAATTTCCGGAATCACTTTTCCGGTTTAACTCCTTCCTCTCGCAACAGCAACACCGCCATTTTTGAAAGAGTTTACTGTGTGCCGAACATTTGGTCAAATGTTTTGGTCTTTCTCTCTTGGTTGCCATCGTTCACTGTGAAGGGTGGAACGGAGCCGGAAGGTAAACAATCAATCAACGACTTTCACGATAGACGTTGCGAGATTAGGTCGTCTAGGGTAGCGACGCCTACTGATCAGGAGGTGAATTGCCTTGCGTATCCGACATCCCGACGGAGAACTTTGAAAGGTTTAATAGCCTCTGAGTGACCACGGAGTCGGATTGATAGATAGCGACGGACTAGCATACCGAGGCCTTTAGTTATCTAAAACTGAGAAAATTTCATATAACTAGATTGTCAAGTAGCATGTGAACATAGAGAGGCCGAAAACTGAGGATTGAACCACTGCTGTTGGAGTAAATGTTCTACAGACCACCGTTGGACGTCGATGAAAATCTTTTTTAGAACAAAATCACATCGGCCCGCTATTTCCATTAGTCAGTCCTGAATAAGACAGCTTTTTACCTTTCACTTTTACACCAAATTTAGATGTTGTTTAAACATTTGGCAAAGTTGCTGTTTCTATGTTATTTCAAGAAATTTCCTTAAAAACTTTTGATTTCAAAGACACTGATATATGATTTTACTATCTCCACACAGTATCCATTGATTGTGAGCATGTTTTCCAAACAGCATATTTTCTAAACTATTTGTACAAACCACCCAACTCTGGTATATTCGTTTGTAAAAGTTAAAAGAATCTCTTGATCAAATGGCATGTTTCAGTCCTTTCAAGTTAAAAATTAAGTCTCTGTTTCATAACCGGTGTAATACTTGCATGAGCATGTTTCTGAAATCCAGAGTAATGAACTTCAGGTACGGCTGCTTTCCCACGTGGATTTATGACACTTTGGAAATGAACTTTTCACCCAGAGAGAAGCATAGCTCAGCTGCTCCCAGAATAGCTGTCCCATCTGGCAGACAAGCATAGAGCAAGCTCATGGTTTGCATTAGCGAGGTGATGCCTGAAATGACTTCAGTCTAAACGCGTTTGACTTTCGCCGTTCTCATCAGCTTCCAAGGAAACAATTATAAACTAGTAAGAAATTCTGGAGTCAAGACGCTGCCTCTAGTACAATGACTTGCAAAAGTATTGACCCCCTTTGAGATTGTTGCCTTAAAAATCTGGAATATTTGGGGGGGTTTTATTATTTGATTTACACAACATGCCAACAACCCTGAAGATCAAAAAATATTACTGTGAAGAAAACAAGAAATCATACCAAAAAAAAAACATAAAACTTGAGTGTGCATAACTCTCCGCCAGCCAAAGTCAGTACTTTGCGTAGCCCCCTTTTGCAAGTCTCTTGGGGCATATTTCTATGAGCTTGCCACAAAGATTTTTACCCAATCTTCAAAGCAAAACCACTCCTTCAAGTTGGATGGTTTCTATAAGTCTTTAAGTCAGATTCTCAGTTGAATTGAGGTCTGGGCTTTGACCAGGCCACTCCAACACACTTAAATGTTTCCCCTTAAACCACTCAAGTGTTGTTTTAGCGGTATGCTGACGGTCATTGTCTTGCTGGAACATGAACCGTCGTTTAGGTCTCAAATGTCTGGACAACTGAAACAGGTTTTCCTGAAATTCCCTGTATTTAGTACCATGAATCATTCCCTCAAAACTGTTTCTCAGTCCCTGCTAATGAAAAACATCCACATGATGCTGCCACCACCATGCCCCACATGGTGTTCTTGGTGTGATGAGAGGTGTTGGGTTTGTTCAATTTTAGTCTAATTTAACCAGAGGACCTTCTTCCATATGTTTGGCAAGTCTCCTATTTGCCTTCTAGCAAACCTTTCTCCATAAAGCCCTGCTCTGTGGAGTGTACAGCTTATAGCGGACCTATAGACAGATACACCAGTCACCTCTGTGGAGCTTTCCAGCCTCTTCAGGGTTACCTTTGGTCTATTTGTGGCGATGCCATATTCTTTCCATTTTGTGATGATGGATATAATGGTGCTCCATGGGCTTTTCAAAATTTCTGACATTTATTTTATAATCCAGCTTCTCTGGCAGAAAACTACATGCAGTACATTCTGAAATAGTGTCATAAGGAAGAAATAGCACCCATGATTTTCCCCATGATAACAGTATCTCAACAACACATCTCCTCTCTAACTGTTGTTTTATGATTAGCCAGCTCCACCTCTTGGCTCTGTATGATCTATTATTCAGTCTGCTATTTGTTTGATAATTCTTTTTCCCACCATGAGTACCAAAGGATGATGCCTGTTCGCATATTGCCAGTGGATGAGTGTATCGCAACTCAGTCTGATAGATGTCGAGCAGGGAGAAGTTGGTGTTTGAGACAACCTATTGGAGACAACAGTACAATAAATATTTTGGTCTTGTGTAAGAGCTGCTATTAGAAGGAGGCCAGTTCCACGCCAGTTTCAGGTTAAACAAGAGATAATTAATGCGGTAGAGCCTCTGCGTGATCTGCTGCCACCTGTCGAACAGACTGTGGGTCATTTTCATTCAAACAGACTTTTGAGCTTTATCACCATCATACTATTAATATTACCACCATCAGCATTTACTGTCTGACCTACCTGCTCCCACAAATGTGCTTTGATCACTTCTGTTGGGTATGTCACTCAACAACAAGTTTATTTTTAGTTTATCATGTTTTCTTGTTATGATGCCTATATGATTGGTTTCCTGAGAAAAAGTGGCTGTGACAACATAGATGCACGTCTGAGTAAATCATCTTCCATCGGACTTTTGATATGTTAATTATGTACTTTATAAATCATGCTCATAACTGCCAGTATAGGGTGCTGATTAGTCCACCTACTGAGCAAACATGTCGTTTGGAGCCTGACGAGGTTTGACTCTCTCATGATTGTAATCTTTCAAGAATCTGCCTTACAAGCCTGTCAAATGCTTAAGATGGACAACACAGTACAGAACCTTTAAGGGAATTTTAATCAGCTGAGCCTCAACAGACACCTCCACAGGATTTACAGCAGGTCAAATTTGACAAAATTTTCCTTTAGGATGCATTTTTTACACAGGATTTTTAGCTTTTACTTCCTTTACTTAAGTAAAAAGGTCTGAGTACAAACAGATGCATGTTAAGCTCCAGATTTCAGGAAATCGAGACAGGCAGGCCCTGAAATGGACGACGAGACGGAGGAAGAGACCTGGGTAACTCATCAGGATGGCGCTGAACTGGACAAACCCTTGAAGCTTTGTGTGATGAGAGTATAGCTCAACACCTGACAGAGGGAAAGACAGATGATCTACATCAGATTAAAGAACAACAGGCACATTTGTTCTCTCATCTTTCTGCCTCCTTTCTCTCACCTCATTTATCCCCCTCAGCGAATCATTGATGCCATTCATTCCCCTGAAACGCTACGCCGTTGTGATTTTCTCCTCCTCCTTCTCCTTTGTTTCTACGCTTGCTTTTTTTCCACCCAACCCCGAGCGTTCCCCGAGCACTGAGGGCTCTCATCTTAAGTTTTTCTTTCCGCTAAGATTAAGTGTGACAGATTGGCAAAAGAGCACATGACAGGAGTTCAGATGGCAGACAAGAATAAGATCAGACATGTGATGTGATATTAAGAGGTCACAAGAGCTGACGCATGCGCGCACACACACACACACACACACACACAGACAAACTCTTTCTATCCATACTCTGATTTTAACCATATGATCCACAGCCAAATTATCAAAGAGCACACACTCCCATACACGCTCTCGTTGAGATCTTATCTGTGCTTTATCACAATAAAAAGGGTGCAACAAACGTCTGCAGCGAGAAATTTAAAGTGAAGGTTTGACGTTCGCTTTAACAGCCGTAATTTGATTAGACCTGGGTGACATTCTTTCACACGATTCAGAGTGGAGAACGACATCTGCTACTGCCAAATGCATTAACTCCTGTGAACTCGCAGACAGGAAGAGTGAAGTATTGTTTGAATCTACTCTCTTTCCATTTGGTCAAACAACAGGCATTTTAATGCTTTCAAGACATTCATGACAGCTCTGCAGAAGATTTATAACACTTAAGAATTGTGAACACATGTAACTGAGGAGGGTTAGATAATACTACCCAAAGGAGAGAAAGATGGGTAACAAGAACCTAAACTATGAAATATGCAGGGGGTTTGTGATGCTCGGGGTAGGGTTTTAGTTAATTAAAGTCATGGTGGTAACAATGAAACATGTTGTAACCTAAAAATGCTAAAAAGAAAAAAATGCAAAAAGAGCAGTTTCATGGAGAAAGTGTGGTGACACTGAAGGCTGGAGGGAAAAAAGTGGCCACGGCAGCAGGGTCCAGCAGGAAATTCAATAAAAACTCTTCAAAAGGCCTGGCCTTGACATTGAAAAATAGCGAAATTATAAAATACAGCAGGGTAACGAAAGAGAGGATTTATTGTATTTGGCACAGGATCGGGAAGAGAGAGCCCAGGGCCGCCACGTCAAATGAGCCGTCACTGACGGAGAGAGTTAAGCCTTGCGGTGATTAAATATAGGCCTCGAACCTGCTGGCTGCCAGGCAGGCAAGCAGACATGTTTGTGCACAGGCAGCAAAACGAACAGAAAACAAAGAGCAGAAAGAGAAAAACAGGCGGCTGATATCTGCACTGAGACACTGGAAAAACTGCACAGCGCTGTGTGGGAAGTAAGAAAGTGCATTCATAGATAAGTTGGTCATCGATGGATGAATTCAGTCACAATGCGCCGGCTGAGGACAACACCATTAAGAAATGAGAGTAATTTCTCTTCAGAAGAGTGTCAGCACAGGTCGGTTTGTGCCAACGTTTTTGACTTTTGTCCAGCAGCACCATTTTCATCATCACCAAAGTCAGTTTCCAGTAATAATCAATGAAAAATACAGTCAAAACAGACAATAGGTTTTGTGTAAACAGCAGAAGCCCTTTGTTCAACCACCTTCTATAGCACATTGAGTGCAATCTCCCATTCAGTGTCTATTGAAGCAGTTCTCTTTGAAATCCAAAATCCTGGCGATTTACAAAAATCTACAGCTTCAATAGAAACGTCACTGTCCATAAACTTGTGACTTGTTGGAAAGTAAAAGAATAAACACCTTTAGGAATTTCAATATTCTAAAATAAACTTGATCAAAAACATAATCAGAGTCCTGAAAGTAGATAACAAGAACTCAGTTAAACAAGAGAGACTCGGACATTGTGCATGAAAATTTTAAGAAAATTCTTTAACATTTTACAAATGCCGTTCTTCTGCAGCAATAACTACAACTAAACATTTGGAGTAACTATCATTTCTGTGCATCAGCTTGAATTTTAGTTAATTCCTTCCACACTGAAAAGCTTTAACTTTAGCTTTAACTCAGGGGTGTTGGTCGGTTTCCTCACACGAACTGCTGGCTTCAGGTTCCTCCATGGCCTTTCTGTTAGCTTAAGTCAGAACTTTGGCTTTGTCATACCAACATTAACTTTATTCTTCTTTGGGAAAAGAATCAGTATTCTTATAGTTGCTGCATTAAAGTAACGCTTGAGAGAATTTGAAACAAGTGTCGTAAAAGAAAATCTCTGTGTGAGCCCTGCTCATGTACAGCCATACACAGGATTTTGTTATCATGTTGAAGGGGCCACAAAGACGCAATCAAAAACATGAAGCCAGCCAACTCTGTTTTGTTCATGTGAACTTCATGTTCTTTTTGTTGAACAGTGGTTTCCTGCTTGCAGCCCTGCGGTACTGAAAAACAATAATATTAATCAATATCAGAGAGGCTTATAAGTATGTTTGCTTGGATTACTTTGTGACTACTTTAAGATTAACACACTTTGTCCTTGGAGTGATCCTTAATGATCAACCACTTCTGTCAAGGTTAGCAAGGACATTTTCTTAATGAACATTTAGTTATGTGTTACTTTACCGATAACTAAACTCACAGATACTAAGTGTGGATCAGTGGTACCTTTTCAAATGCTTGGTTGGAGAGAAATGAAATGAATACGAGTGACTTGGCCAACATATACAGAGAATAATGTCCTGCTTATTGTGTTGTAAAAACTTGGCAGCCAGTCACATCAGACAACAACAGCTCCGGAGTGTCACCATCAGTCCCCTCTCCTCTTACTTTCTCACCATTTCTGTCCGTCTCTCTTGCTTTTTTTCTGTGGCTCACACTCAACCTGGTGAGACGTTACTGGATCCCGTGTCTCTAAACTCTACCTGACAGGGTGTCGCTCCAAGCTACACGGCTAATGTTACCGCACTGCTCAGGAGCCAGACGAGGGGTGGCAGGGAAAATAATGAAAGCTCACATTTGGTGTTTGACATTAAAGATGACATCTTACTTATTTTCCTTCTCCTTTTATCACTTCCCACATCTCTCGATATTAAAATGCTGGCGGGGCATCTGGTGCTGAAGCTGGTCTCCACACGACATTAACGACAGATGTTTCCAGAAAAAAAGAGGCCGAGACGGCGAAACAGAAAGAGACAGGCATGCGGCGTTGTACATGAAATCTGCCACGACACCAGTTTGACTTCATCGCTCAAAGCTAAAGTATGACAGAGGCGGTATGAGTGTTTGGCTAATCTTTGAGAATGTAAAGGCGCACAGAAAGCAAAGGAACAGGAGGGGAGAAGCCTTTGTGCTTTGAAAGCCTCTGTCATTGCAAAGTTCTGTCATCAAAGCTCTTCAGATCCATTTCATCCGCCCCGTCACTCTGATTCCTGTCTTGAAATTTTGATGGATAACCTTTGATGACGACCTCATGGTGAGGACAACAAGGAGGAACATCTCTCTGTCAGCACCAGCATGACATGAAAGGCACTAAGCTATCCAGCGTTTTAGAGATGTAATTAATTCAGAGTCTTCTTATCTGCTTGAATATAAAGTCGGATAATGTAGACGGGGACTGAACTGGATGGTGCTGTCAGCATCTCTCTGTGGCATGTCTGGGCCGGCTTGTCTATCCGTCTGTCTGAGGGAACTGAACCGTGATTGTTTGGCTGATTTGAGCCAGATGATCCTCATTGTCACACCCTAAACTGAATCCTCACATGAACATGGCCCGAGGGTGAGGGAGCAATTTAAAGACTGTGGCCTGTCTCTCAACTCAAGGAGGAGATGATGATAGCACGGGAAAATGTTAGCAAGGGAGGGGCCAAAACAAGCATCCACTCGCAGCTGGCTGTATTACATGTCTTAATGAACACAGTAAGATACAGAGGCATGAAAAAGTTTGGGCAAAATTTCTGTTGACGTGATAGTTAAGTTAGTAAATGATTAACTGATCTGAATATGGCTTCAAGTGGGATTTTGTTCACAAATATTTTTCAGTCGTGGTCAGATGATGAGCATTATAAAAGCTTTATAAATACTCTCAAACTTTGTTCCACCAATTAGCAGCCATGGATTCCTTTAAGCAGCTGCCTGACACTTTGAAAATCAAATTAAATCAAGCCCATAATGCAACAGAGAGCTTTCAAAAGATAGCAGTGTTTTCAGGAATTTCTCCGGTTTGTGAGGTAATTAAGAAATGCCAGCTAAAAGAAACAGTGAGGGTCACGTTGGGGTTTGAAATACCAAGAACTTTCCAAGAGAAATTCTTGAAGGATTGCAAGAAAAGATCATTGAAACTCAAGTTTGCACGTAAAGTCTGTTCAGAAAGATTTAGGAGACACTGGAGTTGTGGTGCACTGTTGTTCTGTGCAGCCTGCACATATATGATCCTCACAGAAGAGTCATTACAAAAAGATAAGTTGGACTGACGAAAGAAAAACTGTTGGGCTGCAACAAGCAGAGGTATGCAGAGGAAAAAGGGTGCAGAATTTCATGAAAAAGCTGCCCAGTTGTTAAGCATGGGAGTTGATTGATCATGATTAGGTCTCGTGTTGCAGCTGGGTACAGAGGAACATGTCACTGGTAGATGAACGAATGGATTTGATGAAATATCAGCAAAGGCTGGTGATAAAAAGGAGATTCTACAAATGGATAACAGCAGAAATATAACTCAAAATACATAAAAGACTACCCTGAAGGCTTTGCCCTTACAGTCCATCAACTAAACATTATCAAAAATCTGTAGATAGATCTCAAAAGAACCACACATACAATAAAGCCAAAGTATCTCATGGAACTGAAGGCATTTTGTAGGAAGAATGAGTGAAAATCCCCTAAAAACAAGAGCTGAAAGACTCTTCAATGGCAATAAAAGCTGTTTACAAGCTGTTTTTTTTATGAAAGGGAGTCTAACAAAGTACCGCTCATGCAGTGCAAACCTTTGCTTTGGGCATTTTTCTTGACTATTTTGAGATCATAAAAGATTCAAATGAAAAGAATCTGGCTGAAGATATGTGAAAATGTTGCTTCTTTAACCCTAATGTCTTTTGGAGGTTGGTAACTTTTTCTACTCTGTTACAGAACACCTGTCTAAATACCATCACTATCCTCTGCAGCAAATGTTAAACTTCCCCTGTGAATCAACTATAAAACTGTCCCACATGACATTCCTCTCAGCCTCAAAGGATACTTGCTGCTCTCAGTGCTCACATGCTTCTGGGTGGGTGCACAAAAGTAAACACAGGAAGATGGGCCGCATTTCTCCTCGTATACTTCTATTAAGCAGATGAATTACAACCCTTCTCCTTCAGCTTTTCTGTGTTTTTCTGTGTTGTTTGTGAAATATCAAGTAACTCGTATCTGGAGTCCCCCGTATGCAAAGCACACCTGGTTACATGAGCCGTTTGGCTAAAACATGCAAAGTGTGGTTGGATCAGAGCTCGGTCAGATCAAATTCCCTGCAGCCACAAACAAACCACTCCTGAATCTGTTTGTGACCGCTCCTTATAAGGGGGTCTCACTGGGATTGTTTTGTTTCAAGGTTGGAAAGAGAAAATATAAAACACGAACAACTGGATCAGCAGGTTCAGAAACGTCTCGTTTTGTTCTATTTCACCCTAGCTGCTTGGAACTTAAACCCTGACTGCAAATTACAAACATTTTTCCTTGACAATATCATGTGATGCACATGCCCAAAAGGGATGAAAAGTATCGCACTGAATAATTCCCGAGTTATGTTCAGAACTCAGCAGGTGCTCTCCATCAAGTTCACACAGAGTATTGATCGAGATTAAACACAAGAGCTACTGTTTTTCTGCTTTACTTTAACCAGCTTATGGTTTTCAGGGCAAATCACAATAAATTACAGTTTATAAAAGCTGCGTGTCGGTCATAAATCACTCACCGCTGAGCAGGATTCTTTGACAAAGGGGTGGTTAACGCAGTTTATCACGGTTCTTTCGGCCGGTCAAAGGTGGGATGAAATCCAAGGGACCTCACAGCCAGCCAGCAGGTGTTGTCTTAAACCAAGAGAAACAGATCTGGGCCTTTTATTTTTCAACATGTCCACACTAATACTGATCGAGGACTTTCTTCTACGTGGATTAGAGGGGCCTCGGTAAGACTGTGTGTGTCCTATCCTTAAGATTTGAATTTCTTAGAAACACATGTTGAAAATTTGAGTCGTCTCACAAACAGGGTGGTCCTCGTCTGTGGCTTATGCATGAAATTCTTAAAAGTGAATTCTGTCCTGAAAAGCTCTGGCAGATTGTCTTTTTTTTTTTTTTTTGAGTGGGTACACTAAAATTTGGCCCCTCCGGTCTAAATGGCTGAGCAGTAACCGCTCCATGAAGCCGCTCTCGCCCGATCTGAAGCTCTCTGTAAAGTTTCTCTGGCTGCTGGAGTCTCCAAGTTGCTCTCAAGTAATTTATGATTTTCCAACTCTAGAGACTCCTGGGCAGCATTACCCATGAAGTCCACAGGAATTCTGTGCAAATACACACAAATACAAAGGGGATGTTTAAAGGGAATACATGATGAAATCTTTAGACTTCCATCTCAAACACACAGAAATCTTTTCTAAGCTTATATTTCCTCACAAACCATAAATAATTACAGATACAGACCCAGACTTGATGACAGATCTGCACTCTGAGCACTGGACATGACAGACACATTGAAACCACGTGTTTCCACTCTTCACTCTGTCCTGGGGAGGTCTCCCAAAATCCCCAGCACAGGCCTCAAGCAGTTGCCACCAAGCATAGAGTCAGCAGCCCACTCAACGCCCCGCTTCAAACCAGATTTTCTACCTCCAGTGCCAAGCTGCTGCCATGTCCCATTTCTCATCAGACCTTGATGGACCTATTGTGGAAATCCATTATCACACTCTCACTCCTCACCGTTTCACTCTGCTCTTTCTTCGGCCCAATCGACGGTCATGGATCCACAGCGTATGCCTCTGGGGGCCCCAACACCCGGTCTAATCTGTGCTGGCCTAGCCTTGGGTCATCCTCCGCTTTAGTCTTGTTCACCCTTGTCAGAAGACATTCTCGTAGTGTCAGTACACAGAATAAGAGACAGTAGGTTCAATGTAAGGAGTTGGGATTGAAATAAAAGAAGTTTTGTTCAATAGCCACACTTGATTTTTGAAGGCTTTGAATAGATGTGCTTGTGCTACAGTTGCTTGACCTTTCCGTGCCCAAGTCTGAACAATCCCGCTAGTGTTTAGCAAATTGTCAAACTCTCATATGCTTCCATTGCTATAGTTAGAGTTTTACCACTATACATAAATGTACCCCGTACACAGTAAATTTAACTACTGCTGTATGCATCTAGTTTTCTTTTTCTCTCCCACAAACACACACACACACGCACAGCATCGTTTTCTCTCCGTGAACTCTTAACCCCAGCTGCCATCAGAAGGCTGTCATGCTAAATTATACCCATGTTGTTTTTTGGCAGCCCCTCCCATCAATTGACAGGCAAGCGGTGAGTTCAGAGATACAGATTAACTCAGCGTTATGCCTTCAAAGTTTTTCACATCCACACTCTGCAATCAGATTACCGCTCCGGGCTTCAGGGAAGCTGGCAAGCAAACAGAACACAGCACTGCCTCCATCATCGACTCCATCTTTAATATGTTTATCAGGTCGGTATTTCCAGTCTCACACCACATTTTGTTACTTCTGTTTCTGCTTTAAGCTCTAACCTAATTACAACATAAGGCTTTATCTTAAAAAAAAAGCCTGAAAACTGAGTTTCTGTTTTCATTTGAGAGGTTTTTTTGTAAATTATTTCTCATTTCTGTTTTTTTAATCTTCATTCAACCAGGCAGGTAATTAAGAAACCATTCTTACTTACAATGGCAACTTTTTGAGGTATAAACTTTTAATCTCTGGAGTGGCAGCTTGGTTAATTACGTGTGTGTGTGTGTACGAGTACTGACAGCATTACTGAGCCCGTTTACTTCAGTAAAAGCAGCTAATTTACTCTTCTAAAGTTATCTTCCTTAAAAGTAAGTATTACTAATAAGTTAATCATTCAGATTGAGCAAAGGTTCTTATGAAAAGTTGAAATTAGAAGTTAAACAATTAAAAGTTATAGTTTCATGTTGATGAAACAGGATGATGATTTTTTTGTGCATCAATGATAATTTACTATTTCAGCTGTAGCTGCAAAAGGTTAAACATTGTAAGGCAGCCAAGCAAAAAAACTAACAAAAAGAAAAACAGAACAGAGCTGAACAAAGAGAACTGAAAGGATTAAATTCTGCCAAAGGTAATCAGCTAATGAAAGACAGGTGTAGGGCAATTAGGCAACACCTGCAGAAGGTAACTGACTGACGTGCAGGAGTAAAAAAAGAAACAATTTCATCATTAAACAGGAGTTCAGGCAAATGCTAGCTCAACCTATGTGAGTCTCAGCTTTGCAAAACACAAGATGTACCAGAAAAATCACAACAACTTAAAAATCAGAAACTCAATTGGAATAAAAGACTTATAAGCACAAACTATCACATAGAAAACAACAGAAACCAAAAACCTTGGATGAAAATGACATTTTGTAACGTGCTGGAATTATACCTATATTAAATATTACACATATGCTGCTTCTGGGTTTTACCTTTAGCTTTTTGATGTAGTTGTTTTGAGGACCGACTCATGGCTGAAAGCTTGGCTGAATCTGCAGAGCACAGCCTGGCTACAGCTGAGAAAAGCATTCTCATGGAGATGATTTACCTATTCATAATCAGCCTTTACGTGTCCATATGGGCCCAGATTTTAGAATAAGTTCTATAAATGTTGTACATTGTGTTTAGTGTCTTAGAAGTGTAAATACAGATAATGCAAAGTTTTGATGTCGTGACTCCACCCAGGGTAAATTTGTGTTTAGGTTGCATGTAATATTGATTCTGAATATACAAATAACTAAACTCACGAAGCATGTTAACACGACACTAGAAAAAAAATGATTGTATTAGTCCAATCTAAACCGGCCTTTCAAAATGCTTGTGTAGACATTAGTCCAACCGAATTCCTACAAAACTTTTATGAGCTTTTTTTTCTTTAGGTAACTCATCATGAAATATAATGTACATTTCCCTCTGAAGAGTAGTTGAGTCAAAGTGTAAGACAGCAGAAAAAAACCTTAAAGAAACTGTATCTGAAAATTAAAACCAGGTGGACTCAGAAGTTAGTCATCCTCTATTGCTCCCAGCAGGGCGTTTGTAGTTGAAGAGGTGAAAACAAGACTCTGCACACACAAACCCACAACCCTTAAGACGAAAGAGTCTTGTGAAGAAAGAGTGACCTTTCACTGTTTGTTGGTCTAGACCCAGGCGTGAACTTAAAGCCCTGGGGCATGCTGGGAGTTAAACCAGGGGCCAGAGGTTGCTGAGATGGGCAGCAGAGCAGCAGCAAAGTGACAAAGAGGTTAAAGAGAGATGATGGACAAACAGCTTTTATTTCCCTCATGACATGATTCTTCTTTATTAATAATCATCAGTCATTCCACCACTTTAGTCTGTCCTGAAACATATTATAGAACAGACTGGCATTAGATTGAGCTAAGACTTTAATGGTCCCCAGAGGAAGATTCCTACTGTTATTTTGACTTATCCTCTAGTGCCATGGCGTTTGCTGTCTGTTCCAACATATCCTCACAGAGTGCCACAGAATTTAGTCGGGATATTTACCAGATCCAGACAACGAATCCTCGAGACTTTGATGCTTCTATGAATTTTTAAGAATTGATTACAAACCAAGGGTTTACCTGACGTACATTTACCTATTGATGTTACAAAAAAAAATTTAATTCAACAGTGCAAAGCGAAAAATCTGGATGGTCGTGGTCACCAGAGGAAGAATCCAGTGTTATTTTAATCAGACTTTTCCTCTAGTGGCACCACAAGAATATGGTTGCTGCAATATGTCTCAATAGATCAGTAGGTGGCGATAACATCTATTATGGTTATGGTCTCCAACGCATGCTCATTACACAAATGAAAGATACTTGAAAGATAAAATCCAATTACAGCCAACTATAATTCACTAAAATAAAAGTAGTCCAATTCATTTAATGCCAATTCAAAAAAAGTTGCCTCGCTAAGAACACCAACAGATTGCATAGAAGCGTGTTCAGAGGTGCAAAAGCATAAAAAAAAGTTTGTTTTTTAACATGTCCACATCAATGTGGAAAAGGAACCCAACTGTCATCATCAACAGGACATTTTTTTTCTCTCAAAGTCTGCTGGGGTTTTTTTAAGAGTAATTCAGCAAAAGCTGGCATATGTTTGAAAATAGAAAATAAAGATTGGAATATTACCGCTAAACACCAGCATATTAATTGTCATTGTAAGCGTGTTAGTTTTACTGTTATTTTTCTGCCTTTTCTAGATGAAATTTTATAGCTTGTTGGCAAACTCATTCAATTATATATAGAAAGCCTCCAATAAAGTTCCTGCTTTCTCTGGAAGAAAATATAAAATACTTTTTACTGCATATGCATTTCTGCATTGAACTCTATGTCCACTGATGTGGTGTTTGGTTAGCGGCTGGCCTCATGGAGCCTGTGTGCATGAGATGAGTCAATACACAGACCGAACAAGGTCCTCACAGCACACACCCATAAATCCCATTTATGACAGATTAGAGAGAGCAATGGCTTTTCCACTCGTTTACCCATAAATACAGCAACACGCTCAGCTGGTTTATGCCTCTCTCTTCAGATGATGGAAAGGGTGAGCTGATGTTTATAGCTGTCATGGACCCGCAGTGAATATGTCTCTCACTGGCTGAACTTCAAAGCAATAATAAAATAGAGCTGCTCTGTGATGAAAAGGCAAAACAGCTGTGTGCGATATGATTTAGCTTTGTTCCTTCCAGAATGGGTTTTGTTGTGAGAAGGAACAAGAAACTGTGGATGTCCTGCTGCAAAAATATTTCCCACGCTAGTTTTTAAAGTCCATGTCTTGCATACTTTGCATTTGAAGAAATGAGAGAAAGGCACACAGGCTTCGGGAGATAGAGAACAGGTTAGAAAATGAGCCAGACAAGCCATCAGATGTGATGTAGGCGTTTTCTCCTGACAGCTGTAATTCTTCGGCCTACAGAATTTCATCAACAGCAGTTGCATTTAAGCTGTGCCGCAGGCCAGCGGCGCTTTCAAGTCTCCTTCCACTGACAGGTAGATTTATTAGTCCTGAAATTTGTACAGATCACGCATCACTCATGGCAGGCTGTCAGCTTGTCAGAGGGGCCCTCTGGCTTTTTTTTTTTTAAGGTGGATCTGCCCGCGAGAGGTTTACCTATGACCTCCTTTTTTCTGTCCTCACCCCACAGTTCAAACCTCACCTATTTAGAAAAATTTGAGGCACAAAAAACTGTTTGGTAGACTAAAAACTGTCATTTTCAAAGGGAAGATTTACATCAAAGATCATCAATGCTGACAGAAAAAGTAGACAGTCTGACAGAGAAGTTAGAAAAATGAAGGTTGTGCAAATACCACTTGAAGGAGAATTCCCCATCAAGCAGCTAAGAAGACTGTCAACCATTTGTTTGCTCCACTGGTTTTGTCCACATTGAATATCTTACAGTTTTTTGGCAAATGGTAGCATGATAACACAATAAAGCAAGAAAGGTGGAACTAAAACAAAGTTGCAGCCAACACTGTCATTGTGAACTTATTATTAGCATTAACTAACACCAGACGTTTTACAGACTAACTTATTAGATCATTAGTTTTCAAACTTGTTGAAACCATTTTACAACAATACCGATTTGGTGCACATGTACAGCTATTTAGCAAACAGTTGCATACTAACACACAAGAGCATACCAGCACAGTAACAGTGAGCTCATTAGCATTAACTTTAATACTGACAATCTTACAGACTAACATGAAATTGTTAGATAATTTGTTTTCAAACATGATCAAACCTTTTTTTTCTGTTTAAACTGTTCCACTGAAACGGTCCACAATGAATATCTTCATATATGTACAGATATTTAGCTAATGTAGCATGCTAACAGGCAGAACCAAGTTCAGTGGAAGTGAAACGACATGCTAACACTGTCAATGAAAGCGTAGCATTAGCCATAATACTAGCATTCTTAAAGAACTTGAACTGGTTAGATCATTAGTTTTAATACACGTTGAAATCATTCATGATTTCTATTGGTTTAGTCCACATTGAATATTTTATGTTTGTACAGGGTTCTCTCCATGTACTCCGGCTTCCTCCCACTGTCCAAAAACATGCATGTTCGGTTAATTGGTGTCTCTATAATTGTCCCTAGGAGTGAGTGTGAGTGTGTGCATGGCTGTTTGTCTTGTTTGTCAAATGGCAGAATCTTAACAGGCGGAGCCAAGGTCAGTGGAGGTGAAACAACATGCTACACTGTCAGTGTAAGCTTAGTATTAGCCATAATGCTTCCATTATTAAAGACTAACTTTAACTGATTAGATCATTACTTTTAAAACTAGTTAAAAACGTTTTACAACTGTTCCACATTCAAAATTTGTACAGCTACCTAGCTACCAGCTACTCAGATGGTAGGATGCTAACACATTAAACTAAAAAAGATGAAAGTGAAAAGATGTAATACTGTTATCATAAATGTATGATTTTATAAACTTAGACTTGTTAAATAATTTATTTTTACGACTTAATTAAATCTTTTTACAACAGTTTCTTTGCTGAGACTCAGGGGTTACTGTAACTTATAAATAGTGCTAACATTGGTTAGCTTGGAAAATGTCTTCTTTCTGAGGGAAAGCAAGCTTAAGAGAACAAAAAAAAACCTCCTCATCATGGTGAAACTGGGCACATACTTTGTTATTCTGGTACACTGAACTTGAACTTTGCATATTTTAAACATTACATATTTCAACACTTTTCTCAAGTTAAAAGACATGTAAAGCCACACATTTCTGTGACAGCTTGAAACCCAACATTCCAACGTGGCCTGTCCTCCCGGACTGCCAGTTAAATTGCTTTCTTTACATGACTCAGCATGTGTTTCTGAAGTATGCAGTAAATCAGAAAGAATAAGACTCTATTTCCAGACATACTCTCACGGGTTACATTCTAAAAAGCACATAAAAATACATTCAAACCTCTGCGTCCTCCAAGCAATTAATTTTCTCTGTCAGTGGCTTTACTAAGAATATAGGCTTCTTCATTTAGTCATACTTAGCAGACAGAAAGCCAGACAGCTGAGCGACAGGTGGGTGGAAAGGTAGGAAGGAAAAACTATTTCAGTTGAATAAAAATCAACCCCTGCTTACATGTCAGGAACAGGCCAAGTAGCTATGGAGACCAATACCATTTTTTGCATCAAATTGTAAAGTTTCTCATATAAATTGTAAAGGGTACTGACCGTCAGGAACTGCAGCTTTGGCACAAAATGCATTTAAATTTTCCATTTATTTATCTTAACCTGAAAAGGTCTCATTGAGATCTAGAATCTAATTTACTAAATAATTCATGTGCAGCTGCACAATTTAACATACATGTAAAAAAAAGACAAACTTTACTTGGCAGTTTACTTTGTGTACCCTGCCGTGTTTTTCTTTCTAACTTTGTGGGGTTTTTTGTTGTTGCATTCTTAATAGCTTTTAGCATCACATGAGTATTTATCCAGCCAGTCCCTTTTGTGCACATGGCCCTGTCGATCTCCCTGTTCTACAGCAAACCATTCTTTCCCTAAATTTGTATCATTCACATATTGCTGTCTCTAGTTGTCTAGTTTTTCTTAGGGGAGGACCTATGACTTTTTACCTCTTCCTTTTCCTACTAGGTATGTCTCATTATTAGTATTTTGATTATTTCACCTGGATTTAACTTTTTTTTGGACTCAGGTAGCCTGTACCATGTTTTGTTAACCTGCCTGATTTAAGGCTGCACCTGCTTTAAAGCAACACTAAAGATGTTTATGAATCTTAAAACTATGTTATTTTCACTCATTTTGAAGTACATAAACCTTTGTTATGCACAACCTTTGTTTTACTGGCCTAAAATTGTCATAAAGAGCCTGGGGGCTGAGATACCACAGTTCACAATTTTTATTTCCAGCCCTGCACCCAACCTGTTTGCTTAAGACCTCTTTTAATACTTTTTTGTGGACTTTAGATGGCGTCTTTGGGGCCTTTTCAAAATCAAATCAAATTCATGTGTATGGCTGTACATGTGCAGGGCTAAAATGGAGATTTGTTTCTATGACAATGATGTTATTCTGCACAATTATAGGGGAAACCAAAGAGCAAAAAAAAATCAGCCAAATTCAAATTCTTTAGCATTACTTCATTTCAAGGTAACTCTTTGCTCCTCCAACCTGCCTTCAGTGTCATGTATTTTAGCTACTTTCATGTGAATCGTACAATACTGTTAGCATTAATCCTGAACTGTAAATTACTTTCTAAAATTAACTTATAAACAGATATTCAAACAACAGAAAGTGGCATATTTCTATAATATTTTAAAGTTTAGTTCATCTTATTAGCATTCATGCAAACTACAACTGAATGTTGGGTTGAACCTGGAACTGCTTGGGTAATTTCTATGCCTGCCTTCGTGGTTACAGTAATGTGCTGTCATTCAACTGGAGCTTAATTTGAAACTTGTGTGTGATCATTTAGTTGTAAAGATATGTGGGACAAGCCCAGACTAAAAAAAACAACAGTGTTCCTTCCAGGCTAACGCATTTGTTTGAGCTGCCTTCAAAATCAAAACTATCAACCGTGTCAATTTGCTGTTTCAGTCATTACAACATTTACACTCCCCTTAAACACCCTGTCATATTATCAGCAGAATTATAGCGGAGTGTTGAGTGGAGAAAAAAGAAGAAGAAAAAATCAAAAGCAACAGTTACAAAAATGAAAGAGTCAGGTCGAGCAGGAGAGAAACCACTCTGGGGTTTGTCTTTTAGTTCCACATCTGGCCCTGATATTTCAGAGTTAATTAGTCATGCAGGGGTTGTGTGTAGATAAATCTATCATCCCGTGGTGCACAAACCATTTGAGAAATGAAAGGAAGTGAGGAGATATACACAGTCCGGGCTCCTCCATAAATCACTGGCCCAGATTAAAAACAGACACTGCCGTGATGAGAGCGAGGGATCAGAACGAGGCTGGCCCTGGACTCTTTACACAAAACCACACTTCCCTGCACTCATATACTGTACAGGATATACGGCACAGTCACATTTTACTGCAGGGACTGTCAAACGGAGGCGTTTGTACTGCAGAAGTGCACATTTCTATGTGAAAAGATGGGAGAGAAGCTGAAGTTATGTGAAAAAAACTGAATGTTTTTTTTTAAATAATCAGCTGTGCATACATCTGAGCATAAATTAGTAGAGATAAAGAACATCTATAATGCAAACACTCTTTGATCATATATTAAAAGTAAAAATATTGTTTAGGAAGGCTTTGAAATAGGGAAAATATATAATGTAGTCCATTTGTCCACGTCTTCAAAACAGAAGTCATGGTTGAAAATCATGAGATGAAAACATAGGCTGTTAAAAGTAAGTGTGGTGGGGAGGAGGATTGTCCACATTATGTGACTATTACAGCAATCCATGAGTATAAATTCATATTTTTTCATTGTTTCTATGCACTTTTAACTCCTTTTTACTTTTAACATCATTTGTGAGTGAGGGCGGAAAATGTTTGAGCAGGACAGAGTAACGCCATACTCCTCTCGTCCTCCTTAAAAGTGACAAAAGCGAAAATGTGTGCTCTGTTATTTAGTGAGGCGTCACAGCTGAACGTCATCATGCAGTGACACAGAAGTTGAGCATCACGTAGTGGAGAATATGGCCGAATATTGAATGGAATAAAAAAAAGGAAATGGGAGTGGAAAACCTACTGGTAGGTCAATTTCTTGTTCAATTATTTATGTTTTGTGGTGTGAACCAAGATTCTTAAACATTCAGTCACGAGATCTAATAGAAAATAAACTGAATGCAGTATCCTCCAGACCCTAAACTCCAGTTTTTATGCCTTTAGTAAGATTCTGTTAAGTTGTCAGCCATTTAAATAATCGCACAATGTGATTTTTCTTTATAATCTTATATTTTCTATAATGTCTTTTTTTTCTTTATATATGCTGATCTGGTCAAAGGTGCAGACCATGAAAGATATCACTTCAATAGAATAAATGGAGGCATAATTATTTTGTACTTTAAAGGTTATATTTTGAATATTTCTGCCAGTCTTTAGGGCTTTGAAAAGATTTCTATTTTCTTACCCTGCAGATCTGCTACCATTTTCTAAATGAAATCAAAACTAATCAAGGTAATTACCAATGTTTATGACTGAAAAGTGTTAAAAGGGATCAGATTTCATATATATATATATTTATTTATATATGGGTTAGGGTTAGGGTGTCTTGGTTTGGTCCATTTGTTTCACTTATTGTTGGACCTGAAATCTGATCTCTCTTCCACTTTTTATACATTGGAAATCACCCTAAAAGGATGTGGTTAAAGCAGCACATGGCTGTAGGAAAACCCCAACTGTTTCCACTCATTCCCAGATATATTATGAAGGACATGACCTCAACAAGACCAAAATATATATTTATGTTTTTGCCATTTCTTTATACGTCATGAGCATATCTTCAAACCTTTAGGGTATTTAGCATGAAAAGAGAGGACTGACTTAACAGAGAGCTAACAAACTGTCAGTGACCTTTCTTATCACTGTAAATCCTCTTCCTCACACATACTGTACTTTTTCTCATTTTTTTTCTTCTTTGTGTCCTTGCCGTCATTCTCTCAGCTCCCTCTAGTCCTCCCACTCTTTCCTCTGCTGAGTGAGATACTGTAGGGATGAAGAACAGGTGCTGTCGTCACCATATGTCTGCGAAGCATATACTGCTTGTTAAACTTGTTTAACGGCAGACATTTTTAACATCTCGTCCAAGGTCAGTTTTAAAGAAGTAGAAATCCCATTAATGAACTTCTACCAAATTACTGGGTCCTAATAAATACAGAAAGTAAATAGGACTTTGTGAAAAAACGTACTTCCATAA